>NC_092649.1:27113926-28313926 GCF_032118995.1 Asterias amurensis
TTACTTTTATTGTAAAACCATCTGATCTGATTTTATAAGCTTTTACTCTCAGTGTTTGTTTCTAAGTCAAGTATTCGGAATAGTCTGTAGTTTACTACTAGTTACTACTGTGTGTTTGGCCAATGGGAATTATATAGCAGTTGTAATATTGATAAGGCTATCTGCAAATTAATAAACAAATTATATACTCAAAAATCTTAAAAATAAAACTACGGCTCCAGGGCTTTCAGATAGTGAACATGCCAGAAGGAAATTCTGCAGCAATTTAAATGTTTCACACTGTACAACAGTAAGCCTCTTGAAAAAAAAAACCTAGGAAACGTCAGTAGACTGGCTCGAGTAAAATGTTTATGGAGAGTCTCTGTGGCGCTTTGTTAAAAAAAATGAAGTATTTGTGTTTTCTTTTCCATATGTTATTTCATCCTGTTTAAGGACATGTTTTGTACGAAGTTGGCAGGCGGCAGCTGGTTGTTACGGGCCTGGCGGGAAGGGGGCATCTATACCCGGCCTCCTCTACCCCTTGAGACGACCAGGGCCACGCGGGTCGTCCGCGCCGCCACACGGCACACTTCGATCCCGTCGACAAAAGAGCCCCGTCTCGTCGCACGAACTCCTTTTCCGCCCTCAATGTTACATAGCCACTCGGCATTGTTCAACCCTCGTTGAGTAGCCAGCACTTGAGTGGCCTCGTACCTCACTCTCTCCCCCAGTGCAGGATGGACTCCAGAGTAGCGGCTACTTGTTTAGGGGGAAAGCTAGAACAAGTCAAGATGAAAGACAGCTTTATTCTTCAAGTGGTTGACCAGCGCCAGCTTGTCTGTTGTCGAGTACCACCACATTTTGGACCATTTCTCCACCCTCTATAGTTGAGTGAGTGGAGGACGAGCATAAACATCGGGGGCTGTAAAATCGAACTCATTGATCAAATTTTAATTTTGGTTGAAGTCTTTTAGAATTAGGCTGGTACACATTGTTGTGGTTTATCTTTTTTTTCTTCACAAAAAGGCCCGCAGGGTGGAATCTTACTTTCCTTTGAGGGTACTAAGCGGACAGTTTATGCCCCGATCATCCTTTACGCGCTAATGCGATCCCATGGTTAGCGGATGGTGGTTTACTGATGAAGATTCGGGTAGTTCTAGTCTGACGAGATGATCCGCCCCCATCGCTTCTTCTTCATTACCCTAGTGCTCCATGATTACTCCAAACGTCAGTTTAGGGCATCACGCCACTTGTTTATTGGCACGATTGTGACCTTCGTCCGAAACACAAAATACTTTTTGAGAATGGAAAATTCGGGCTGTTGTTTGATGTAAATATGTAATTATTTTTAAAAGAAATGGGAGGGGGTTATCATTGTTGCCTTACACCTCACCTTTCATAGATTGACCATTATAGCTGGATTTTGTTTTGTTTTGGGTTTGGTTTTCGTTAATGTTGACCATCATTAAACTTGGGTAGGATTTGAAACTTTGCATGGTGGAAATATACGGCATGGACAGGTTTGCGGTAACACCATGTAATGACTATCTGTAAATGAGTTGGGGTGGTTCTGACAAGAACCGTTGGTTTCAACTCGACGTTTCGATCAGTATGCTCTGATCGTCTTCTCGAGATGTGAGGATGTTGCGTGTTCATTGAAATTGCGTGGATGGATATGTGTGCTGGGCTCATAAGCTCTATGGTAGGGCTCCTCTAATTTGTACAAATCGGTTACATTATTGTACAGCACAATTTTGAGTTAAATAGTGTAGGCCTTCGTTCCAAATTCTTAATAAATTGTTGTCACTTCGCTTTCAAGGCTAACCATTAAACATGTATTATGTTTTGTTTCACATCGCACTCGTAATTCAACTTTGTAATCAACAATGTGGAATCCAGTTGTGAACTCATGGTTAATAACTGCAACCCCCCCCCCCCCCCACACCAACACCTTCATACCAGTGGATCAGAGCTGCCCTTAAGGTCTTTTCACTTCTTATAAAATACTTTATGCAGTGTTAGTTTCATGTATAGCACGGAGGAATGCTATAACTTAAGGGCTGGACCGGAGCAGCTTACGCCCTCATGCGTCAATAATCACCATCATCCATAGTCTCGACAACAAGAACCACTTATCGCCATGAAACATGTAGAGCCAGTTGAATAACCATGAAGCTATTATATACACAGGTCATTAGTGTTGTAACTCCTGGAAAAGTCTTCCCCCCTTGAGATTCTGTCATCACAGACTGTACTACCTGTAATGCCGAGGAAAGTGTGTCTCCGGGGATTGTCCTGTGTGCCGCCCGCAAGTGAACTCCGTTTGCCCTTGTAGTAGACGTTCAACCCCCGTGCGGGTGATGAGAGTGTCCCACTAGGATCACACCATACGCGTGTCCATCAGATAATCGCATCAGTTTTTGATTCCGTCTGGAACTTTAGCCGTTAAATTTTTTGGGGGAAAAACTGTGGCAAGAGATTCTGTACCCCCCGGACACTCTGTCCCCCATACGGCGAACTGTGTACAAACTTTGAAACATCCTCATTCAGCCCATGTTTGTTTCCTCGGGGATAGAATCGCCTACCTTTCCTCCGGAGATTCAGACCCCCCCCCCCCAAGTTGACGAACTATGTACACTGAGAGCGCCCTCTTTTGAACCCCCCTCCTTCTTCAGCCCATGTTAGTTTCCCATTATGGGGGACAGGTTCTCCGGAGGGGCAGATTTGCCCCGGGAAACCGGCTCATAACTTGGGCTTTGGCCATAGAGCTATATAACAAGACCTTGCCCGCCTCGTTGTGAGCCCCCCCCCCCCCCGGCAGCCTCGAATGTCTTTTCAGAACTTAATGAAATATTTGATCAAGAGAGGGCGCTGTTGTGTTCAATTCAGACGAACTAGAAACTGGCGGTATGGGATCGTTCAAACGTGAAAAAAACAAACAACCAAGCGATAAATGTAGAATTTCTTGAGTTTAACATTCTTGACTTGCAACTGCTACAGATGGTTGTTCATGTCTAAATGTTGGTGAGTATCTTCAAAGTGTAATTTTGTAATAATTGTGACAAAATAGGTATAAAATTGCCAATTACTCATATGGCAGGCAAAGTGCAAGACAGTTCTGTGCTACACACCATCGTACACTACAGTACAGCTGAGTGTGTCATGTGTGATTAATGTTTAATTGTTATGTGCATTAATTTGTGTGCACGACTAAAGCCAAACGCCATTCATTTCCGACAGGACGAACAATTTCTCTCCCATAATGTCTCTGGTAAAATTGTGGGATAACTATGTATGGTCTACCACTTTTCACTCATTTTTACAACAAGGGATCTTATTTAATAGGTAAATTAGATACTATTATTTCATATCGAAGTCGAATGAAAAAGTGGTGGCGCCATACGGAATATTTTCAAAACTGTGTTAAATAAAGACAGTGAACACTATTGGTGATTGTCAAAATCCATTCTTCTCACTTGGTGTATCTCAACATGTACATAAAATAACAAACCTGTGAAAATTTGAGCTCTATCGGTCTTCGGAGTTGTGAGATAACTATGAAAGAACAAAACACCCTTGTCCCACTACATCACTTCAGAGGGAGCCGTTTCTCACAAGGTTTTATACTATCAACCCCTCCCTATTACTAGTTACCAATTAAGGTTTTATGCTAATAATTATTTTGAGTAATTACCAATAGTGTCCACTGCCTTTAACATTTTTGTATGTACCCTGTACCCTGTAGGCCCTATGTTTTTTGTTTTGTTGTCATTCATCAACTAGCACCAGTGCTGCAATTAAAGTCTTAATTAAGATTAAAAGAAGCATGCATGCACCATGATCCAATCTGAATAACAAAATGATTGTGGAAAAATTTATAGTATAATGCCACCACTTTTTCACTCACTTCTACAAAAACAAATATCTAATTTTGTAGTATTATAGATTATACTTATTCAGGTTAAATACTTATGTACCGTATTTCATTAAGAATGAAAAGGTGGTGGCAGACATTTGTTCGAATCAGCACTCATGATCGATCATGCGCTTCAGTTCAGATAAAGGAACACGTTGCCTTGGATTGGACGAGTTGGTCTTGAAAAGCGTTTGTAACCGTTTGTTATGAAATGCATATGGGTAGAAAGATGTTTTAAAAGTAGAATACAATGATCCACACACACTTGCCTCGAAATTGCGTGGTTTTCCTTTTACTTTGCGAACTAACACTGTCGGCCATTTATGGGAGTCAAAAATCTTACTCCCATAAATGGCCGACCGTGTTTGTGGACGAGGTAAAAGGAAAACCACGCAATTTCGAGTGATACTTGTGTGGATCATTATATTATACTTTTAAAATATCTTTCTAATCATATGCATTTTATAACAAATGGTTACAAACGCTTTTCAAAGACCAACTCGACTGATCAAAGGCAACGTGTTCCTTTAACATCATCATCATGGCACCGCCAAGTAATTGGCATAAATATCTCTCCCATTGGTTGGTTTTTATTCTTAGCAAGGCTGACTCTCCAACAGAACTCCGCTAATGTGAGGTAGATGCATCTATAGAGCCTAGGGTAGTCACCATGGAGGATGGGTTGAAGCTTGCCTCCGGAGGAGAAGACATCAAACTTTGGGATGTGGCAAGCAGCTCAACACCCAGTCATCAGTTCTCTCCACACACCAGCGGCATCTCCTCACTATGCTGGAGTCATAACAATATCCTTTGCTAAAGTAACCCAGCCCAGGTCTCAAAATAACCCAACGCAGGCCTGATACTTCAAAGAGCTAACGAAGGCGATTGCCTCCATGCCCCCTGGTCATTGCCTTGGTCAGGGATGAGATTGTTCAGTCTATTGGCTGAATTCAGACTTTTTATATCAGCCTGGTGAAGAAAATCAGACAATATTTTTCCCACAAATAAAGAAATCCTGCTTATTGGTCTACTTCTCTAAAACTAGTATTTTGTATACTGTTTCCAAAAGCTCCTTGGAATCTGTAACCCAAAAGTAGAAATGACATCATTTCAACATACCTTTGAATTTGTATCCAAGTTTCAGACTTTTTCTTTAGTAATGACTCTCACCCCTGCTTGGTGCCCTTGAAATGCCACATTAGAAATTTCCGCATAGGGTGCTCTTTTAATTCAAGGAGAAAATGCCTTGGTGCCCTTGCCCTTTCAAAAACGAAGCATACAGGCCTGTGTTATATCATCTCAATCAAAAGTCTCCCATTACCATGGTGCCCTTTGCTTTTGCTGTGGTGCCCTTTGCAAAGTTCCAAGTAAATTTTACATTTTCGATTGACATGGTTAGCAAATCAAGTTTGAGGAGCTCAACCAAATTTCACCTGGAACATCAACTGAGGTATTTTTAGATTGTCTATTTTTGTAGCTTTATAAGATTGTTAATGTTTGTTACAGCGCATTGATGCCGATGCTTAGGTCTATGCGCTTTAAAGGCAGTGAACACTATTGGTAATTACTCAAAATAATTATCAGCATAAAACCTCTCCTGGTAATGAGTAATGGGGAGAGATTGATAGTATAAAACATTGTGAGAAACAGCTCCCTCTGAAGTGACGTAGTTTTCGAGAAAGAAGTAATTTTCCACGAATTTGATTTCGAGACCTCAAGTTTAGAACTTGAGAAATCAAACCATCGAAACGCACACAAATTCGTGTGACAAGGGTGTTTTTTCTTTCATTATTATCTCGCAACTTCGACGACCAATTTAACTCAAACAGGTTTGTTATTTCATTCATATGTTGAGATACACCAAGTGAGAAGACTGGTCTTTGACAATTACCAATAGTGTCCACTATCTTTAATGGTGGTTGTTATTATTATTATTCTCGGACATTGTGTTTAGTGCGAACAAGGATACATTCATGTACTTGTGTTTAAACACAATAATCTATTGGTTGTTTGCATATTATTCAAATGCAGCAAATAGTGAAATATATCACCTTGTTTCCTTGACCAGTAAATTCACATCAGATTTTAGCAAGTGCCGGCAGTTCTGGTGATAAAGTGGTTCTTACGTTTGTCAGAAGCGCAGCATCAAATATTATTGAGTTAGCAGAGGGGGTAAGTTTAATAATTTTAATTATTTTAAAGGCAGTGGACACTATTGGTAATTACTCAAAATAATTTTTAGCATAAAGCCTTTCTTGGTGACGAGAAATGGGAAGAGGTTGATGGTATAAAACATTGTGAGAAACAGCTCCCTCTGAAGTGCCCTAGTTTTCGAGAAAGAAGTAATTTTCCACGAATCTGATTTCGTGACCTCAGATTTAGAACTTAAGGTCTGGAAATCAACCATCTAAACGCACACAACTTAGTGTGACAGAGGGTGTTTTTTTATTTCATTATTATCTCGCAAGTTCGATGACCGATTGAGCTCAAATTTTCACAGGTTTGTTGTTTTATGCATATGTTGAGATACACTAACTGTGAAGGCTAGTCTTTGAAAATTACCAATAGTGTCCACTGCTTTTAATGCTTAATTATTATTTAATACATGTTTTCTTACAGCATTTTACAGCAGTTTGGGTGCTCATATACAGGAGGGTTACCTCCTCTGGTTTAGTATTTATAACTTTATTTATTTTCTTGTAACCAATATTCCTGTAATTTTGTTTTTGTACAAATAGGTATAAAACAAACAAGCAAGTAGAACTAGTTATTTTTGGCGTCTGAAATTTGAGAGATTGTCACCCACGAAAAGAAACGTTGTACTAACTTTGAGGATTTTCATTGGTCCTTTTAGAGTTTGCCAATTACTTTTTCAGTGACTAGCCAGTAAGACCAGTATGCTTGTCAGTTCACTGGTCCGTCAGCTTTTTCTCTAGTCCATGCATGTACTTCACACTAAAGGCAGTGGACACTATTGGTAATTACTCAAAATAATTATTAGCATAACACCTTTCTTGGTAACAAGTAATGGAGAGCTGTGGATAGTATAAAACATTGTGAGAAACGGCTCCCTCTGAAGTACTGTAATTTTTGAGAAAGAAGTAATTTGATTTGTTTGAGGTCTCGCATGAGGTTTTTCGATAAGTGCACTGGGTTCTTTTGGGACCAATGGCTTTACGTCCCATCTGAAGGACGAAGCAAAGGTTAAGTGTCTTGCTTAAGGACACAAGTGTCACGGCTGGGGATTTGAACCCACACTCTTTTAATCAGAAACACCAGAGTTTGAATTCGGTGTTCTTAACCGCTCAGCCACGACACTTCCATGATTTTATGTTGCTGTTCACCATATTTGGATAGCACAACAAAAATAACACGATTTCTAATCAAAATCATTCCATTGCAGGAAAAACAGACTTGTGTCTCCTTCAACTCAACATCCCGCTACCTTTTGTCCGGTGGCAAGAACCGCATCGTCAGCATTTGGGATCTCAAGTCCAGGAAGCTGAAGAAAACGTACACGGTGAGAAATGGAATTTATATAAAAAGTATTGACACCGAGTTGCCTAAAATGTCTACTACCTGACTACAGAACAAACAGGGACATTGCCTCCCAAATTTCATTCAAACGCCATACAACATGCAACATTTATTTTCATATCACAGACATTCAGAATTTTTATTTATAACTCAAAACATCTCCTTTTTTTCATAAACAACTTTCAAGTAATTAAAACTGTACAATGTGTCGGGCAAAGTTAACTAGGAATATAAGAAGGATATGACATAGTCAGCAGTTCAACAGGAAATAATGACCAATAAACCTTCAAGTTTGTTGACCACATTTTGTTGTTTGTAATGCATAAACGTAAAAGTTAGGTGAGTTACTCATTCTAGCAGGTTACCAATCAGGGCAAGTTACTTAAGTGGAAAGTAACAATTTTGTGACTTCCTGTGTATGAGAGGGTAGTTTCTTTTATTAGTCTACGCAGGAACGCCCACTTGATTACATTTATACATATGTAGGTCACTTGCTTGCTTGGCTGGATAGCTGCTGTAGTGTTACATAAATTGCATAAATATGTCATCATCAAGTAGTTAATAGAAGTAAAAAGATATGTTATTTGGCAGACCTCATTCCAGAAAATTTATCACCTGGGATAGTTCATGATTTTATTCTGTAAAGTTGATGTCAAAAATGAATTCAGCCATATGTTGCGGTCCAGTAGACTGTTATCTAAAAGGAAAAGAGAGTATATCATGCAAAAATATACTTAATACATGTGGGCAATTCCAAGCAAACATGGACATGACACCAAAAAATCAAGTTTTTGTCACAACTTTCTTTCCCCTTAGAAGTTATAGCTAACATACGAAACCAATTTATTTTTAGTTGTTGACAAGGAATGAACCCAATTTTGCCAAATAAGAACTCAGCTTGGGCTCCACGTAGGCGTGGCTAAATTGAGTGGAAACGTGTAATGCGACTAACCGTAATGCGACTAACCATGGTTTTGCCACGTAAACCTAAAAGTTCAAGTTGCTGACTATTTGTAAGTATCCTGTTGGATACTAATGTATAAGAGATGTGTGCTAAATGTAGTAAAACCTTTGCAAGTTTTTTAGTTTGAGGAAACTTTTGAATTGAGACAAGTGTATTTTTTATCATGTCCTTTTTGTGTAATGCGACTAACCGCTTTTTACAAAGCTATAACATCCAGAGTACAACGCCCACAACATTTTTAATATCATCACTTAAAAGCCTTGGGTGTCAAGTACAAATCAGTCTATAAACTTAGTGGAAATAATATCTCACATAGAACTACTAGCACCAAGATCAAGAAATGACACTAAAAAGTGTAATGCGACTAACCATGGAATCGCCCATGTGGTTTATTCCGGCGGAATTCCTGTATTATATACATGGTGACTATAAGGTATTAGAACATCAATACTTTATAATTCACTACACCCTGCTTAAATTAATTCTATGTACATGTGACCCCTCTGACTGTATTCAAGATACGTTTGACACGGCTGTTCTGTTGTTATGCTGTTTCCAGTAATTTATTTACACTCCTCATGAATCTGTTGACGAAGATAAACACGTTGACTAACTATATTGTTTGAAGCTTTGCATGGTGTGGAGAAATAAGAAGAAACTATAAACAAATAGTAAACTTGCAGGTACAACCATATGTAAATTTCTTAGGGGTAGTGTTGACTCCTGAAGACGAGCACAGTATACCGTTCGAAATGTCAAGACCCAACCCCCTCTTTTCAGAGCCAACACTCGCCCTAAGAGATTTACACATGGTTGAACCCGTAAGTTTACTATTTATTTATAGTTTCTACACACTTTGACTAACTTTTAATCACAAATTTTTTAATCGATCAGGAAATGATTAATTTGTTGTCTTGTAATTTAAGGGTCACCAAGATTCAGTGACCTGCGCGATATTCAACTGGAATGACACCTATATTGCGTCGGGCTCAGCCAGTGGAGAAATCTTACTTCATAATGTCGTCTCTGGTCAGGCTAGCAGCCCTCTCATCGCACCCAAAACCCAGGTAAAGAATCCTCTACTTGGAACCGAATAATAGTAATAATAATAATAATATCAAAGTCTTATATAGCGCACGTATCTACCAAACAAGGTACTCAATGCGCTGAGTATAATATACAAACTTTCAGAAAGATAGGTAATTGCAGTGATGAATTTTGAGACCCAATTATTTAGCACCTTATAAAGGTTTACAAGGTGCTACGGCGCATACAGCAGCCACAGCCAGGAACACCGGGCGAACCCCTTCTCTTTTCGAAAAGTGCACTGGATTCTTTAACATGCGTTACACAGCACATGGGACCAATGGCTTTACGTCCCATCCGAAGGACGAAGCAATGGTTAAGTGTCTTGCTTAAAGACACAAGTGTCACGGCTGGGGATTCGAACCCACACTCTGCTGATCAGAAACACCAGAGTTTGAATTTGGTGCTCTGAACCGCTCGGCCACGACACTTCCACAGTACAGCAGACTCTCGTAAATACGAGGTCCTCCGGACTGGCTCATTTTCCTTGTTATATCCGTAGCTCATAACATACTATTGCGTTTATAATAATTGCACTATGCACAAAGTGCATGACATACGTAATGGCTGCACGTGTACACAGAAGATATAGGCCCTTCAAAAATCGTTAATATTCTGGGCATTATTTTCAGGTTTAAATTGCAAAAAAAAATAACTGGCACTGAAAGAGTTCAAGACACTGGACACTATTGGTAGTTGTCAAAGACTAGTCTTCTCACTTGGTGTATCTCAACATAATATGCGTAAAGTAACAAACCTGTGAAAATTGGTCCTCATTCGTTCGTCGAAGTTGGGAGATAATAATGTAAGAAAAAACAACCTTGTCATACGAAGTTGTGTGCTTTCAGATACTTGATTTCGAGACCTCAAAATCTAATTCTGAGGTCGCGAAATCAAATTCGTTGAACATTACTTCTTTCTCTAAAAACTAAGCCACTTCAGAGGGAGCCGTTTCTCACAATGTTTTATACTATCAACCTCTCCCGTTTACTCATTTTCCTTTATAGAGTGTCCGCTCTCTGGAGTACTCGCTCCTCAAGAAATCCATGCTGGCCTCCGTGTCTGATGATGGTGGCCTGACCATGTGGGACACCAACTCCCGTAAGCCCATTACGACATTCCGAGATGCTCACAGGGCACCGGCTACAGGGCTGGCGTTCTCACCAGTCAATGACATGCTGCTGATGAGTACCGGTCTGGATAAGAGAATCGTCTGCTACGACGTACTTGGCAAGGGGTTAGTATCATTAGGTGTGGAGTTTCATATTTGAGCGGGCAAGGCCATTTTTGTGTGCAATGGGCACTTCCATAAGCAACTCTTAAAGTCTATGACTCTTTTGAAGGGGCACCAAGACTAGGGGGCAACCAAGGCCGTGGCATCTGTGTTATTCAAGGCCAGAAACGTGCGTTATTCAACATGTAAAACTACTCAGAAGTAGTATCAACAACAAAAATGTTTCTGTTCATGTCAAAGAGGAATTTCGCATCTGAAGTAGTCAAAATCTCATACTCAATGACGCTTTGATTGAATTTCATTCAAATTGAGGAAAGAACTAATGAACTTTCCGTGCAAAAATGTACAGACCAATATATTTGAAATGTGACATTATTGACTGTATTAGGTTGTTGGTGATTGCGGTGAACTGGAATCAAATACAGTTGTTGTTTGTGTACCTTTCTAGCGTGAGATTAGAGACTTCTGTTTTTCACACTTTCCTATTATAGGGCTTTATCTTTTGGAAAATGAGTGCAACACAAACTGAATTCCACTTTAGAGCCCCCCTTAAAAGCATACTGCTTTATCAATAAACAAGAACGTAACACAATTTTCTTTTCATTAAAATTTAATAAAAAATTGTTGTTTTTTTCTGTCTTTCTTCTGACCTGAAGAATCATCCGAAGTATGACAGTTGAGTCACCTCTGACGTCCATTGCTTGCATGCATGATGGTGCCACGCTGGCTGTAGGTTCAACGCGAGGCAAGGTGTATATCTTTGACTTGAGGATGGGCTCTACCCCATTAAATGTCTTCAGTGCTCACAAGTCATCTGTGCAGTCTGTGCGATTCCAGCATGCGCCGACTGCAAGGGTAAGATTGGGGTTGTCTCTCTCAAAATCAATCATTCAATAAATCGTTAAACTTATATGGCACCGATCCAACAGTCAATGCTCATAGCACAGTACGGTAGACTCTGGAAAAAAGGGTGAGATTTAAAGACACTGGACACTATTGGTAATTGTCAAAGACCAATCTTCTCATTTGGTGTATCTCAACATTTGAGCTAAAACGGTCACCGAAGTTGCAAGATATCAATGAAATAAAAAAACACCCTTGTCACACGAAGTTGTGTGCTTTCAGATGATTAATTTAGAGACCTCAAATTCAAAATGTGCGGTCTTGAAATCAATTTTGTGTAAAAATACTTTTTTTCTCGAAAACTATGTTACTGCAGAGGGAGCAGTTTCTTACAATGTTTTATAACTATCAACCTCTCCCCATAACTCGTTACCAAGTAAGGTTTTATGCTAATAACTATTTTGAGTAATTACCAATAGTGTCCACTGCCTTTAAGCAAAGGTTTTGAAATTGGCTTCTGAAGTAGATTGCCTGATGTTCTTAGGAAGATGATTCCACATCCTTGGTGCTTTGATAGAAGAGGCACGATCCCCCCCCCCCCCAACTGTGTTTAGTTCTTTGAATGCAAAATAAAATGAAGTTTGGAAACAGGAACGCAGATTTTCTGACAGGTTCTTTGATGGTCAGTGAGAAATAAAGGGGCTGAGGCATTGAGGCTGTAGAACATAAGTAGCCTCTAGCCACCGGGCAATCTTGGTGGTCTAGTTGGTAAGACACTGCTCTAGAATTGCAAGGGTCTTGGGTTCGAATCCCACCCGAGTAACATGCCTGTGATGCTTGTTCACAGGACTCGGGAAAGTACTGAGTATAAAGTGCTAACACACATCAGTGTATGGGTAAAAACCAAAATTAATATTCTTTATCCCAGATGCAAATTTAACATCTATTATATACGCGATACCCGCTGCCAAAACATATAAGATTCAAACTGCCTTAAGCTACCGCGCAACCTCTATAGTCTAGTTGGTAAGACACTGCTCTAGAATTGCAAGGGTCTTGGGTTTGAATCCCACCCGAGTAACATGCCTGTGATATTTTTTCACAGGACCCGGGAAAGTACTGAGTATAAAGTGCTAACACACATCAGTGTATGGGTAAAAAAACCAAAATGAATATTCTTTATCCCCGATTCAAATTTAACATCTCTTATAGAAGGATCTTAAGATTGAGATCTTGACCCATAGACTCTTCAGGATTGGTGTCGCATGATCAAAACAGCAACATCCTGGAGGAAAAATTGTAACTAGAATTGCTTCTGTTCATCCAGGGGTAAATGGGTACCTGTGAGGGCAGAGAAACTGTAGTTTGAAGCAGACTATTGTCGCAAACAAGGTGTTGCACATTTCAGAGATGAGATTGTTCAGACTTTTGGTTGAATTCAAACTTTTTATTTCGGCCTGGTGAAGAAAATCAGGCAATATTTTTGTTCACAAATAAAGAAATCCTGCTCATTTGTCTACTTCTCTAGTGCTTTGGACACTGTTTACAAAAGCTCCTTGGAATCTATAACCTCAGGGGTTACCAAACAGTAGAAACGGCATCATTTCAACATACCTTTGAATGTTTATCCAAGTTTCAGACTTTTTCGTTAGTAATGACTCTCACCCCTGACATATGCAGCAAGGGGGATCATCTTAAGGGGATGCAACTTTTTATTTCAGATGAAGATCGCAAGTTTTTTAACTTTTCTCTTCTTCCATCAACAGAGTAATGGTGTAGGTAGCAAAGGTGCTAAGCCTGTACAGTCGGTATCAGCAGGGCGTAAACTCCCCCAGGTTAGCCCCGGAGTGGCTCAGGTTGCCCCTTCCGTTCAGAAGATAAGCAAGTCTTCCACGAATCCGTCTAGTAGTGCCGGTAAATCGCTAGAGGAAGCTGGTAATGATTCCAACAGGCTTGGAACACCAAGAGATAACATCGAGAATCAGGATATCATCTCACCGATTAGAGAAGGTATGGAATCACAGTATTTTTTTTTTATTTTTTTTATTTTTGGTGTGTTTATTTTGGGGTGTCGTGGCCGAGTGGATAAGAGCACCGAATTCAAGCTCTGGTGATTCTGTACAGCGGAGTTTGGGTTCGAATCCCGGTCGTGACGCTTGTGTCCCTGAGCAAGACACTTCACTATAATTGCTTCTCTCCACCCAGGGGTAAATGGGTACCTGTTAGGGCAGAGATGGTTCTTGTGATTGATTAGCCTTGATTGCGCTACATATTTGTTGGCACAGGCTGTATACTCCCCAGGGAGCTGAGATGGTTTAAGGAATAATTTAAGGCCCAGTGACCAGGGGTAACAATGTTGAAGCGCCATGAGTGTCACTGCGTGACGGACCTGAGCGCTATATAAGAAGCCACTATTATTAATATTATTATTTGTTCTCTACAATGGTATTTACAGGTATCGTTTTTTTTTTTAAAAGGAGATAAAACTATGTCTGCAGTTATATTAGTTTATAATAATATTAATTTTGGTTTTTACCCTTACACCGATGTGTGTTAGTACTGTAAACTCAGTTTATAATAACAATTACACAATAATTGATCAAAACATTAGTTATAAATAAGAACAAGTAAACTGAAACCCACTTAAGGACACTGGACATATTTGGTAATTGTCAAAGATCATCTTCTCAACTATGCACAAAATAACAAACCTGTGAAAGTTTGAACTCAACTGGTCTTCGAAGTTGTGAGATAATAATTGAAATTTGTTTTACTGGTCAAGTTTTAGTGCAACCCATTGGTTGTCATACTGTTCATTCCTTTTGAATGTTTTTGTATGAACTAAACCAATAAATATAATATAAAAATATAAATATACATCGTTGGCGTTTAAAGGCAGTGGATACTATTGGTAATTACTCAAAATAATTATTAGCATGAAACTTTTCTTGGTGACGAGTAATAGGGAGAGGTTGATGGTATAAAACATTGTGAGAAATGGCTCCCTCTGAAGTGCCATAGTTTTCCACGAATTTGATTTTGAGACCTCAGATTTAGAACTTGAGGTCTTGAAATCAGCCAACGAAACACACACAACTTCGTGTGACAAGGGTGTTTTTTTTCTTTCTGAGTTATCTCGCAACTCCGACAACCATGACCAATTGATATTTTATGCATATGTCGAGATACACCAAGTGAGAAGACTGGTCTTTGACAATTACCAATAGTGTCCAGTGTCTTTAAAAGAGTGCATTCATTCCACTTCTGTATTTTGAAACATGGACAAATTGAGTTTGAGTTTGGTGATAATTTCAATGTGCTTTATTGCAGGTGCTAGAATTACAGATAATGTCAACCACATTGGCCGACCAAACACAATGGGTAAAGCAGACGGCACCCCCGCAACCCAAAAGAAAGACAGTCTACCAGGTAAGGCTTTCTCATATTTTTGTGGATTTACTAGCTCCAGAAGGTTAATAAGGGAATCAATGTGTGGTGAAGAGGTTTTCAACTAGTGGTTTAAACCCAACGAGGCCTGGTTCTTGATAATTTTACCGAGCCAAAGTCGAGACGAATTCAAGGTATTTATGAATAGCCTTTTAAATTCTACACATACATGTAGTGGTATACAGAACGCTGATTATGTGAGCCATTGAACCTGTCGTAGATAATTCACCGCTGTGTGACTTGACAGTTGGCAGATTGTAATGATAATAATGTTATATAGGATTTGAGGCATTGCATGGTGAGGTATCAATGTATATTTGGTTTGCGGTAACACCATGTGTGTATCTTCTTGCCAGGTAGAGTTTGTTCTTAGAGAACCGTCTTGTTTTATTCTACTGCCGCTGAGTAGATAATCGGAGGTTCGGGAGACTTCTCAGTTCTGAAAAGAACTGTCCTGCTTTTTAACTATTACCAGGGCGGATGGTATGGAACAAAACTGGACTACTAATGTTAGTCATCACACAGGCTAGAGTGGAGTATACTGAACAAAAATACTGTAGCCTAGCGGAGCACTTCAGCATCCAATGAGGACAAGTTCTTTTGTGTATTCCACCAGCACTGTGTGTGATAATGACTTTATTTTCAAGCAACCTTGACATGCAGCCAACATTGGCTATCATGGTACATTTGTTTCAAGCCTTCTGAATTATTTGAAGCATGTAACTCTTTGAAATCTCTTGCAGATTTTTTCTCACCGCTGTCGGAGAACACCTCCAATACTTCCTCCCGGAGAACTCCGATAGGCTCAGTAGATTTAGAACCGCAGTCTTCCCCAGGTGTACTACCCCAATCAGCCACCAAGAATTTCCCTCTAGATGTAGACCTCTACAATGGAACTTCTGTCACGTCATCCTCAAATGCAATTAAGGTGAACAACAATCACATTATACCAGGCATTATATTTTTTCTGTTTAAAGGCAGTGGACACTATTGGTAATTACTCAAAATAATTATTAGCATAAAACTTTACTTGGTGATGAGTAATGTGGAGAGGTTGGTGGTATAAAACACTGTGAGAAAAGGCTCCCTCTGAAGTGACATAGTTTTCGAGAAAGAAGTAATTTTCGACGAGTTTGATTTTGAGACCTCAGATTTAGAATTTGAGGTCTTGAAATCAACCATCTGAACGCACACAACTTCGTGTGACAAGGGTGTGTTTTCTTTCATAATTATCTCGCAACTTCAACGACCAATGGAGCTTAAATTTTCACAGGTTTTTTTTGTTTATGCATATGTTGAGATACACCAAGTGAGAAGACTGGTCTTTGACAATAACCAATAGTGTCCAGGGTATTTAAGTAGGATTTCCGATTTGTTTTCCCTTGGCGAAAATCTAAATTTTTTAAATTTATATTTTTCACATGTTACCCGCCAAAGTTTCATGCCATATACATTGCTTGTGACTGGTATTGAGCTATTGTTTACTTAGCATTACAATTGAGTGGAGTCTTGGCCCATATTCGGGTTTTACTAAGCATGGATTATTTTGCTTAAGCAGAATGTTATGCTTAAGCAGCTTCAGAAATTGGGCCATGATGTCATCGCAATTATTGAGAAAATAGAATGAGTTGTTTCAAACTGCTTTCCATCCATAAGGACCTGTGGTATGAATGCAATGGGAGACTTTGGGACGCTAGGTGGCAGCAGACCTACCAGGCAAATTTCCATTGTTTACGCAGTTCTGAGCGTGCGCACATGACCGAGAACAATGTATTTTACCTGGTAAGTCTGCTGCCACCAAGCGTCCCAAAAGTCTCCCATAACCAGGTATTGGCCTGACTCGTCAATGCAAGTAGAGTTTCAGGGTCCAGCCGTCAATTTCACCAAACTCTTCCTAACTTAGGATTAATCTTAGGACTTAGGACGAGTCCCAACCCTGCACTGTAGCATGCAGATCTTAAGATTGATCCTAAGTTAGGACGAGTTACTCGTTCTTACTCGAGATAGTCTAGCATTTCGTGAAATCGGCTGCAGGTGCTCTTACTTTATACGTATTGTATTAACTTCCACTTGATTCTTTCATGATTGTCTTTAATAGAGCGTCAGATCAAACTCGTCCAGCAGTCAGCCAGCTATTACCAAACCAGTACTAAATCTTGACAGGAAGAGCAGTCCCGAGCGGGGACGTAGTAAGTCCCTTACGAGCCAGGCCGCTTTATTACCGGGGTCGGTGTCGCCCATAAGTGGACCAGAGCTTTCCTTGAGCCCCAACGAGCCAGTGAGGTTGCAGGTTACAGCTCAGCCAGCAGCTGTGGCTCTTTTATCTCCAAGGACAGCCAGGACGATTGGAGTGACTGAGAGCGATGCTAAGCCATTCGGTAAGTCACTATTCCGCTGTGTCAAGTGAGTAGGGTATCGTGGCCGAGTGGTTAGGAGCTTCAAGCTCTGGTGGTTAAGTCATCGGGATGTGGGTTAGAATCCCGGTCAGGACACTTGTCTCCTTGAGCAAGACACTTAAAGGGAAGGTACACGTTTGGTAATTAATCAAAACAAATTTAACTTAAAGGCAGTGGACACTATTGGTAATTACTCAAAATAATTATTAGCATAAAACCTTTCTTGGTGACGAGTAATGGGCAGAGGTTGGTGGCATAAAACATTGTGAGAAATGGCTCCCTCTGAAGTGCCATAATTTTCGAGAAAGAAGTAATTTTCCACGAATTTGATTTTGAGACCTCAGATTTAGAACTTTAGTTCTCGAAATCAAACATCTAAACGCACACAACTTCGTGTGACAAGGATTATTTTTCTTTCATCATCTCGCAACTTCGATGACCGATTCAGCTCAAATTTTCACAGGTTTGTTATTTTATGCATATGTTGAGATACACCGACTGTCAAGGCTAGTCTTTGACAGTTACCAATAGTGTCCACTGTCTTTAAAAACTGACTTGGTACTGAGCATTGGAGAGCTGTTGATAGTATAAAACAATCTGAGAAACGGCTCCCTCTGAAGTAGCATATATTTTGAAGTAGAGGTAATTTCTCACTCAAATAATAAAAGACTTCTAGCTAGAAGTATTTTATTCCTATCTGAAAGCACACAAATTCGTCCAACAAGGGTGTTTTTTCTTTCATTATTATCTCGCAACTCCGACGACCTATTGAGCTCAAATTTTCACAGGTTTGTTATTTTATGCATATGTTGAGAAACACAAACTTTGAAGGCTAGTTTTCGACAATTACCAATAGTGTACCTTCTCTTTAACCATAAGCTTCTCTCCGCCCAGGTTCTGATTGTTTTTTAACTGGATGTTTTGATCAGCATGCTTTTTTTTTTTAAGATGATGAGAGCATACTTATCGAATTGTCAAATTAAAACCTACACTTCTTTTCAGAACCACCCCAACTCGATTAGAGATTACTATTACATCTTCAAGTACGCGCTAATCCTCCAATCAGATTGGCAGAATGGAGTGGTGATCAAAACCTATATTGCACGGCTAATATCACTACCATGCGTCTTGTGTGTTCTATGTCACGCGCCAAGTTTGCTTGAAGATAAATTTATACGTTATCACATGCGCGCTCGTGGAAATACGGAAAATATAGCGCGTCCGCGTCCCATGGCCGAGTTGGACGCAGAAGCGCTATATTTTTCCGTATTCCACTCGCGCTTGTGTGATAACTTATAGTGTTACCACAAGCCTTACTATATTATGTACATAACCGAATAAAATATTGTTTATATATTTTTATAGGCACTCCACAGAGTCGAAGAACAACTTCTCCAGGCAGGGGTCTCCTTGGAGGGTCTTCAGAAAGCGCTTCTAGAGCCAAGAGTGGGGATGCG
Organism: Asterias amurensis; assembly: GCF_032118995.1. NCBI lineage: Eukaryota > Metazoa > Echinodermata > Asteroidea > Forcipulatida > Asteriidae > Asterias > Asterias amurensis. Next base: position 27,132,786 of record NC_092649.1, read on the forward strand.
ATATCAAGGGGTCTCGTCAGTGCATCAGGGAGTCCGAGGAACCTGCAGGTTGCACCCTCTTTTTGTCCTTTAAGTTCTCTCTTAAAACATATTATTTTAGTCAAGGCTATGGGCAATATTGTTTTGTTTTGTGATTCGCGATTTATCTAATTTAACTGAGTCTTTATCATAGAGCTTTGTATATTGACTAGAGCGCTAACACCTCGTTATACACGCACTAAGGTTTTGAAGCTGTGTGGGCGCATCCATGTTTATGTACAAACCAATACAAATGCTTGAATTTTTGTACGGCAATTGTACGGCTATTTGCATGATAGTGCGCTTGTTCTTTTCTATGTGTCATCGAACCAAAAAATGCAGCAAATGTGAACGCACAATCTGCTGATGAGCGTACAAACTGCGTGCGTCATGTTTAAAAGGTGCGTATGCTTTTTTTAATACATCAATCAAGTCAAACTTTCGGTTTTCGTAGTGCGGACGTACTCGAATGAGCAGTCGCGTACGTAAGCGCACAACCCGAATGTAACAAAATCGCGGCATTGTGTGTTTTAACTAAAAATTAAAATAGTTCCGTGACAACAACACATCAAACATGTCTGCGCCCAGGGTGGCTTCAAAACGCAGAGCAAGTTAGCGCTCTAGTCAATATATATAGCTCTATGGTTTTTATGCATCTTTTTGTGTATTTTATTGTTGTATATGATTGTTGTATCATTGTATTTAATGTGCTTTTAATGTGTTTTAATCTGTCATTGTTTTAATTGATTACCAGTATTTGTAATAATTATTTGATAGTGCATTGAGATTATTTGTTGATGTAATGTAAGAGTTAAATATTATTATTATTTATTATTGTTATTATTATTATTCAGGTTGACTACAGAGATGCAAATAACGGTGCTGCAGCGGGTGCTGATTTACAACCCTTCCAGGTTAAGTTCATCAAGAACATGATTGATGAATCGCTTGAGGATTTCAAGTAAGAAAAAGTTACCTTTTTTGAAGTTGTCTTTAACTTTCAAACCTTTTTGAGTACACTTTGTTTGTCTTTCTTTTGTGTGTGTGTGTGTGTGTGTGTTTTTTAAATTAAAGGCACTGGACACTATTGATAATTGTCAAAGACCAGTCTTCTCACTTCTCATGCATAAAATAACAAATCTGTGAAAATTTGAGCTCAATCGGTCGTTGAATAAACACCCTTGTCACATGGAGTTGTGTGCGTTCAGATGCTTGATTTCGCGACCTCAAATTCTAAATCTGAAGTCTCAAAATCAAATCTTTCTCGAAAACTACGTTACTTTAGAGGGAGCTGTTTCTCACATTGTTTTATACCATTAACAGCTCCCCATTACTTGTTACCGAGAAAGGTTTTATGCTTATAAATATTTTGAGTAATAACCACTAGTGTCCGCTGCCTTTAAGGAGCATCTCTTGGAGAGGATATTTTTCTTCATATTTGTCATTTTAAATGTACCCAGGTAGGTTTCCTCAGGACATGCCGGATAAACAAGAAATAAATCAACAAAATAAGGTTGTAAACAGCCCACTTTCATTTGAAATATTTCCCTGTATCAATGTTCTAAACATGATTTGTTTCCCCTTGTTTACAGGGAATCCTTCCACCGAGAAATTCTACATTTGCAGCGAGAAATGGTCCGGCAGTTTCAAATACAACAGGTAAATAAATCATGATTCGGAAAGTTTCTTGCCTAAAACATTCTCTTTGAAATTCAATTAATTAGAAGTCTGACCAATTTAATATTTGTATTCTTTAAGTGTGCAATGACATGTATGATTTCTTGTTGAATTTAAAACAATCCGTTCATATTCATTATGTATCAAACTTGATTTCTTGATGGTATGCAAGTTAGCCATGCAAATCTGATTGTTGAATGTTGAATGTCCAATAATTTGTTGATATTCTTTATTCTTGATTATTGCTTAAGCAATTTGTTGACACTCTTTACATATATGTACATATGGCTTACTTTTGAATGTCCACTTATTTGTTGATAATTCGTCTTTCTTCTTGTCTGTAAACAAATATGATTTCTTGATGATTGCTCAATAGTTTGCTGACATACTTTGTTTTTAATATACAAATGTGATTTCTTATACACCAATCTGTTGAAATTCTTTATGTATGCAAACTTGATTTATCGATGATTTCTCGGCAACTTATTCCCTATTCTTTTATATTTTGATTCCATATTGAACGTACAACAATTTGTTGATATTCTTCTTGTATGCAAACATAATTTCTTGTCGAATGCTCAGCAGTTTGTTGACATTCTTCCCATATGCAATATTTTGTTTCTTGACTGTCCCAATTGTTTCTTTTCCAATGCTCAGCAGGTCTATTGACTTCCTTTACACTGAATTTGTTTGTTTGTTGAATGTCCACACTGTTTTAAATATTCTTCTCGTATGCAAACTTTATTTCTTGTCGAATGTTCAGCAGTTTGCTGACATTCTTTACATGTGTAATGATTAATGAATATGCTCTCCTTTTGAATGTCCAATAATTTGTTGATAATTTGTGTATGCAAACATGATTTCTTGTTGAATTTGTTGACATCCTTTACATGCAGTGTATATGCAAATATAATTGTTGAATGTCCAATAATCTGTTCATATTCGTCTTGTACATGTAGACAAACATGATTTATTGTCAAATGCCTAGCAATTTGTTGACATTCTTTACATGCAAATATTGTTGTTTCTTGTTTTAGGTCAGCCGTCTTTCACTCAGCTGTGTGTGTTGAAATGATAGTGTACTGATTTGATTTGATTTGATTTGATAATGTACTACAGTTTTTTTATTTTTTGTTTTTATTTTTTATTTTTTTATTTTTTATTTTATTTATTTTTTTTTGGGGGGGGGCTTTGGCTTGTTTACATTTCTAAAAAGTGTCTCCATCTTCCTTTTGTTTTCTATTATTGGAGTTCATCTTATGTCTATGTTTTTTTTAATTTATCTAAATCAATGGGGTCTTTACTTTTATGTATTGTGCATTCAATTAAAAAAAAAATTGTCCTAGATCGATTACTTTAGTGTCTTAGTGTCATCTGAATATTTTAATCGTAACTTTTTTTTAAATCTTTATCTAAATCAATGGTTATTTTACTTTTATATATATGTGCATTCAATGATATTGTTTTGTCCTAGATCGATTACTTTAGTGTATCTGAATATTTTAATAGTAGTTTTTTTATTGATAAAATAGAATTAGTTTCTAACTGCTTTCAATCCATAAGGACCTGTGGTATAAATGCGAAAAAATAGTCAATAGCCTAACGTTTTGACGCTAGTGGGGTCTTTCTCAAAGTTCCCATGAAGACTCTGCTGGTGTCGGAACATTAGGCCATGAACTTTTTTTGTGCAGTCTTTTTAATTGTAACAATTGTAATTAGAGTAGTATGGAAAACAATTAACTTCACATATACAAAAGCCACTCTGATAAGTTTTCTAATTAGAAGGACATTTTGATACCTTAATTTTCTTTCCAGTTGGACACATTTCATTACTTATTTTGTGGATATTTTTTTCACAGATTGAGATGCAAGCCACTCTTGAGAAGTATTCCGTTAATGAGGGTTTGCTGGCTGAGCTGGAGAGACTTCGAGAAGAGAACAAAAGCCTAAAAGCCAAATACTGACACCATGGCAAGTGCAAGCTATACTTCAGAAATAAAATGCAAGCCACATCGTGAAGACTGTTCTATCAATGAGATTTTACTTGAAAGAGACTAAGAGAATGGGAGCCACATAGCCCACTACCAAAAACCAGAAAGAATTTGCTCCGGGAGACGAAGCGAAGAGAACGAGGAAGCACCTTGTTAGAGTGAAATATTGACACCATGGGAGAGGGAAAACGCACGCCATACTTGAGAAATAAAACGCAAGGCATACCTTGAAGAATGTTCCATCAATGAGATTTTACTTGAAAGAGACTAAGAGAATGGGAGCCAGATAGCCCACTACCAAAAACCAGAAAGAATTTGTTCCGGGAGACGAAGCGAAGAGAACGAGGAAGCACCTTGATAGAGTGAAATATTGACACCATGGGAGAGGGAAAACGCACGCCTTACTTGAGAAATAAAACGCAAGGCATATCTTGAAGAATGTTCTCACAAAGAGGTTTTGCTTTGGAAGGACCAAGAAAAGAGAAGAAGAACACAGACAGCCAGCTTCCAAAATTTAGAAATGTTCAATCAACTAGGATTTGCTGTGGAGAGACTAAGTGAAGCGAACAAGAATCTTATTAGAGCAAAATACAAGGGGAGAGAGACAATGCAAGCCATACTTGGGAAATAATATGCAAGCCATACTTGGGAAATGTTCCATCAGTGAGGTTAGGCTCTGGAGAGACTAAAGGAAGAGAACAAGAACCTTAGAGAGAAATATTGACGCCGTGGTAGAGGGGACAAATGCAATCGATATCTGAGAAATGGTCCATCACTGCCCCTTTGCTTTGAAAGACTAAATGTAGAGAGCAAGAACCAGACAGCTAACTACTTAAACTAAAACCATTGGTGAGGAGAAATGCAAGCCAAACATGAGAAATGTTCAACCAATGAGGCTTTGCTGTGGAGAAACTAAGTGAAAACAAGAACCATACAGCCAACTACTAACCATTGATGAGGAGAAATGCAAGCCAAACTTGAGAAATGTTCAATCAATGAGGCTTTGCTGTGGAGCAACTTAGTGAAAACAAGAACCAGACAGCCAACTACTAACCATTGGTGAGGAGAAATGCAAGCCAAACTTGAGAAATGTTCAATCAGTGAGGCTTTGCTTTGGAGAAACTAAGTGAAAACAAGAACCATACAGCCAACTACTAACCATTGGTGAGGAGAAATGCAAGCCAAACTTGAGAAATGTTCAACCAGTGAGGCTTTGCTTTGGAGAAACTAAGTGAAAACAAGAACCAGACAGCCAACTACATGTACTTGCCATTGGTGAGGAGAAATGCAAGCCAAACTTGAGAAATGTTTAACCAATGAGGCTTTGCTGTGGAGAAACAAAGTGAAAGCAAGAACCAGACAGCCAACTACTAACCATTGGTGAGGAGAAATGCAAGCCAAATTTGAGAAATGTTCAACCAATGAGGCTATGCTGTGGAGAAACAAAGTGAAAGCAAGAACCAGACAGCCAACTACTAACCATTGGTGAGGAGAAATGCAAGCCAAATTTGAGAAATGTTCAGGCAATGAGGCTATGCTGTGGAGAAACAAAGTGAAAGCAAGAACCAGACAGCCAACTACTAACCATTGGTGAGGAGAAATGCCAATACCAGGGCACGGGAGAAAATTGATCTGGATTGCCTGGCCTTAAAATTCCATGTGTGGTCCCTTCTTTTTGGGACATTTCGTTTTAGTTTGGCAAGTTCTTTTTAAAAGTCAACGTTATTTAGCATTCATCAGAATTCAAGTTGTTTATTTATGTCTGGAATATAAAAGTCTGTGCAACTTTAATCTTTACTGACTTCGATCCCACTGTTTCGTATCGGTCACACTTGTATATACCTGTATTTATATTTGAACTTAAGGACAGCGTTGGTATGGCTGGTAAAAATGCTGCCTTGAACCGCTATACATGCCCAATACTTTGTTTTCGAAAGGTCAAGGGCACCATGGAGTTCTCTTTTTGGCGCCCCTGATTTGGAACATTGCAAGGGGCATGAAGGCAAAGGGGGCAACAGAGAATGGACTCTGTTGTCTCAGTACAGTGTCAGGCTCGAATACAGGCACAATTCTGGCACCTCTGTCCATGACTAAGGTGTACATTTCTATTTGAACATTTCAAGGGGCACAAAGGCAGTGGCATGGGGCAACGGAGAATGGACTCCGTTGTCTCAGTATGGTGTCAGGCTCGAATACAGGCATAATTCTGTCGCCTCTGACCGTGACTGAAGGTGTACATTTCTATTTGAACTTTTCAAGGGGCACAAAGGCAGTGGCATGGGGCAACGGAGAATGGACTCCGTTGTCTCAGTACAGTGTCAGGCTCGAATACAGGCACACTTCTGGCGCCTCTGACCATGACTGAAGGTGGACATTTCTATTTGAACTTTTCAAGGGGCACAAAGGCAGTGGCGTGGGGCAACGGAGAATGGACTCCGTTGTCTCAGTACAGTGTCAGGCTCGAATATAGGCACACTTCTGGCGCCTCTGACCATGACTGAAGGTGTACATTTCTATTTGAACATTTGAAGGGGCACAAAGGCAGTGGCATGGGGCAACGGAGAATGGACTCTGTTGTCTTAGTACAGTGTCAGGCTCGAATACAGGCACAATTCTGTCGCCTCTGACCATGACTGAAGGTGTACATTTCTATTTGAACGTCTCAAACATTTACTTTTAATCGTAAATACAATATTCATAAGCAATTAATGGTTGTTGTTGTTGAACAATCATCTGTTGTTGAACAATCATCTTCTATGGAGCACATCAAGAGATTTGGTTCTCGGCCAATAAAATTGACAACCCGTTACCGTGGTATAATAATAATATCCATGGCAGGATAATGAGAATAGTGTATAGAATCTTGAAGCTAAAATGTTTCATTCACAGTAACGTTTTTGAACGTTATAGTTTTTTGGTGAGCACGAAATTATTTCGAGCGCACGAAAACAAGAACCTTAATTTGACTATTTCTTGGATACTTGGCATTTGTTTTTACCGCATGTCCCTATATTAGGGCCTCCGTAGTAATAGAAAGTTTACACGCAACTTGGGAAATTTAATTCCATTTCTAAATGTAACGGAGTTTCAGGCAGAGCATTATTGCATAATGTTAAGACTTTGATAATGTTTAAAAACTGTATTTTTATACAATTCAATGCTGTACAGTCCGCTAAATTTGACTTGACTACCTATGCAAAAGAATGAATTATCTCACAGTGAATGTTAAAGATACTAGACACTATTGGTAATTGTCAAAGACCAGTCTTCTCACTTGGTGTATCTCAACATATGCATAAAATAACAAACCTGTGAAAATTTGAACTCAATTGGTTGTCGAAGTTGCGAGATAATAACGAAAGAAAAAAACACCCTTGTCACACGAAGTTGTGTGCTTTTAGATGGTTGATTTCGAGACCTCAAATTCTAAATCTGAGATCTCGAAACCAAATTCGTGGAAATTACCTTCTTTCTCGACAACTGTGTCACTTTAGAGGGAGCTATTTCTCACAATGTTTTATACTGTCAACCTCTCCCCGTTACTCGTCACCAAGTAAGGTTTTATGATAATAATTATTTTGAGTAATTACCAATAGTGTCCACTGCCTTTAAAACCGTGTACAAATGATAATGTTAAGTAAATGACAAGAACGATGTAAACAATACTGTGGAGACACTGGACACTCTGAAGCTGGCCAAATTGTTGTGGACATCTTGGAATTTATTTACCAATTACTTTTTGTGTATAGGGTCTTGCAGGTGCTCGGTATTTGCTTTTGGCTGTCTTTTTGTTCCTTTCTCTTTGGGTATTTAATCGTTTGTTTGTTTGTTTGGTGTTTTAAGGGGGGGGGGCATTTCCAGGCTAGAACTAGCTGCCAAAATAATCAGTCTTGTTCTGCTGCGCTACTTTATGAGCTACCTTGATATGTAAGAGCTTTAACTTGGGGGAAACACAATGCTGTATTTCCAGAGAAGTTGTGTTACCCTTTGTTTAAGGGTAACTGTGTCTCCCTTGTCGTGTTTGTTCACCGAGAATGAGGGGGATCTTTAGAATTTGTTGGTTTAATAACTATTAAGCTTCTTTACTTGAGTTATGCTCTATGGTCGTTACTACGTCTATAAGAGAGCTCTGTTGCGACTGTAGGTGGGTTCTTTCCCTGCCTTTCACCTCAGCGTACCTCGGTTCAGATCCCACCTGAGACACAAAGCCTTGCATGTGGATTGAGTTTTCGGTCGCTAGCTGATGGTGCGGGGTATTCCCCATACATATGATGTCCCAATCTCGTTATTGGCGGTAATTGCGCTGTTGGATTGGCATGATATTAATAAACAAAAATAACCAAATAAACAAACGAATAAAAGTAAGTGCCTTCTTGAGATAACGATGACCTCAGTGGTGTAATATTTTGTCAATAGACCATGTGAGCTGTGACATCACGTGTTTACAAAAACACAGGTCCTATGGGAAAGTTTACATTTTGTGTCATAATTTCCACATAAATCCGAGAATTATGAAAGTAAAAGCTGGACAAGTTTTGAGATGTGCCCCCTCTTATCATATCAAAAGTTGATAAGAATTAGACAGTGCAATCTCCAAAAAATACAAGATTTTATGTTTTCTTCCATTGAGCTGTGTACAAATGGTGCCTGCAGGAAGTCCAGGCTCTGTGGCTCTTTTGTAAACATGTGATGTCACTGGTTACATTAGCCCTATATAGGACTCTTTCTCTGTAGTACAAAACGAAAGTGTAAGGCCGCCAGGGCTAAGGTTACATTGTCTATAATGAGCTAGAATGAGAGTAGAATTGTAAATAGTTGGTCATTTTTGCACATAGTTTTACATGTAGACGTGTACAGCAATAACTTGATTTTGCTACGTGCTATATATAATATATTTTTTGGTTCGTTACTGCATTAAACTATTACAGTGCATTTTTTAAAAGTTGAACAAGCTGGTATTATTTCTTGACTGAGTTCTTGTTACATTGGTCAGTAGTTATGACGCAACATTTTCCCGTGGATCACTGGTTGGTGATGATGATAGAAACTGTTTAATCAGTGAGCCTCAGACGGAATGATTGAAATCTTTGCCCAATAGTATTGTCACTTTTTAACACGCGGCGACTGATGCTACGCTCACCATGTTGTTGGTCAATAGGCTTACGTGTAAACGCCGCGTCACCTAAAAATGCGCATTTCTCTAAATAACACACGTTGACCTGGACCACCAAAATGGCGCATCCAAGATTATTCTGATGATGACGTCAGGTGAAATGGGTCAATACCGGCTGTCTCAAATACGGCTTGTTGAAAACAGGAAGGTCACAGATGTTGGCTACTTATTCTTCAGGTTACCCATTGACCTGAAGTAGCCGAAATCTTGGATTGAATTGTGTAAGCTACAAAGGACTTTTCTCACAAAGGAAAGGCTAATTCCTGCGTAACCTTATTTTCAACCCTTCACAAAAGTGAGCGGTGTTCACCCGATCATCAATACTTTCGGACTTTTTGGTGTCGTGTGAAAGTTGAGACCATTAGCTATCCATACACCCAAACCTTTTTCTCCAGAACCATATACTTTTTTATTCGGTAGCCATTTCAAAAGTGTATTGCTTTTTTTTTGAGACACACGGTACAAAAATACCCATATTGAAATGTAATGTAGTTGGACGTCTTTGAATTCGTACTGCTGGAGGGGTGTCAAACACAATGACGTTTGCCACCGTTTGAAATGAGGCTGGAGATTTGTATCTTCAGTGGTGGGCAAACAGAAACGATTATTTTGCTCCTCCAATTTAGAGAAAATGGTTCCCTTAAAGGTGTAGCCATATAGTCGGAAAAGTGCAGTTTGGGTCTCTTTGTATTCAAAATACAATGAAGCTTGAGCAGAACACGGAGACAGCACAATGGCTTACAAAGGGGCATATGATTGCCACCCATTCTAATTCCTTTCCTTTTATCTGCAAATTATTCATCGTTTTTCGTGCGTGAACTCTTTGTGAATATTTAATTAGTCAAAAGGGCTTCTGGAATTCGGTCATGTTCGGCCTTTTAGTCTGAAAAGTCTCAACCAAAATAATGTACCAGTGAATTGAAACGAGGAGCATATCTGTCGTTATGTATATGAAAAAAAATCGGTGCAACTGAAATTTTACGTTAAAAATGGCTTCAAAAACAGAAAAAACAAGTCACAAAAGCACGGCAATGTTCCCGTTATGAATGTCGGCAACAGTCCCAAATTAGAATACAAAGCGAAAACGCTGGCCTGCCGCCGCCCGGTCTCCCCGCGGTCGAAAAAAACCCTGATTTCGATTGGAATGATTTCCAATGGCCGAAATCGTAAAAAACAAATAAAGTAGTAGGTATCTATCTGGGAAATACAGTTAATTGGCCTATAAAGGGCAAAATGCTTTTGCTTTTGTTTTGTACTAACTTCAGAAACATTTTGTTGATAATCGTCACAAGCATTGAAAGTTGTAGATTGGACCTAGAGAAAGGACAACAATGGGTCATTTTGTCTATGATTTGACATATACTTTTATTTATTTCCAATTGGGACGTATACCGATAAAAGTTACACTGCTTGTTTTCGGTGTCACAACGAAGGTAAACGTTCTTCATGGGTGGTAGAACACTTTATGTAGTAGGTTTGGGTAAACTTGTCTGTATTCTGAAAGTGGTTTGGTTAGACGGGGCAGGACAACACTCTGCCAGCATCCTTTGTGTACAAAGTCGGTAACTCAATCCTCAGCAGTATACTGCGATAACATTTTTAAAATAAATAAATAAACCATAAACAACCAACTAGGTTTGTATATTAGGCCATCCCTATATAGATATACAATTATAAGATACCGAAAAAGATTAACAAAGATAAATGAACATGAGAAAAGTCTTTCTTATCAACTTCAACTTTGTTTTCAGTCTTTTAAGCCATTGGACACTTTCTGAACAGAACAAACATTAAAAGTTCACAGATTTATAAATAACTGAGGGTTTACAGAAGGTAATGGTGAAAGACTTCCGTTGAAATATTATTTCATTAAATGCTTTACTTTTTGAGAAACAATTAAAAAAATTACCAATTCTCGATATCGAGAATAACGGATTTATCGTAAACACAATCATGTCATGACACGGCGAAACGTGCGGAAACAAGGGTGGATTTCCCGTTATTATCTCCCGACTCCGATGACCGGTTGAGCCTAAATTTCCACAGGTTTGTTATTTTATAAATAAGTTGTGATACACGAAGTGTTGGCTTTTGGACTCGATACTGTTATACCGATGTTGTGCGATTGCTTTAAATAAATAATAGAATTGTTAATTGAGTCGTACTTGTAATTCCTCCACGCCGACAATTGATGTGGCATACAAGCACACAAATAGTTTCACTCGGAGCCGTCCATCCGTTTTCGAGCACAAATCATGTTGTTGACGTCTTCTAACAGTAAAGCAGCAATGACAACTACGGGTAACGAGCCAATCACTAAATACGACGTGTCGTAACTTCCCGTTGTATCGTAGAGCCATCCTATCAAAGAAAACATAATATTGTTATTAGCTTTCTCCAGAAGACGATCAGAGCATACTGATCGAAACGTCGAGTTGAAACCAACGGTTCTTTTCAGAACCACCCCAACTCATTATGTGTCATTGTTACCGCAAACCTTTCTATATCGTATTTCCACCATGCAAAGTTTCAAATCCTACTTAAAATGTTTTTAGTGAATATAATAGGTTTTGTTTGGGTATTATGATGACCATAAACAATTGTTGGAACGCTACTCCTACATACATTGCCAGGAAATACTGTATGATGTCACAGCGATTTCACGAAACGCTAGGATTAATCCTAACTCGAGTTAGGACGAGTAACCCCTCCTAAGTTTGGATGTGTTCAATGCTTCCTACGTATTTGGAAGAGTTTGGTGAACTCGACATCACGATCATCACTGAGTAATGGATATATGTGCACTGAATAAAAAGCCACTGTATAAGTTACATTTAAACAATTTCATGTACATAAAATGTACAAGTTACATTTCATGAAAAAATTCATGTTCTTAAAATGTACAAGTTACATTTCATGAACAATTTCATGTTCTTAAAATGTACAGCATTCCTGTTTTGGGATACACACTCATGTTCATCATAGTTTAATATTTTTAATAATTGACCTACCTGTTAAAAAAGTGGCAGCTATTCTCATGATACCGCCTGCAGCTTCCGCCCATCCCACTGCATTACTCATCCTGGCCGGGCCCACTAAAGCCCGAAGCATAGTGAAACTCAACGGGAACGTTATACCAAACCCTACACCAAAAGCGAAGTTCCCTGCAACAAGAGGCCACAGTCCGTGGAGGAGAGGATCCAGCAGGAACGCCGCAGCCATCAAGACATGAGAAATATACAGCATGGGTCTGGCTCCGAGGATTTCCTTGTCCACCAAGAGACCGTGACCAAGCTGGCCCGTTAAAATGCCAACAGCCCCGGCACCGGCGACCAGGGAGGCCTGGTATGGGGTCAGGCCTTTCACGAGTACGTGCGGGACGGTAAACACCACCCAGACGATGATGACAACACATATATTGCAGAAGCAGATGATCAATACTACAAAAGAGAAGTTGCAAAATAAATCCGCATCCGTGGCTGCGATGATTTTGGATACAAGATGGCTGGAGACTGTAGTACAACTTTCTTTGGATTCTCCGGATGTGAGGGCACTTTGAGTGGAACGTTCTTCATCAGACTCCACCAGTTTGTACTGACAGGGGTCTGTGGGTGCAGTTGATGATGAACCGGGCCGAAACAGGGCACCGACTACACCCAAATGAAGACAAACTCCGCCCAGTAAGAGTAGACAACCTCTCCAGCCGTAGACGTCGAGAATGAACTGGGTGGCCGGAGCTGAGACCAGAATACCGACCGACGCGCCAGCACAGGCGATGCCGTTTGCCATGGCGTAAAGACGGTCAAAATATACCCCAAGTAGAACCACTGCCGTGTTTAAAAGCAGACCAGTTGCAGTACCTGTAACAATTAGTTTTTTTTTAAATGTGATCATTGTTCCTTTTCTCAACGATGTTTAAAGGCACTGAACACCTTTGGTAACTGTTAAAGACCTGGACCCAATTTCATGGCTCTGCTTACCGTGAGCACAGAATCGGCGCTTACGGAAGCAGGGAATTTTGTGCTTACGGCAAGCGTATTTCACGGGTTAGCGGCGAATTTTCGCTTCTTCGCGTGCGTACTCCCCGTACTACGCATTCTAGGCTTACAAGGCTAGCGCAGAAATTCGGCGCTTGCACGTAAGCGGGGAATCGTGATCGTAAGCACAGCTGGGGCCAATTTCATAGAGCTACTTAAGCAAAAAAGTTGGTTAAGCATGAAAATAGCTTGCTTATTTTACACATGTTACTGCCCAAAATTTCATGCCATATACATTGCTTGCGACTGGTATTGAGCTATTGTTTACTTAGCATAACAATTGAGTGGAGTCTTGGCCGGTATTCTGATTTTACTAAGCATGGATTATTTTGCTTAAGCAAAATTTTTTGCTTAAGCAGCTCTATGAAATTGGCCCCAGGGCGCTTGCACGTAAGCGGGGAATCGTGATCATAAGCACAGAGTTCGGCGGTAAGCAGAGCCATAAAATTGGGCCCAGTCTTCTCACATATCTTTAACGTCTCGACGTATCCAACAGTTTTGCTGGTTTGTTTTGTTATTAAGACACTGGACACTGTAGTATTGGTAGTTTTCAAAGACCAGTCTTCTCCCTTTGTGTATCTCAGCAAACATGTGAAAATTTGAACTCAATTTGTTGTCGAAGTTGCAAGAGAAAAATGAAAGAAAAAACACCCTTGTAACACAACTTTGTGTGCTTTCATAATGCACGAAAAAAGGCTTCAGGCCTGACATTCTATGAATTACCTCTTTCTCAAAAACTACATTACTTCAGAGGGAGCTGTTTCTCACAATTTGTTATACTATCAACAGCTCTACATTGCTCGTTACAAAGTTATCATGTTCTAAAGTCTGGGTCGTCTCGTCGAACAAGTCTGGAGCGAATAATACTCTTGCTTGCTTACCTGTGAGCAACACTAAACAAACTCCAAACTGCACAACGTTGTTTGTCATACAGGCTAGTAGTACACCAAAGGAAGCCGCAAGACCAGACACTGTAGCTATGTGCCGGTGGTTCCACCTCCGCTCGAGCGGACCGAGCAACAAACCTGCAACCATTACAATAACAGTTCCGTACTAGTGCACAATAGAGATGTACAAAACATAAACACGTTTTATTTAATAGGAGTGGGTTCCTCTTACGGTCCTAACTCGAGGGAAAAAATCCAATAGAAAAATGCCAATGGTATAAAATAATTGGATCCCATTTTTTGTAATTTTTTTTTAATGGGCAACGTATGGTTTTTATGTTTGTAGGCCAACGTATGGTTTCATGTTTGTAGGCCATTAAAATAGTCTACAGAGTAAGTCAAAGCAAAACTATTTAATTGCCCGGGTTTTTGTGTGTGTAGTAACATAGATCAGTTGGTCCATCCAACTTTACATGCCCCCCCCCCCCCCCCCTTAAAGGGACACGTTCCCTTGGATCGGGCGAGTTGGTCTATGAAAAGCGTTTGTAACCGTTTGTGATTAAATTTTGTTAGCAAAAATCAAATCGTTATGAATAGGATTTGAAACTTTGCATGGTGGAAATACGATATAGTAAAGGTTTGCGGTAACATCGTGTCATGATATTTGGGGTGGTTCTGTGAGAGACGATGAAGACGATCGGAGCATACTGATTGAAACGTCGAGTTGAAACCAACGGTTTTTTTTTCAGAACCACCCCCACTCATCATCAGACTAGAGATTATCATTACATGGTAACCGTATTATACCTTTACTTTATCAAATCGTAATGTTCCTTTATGCCAATCAATGTGTGATTATGGATCAATAGGCCTACCTGACAGTCCCCTTGCAGCCAGCATCAGTCCAACTGACAACCCTACCTTCCACGTTTCGGTATCAAACTGTTCCGTCAGGGTGGGTATCATAACACCAAGGCCTTTGCACAAACCTTCCCACAGGAAGAAAGCAAGATGTGCTCCGAGAAGTATGAACCAGCTCCAACCTGCGTCTCGATCAGTATACATGATGGACGCGGTGTCTTATCACTGGACAAGCTTAAAGACAAGTCTCAGTCTACTCATAGAGCAGTGTTCCTTGCGCTATGGTTTACCGAGTCTAGCAAGCTATTTGAAATGTTGAGACCTCAGGAATTTAAGAACTCACTCCGTAGTGCAGTTAACAACGATCCTATAATGCCAAGTAGTCACAGCCGATTTTCTATACCTTTCGCCAAGGTAAACAGTTTGAAAGCATGACACAGTTCTTTAAGAAGTCTAGCAAAGGAACAAACTCTACATGGCAAGTAGACACACACAATGGTGTTACCGCAAACCAATTATGCACAAATTTCGTTGTTAGTTGTATTGTATTCAGGCCACAGGATCAAGGACCCGACCATCAGTTTTACCATGGTTTTACTTGTATTATGCTCAGCTGTTATACCATACTCTATACTGACACGACTGAACAACGGGCCCAATTTCATGGCTCTGCTTACCGTAAGCAAAGAACCAGCGCTTGTGGAAGCAGGGAATTATGTGCTTACGTCAAGCGTATTCCAATGGACTAGCGGGATGCTAGAAAACTCTACGTAAAAATGCTGCAAGTGTAGCGTTGTGTACAGGGAGGGCTAAAGTGGCTTGTCAGGGTCACAATACAAATCACTGTGGCAAACCACCCATCCTAAGCTAAGACGAATCTTTGTGCTTTGTGAAATCGTACACTTGTCCATCTTTTTTCCGTTTCGGCATTGTCGATCCCATCCATATTTTCCAGTTTCCAGCGGGTCCCCATAGATATCCCGTTTCGTTTATTTTGTTCCCGTTCAGTTTATTATTTTCCTGTCCTGTATCGTTTTCAAGTCCCTTTTCTTTTTCCCCCTTACCAGCCCCGTTCATTTTTTCCCAACCACCTGTCCCACCGTGTGCCCCTTCCCTATCCCGTCCCATATCTAACCCACGCCTCCGCGCCTCCCGTCCCCGCGATCCCGTGCATTGGCATTGTTCTTTGCTTGCCACTGTTTGCCCATAACTAATATTTTCAAGTTTCGAGCGGGTCCCGTTTGTGGTTCTTTCCCGTTTCATGGGCTTGATTTCCCCCCATTCAGTTTAATATTGTCCTTTCCCATGTCCTATATCATGATAGTCCCTTTTAATTTTGTTCAATCCCTACCCCAGCCCTGTTCATTTTCCCCGTCATTTCTATTTTTGCTGTTCCCCCGTCCAACAGACAAACCACTTTGTGCCCCTATCTCCTATCCCCGTCCCAAATCTAACCCGTGCCTCCTTCCCGTCATCCCGCCCGTGAATTGTTCCTTGCACTCTCGACCCAGGGAAGCTAAACGAACGCACCCAGTATAGATGTCTGAAAGGGGGCAGTGTCCGAAATGTAGACTGTTTTTTAATTGTACGGATTGACAATTATAACTGTGTCACCGGTGCGTAAAATCTTTATTTATTTCATAAAAACCTCAAAAAAAAGTACAGCACCATATCGAGTATAACAACAGCCAACGGTAAACATATCCCTAGAAATGTTCCCAGTGGCGTACAGCCCGCCCTCTTTCAAGCTAAATTATAAAGGACTTTGGGTCCACATAATTAGTTATAATATAGTTTCATTTGATGATGCACCCCCTCTTTCAGTTCAGTTATAGCGTTAAAGGCAGTGGACACTATTGGTAATTACCCAAAATAATTATTAGCATAAAACCTTACTTTGTAATTTAGGGAGAGGTTGATAGTATAAAACATTGTGAGAAACAGCTCCCTCTGAAGTGGAGTAGTTTTTGAGAAAGAAGTAATTTTCTATGAATTTGATTTCGAGACCTCAGATTTAGAATTTGAGGTGTCGAAATCAAGCATCTGAAAGCACATAACTTCATGTGACCATGGTGCGACAAGGGTGTTTTTTCTTTCATTAATATCTTACAACTTCGACGACCGATTGAGCTTAAATTTCCTCAGGTTTGTTATTTTATAAATATGTTGAGATACACCAACTGTAAAGACTAGTCTTTCACAATTACCAATAGTGCTCAGGGTCTTTAAAGGCAGTGGACACTATTGGTAATTACTCAAAATAATTATTAGCATAAAACTTACTTCGTAACGAGCACGGGGAGAGCTGTTGATAGTATAAAACATTGTGAGAAAACGGCTCCCTCTCAAATAACGTACAGTTTTTGAGAAAGAGGTAATTTCTCACTAAAATATTTTAATTTAATTAAAGAAAGCTCATCTGGAAACACAAAACTTGTGCGACAGTTTTTTATTTATATCCATCAGTTCACAGGTTTGTTATTTAATGCAGATGTTGAGATACACCTAGTGAGAATACTGGTCTCTGACAATTACAGCAAAAACAAAACCAGTGTCCAGTGTATTTTTTTCATTCATTCATTCATTTTTTTTTTTTACCACACACAAAGAAAAGTGAACTTCTGCCTTCTGTAAACGACGTTTGGGTCCAAACGTTAGGTTATCAGGGTTCACTTCGATTATGAACTTCTACCTTCAAAAGCCTGCACAAAACACTTCAACCCGGCCCCAAGCCATCGCGTGTGACCCGTCACGTTTTATCGTTAGCAACCCCCTTAACAACGGGACGCCGTGAGCTCCTGCATGCGTGTGCATACAACACTCGCTGGTGGTAGACTTTTGGATCGGTATGAGTTCGATTTGTCTCTTTTGTTGTCTCCTTTGTTGGGAATTATTGATAAAAATGCATAGGGTTAAATCGGAGGTTAATGTGCTTGTGGAAATGGCATGCCAATCAGGGACATAACAAAATAATCATATCGCATCTCCGTTCAGCCATTTTGTGGCAATTAATCTTGTGCTTGAATTGTTCAGGTGCTATGTTGTTTATCATCATGCTACGTGGGAACTGATATCATATCCACCCAAGATAAACCTGAAACCTTTATTAATTTATCAATTTGTTGGAATACTTTAAAGGCAGTGGACACTATTGGTAATTGTCAAAGACTAGCCTTCACAGTTGGTGTATCTCAACATATGCATAAAATAACAAACCTGTGAAAATTTGAGCTAAAACGGTCATCAAAGTTGCGAGATAATTATGAAAGAAAAAATCACACTTGTCACACGAAGTTGTGTGCGTTTAGATGGTTGATTTCGAGACCTCAAGTTTTAAATTTGAGGTCTCGAAATCAAATTCGTTGAAAATTACTTCTTTCTCGAAAACTATATGGCACTTCAGAGGGAGCTGTTTCTCACAATGTTTGATACCACCAATCTATCCACATTACTCGTTACCAAGTAAGGTTTTATACTAATAATTATTTTCAGTAATTACCAATAGTGTCCACTGCCTTTAATCGATGTTGTTTGTTTGCTTGGATTTGTGAATATTGTTATGTGAGAGATAATTTATAATGCCTGATGGATACAACTGTTTGTGACAGGTTTTGTCCTGTGAATGGTTATAAACTACTGTTGGCAAGAGGAAGTTAAACAAATCTTTGCAAGTACTTTAGATAGTTAATCGATGTTGTTTGTTTGCTTGGATTTGTGAATATTATTATGTTAGAGGAAATTTATAATAGTTGTGATGGATACAACTTTTTGTGACAGGTTTTGTCCTGTGAATGGTTACAAACTACTGTTGGCAAGAGGAAATTAAACAAATCTTTGCAAGTACTTTAGATAGTTAATCGATGTTGTTTTTTTGCTTGGATTTGTGAATGTTATTATGTTAGAGGAAATGTATAATGCTTGACGGATACAACTTTTTGTGACAGGTTTTGTCCTGTGAATGATTATAAACTACTATTGGCAAGAGGAAATTAAACAAATCTTTGCGAGTACTTCAGAGAGGTAATCGATGATAATGAAAATTTAAACAGTATCCTGACTGCGGCTATTCAACCAATAAATAATGCATCTCTCAAATCTGCTATTTACGATTGCCAATAAATTAACTCACACGAAATCATTTCTCCGGATGATACTTTTAGAAAATTATAGTGAGCGTTCTCTTGTCTCTTAACAATACTTTAAAAGTTAGTATCTGTATGTTTTTTTCTTTGCAGACAAAGCTTCTTGATTCAACCACCGACGTAACCCCCCAGGAAGCCGTGCCTTTTGCCTTTTGAAGTCACATGGCCAGCCAGACAACACCGATCGAACCCCAAACTCAATCCACGCAACGACTAAGAGCTGGTATCATCACAACAAAACCCGTAAGTCACACACAATGCACCAACGGATCGAATGTTGATGGCCATCGTATACAGGTCTTAACGCTGGTTGGTTATTTGGTAAACAGACGGATTAATGAAACGGTAAATAACTGAATGTATCAATTGACTGAAATGTATACCAACTTATTTATACGGGCAAGGTAATTGCACACACACACAACGTCTTATGGTGGGGACTTCAATTGCGCATCCCGCAAGGAAGCAAGTTCATTTTGGGGTTAAATTTACCGGCAAACTGTGCATGAATGGATCAAAATACTTGACTAGCCAGCAGCAACGATGAAGATTGACTTGAATTGCAGAAATATTTCACCGGTGTATCAATGGATTTGCCTTGGATATATTTAAGAAGCAACGTGGAATGAATGCACTAATCTGTTAGTGAGTGTACTGGCGTACACGGCTTGGAAACCTAGCTCCTGTTTTTCGGGGGTTTTTTTTTCATCGCAATTGACAAAAATCGCTGCAGAGTACTCGACTATATGAAGGCAGTGAAGTGATTTGAGAAATCGGCATGTGAGGAAATAGACACTGTTATGGAAGACCTGTTGGAAAATATTAACAATTGACGATTATTGGTGAGGGGTCACAACATTATTTTCTCTGTCGAAGTTGGCATCAAACTCAAGTTTGGTTGCTGTATTCGTGGCTCTTATTATGATTTAGTGAAAGAACCTTCAAGAGCCGTTTGCTAATGGCGTCAGGCGGTTTAACCATGGAGGAAGAAATGGTTTAACGAACCCGCATGGACGCTAACCACCACCACCCAGACATGGAACAAAACACGGGTGCCTTGTTCCCTCCGTTGGGTCAAAGCACCCAGCAGCGAGCCAAGACGGCCCATACCACATCATCCCTCCCGATTGCCGGGAATGCCCGTGTATCAACTCACCCTCTGCTTCCACCTCATCACATCAAACGAAGGAACCAAGTACACCTCCATCTCCACAAACAGCCGCACCGGGGTCGCCATCATGCCAGGAACAAGACGGACTCGCCCAAGGCACCGTGCTCGATGACGGACCACATCGTGGGACTTTACGATGCTCCAGAACTACCCGAAATAGAAGGTAATAATCACCACAAATTAAAAAACAACTTTTTGTTTATAACACTTTTTATTGCTACCCTGTTAACAGCAGCGGTGGGGGAAAAAATAGACATTTTAACTCAGCAACTGTTGCTCATGATTTTGCGGTTTTTTTTGTTATACCGTTGGAGTTCAGTTAAAAAATCATGTTCGACGCTTTGTAATATCTCACCGATTTTAGGCAACGGCGAGAACCTGCTTTGTCGATTTCACAAAACTGTTCCAAACTTAGGATTAATCTTAGGTCTTAGGACGAATTAAGTTTTTATCCATAGACCTTAGGACGCATTGAAGCCATCTTAAAGGCAGTGTACACTATATGTAATGACTCAATATAATAGCATAAAACCTTACTTGGTAACAAGTAATGGGGAGAGATTGATGGTATAAAACATTGTGAGAAACGGCTCCCGCTGAAGTAACGTAGTTTTCGAGAAACAAGTAATTTTCCACGAATTTTATTTCGAGACTTCAAGTTTAGAATTTGAGGTCTCGAAATCAACCATCTAAACGCACACAAGACAAGGATGTTTTTTCTTTCATTATTATCTCGCACCTTCGACAACCAATTGAGCTCAAATTTTCACAGGTTTGTTGAGAAACACCAAGTGAAAAGACTTTTCTTTGACAATAACCAATTTATAGTGTCCAGTGTCTTTATGTGTGAGCGAGTTTTTATTCACCTTAACTAGAATTAATCCTAGCGTTTCTTGAAATCGGCTGCAGGCTCCCTACAGTACAAATAAAGGCTGTTCACCTCCAGGCCTAACGCATTGTCTCCTTTTCTGAAATGTGGTAATAATGAAATATTTCTGACCATTGTTTTCGGTTCTTTTTATTCCAGTGCTACTGCGACAAGGTGCAGCAAGTCGAGCTACAATTGTTCAGATGATAGCGCAAGGAATATGCCGGACATCGTTCAATGATGTGCAGAGGTTCCCAGCCATTCACCCGTCGATTATGGTAAGCCAAACAAAAATCAGAACTCGAATCGACTCTATTCGTTGCATCAGGGGGCCTGACCCTGAAGATAGTTAAAACAATTTGGATTTCATCTCGGCTGAGCAATGTTGGGACCAAGGGCCCAAGAACTCTGATTGAACTCATATTAAACGAGCCTGCATTCAAACAGTGTAAACTTGTTCTGCTTCTGCAGTGGTTTATTCTTATGCTGCTCCCTTGACAGTGTGTCTTAAAGGAACACGTTGCCTTGGATCGGTCGAGTTGGTCTTTGAAAATCGTTTTGTAACCGTTTGTTATAAAATGCATATAAGAAAGGTGTCGTAAAAGAACAATACAATGATCCACACAAATATGCTCTCGAAATTGCGTGTTTTTCTTTTTACCTCGTCGACTAACACGGTCGGCCATTTATGGGAGTCAAATTTTTGACTCCCATAAATGGCCGATCGTGTTAGTTTGCGACGTAAATGGAAAACCGTGCAATTTTGAGTGATACTTGTGTGGATCATTATATTCTACTTTTAAAACATCTTTCTATAACCATATGCATTTCATAACAAACGGTTGCTAACGCTTTTTATAGACCAACTCGTCCGATCCAAGGCAACGTGTCACTTTAAACGGTATGACTCATTAACAATAAACATGATGTGTAAAGCAAAGACCAGAAGATTAATTGTTGAATCCTCTTTGATATAAAGTTTCATTAACAAAAACAAAATCCAGTGCCGGCAAGCAATTTTGTTTTACTGAACATCGAAAGTGCCATTGTCGTAGTGCGTTTCAGTTGGGAATTTGTTTTCTTCTAAATCGATTCAAAAAGGGAAATCCTAACGAAAATAAAATCTGGATTTTTTTTAAGGATGGCAATTCTGTAGTATTACAGTAAAAAAAAAATTGGTGGCTGCGCGACATTAACGTCATTGAATGGTTAATATTTGTAGACCTTTGTAAAAAAAAAATATGGTTCAAAAACTGAACAACAGTCAAAACTAGCCAGACTCATCCCATTGGTTTACAAAGCATAAAGTATGCTTATCTTTTAAATTGAATTGCGTTTATGTATGTAGGTCAAGTTGTATTTGTGTGCTAGTGTTAGTGTGTGGATAACAATTCAAACAGCTTGCAGCCATGACCCTGGATATCTCTAGAGCATAACAACAACAAAACAAATTTGGTTTGAATAAGTATGTATACATTGAGGCAACCTGGCCTACATTCATACCTGGAACAAGTTCATGAACCTGTTCACTCGAAGCGTACATTCGGAAAAGTCACGTAGTTACAAAACAGCATGGAGTTTCACCCGGTTGTTTGTTCTGGCGTATATAGACACATTTACTCGACAAAAAAACTCACTGTAGATATTCAATATCAATTCTTGACCGTGATGACCCTTATGATAAAAAGGGGAGGGGGGGGGGCATTGAAACAGTATCTATTCTTAATACTGTATAAAAGAAATATGTTTACAGAGCGTGTAGTCTTAAAGGGTCTATGTACTTTTTGTAGGACAAAAAAACACAATGTCCTTAAAAGATGCTCTGTCAGATTTTTGGCCCCAAACATTAAAAAATAGATTTTTTTGAGTGAATGGTATTTCAAAGAGTATCACCCGCTCTGACGAAATTTTGTATGTAATGGTCAGGAACCATGACAAAATTTTAAAACGTATCTTATAAACACATAAGAATTGGTCACGTGATTTATTGTCGGGATCCCGACAAAAACTAATTTTGAGCACTTTATTTCACTGCTACTAATAATTGGCGGATTCTTTCGAGCAATGGCTCAAATGAAAACTTGTAACTTTCTCGACCCCCATCAAAATATCTATTGCATTTTAAATCAAAATTTGTGGGTCAAATCGGCCAAAAAAAACTGACATAGCATCTTTAACCGTTAAAATATATTTTAGCAGATACCCGCGCCAAACAATTGAAGCTGAGTGGTATACAGACAATGCTAGGTAACGCGCTAGTATCAATTATGCTTATATACACATAGACTTCTAAGCCCGTGTGTTTCCTGAATTTGACACTTTTATCAGATGAGGTATTGTTCCCTTTTCTCATTTCGGGCAAATATTTACGTCTGCCCGTGAATAGTAGGTGACAATGGCCGTTATGGTTGTGTTGTCCCCTGTCCTGGGTCTGATTCTATGCTTTTAAAGGCAGTGGACACTATTGGTAATTGTCAAAGACTAGTCTTCTCACTTAATGTATCTCAACAAATACATAAAATAACAAACCTGTGAAAATTTGAGCTCAATCGGGCGTCGAAGTTGCGAGATAACAATAAAAGAAAAAACACCCTTGTCAAACAAAGTTGTGTGCTTCAGATGCTTGATTTCGAGACCTCAAATTCTAAATCTGAGGTCTCGAAATCAAATTCATGTAAAATTACTTCTTTCTCGAAGTCTACGTCACTTAAAAAGCGGCAGCCGTTTCTCACAATATTTTATACTATCAATCTCTCACCATTACTCTTAATCAAGAAAGGTTTTATAATTAACAATTATTTTGGGTAATTACCAATAGTGTCCACTGCCTTTAAGAGACCTTGTAAACATTGGTATATTGGTTGTTGATACATTGCGTTATCTCGTAAGTGAAAAACTCGGCAGTTAATCCTTACAAGAAAATAATGAAATCACAATCCATAAGCATAATGAGCCGGTTGGTTTAATTTGAGATGTTTTATTTCGGTTGCAACATGCAAGATTCAAATGATATTCAACTTAGAAGATGCTTCCTTATAAATATTTCATATCCACCTTCCGAATTGGAAAAAAACAAATATACTACATTGTACTACAGACTGTAATGTATATCACAGCTGCTTTCAGTGGTTATAAACATGTAATAGATGTTTAATTTGCATCGGGGATAAAGAATATTAAATTTAATTTTAACTTTAATTATAATTTTAATTTAGGTTTTTACCCATACACCGATGTGTGTTAGCACTGCATACTCGGCACTGCATACTACGAAATTGATAGGTTAGAAACCGTTTAAAAACGACAGTATTCGGCGTGTTCACAACTTAAAAACAATTGTCTTTCTATATGCCTGAAGTCTTGAAGAGAATTGTTCTGATACCTAAAGTACAGTTCTCCAGGGACGTTAGCTCTGTTGCCGAAAAGAATAGTCAAAGGGAATGTGAAATAATTCCCATTAGAAACCTTTCTCTGTAAACACATTGCGTATTTCTGTATTTCGGTTCATGATTTGAATTTTTATTGCAGAATTTCAGAAAAAATACTGAATAATCAGTTTTAATTAATGTTACTTTATGTTGTTTATGTTTCTTTATAGAGTGCAAGAAAAGATAGAATAGTTCGCTACATCACATTTGTGTCTGCCCCACCTTTTGAAAGGAGAGCGCCAAAGGACAGACCCAAGTCTTGGGATCGACGGGTCTTCAAGGTAAGGCAATGGAAGACTTTTAATTCAGTTCTTAAAGGCACTGGACACTATTGGTAATTACTCAAACTAATTGTAAGCAGAAAATCTGACTTGGTGACGAGCAATGGAGAGCTGTTGTTTGTGTGAAACAGCTCCCTCTGAAGTGGCGGTATAGTTTTTGAGAAAGAAGTAATTTCTCACTCAAATAATAAAATACCTCAGCTGAGGCCTTTCATTATGCATCTGAAAGCACACAAAGTAATGCAACAAGGGTGTAATTTCTTCCATTATTCTCTTGCAATTTCGATTACTAATCGAGTTCAAATTTTAACAGGTTTGTTATTTTGTGCATATGTTGGGATACACCAAGTGAGAATAAATTGTCTGTGACAATTTTAAACTATTCGCGTCCAGTGCCTTTAAAGACACGATGCCGGCACTTAGATCACAACTTACCCCACGCATGTTTCCTTTGTTCAAATGTCATTCACCGTAACATTATTTGCTGTTCAATTTTGTCCATGCGTTAAACGATTACCAAACCAAGGTTAAGCTGCTTTCTGGGAACGAACCTTCCTAGGAATTATAACAAAAGGTCCACTTTTCTTTCTTTCTTTTGTTTTCTTTGACTCTCCCCCTGTCTCTCTTGCTACTTCTTATTGTCCTTCATCTTTCTATTGTTTCTTCTTCATTCTATTGTTTCTTCTTCACGCCCTTTGACTCTAAAGTTAAATTTTAGAGTCAAAGGGCGTGGTCAATTTTAACAGACATTATGTTAAAATGAAATATAACTGATCTGAGTTGGAATGGAGTTAAATTTGGAACAGTTCCAAAACACCATGTCAGTTTATTCTTGATTTGATTTTCTTTGTGTAGTAACATGTAACGGTTGATTAAACTGTTATTGGCACAAATCCAAATTGGGTAATTTTAAAAATGATAATGCTTGGATACTGAATGATGGCAAAACACATATCCTCTTGCCTCCATTACCCCCCCCCCCCCCATCACACCCCCTCTTCATAAAAAAACATATAATCACATATAGACTGCAACTTTGTCGATATGATGCTATCTATTTATACCTGTCAACGTGTTCATACAAACAATGAAGAAAAAAACAGTCGGTAGACAAGTTGTGTAAACCCGGTATAGTTGATTTTATAACTCAACTAAAATATAAGATAATGAAATAGATAAATAATAATGTGAATACATAATTACTCAATAATCAAATCAAAAATACAAGAAGGGTATTAAGAAAATGAGCAATCGAATGTCTCCAGAAAGATTAAGGAAAGCAATTATTAAAGGCTTGAACAAAATCTACTTTGTGCCAATTCGACAATAAACGATGTACTTACTAAATTTACACTTTAATACAAATTGTTACCGGGAAAAATCACTTCAACACCGTGATGAGACGTAACGGTGATGTGTAGAGGTTTTGGGGGGCTTTACGGCGGCATATTGCAGTATAAAACGAAAACTGGGGGATGGGGAAATACACACAGGATAATCAAAGTAATTTAAGAAACAAATATGTTGGGTCCAAAAATAGGAATTTGAAAAATAAAACAGCTTTGCCAGTGGACCCATAAAACCTTTGCGTACCAAAAAATAATATATACAGAACAGCTTTCGGACCTGAAAATACCTCCAAATGGCCCAAATCATTGAAAGAAAAAGGAGGTAATTTTTCAATAACCATTTGAAATACATTTGAAATAAGTGACATTAATGAAGAAATATAATACTTACGAAATCGGCAATGAAAAACTAGCTGGAGTTGACTACGGATACGGCGAACTTAACCAAACGGAACCAGAAACAGAAATGCTATAGAAATACCGGCACCCGGCCCAGGTACCTGCGTACAGAAATAATGGTCTTGCCACACCTTAAAACAAAATTCCTAAGATGCCAGCAGGCGATTGGCCGTGGTCACTGAACTCTGACATTACTAAAAAAGGACAAACTGATAAACGTAAGAGAAACGTTCAAAAAAATTATCAACAGTATACACACATGCAGGTGTGAGATGACAATACCTATTTTTATACCCAGATATACCAAAACAGTTAAAACAATAGTTTCCAATATCAATATATAGTCACCAGCTGTATGTGATCTTAAAGACACTAGACACTATTGATAATTGTCAAAAATTGTAGCCTTCACAGTTAAGGTATCTCAACATATGCATAAAGTAACAAACCTGTGAAAATTTGAGCTCAATCGGTTGTCGAAGTTGTGAGATAATAATGAAAGAAAAAACACCCTTGTCAAACGAAGTTGTGTGCTTTCTGATGCTTGATTTCGAGACCTCAAATTCTAAACCTGAGGTCTCGAAATCAAATTCATGTAAAATTACTTCTTTCTCGAAAACTACTTCACTTGAGAGGGAGCCGTTTCTCACACTATTTTAGACGATCAACCGCCACTGTGTCAACACTGACTTTAAAACAAAATAACAATTCAAGGTGTTTATTTACATTTTTGTATTGTTTACATTAAAAAAAAACTGTTTCAACCCAAAACCATTAAAAAATTACACAATGAAGTCAGTTTCCCTTGTGGTTTTGTATTTGGTTAAATAAAAAATAAAAAATAAACATGCTATTAGGAAAACACGGAAAAGAAATATCATCGCTTTGTAAGCATAAGTTAACTAACAACAATTTCAACTAAGTTCAGTTTTAGTCTGATCAGTATATATGTTTGAGAGTAATGAATGATAATTATTGTATTTTTCTTTAAATCCAACAGCCACTCGGTCCAGAAGAATGTTTCCACTGTCAGCTTCAAACTAACCACGCAGTCTGTGAAAGGGTAAGTTATGCAAAATGCTCACACCCTCGAAAAAATGCATCCCCATACACCAGTATTTTGTTCTCAACTTTGTCCAGCATGTTTCCCCGTAGACTTTACACACACGTTTACTTGTAGGGCAATCCGGTCTTTAGAAATTTCAAGCGGAGACTCTTCGTTTTCCCTTTGTTGATTGTCCTTGGTATTCTCAAAATGATCCCATTACTTTGTACAATACGACAACCGATAATCGAATCAAACATCGTAAACGTAATCATCAGATTCACCCTACGCAATGCCAATTTATTATTCAGTTAACTGAAAGGTGTTAAAAAAGAACCAATTCAATACCAATGGGGCACAAGAATGGATAATGCACTTGGCTTAAAGGAACACGTTGCCTTGGATCGGTCGAATTGGTCTAAAAAGGCGTTTGAAATTATTTGTTATAAAATGCATAAGGTTGGAAAGATGTTGTAAAAGTAGAATACAATGATCCACACAAGTTTGCTTCGAAATTTCGTGGTTTCCCTTTTACTGTGCGAACTAATTAACACGGTCAGCCATTTATGGGAGTCGACGAGGTAAAAGTAAAACCATGCAGTTTCGAGGCATGTTTGTGTAGATCATTGTACTTTACTTTTACAACATCTTTCTACCCATATGTATTTTATTACAAACGGTTACTGACGCTTTTTATAGACCAACTCGACCGATCCAAGGCAACGTGTTCCTTTAAAGGCACTGGACACTATTGATATTACTCAACGTAATTGTTATCATAGAAACTTAGTTGGTAACGAGCAATGGATAATTGTTGATGGTATAAAACATTGTGAGAAACGGCTTTCTCTGCGAAAGACATAGTTTTCTCCGTTTTTTGTGAAAGAGGTAGTTTCTCACTCAAATAACAAAAGACTTTAGTGGAAGTGTTATATTATGCTCCTAAAAACACACGAAGTCGGCATCAAGTTTTTTTTCATTATTCCCAACATGTGCATGAAATAACAAATCTTTGAAACAGACTAAATTGGTCATCGAAGTTGCAAAATTATTCGTGTGCTCAAATTCGTGTGCTTTTAGATGGATCTCAGGATTAGAGTATGTCTCAAGATTATTTTTTTCTCAGAAATTACGTAGCTTCAGAGGGAGCCGTTTCTCATACTGCTTTATAATATCAACAGCTTTCATTTGGTAGTTACCAAGTAAATTTGTATGAGATCGCCGTCCAGTTACGTCGTAACCGGATTAGATTATGGACTCGGCACTTTGGGGCTTTTAATGTGTTCACGCATCAGTGCCGATTTATCGACTTTATTTCATTTGAATAATAAATAAAAGAACAACGACTTATCTAGACTGAAGGCCCGTAGCAAAGTGGTGTTAATAGTCTGCTAGCCGTTCATAAATGACCTTGTCTTGTGAATTGGGTTTCGGGAACACGTAATAAACCTATACTTGTGGCGTTCGGCTGCGTTTTTATAAACTTGCATATTATTCATATCTTGTCGTTTGTATTTATTACGTTTGATTGAAATTGGTCGTATTTTGACTGTCTTGGGGGCGCTTTCAAAGGGCTAATTCCTGACAGCTTTACCGTTATATAATTACGGTTGCATTTTTAAAAGTTGAATATTATTCATATCTTGTCGTTTGTATTTATTACGTTTGATTGAAGTTGCTCGTATTTCTGACTGACGTGTTGCGTTTTTAAAAGTTGAATATTATTCATATATTGTCGTAATAAATAATAACACTGACAAAAAGGGAAACATGTATCTTTGGAATACTTCATGTTGAGTTACGTTTATATTTGTTGTTTTTATGTTATTTTAGCACAAGTATCTTCGCGTTATAACGGTGACAAAAAGGGAAACATATATCTTTGGAATACTTCATGTTGCTCGTTACGTTTATATTTATTGTTTTTATGTTATTTTAGCACAAGTATCTTCGCGTTATAACGGTGACAAAAGGGAAACATGTATCTTTGGAATACTTCATGTTGCTCGTTACGTTTATATTTATTGTTTTTATGTTATTTTAGCACAAGTATCTTCGCGTTATAACGGTGACAAAAAGGGAAACATATATCTTTGGAATACTTCATGTTGCTCGTTACGTTAATATTTGTTGCTTTTATATTATTTTAGCACAAGTATCTTCGCGTTATAACAGTGACAAAAGGGAAACATATATCTTTGGAATAAGTTCATGTTGAGTTACATTTATATTTATTGTTTTTATGTTATTTTAGCACAAGTATCTTCGCGTTGGAGGTGGTTTTAGGCACAGCTACTCGTACATCAAGCAGACGCTGGACATTATG
The DNA here is from genome assembly GCF_032118995.1 of Asterias amurensis. Classification (NCBI taxonomy): domain Eukaryota; kingdom Metazoa; phylum Echinodermata; class Asteroidea; order Forcipulatida; family Asteriidae; genus Asterias; species Asterias amurensis. Next base: position 27,162,439 of record NC_092649.1, read on the forward strand.
GAAGCGGTAAGCTCTCAACGACAGTTTGACAAGAATAAGGGGAGAATTTATCTGTTTGTTGATTAAAAAACAGGGACGGCTTTATTTGTATATCTTCATTTTGCCGGGTTAAATAAGGTGTTGTTAAATTCAACTCGTGAACCAAATCACAGAAAACATCAGTGTTTGAAGTTCATCTGTAATGTGTTCAAACAAGTCTTAATAGACACACATTTTGTATTGACCCGGAGTTCCATGCAGGCACCTGACCATTTTCTGGTCAGCCTGACCCAGATACTGGTTAATTAATGGGAATTTCATTCTGATGCTGCGTTAGTTTGACCAATTTCTGAGTCATCTTGACTCGACTCAAAGTCACAATGAACCAGAAATGGGCCAGGCACCCGCGGGACCTGGAGTTCTTCTGACCCGAGAGTGTTGTTCATAGGGTGTAAAGTTAAGGAAGGGAAGCAGTTTTGCTAGCTTCTCACAACTATGATGAAAGAGATTTGTTCCCTCTTTTTTCGTTCTCTCATTTCCTGTTTTTATTTGATTGTAACTTCCAGGAACATCGTAAGGTTGCTGAGGAGGTGAGAAAGAGATACGAAGAAGAACAGTTGGCTATGAAAGCAAAAGGTACAAAACAGAATTTAACAAATATCTTTTAAAAACACAACCAAAGTGTGCCAACTTTCATCAGTACTATTTTTATTTACCACAATTTGCTTTTACTGTTAATTGTTAAATTAAAGCAATCGCACAACATTGGTAAACAGTATTGTCCAAAGGCCCACACTTCGTGTATCACAACTTATATTTAAAAGAACAAACCTGTGAAAATTTAGGCTCAATCGGTCATCGGAGTCCGGAGAAAACAACGGGTAAACCCACCCTTGTTTCTGCACGTTGCGCCGTGTCATGACATGTGTTTGAAATAAAGCCTTTATTCTCGATATCGAGAATTGATAATTGTTTTTGTAAAACCCTGTATTTGTAAATCTGTGAACTTTTAATTTTTGTTCTGTTCAGAAAGTGTCCAATGGCTTTAAAACAAAGATGCCAGGGCACTTCTATTCTTTAAAACTATTTATTATTGATTTCTTACTATCGACTGACAATAATTAACAACAACAAGATATGTGCCAACTTCCATCAATACAATTTTTTTATCCTATAGTTATGCAACATTATTCAAGCAAAGATGGCTGATTCTTTTTTATTTAGGCCCTAATTTTATTTATTATTTACTGCTTAAATCTTACTGACAAAACAAAATATTCCCACTGTCATCAATACTTATTCCCTGACGATGATGTGGTTTTAGTATTATGCTCAGTTATCTAAGTATAGATATTATATTCAAGCAGAACGTTGTTTAGATGTGCTTGCCATGTTTTTGATATAATTAGCACTCTCTTGTATCAGACCATAGAATATTGTATGTGCTCGTTTGTTTGGTTTGTTTGGTTGTATCTTTTTTTCAACTCCGGAGAAACAATGAAGCTCAATCCCTTATTCCCCATTGGAATTAATATTAATTGTTGACGTGGCATTTGGTTTTCTAAATAATAATTGGAACTATCTACCATTGCAACACAATTTAGCTCAAACAAGGCGGAAAATAAAGATGTACGTGAAAGGCGCCGATGGGAAGATAGTGAGTAGGTACCTCTTCGTGACCGAAGACGAATATGAAGAAATGAAGAAAGACAGCAAACTTGCAAAGAAGATTCTAGGTCTAGCTGACGATGAAGAGCTGGATGATTGGGTCAGCTCCAAACAGAAGTATGTCATGGATGAGAATGGACAACTAGTTAAAGGTATGTCTACTGGAAGAGATGGTTTCTTTATTAAGTGCTCCCCCCCCCCTCAATCAATCAATCAATCAATCAATCAATCAATCAATCAATCAATCAATCAATCAATCAATCAATCAATCAATCAATCAATCAATCAATCAATCAATCAATCAATCAATCAATCAATCAAACAATCAATCAATCAATCAATCAATCAATCAATCAATCAATCAATCAATCAATCAATCAATCAATCAATCAATCAATCAATCAATCAATCAATCAATCAATCAATCAATCAATCAATCAGAAGACATTTGTGTATAGCGATTAAATCAACAAATATTGTTCAAATGCGCTCAAGACAGTTGCATGAAATGAATTACGAAACACTTGTTGAAAAAGGTTTAATTTGATGAGAAGTTTCTTGAAAATAAGAATAGTCTGAGCATTCTTGATGTGATTTTGAGGAGTGTTCCATAAGCCTTTTTGAGATATGGGGGAACACATTGGCACAACACAAGGTTTGGGTAAACTTGTCTGTATAATACCCAGACCAAACAGTACACTCCTATTACCTCCGCCATACCTCATAAAGGCTTGCGGTCCGGAGCAGGAAAGTGCTCTCTGCTAAAGCAGATGTAGTCATTGTTTACATCACTCCATCTTCTCTGCTGTGTTCCGAAATATATAAATATATAAATAAATAAATAAATATTGCACGTATTCTGGATGGAGTACAGGTCTTTATTCCATAAATCTGTTAAGTAGAAAGTACTGCTTATAGATAATTTATTTGCCTAGCAAAAACATAAGTGGGACCGGTCACCGGTCGCAACAATGTAAAGTTGGCTGTTTACCTGTCTATTCTATAAAATAAAATAAAAACTCGCTGCTTAGCAAGCTTTTGTACTTTAATACATGCTTTACGAAATTGGGCCCAGATGTATAGTGTGGTCTTCTATAAGTAGGTTGCTATAAATGCCCGATTTGGGGCAGAGCCCCCCCCCCCAAGTGTTCCCCTCAATGAATAAAATACACTCTTATCTCCTTCTTGAGGTCCGCCCTCTCCCCCACCCCCCCCCCCCCACAACAATCCTGTAAAGGATTCCTGAGATTCCTGAAGCACACAATGCAGAAACAATGAGGGTAAAGCATGCCCCATTACAGGGCGCACAAATTGTTGCTGGGCGTCAAGCCCCTTCATTTACTTCAACGTTATCGTTAATATATCGCTTATATGCTAAGCATCCTATGTTCTTGTATATTATGTAATCATTTGTCAATGTACTGTGAGGGTATGCCTTCCCATTGAATTGAAACCGATTACATTTCCAAAAGGATCCCAGTGATTCGACTTAATACCATGATCGCTATTTGCTGTCTTGTACAAGACTAGACTTGTGGACAAGTCGTTAATGGTCTGCCGCGGTGAGATAGTCGAGTTGTGGCGTTGCTCTCGCGAGATCATTGCTTTCGCGTACTGCTGGTTGCCGACTTCCTCATGGGACCGTAGTCGTGATAGCAGTAGTCTGGTGGGGCCAGTAGTCTCGCGAGAGTACCGCGAATATCGGAACATCGGAACGCTATCACCGCGACAGACATTTAACGACTTGTCCACAAGTCTAGTACAAGACTCTAAACACGTGAGGACATTGGAGGAGTCATCGTTAACGTGTAAATGTCTTCTGCTTTATCATGGAAAGCTTCAAGTCTTACCTACACGACCGAGCTCGTCGTATTCTGAATAAAAGTTGTTTCCCAACCAAGTGCATTGAGGATAGCCATGGTTTCAATGAACAGCTTGGCAAAACAATATACATCCTGATTGAATACTTGGATTTGGTTTTTGTGTTCCAATATTCCCCCAGTATCAAAGAAGAAATATGGCGACAGTGCTTATGAGGAGAGCATGGAGAGTGGCGTAGGAGGCCGATCAAGAAGGTAAGTCAACCATAAGTATGTCAAGATCCAACTCATTGTCTATTTCTACCTCCATGTTGTTTTGTACCAAACTGAGGCTGGACGAAATAATAGTCTGGTATTGGAAACAAAGAACATGACCAAGATGGTGACTGCGTGATAAAGTTCTAACAGCTACGGTTACAGCTACTGTCACGAAGTTTGCTGGGGTGATGAAAATGAGATTGCAAAGTATTTAGAAGGAGTAGGCCTACAGGGTGGATTTCATAAAGAGTTAAGAGAAGTCTTATCTCGAGCTAGGGCGAGTTACTAACTTAGTTTAGGACCAGCCATTCGACTTAAGTATATCCAAAGGACTAGTCCTATGTTAGGAATAGTTCACTCTTTGTGAAAGCGACCCAGGTGTTTTTTTTTTTTTTCAGTTCACATTGCAACTATATATTTCATGATCCAACCTTCGTAATGATAAACCAGTGATTTGAAAAACATCATTATTTGACCAATGTTTTAGGATTCGGGTACTTTTTCAAAATGTCCACAGATTTACATTAAACTTACAGGGTTTGAAGATAATGATAGTGGAAAGCTTCCCTTCAAATATTACTACCTGAGGTGCTGTAGTTTTTGAAAAATGAGTAAAACAATGTCATGAAAATACGTTTGTAAATGATTAAAATAATTTTCGTCTCATGAGACGAAAAATATTTTCATGACATTGTTATACTCATTTCCCCAAAACTAAAGCACCTCAGCACGTAATATTTTCAGGGAAGCTTTCTATTATCATTATCTAGTTTCAAACTGTAAGTTAAGTGTAAATCTGTGGACATTGTGTTTTTGTCCTACAAAGTATACATAGACCCTTTAAAACACAATATATTTTGTATACAACTTCTTGATGTCATTCTGGCCCCCGGTCCCTTATTTCTGTGGTGATCTGTTGTGGCTGGAACACAATCTTTTTATTTTTCTCTGTTTAGTAATTGGTTTGAATTCGGAAAATATTTTGCAAGTACATCGGGTTCCTTTGTTGCACACCAAGTGCGCCCTCAGTGTTGGACTTGTTTAAAGTTTACTTTTAGGATTGTCACGTGACAATCATGTTTTCTTTTTAACATGTGTGTACATTACATAGCTCCGTCTTGAAAGAGCACATACTGTTTTGGGTCCGTAATTCTCTCTATTTTCATTGTGAGCATTGCTCTGGCCATGCTCCAAAACCCATTTATCTGGGAGAGCTAAGTTTATTGAGCTAACTGTGAGTATTATTTTGTGTTTTGACTCTTATTTATACCTGAATTACTGTGATTTTTTGGGTTGTAAAATTCTACTTTGAAATTGAAAGGATTATTTATCGTGTGCAGTGCGTCCGTGTGTGTAGCATGGAAGCAACATGTTTGACCTTTTTGTGAACTTTACTGTGCACTGTGTAATGTTGTAACTTTTTGTATGCTTGCTTTGGGTTACTATTAAACCTAAACAGGAGAAGTTTATTTGATATATTTTAGCAGTCGTTGATTGACCTTTTGACCTTTTCAAACCGGAAATGACTGTAAAACTAAAAATGATTTGAAAGGGCGTTATTTAAAGGCAGTGGACACTATTGGTAATTACTAAAAATAATAATCAGCATAAAACCTTCCTTGGTGACAAGTAATGGGGAGAGGTTGATGGTATAAAACATTGTGAGAAACGGCTCCCTCTGAAGTGCCATAGTTTTCGAGAAAGAAGTATTTTCCACGAATTGATTTCGAGACTCAGATTTAGAACTTGAGGTCTCAAAATCAACCATCTAAACGCACACAACTTTGTGACAAGGGTGTTTTTTGTTTTCATTATTATTTCGCAACTTCGATGACCGATTGAGCTCAAATTTTCACAGGTTTGTTATTTATGCATATGTTGAGATACACCAACTGTGAAGACTAGTCTTTGACAATTCCCAATAGTGTCCACTGCCTTTAAAGTTTACTTGATATATTTTAGCTGTCATTGATTGGCATTTATTATCATTGATTGTATTTTGGCGAATGCTCGTCCTTTATTAATTAGAGGACCAACTCTCCCTTACCATATAACCGTGTCTCTACATTTATAAGGCCAAACAAAATAAATGTTGTGTTTACGGTAACCCGACCGACCTGAATTTTTTGCGGCCGAATTGCCGACCTCAAAAACATTTTTCTAAATATTTTGTGAGTTGGTAAAATTTAAAATGAGAATTTTAACATGTTGCCTCACTTTAAAACTGTTTATTATGACTTACCAGTGTAATAATGCATTTTTGCAAAAATCATGGCGATATCAAAACTTGTGCACCCGGCCCACGCCTAGCCTAGCTTACTGTACTGCCACAATTTTTTCTGTGAAAGGTGCACGCGCCACCCGATGCCCGGCCCCGACGCACCCGCTGTGTTCACAGCGTACTTCGGGGCGATCCAATGTCACACGAAACGAAATTGGGCCCCTGGCAGCCGGCCGCATATTGGACACCACAACAAACACGGTACAACAGTACAGTACAGCTAGCTGTCAGTGGTACAGCACGAAACGAAATTGGGCCCCTGGCAGCCGGCCGCATATTGGACACCACAACAAAACACGGTACAACAGTACAGTACAGCTAGCTGTCAGTGGTACAGCACGAAACGAAATTGGGCCCCTGGCAGCCGGCCGCATATTGGACACCACAACAAAACATGGTGTAGCTGTCAGTGGTGTACAGCACGTGGGTGACCGTCCGCGTACGTTTGCAACACGTTTTACACTACGGACAGACTGCGAATGAAAACTGCATCAAAACATGGCGTCGACGTCAGGCAGTTCTTCGTGCAGTAACATGAACAAATTGTTTAGCTTGAAAACAGAAAAGTGCCTCCATCAGCCAGCCAAGTTGAAGCTAGTAAACATCGATGTCAGCAAGACATTCTCAATATTTTCGAAGATCACCATGGGCCAAACTTTTATCACGTTTGTGCTCACAACACACATTCAGATCAGATCAGGCTGACATTCAAAATAATAAGTTTGACCCTCAAAAGTGTTTATTCATTTTGCTATATTATTTTGGGGAAAATGTGAGTTGTGAGTTTCGGCTCTGTTGTTAATGTTATGGTACACCTTGCACCACTGAGCCTACTGAGTGACATCATTTTCACCCAGCAACCCGGAGGTTCGTCAGTCTGGGTAAAGTGCAAGTAAGTGTACAACAATGGAATGAAAAATGTGAACAAAATAACCACACCTCAAATTGAAAGTTGGTAAAACTGATGTCAGCATTTAAAACATGGCCCTGATTTAATGGTAAGATAAAAAGTTTCCTTGTAACTTCTAAAGCGCTTGCAACTTGACCTATGTTATGTTTTTTCTAAAACAACTTATAAACTTTTATATTTTACCACTTTCCAACATGAGGGTTTATAACTTGATGAGTCGAACAAGGTTAGTATAATTCATGGTAACGGGTTTAAAATATTAACAAATAACTCAAAATTCAAGAACTAAAAATAAAAATAAAATTACAAAATAAAATTATTTTCCTACCTACCTACCTGGAATTTTTTAGGGCCGTTACCGTAAACACAACATTTATTTTGTTTGGCCTAATAAATATATAGCAATTAAGTAAATAGTTAAATTAAAATACCAGGTTTCTATACGCTGAAACAAGAAGTGTACAATAACGGTAACACACAAAAAAACGGTTACAATTTAAGGAGGGATGAAATAGCAGAAACTGAACAGCTTAGAAAGAATTTGGGTACTTTTTGTAATACAAAACACAATGTCCACAAATTTACATTAAACTAACACACTGTTTGAAGATAATGTCAATGATGGTAGAAAGCGTAGCTTAAAATATTAGATGCTGAGGTGCTGTATTTTTTGAGAAATGAGTAGAAAAATGTCATGAAAATTTGTACATGCTAAAATAATTTCCGTCTCGGAGTCATGATCAGTGAGACAAAAATTATTTTCATGACATTGTTTTACTCATTTGTCAAAAACTACAGCACCTCAGCAAGTAATATTTCCAGGGAAGCTTTCTACTATCATTATCTTCAGACTGTGTAAGTTTAGTGTAAATCTGTGGACATTGTGTTTTTTGTCCTACAAAAAGTACATAGACCCTGTGTTTTGAGAGCGGTTTTAACCGAGTCCAGTGTGTTGTGGAGGCACGGATGTGGACGGGGAGATTGTTCCAGAGAGTTTGTGTTGCTAGTGGCCACAAAAGTAATGTAAACAAGCCAATACCGATGGATGGAATAAAATAATCAAGTGGTAATATCCTCCATCCCCTGTATAGGAACAAAGGGCGCCACCATGGTGCCTATAGTGACAGTGATAGCTTTGAGAGTGGCATGGGGCATAGCATCCTTGAAGGGGACGAGGCAGATCGCAGGCGCAGAAGGAGGCATGGTCGCCGCCGCTATTCCTCAGTGGAGTCCATAGAGTCTTACGTCAGCGAGGGCGGAACCAGACGAGAGCGTACAGTGCGCAGACGGCGAAGACGAAGGGACTCCTCAGGAAGCTCATATGAAGGTCAATATACCACATCTACCTCTTCAGTAATTTATTCTTATTCATTTTCAGTTTAAACTAAGTTCTGCCATCTTGTCGCATTTATTACGAACTCGTTGTGTCATGTATTATGTTCATCTGTCCTTTTATCTGTCTGTCTCTCTGTTTGTCTTGTTTTCTTGTCTGTTTTTTACAAGCTCATACTTACCAAAACGGTCCGTACTATCTTTATTTATTTATGTTGACTGTTACTTAATGATATGTTTTGCTTTACTCAGTAATACATGTAACTGTCGTATTCTTGAATTTAATTGAATTGAATCCTTTATCTCGACAAAAACAAAACAAAGCCTGAACAACATGGTCAGGTTGGTGTAGTGGTTAGACTTGCCTCGCCTTCCACCTTAAAGACCCCGGTTCGAATCCCACTGGGGGCACTATGTGGATTGGGTTTTCAGTCCCTTCTTGACTGCACGGGTTTTCCCTGGAATAATTGAATAAAGTGAAGTTTTTCATCATCTTCTTCTCTACTCGTTTGGCTCCAATTAGAGCGTTGGATTATTTATCCCGATCCAGGTAAACAAATTACACATTATTTTGGTTGAACTTTTCCCATGTTGAAATAACAAAAGCGGAAAAAGTCCAGCCCGTTTACCATATTTGTAATTGTAGTATCACAAAACACTTTTCAAATAACAAGTGCCCATACCCAAAACAGTCATAATTACAATCACAATCACAATTTATTTTGAAATCAAATTCACAAATTGCTTAGTTTCACAATAGAGTATTCTGTTTCTTTGTACTAAAGACGAGAACGGGAACCGGCGTAGGCGACACAGACGTCGTCGTCGCCGTGGCAGTGGCAGTGACTCTGGTACCGAGTTGGACAGCAATGACAGCCGGTCACGACGCCATAGACATCGTAAGGGACGTCACCGGGGACGACACCGTGATGGCGACAGCGACGGCAGTTATGATAGTTACGATAGCAGGGATGGTGGGGGTCGTAGGAGGAGAAGGAGGGGTGGCAAGAGGGGAAGCGACTCGTCTGGAAGTGATGACTCGAGGTCTAGAAGAAAAGGAAGAAGACATCGTAGACGATACAGGTATTTGAAGTTTCAGTTCAGTGCCCAATTTCATAGAGCTGCTAAGTATGAAAATTTGCTTAACATGAGATTTCTTACTTGATCAAAATAGGGTTGCCAACCAAACTTCCATTTGTTGCATATTGCTTGTTACTGGTGTTCAGCTGTTTGCTTGGTTATCAAGGCAAAAACTTCATGCTAAGCAAATTGTTTTGCTTAGCAGCTCTATGGAATTGAGTCCAGTTCAGGGCCTAATTTCTCGCAACTGAACCCCCAAAAACAGCCACGTTCAGCGTGGTGTTACATACTGGAATAATTTTGATGGTTCTGTATTCACTCTACCTGTATTTTCAAAAAAAAAATTCAAACAATTGCTGAAATTGCTAAAATAATGGAGGAAAAACACCTTTGTCACACGAAGTTGTGTGCTTTAAGACGCTTGATTTCGAGACCTCAAAATCAAATTCCGAAGTCTCGAAATTAAATTCAAATATTTTAGTGGAAAATTACTTATTTCTCGGAAACTACATGGGCAGATGGTAACGTATTATACCATCAAAAGCTCTCCATTGCTGGTTTCCAAGTGAGTTTTTATGCTCACAATTATTTTGAGCAATTACCAATAGTATCCATTGATTTAAGTGGTGGGAGTCTCCTTAAAGGAACACGTTGCCTTGGATCGGTCGAGTTGGTCTTTGAAAAGCGTTTGTAACCGTTTTTTATAAAATGCATATGGGTAGAAAGATGTTGTAAAAGTAGAATACAATGATCCACACAAACATGCCTCGAAATTGCGTGGTTTTCCTTTTACCTCGTCGACTAACACGTCGGCCATTTATGGGGGTCAAAATTTTGACTCCCATAAATGGCCGACCATGTTAGTTCGCACAGTAGAAGGAAAACCATGCAATTTCGAGACAAACTTGTGTGGATCATTGTATTCTACTTTTAAAACATCTTTCCAACCATATGCATTTTATAAAAAACGGTTACAAACGCTTTTGTTTTGACCAACTCGTCCGATCCAAGGCAACGTGTTCCTTTAAATCAAGCTCGTTTGGCGAAAGGTTTATGTTAAATATCAACACTATCTTCTCTAGCTGCCTCTAGCTACCAGGCAACCTCGGTAGTCTAGTTGGTAAGACACTGCTCTAGAATTGCAAGGGTCGTGGGTTCGAATCCCACCCGAGTAACATGCCTGTGATATTTTTTCACAGGACTCGGGGGAAAGTACTGCAGTGCTAACACACATAGGTGTATGGGTAAAACCAAAATTGATATTCTTTATCCCCGATGCAAATTTAACGTCTATTAAACACTATCTTCATCAATCTTTCCTCTCAACAGCTCATCCTACTCTGACGAAAGTGGTGCAGAAGGGGGGAAAGGACGTCGGAGGAAAGGAGGGCGCCACCACCGACATCGCCGTGGACATTCCTCTGGCTCATCTGACTATTCGGACAGTGAGGATTCAAGTAAGACAATTTTGTTTACGCTGTTCCCTCCCCCAACCCCATTAAAAAATATTTATTGAAATAGGAAGCTTGTTTAAAGGCAGTGGACACTATTGGTAATTACTCAAAATAATTATTAGCATAAAACCTCACTTGGTAACGAGTAATGGGGAGAGGTTGGTAGTATAAAACATTGTGAGAAACAGCTCCCTCTGAAGTGACGTAGTTTTCGAGAAAGCAGTAATTTTCCACGAATTCGATTTCAAGACCTCAAGTTTAGAATTTGAGGTCTCGAAGTCGAGCATCTAAAAGCACACAACTTCGTGTGACAAGGGTGTATTTTTCTTTCATAGTTATCTCGCAGGTCCGACGACCAATCAAGCTCAAATTTTACAGGTTTGTTATTTTATGCATGTTGAAATACACCAAGTGAGAAGACTAGTCTTTGACAATTACCAATAGTGTCCAGTGTCTTGAAAGGTACAGTATTAATTTTACCAAATCGCAACCCTGGGGTCGATTTCACAAAGAGTTAGGACTAGTCCTAAGTTAGGATGAGTAACCCATCCTAACTTGAGATAAGACTGGTCTTAACTCTGTGCGAAATCCACCCCTGTACTAACATGTTAGATGAATTTGTTAGTTATAAGATAATACAATAGTATCTCATCATTTCAATAAATCTCATCATTTCATGAAACTTGAAGGAGCAGTTCGGACACACTTATAGTTTTGTTTTAACAAAACAAAAAAAGTAAAACAAGTTGATATATATTCATATGCAAAATTAATAAACATATTTATTTTTTACAAATCCAAACTCAAGCGTAGGGTATTCTTCTACCTAATGAGTTATTCGTCTATGCAAACATTGTAGGTTTACAGTTAGCACCGATGAAAGACAAAACAGAACAAAATAGATACCATATTGCAGTTCTAAATCTTGACAAGTTTTAACAAATTTTGATCAAAAACCAAGCGTCAAACAGTCACTCCGTTGACTTGTGATAAGTTCTATGAAAAAGTATTCCCAAAATCAAAAGGTGTAAAAACCCTTCAAGAGTTAAAAAAAAAAAAATTGGCATTCAAAAATAGCAAAAACGGGATTTCTGCAAAAAGCTGCCACAAATGTGGATTGCTGTGTCCTGTGTGAATCGTTTAAAACCGAGCTGATCCTTTAGATAACATCCATACCACATCAGAACATCATTTCTTTAAAGACACTGGACACCGAGGGTAATTGTAAAAGACCAGTCTTCTCACCTGGTGTATCCCAACATATGCAAAAAACAACAAGCCTGTGAAAATTTGAACTCAATTGGTCGTCGAAGTTGCGAGATAATACTGGAAGCAAAAAAAAACCTTGTCACACGAAGTTGTGTGCTTTCAGATGCTTGAATTCAAGACCTCAAAATCAAATTCTGAGGTCTCGAAACTGAATTAAAATATTTGAGAGAGAAATAACATCTCACTCCAAAACTACGTTACTTCAGAGGGAGCCGTTTCTCACAATGTTTTATACTATCAACAGCTCTCCATTGCTCGTTAACAAGTAAGTTTTAATGCTAAAAATTTTGAGTGATTACCAACAGTGATCCACTGTCTTTAAAACCAAACTGATCCTTCAGATGACATCCATTAGTTAACACATCAGAACATCATTCCATTAACATAACACATTATTCCATTCATCTCACCATACTCATATTAAAAAATTAATTCAGAATAACATTGCCATCACCATCGTTAAGCCCGGTTCATACAAGTTCGCAACAGTTGAACTGTGCACAACTCCTGTCAAACATTCTCTGCGATAACAGGGTTGTGAAAACAGGGTTGTGACGTCAAAGTTCGCAGGGAGTATGAAACAGGCTTAATACATTAACATCATCGTAAGCGTTGTAGAAGCAGTTATGTCAATCATCATTACTGATGACAACGGCTTGATTTTAAATCAACGTATTGATTCAAATAATGCTGACGTTCGCTAAGAGCAAGTTCGATCAGCGACCATAGTTAACCATAGTTCGACTAACTCTGATCGAACCCGCGCTAGTCAACGACGGTTGGACCAGTCTAGTTGACTATCCGCGACCATCCACTCGAGGCTGGTCGCATCGTTGGTTACCAATAGCAATTTGTCATATCACAGTGTGCTGCAGGCAGAGAGGACCAGTTATTCGTAAAATAGCTGAAAAGAAGTGAGTATGGACTTTTTATGTGTTCACGACATTGAGCTATGGTTCACGGTCATCTTTTTCACATACGGTCGCTAGTAAACGACTAGAGTTGTTCACACTTTTATTTCAGCGCGCATGCGCTTGGTACGTCATGGACTAACCACTAGTCGACAATTGTACCCTGATCGAACTTGCTCTAAGTTGTCTGTAATTATATACAACAGTTGGAGGTTTGGTTGATTTTTGTTGTAGTACACCACCTCTCCCCAAAATTTGTTGTACTAAGAACACAAAAGACGGTCCACAATACCCTTTTACCTGCCATACACAAAAAATACCATTGTCCGAGATGCGATCCAATAATCGGTTGAAGTCGAAAATTATCAAAAAATAGTGAAAGGTAAAGTAGCTCGGGGAACTACGTGATTTTTCCCACCAATTTGAAATCTTTCAAAGGGGGAGGAAGACGCAGGCGCCACCGACGTCATCATCGTGACGGGAGCGGCGGCGGTAGTTATACGGACGGCAGTCTGTCCTACTCTGGTGAAGACGGCGATAGGAGGCACCACCGCAGAGGGCGCCGTCACCGTCGACGTCACAGTGGTGACGACTACAGTGGGTCGGATGAAGACGGTCACCGAAGAGGTCGTAGGCATCGCAGACGCTACAGTGACGAGAGTGGAAGCGGGTCGGGGAGGAGCGGTGACGGTCACCGTCGACGGCGTCGTCACCGAAGACGCCATAGTGGTGATAGTGACGGGTCAAGGAGTGATGATTATGAGAGTGAAGATGACGGTAAAGGTGGTCGGAGGAGGAGGAGGAGGAGGCGAAGAAGATCGGGCAGTTATTCAGACAGTTATTCATATTCGGATGTAAGTTTTTACCTTTGCCTCATGAGATCAAACCTTTGCCTTATGAAAATCAAGTTGTCACTTGAAGCTTAATAGTCTGCCAGAGAGCCAGTAGGCTGTAGACTTGCTGGAATCCAACAGGAACTCAGACGACTATTCATTCAGTAGATTTTAGTTTCATGGACTATTGCTTCATGTGTTTACACTCATAACAGCTGTGCTCAATATTACCAATTTGCTGGTGTTCCAGGGAAGTCTGTCCATTGGAGATTCTGTCTTCCTTGGGAAATTAACCCGGCTGAAGGAGGAGAATTCAAAAGAGGGCGCTTTCAGAAGAAGTTTGTACCCAGTTTGCCATTATAGGGGGACAGAATATCCGGGGAGACAGAATCTCCTGCCACACCGTCAACCCCTTTCAGCAAACCTACTACTTCTTAACTGCACTTCTTGTTATATCCGCCCAGGGGGATGGTGGCTCAGCGGGTCATGGGAAAGGACGTAGGCGAAGGCGACATCGACGACGCCATTCATCCGATGATGACTACAGTGACGACGACATGAGTTATGACAGCGACGATGACCGGAGAGGTGGCAGGAGGAGGAAGGGTGGAAGGAAACGCCATGGAGGAGGAGGAGGAGGGAGGCATGGACGTAAAGGGCGCCGTCACTCGCAGGGTGGTTCCGGCAGTGAAGGTACCTTCTACGACAGTGATTCAGATTCCTACGCCCGGCATCGGCGACGTCGCATTCGCGGGAAACAACAGCGTGGAGACAGGGACCGGGAACGCGGCGGACGTAGACGGGGTGCACGGCGTGATTCCCGGCGGTCTGTCTCTTCGGTCGGTACCAACTCCTCGTGGCTTAACCGGCAATCCAGAAGCCAGTTCATTGGCAATACGGGTCGCAGTGGTAGGCAATGTCGCACTGGCATGCTGCACCGTGTGTTTTGCCTCGCCTGCCCATCGTGATGGCGACACTATCACATTGAAAAGAATGATTCAACCATTCTCACCTTTTCACAACACGAGTCCAATGATTCCTTTAAATTATTGTCTGTCCGTTTGTTCGTTCCGGGATGCTCGTACCGCGCATTCAGTCCACCCGTTATGCACGTTCAGCTGTTCTTGCAAAAAAGTCACATATCAGACCTAGGCCTACCACCACACGAACGTGATAATTTGCACAAACACTTTAACACACAAACACTCACCCAATATGCAATCATCATCTTGCACCAATAAAAGTGATGAGACTTCAACTAACATCTAACTTAAAACATCCAGCAAGTGCACTTTGAATTGATAATGTCGCGATATAAAGAAACTACTTATATTTTTCTTACAGTTATAATTTCACTCCAACTGCTGAAATTCAGTTGCACAACTTACACCCTTAATATTCTATTTTCAGGTTCCTACTCAGACGGAAGTTCTTACGACAGGTTAGTAATAACAGAAAATATTTGTTTAATACTCAAAAATGATATTCAACTTGATCCCTATACATGGCAAAATAAAGTATGACATTTGACCCAAGTTACACCAATCAAATGACGATGTTCTATATGCGGTATTATTTCATCATCTTTTCTGATTTATTTTCATACTGTCATGAACACAGCACCATTTGAATGCATTATGTACAATGTAATATAAAGATTAAACGGTCAAAGGAAATGAACAGCCGATGAAGGCCGTTTTGATAAGTCCAGGCGTGGTAATCAGACTGTGGACAGACAGAGACAAATTTTTTTGGAGACAAACGGAGGACTTACAAATAGCAACAAAACAACTCCTCACTTGCAAACAACAATGATGCTTAACTATCAACTAAATGAACATATTATTACATTACCGATAATAAAGAATGCTTCAAACAGTGGCTACAACAATTGAGTGGTTTTTTTTTAACAGTCTAAATGTTTCTTTTTCAGTTATGACGATTCGTCGGTGTCCTTAAGTGACAGCTCTGTAGTGAGTGACGCCAGCACCCCAAGCAGTGTCAACTCCAGCGACATCTCCGACATTGACAGCAACTTAGACGAGGATGAGAGAATCCGCATCAAAGCCGAGAAGAAGGCGAAGAAGATGCTTGAGAAGAGGGCAGCTAAACAGCAACTGAAGGAGGAGACGAGGAAAGAGGCGAGGGAGGTTAAGAGGGATAAGATCAGGGCAGAGGTGAAGGAACAAAGACGGGAAGAAAGAAGAGAACGGCGAAGAAAAGAGAAGAGGAGGTGATTGTTTACCCCCCCCCCTTTTGTCCCAATATTCATTGCTTACCCCTTGCTTTTTCTATATGCTTTCTAACCCCATTCATGTATTTCCACTTCACTGCTTATGTTTCACGTAGTTACCTGGGGTCGATTTCACAAAGAGTTAGGACTAGTCCTAGGAGATATACAAATTGCTTGAATAGTCCTAAGTTAGGACGAGTAACTGGTCCTAACTCGAGATAAGACTAGTCCTAACTCTTTGTGAAACCCCTGTTCATGTTTGTTGTGTTGTTTAGCCTTCGAGGGTCGAAAACGTCAGGCCATTAACTATTTTTTTATTTTAAATAATAGTTAAAAAAAACGTATCCAGTTTTATCTTAGCGATACAGAGGCTCAGCTCAAGGATGTTTTTAGGGGGTAATTTAATTTGTTTTACATTTTAAATAAAAAGCTGGGATCGACTCTGTGGAACTTTCAGGGTTGAGATACTTCATGTTTATGTACATATGTCTAGAATGTAAACACTTTGGTGTTATTTTCTTAGTTATTATTAATCATTTTTTGGGGTCTCTGTTATAAGTGCCGATTAACTGTTCACATAAGCTCATTGAAATCTATAACTCCATGTGGAAATGCCATCATTTCAACATACCTTCGAAAACGTAGATTTCAAACTTTCGTCAGCAATAACTTTCACCCTTGAACTTTGCACCTTCTCTTGAAGACACTGGACATTTTTGGTAATTGTCAAAGACCAGTCTTCTCATCTCAACATATGCCTAAAATAAAAAATCTGTGAAAATTTGAACTCAATTGGTCGTCAAAGTTGCGAGATAATAATGAAAGAAAAACACCCTTGTCACACGAAGTTGTGTGCTTTCAGATGATTGATTTCGGGACTTCAAAATCGAATTCTTTAGGCCACATACAAAAAAATAGTTGATCGTCCCCGCCCGACCGGTCAAACCCCCCCCCCCCCCCCCCCCGACCCCTTTTTTTTCCTTTTCTTTTTTTCTCCTTTCCTTCCCATGTCTTGATATCTCTTTATACTTTTACTGCCCAGATTTTTCAGCTGATATTTTTTTCAAAATGTACAGGTTTGAAAAGATGTTTAAAGACGGTTTTTATTCATGTTGGCAAAGCAAGAACAATTCTTCAAATATTTACTTGGGCTACACTGTGCTTAGTTGTTTCAAAAAGTTTACAGAAAATGTCATCTAGGAGTTAAATTTGTTTTATAGTGATTGTGATGCTTTCTCTATTCTTGATTTCATATTTGGCATGTCAACAAAACCTCCCTCCCCCCATCTGCAAAAAAAAAGGACAAACAATTTTTTTATTTAATGTGGGCCTTATAGGTTTCAAAATCAAATTCGTGCTCGAAAACTACGCTACTTCATAGGGAGCCATTTCTCCCAAAACAATGTTTTATACTATCAACAGCTCTCAATTATTCGTTACCAAGTAAGTTTTTATGCTAACAAATATTTTGAGTAATTACCAATAGTGTCCACTGTCTTTAAGTGCCTGGTCAACTGTTGACATATGCTGATTGAAATCTATAACTCTAGGGGTGACCAATGCCATTATTTCAACATACCTCCTAAAATGTAGATTTCAAACTTATGTCGGCAATAATTTTCACCCTTGAACTTTTTACACCTTGTCTTAAAGTATTTTTTCTGTAACACAAATAAACATTAAACTTTGAACACAGTTTGATGATAATGATAGTAGAAAGCTTCCCTTAAAATATTACTTGCTGAAGTGCTGTAGTTGTTGAGAAATTAGTAAAACAATGTCACAAAAATACCTTGTACATGGTAAAATAACTTTCATCTGATGTGACCTTGTTTTATTTATTTCTCAAAAACTACAGCACCTCAGCAAGTAACATTTTAAAGGAAGCTTTATGCTGCCAAACCGTTTAAGTTTAATGTAAATCTGTGGACATTCATTGAATTTTGTGTCATACAAAAAATACCCGATCCCTTTAATTAATGGAGACTCCAATTACCTCATACAACTCATCCAGTTAGCTAACCTCTCACCGTATTTGGTCAATGATGAAAATGGTCAAATACAACTTCAAGAGTTTGATGATCTGGGACCAATTTCATAGAGCTGCTTAAGCACAACATTTTGCTTAAGCAAAAAATTCATTGCTTAGTAAAATCAGATTACCGACCAAGACTCCACTCAATTGTTATGCTAAGTAAACAACAGCTAAATACCAGTCACAAGCAATGTATATGGCATGAAATTTTGGCCAGTCACATGTTTAAAATAAGCAAGCTATTTTCATGCTTAAGCAAATTTTTTGCTTAAGCAGCTCTATGAAATTGGCCCCAGTTATTGAGTTATGTCAGCTTACTAATAAGAAATGTTTTTTTTTTTTCCTTGGTAGGCGACAACGCACACCAACCAGTCGTGACATCAGCGCTTGCAGCAGCGTCTCCAGTGTCAACAGCGACGACATCTCTGATGTGGATAGCGCCCTCGTCGGCGAAGAAAGACGACTTGCCAAGGAAGCTAAAAAGGCCAAGAAAAAAGCACAGAAGAAGGAAATGAAGCAGAAGGAGAAAGTGAAGAATGTACAAGAGCAGCACAGAGAGAAACGAAAGGAGAAAGAACGTCAAAGGTATAATAAACCGGTTTTGTTATTTAAAGACAGTGGGCACTATTGGTAATTGTCAAAGACCAGTCTTCTCACTTGATGTGTATCAACATATGCATAAAATAGCAAACCTGTGAAAATTTGAGCTTGGTTGGTTGTTTGAGTTGCGAGATAACTATGAAAGAAAAAACACCCTTGTCACACGAAGTTGTGTGCTTTTAGATGCTTGATTTTGAGACCACAAATTCTAAACTTGAGGTCTCGAAATTAAACTTGTGCAAAATTACTTCTTTCTCGAAAACTACGTCACTTCAATGGGAGCCGTTTCTCACAATGTTTGATACTGTCAATATCTCTCCCCATTATTCGTTACCAAGTGAGGTTTTAGGCTGATAATTATTTTGAGTAATTACCAATAGTGTCCACTGCCCTTAAAGTCAATTATGTTTATACAAATTGTAATTATTTCTTCATCCAGAAACGCCAAGAACTCTGTGTTTTTGCGGCTTTAATTAAGTCGTAAATCATCGGTGTTTTAAAAATGACTTAATTAAAACATAATTATGTCTGAATTCAAACTCAGTCTTGTCATTATATTTTAATTTAATATTACCTTATTGTTGATATTACTTTTGTTAAAATCAAGAAATATTTTTGTTCCTATTTTCTTCCTTTTTAAAGTCAATCCATAAATGTTTGTTTGTTGCTTTTGTTTGTGCTGTAAAATTGTTTCCGTGGGCATTTCAATTCCAGCTATTTTCTGACTTCTAAAGTTTCCTGCGTATCTGTGTAACAGTAAATAGTTACTGTAATTTTCACCATACAGAAATAAACCTTGAATTTAATGTTATTGAACCAGTTTCAATAAAATAAAATTTTACTCTTCGTTATCTTAACATGATTTTTTTTTGCAGACGACACAAATTATGTCTGAAAATAAAATCCGCTAAAATTATTTTATTTAAAACCCTTTCCCCTAGAATCAAACGTGAAATAGAGCGGGAAATGGACCGCATGAGCACACCCAGTGACGTCAGCAGTGTACACAGCAGTGACCTGTCAAGCGTGAGTGACGAAGAAGGGTTGACAGTGGAGGAGAAACAAGCCAGGAAGGAAGAGAGGAAGAAAAAGAAGAAGGAAGAGAAGATGAAGGAGAAGAAGTTGATGAAAGCTGTCAATAAGGTCATGGAAAAAAGGTAATGAGCAATGTTGATAGTATAACACAGTGTGAGAAATGGCTACCTCTGAAGTATCATCATAGTTTTTGAGAAAGAGGTAATTTCTCACTCAAATAACAAGGCTTCAGCTGAAGCTTTTTATTATGCATCTTAAAGGACAAAACTCCCATGACCCATTGAGCATACATTTTCATAGGTTTATGCATTTTTTTGGAAAGACCAAGTGAGAATACTGGTATTTTACAAAAACAACGTACCATCACCAAACATGTCCAGTTATTAGTATAAAACCTTTCTTGGTGACGAGTAATGGGAAGAGGTTGATGGTATAAAAAAACATTGTGAGAAACGGCTCCCTCTGAAGTGCCATAGTTTTCAAGAAAGAAGTAATTTTCCACAAATTTGATTTGGAAACCTCAGGTTTAAACTTGAGGTTCAAAATCAACCATCTAAATGCACACAATTTTGTGTGATAAGGGTGTTTTTTCTTTCATTATTATCTCGCAAGTTCCATGACCGATTGAGCTCAAATTTTCACAGGTTTGTTATTTTATGCATATATATGTTGAGATACACCAACTGTGAAGGCTAGTCTTTGACAATTACCAATAGTGTCCACTGCCTTTAAAGACGAAGATTTTCAGATTAGAAAGTTTGGTTACCTCAAAAACTTCCCCTCTTATTATAAAAAAAAAAATCTACATCATTGCATCTCACAGAAAGAAGAAAGGCAGAGGTCATTCCGGGTCTTCCGATGATTCTTATGCCAGAGGGAAGCAGGATTTCTACGACCTTACTTCGCAAGTAGTCAAGTCAATGGTGAAGTACTCCAAGGGTGGTAAACGCGGCCTGGTCGACGAAGAAGGATCCGAATGGTTGGAGTAAGTTTACATAATTCCACTATTATCAGGCATGCAACTCTTCTTAAACAAAATGCGAAAAGTGCTAAAAAACTAAAAAATAAATCGCCTTATATATGTCTTGTTACAACAATGACAACTACAATAATGTAAAATAAGCCTAGTACATGCTAACAATGCACCTCAGAGCATAATAAACCTAAACATTTTCTAGGGTACCATTGTGGGTCTCATGTCTCGTGGTGTTTCGGCTGCCTCGCTCCGCACTTGCGTTGTGCCTTTGAAGATTTTCCCTTTTTTTTTTTTTTTTTTCAACGGGCAGTTGCATGCTTGTATTATGATAATCGTTTTTGACGTGTAAATCGATATGCTATATCATGGCGTAGTAAGAAGTGTATACATAATGTGAGTTGCTCCTTTAAATTTGTATTGAGGGGAGGGGGGAGGGGGGGTACACCTGGCGTCCAATGTCCCTTTGCATATTTATTAGACCTTTATAAGAAGCTCCGGAACATTGGCCAGACTCGTCTGAGCTGAGAAGCAGATATCATTCAGGAGTTAATGTGAACGCAAAGCACAAACGCCTTAAGCCCGGTTCATACTTCCTGCGAATGCGAAGCGAATTTGACGTCACAACTCACCTTTTGCAGCGATATTCACAAGTGAGTTAAACAGAGTTGAACTGCTGCGTATTTTTCGTAGCGAACTTGTGACTACAACATTGGTATCGCATTCGCATTCGCAGGAAGTATGAACCGAGCTTTACGGTCCGCTTAACCCCTTGAAGGCGGAAGGTGGCTATAGCCGCTAATTATTCCGGAATTCTGTGGACTTGAGTACTTGGTAAGCTGTGGAATGCAGTTTGTGGCCGGTACAGCTGTGGGCAAACAAAGGCTGCTATGCAGTCATGCGTGTAAGCTGGGCATTGAGGCCTGATAATACCTGTTAAGGGGTTAAGGTCCCGAAAATTTTTAGACTTTTGAGACAATATTGCAGACTAATCTCTGTAGGATTAACAATGGTGTCAACTTTATACTCACGGAGCTCTCAGGGTGAAACTAAACATTGTTATTTCATAACTTCACCAATCATTTACTTTATCTTCAAAATAAGTTATATACATGTACATGAGTTATAGGTTGCAATAATTTCTTGTTCCTAACATTAAATTTATATCCGTATATGGGTAAAAAACAACATTTATATAAATTTATAAAATAAAAATATTTACAATTTTAACACTGGTTTCGTTTTTGATTAGTTGCATCAAATTGAAATTCGCATGTAAGAACATTTACAGTTCGCAAACTATATGTAAGCATTAGAGTGTCATGGCCGAGTGGTTAAGAGCATCGAATTCAAGTTCTGGTGCTAAGTCACCGGAGTGTGGGTTCGAATCCCGGTCGTGACACTTGTGTCCTTGAGTAAGATACTTTACTAATTGCTTCTCTTCACCAAGGGGTATAAATGGGTACCTGCGAGGGTAGAGGTTGATATTGTGAATGAAAAAGCCTTTGGAGCGATATAAACGGTTGTCCAGGTTGTATACTCCCAAGGGAGCTGAGAAACATTAAAGGGATGTTATTGGCCCTAAGGCACTTACGTAAAGGGCATTGAGAGGGGTATTGTGAAATGCGCTATTGACCCATTTCACCTGACGTCATCATCAGAAAAATCTTGAATGCGCCATACTGGTGGGCAATTTCACTGTGCGTTGTTATACATAACTCTATACTGCGCGTTATGCAGTAAAGTGTGCATTTTAGGTGACGCGGCGTTAATACACGTAAACCTAACTGCCCACCATCATGGCATGTGATAGCATGCAAGGGGTCAATATGAGAATTGGTTATTATTATTATTATATTGTTTTTTGCATCTGTCAGTGACTGGAAAAATCAGAAGACCAAAGACGGGAAAAAGAAGAAAGGGAAGAAAGGAAAAGCAGGTCAAGAAGATGGTAAGCATTGTACCAAACTATTTGCAGAAATTGTTTACATGATGGTCACATTGTAATTTTCACTAGCCATTTTTGACAGGGCATGGTCGTTTAATTAAATTGAATACTTGTTTTCTTCCTATAGACGATGTGACCTCTGACGTCACACGAAAACCATAACATGATTCGCGCGCATACCGCCGGGCAAAACCTTTGTGTTTTGGCAGCCAGCTAGAAAGTGTACGCAATCTTACAATGACTACGCAACTCAGTGCCCGGCGAAACATGACGTATATAGTGTTTTGTCAACAGAGGGCGGTTTGAATGTAAACATGGGTCACATCGTCTATAGACCCATGTATAGACCCTTAGACCCATGTTCACCTTACCATTGGTGCATACTCATTTCGCCATTGAAACCCCCTTTAGCTTAAAGACACTGGACACTATTGGTAATTGTCAAAGACCAGTCTTCCCACTTGGTGTATCTCAATTTATGCATAAAATAACAAACCTGTGAAAATTTGACCTCAATTGGTCGTCGAAGTTGCGAGATAATAATGGAAGAAAAAACACCCTTGACACACAAAGTTGTGTGCTTTCAGATGCTTCATTTCGAGACCTCAAATTCTAAATCAAAGTTCTCAAAATCAAATTCGTGGAAAATTACTTGTTTCTCGAAAACTACATTACCTCAAAGGGAGCCGTTTCTCACAATGTTTGATGCTATCAACCTCTCCCCATCACTTGTTACCAAGTAAGGTTTTATGCTAATCATTATTTTGAGTAATTACCAATAGTGTCCACTGCCTTTAAGACTCATTATACAAATTCACTTAGCACTAAGATTCATCTTTAGATGAGTTGTCTGTATAACCAAACTGATTTTTATTTTGACATCACACTTTTCTTAGCATTTGAGATTGATCTTAATTATAACCTAAATGTTAATAAGCAAAGTACGATATTGCTAAACAAAGTGTGATTCCACATTACATGTACAAATCACTCTGGTAATACTGAAAACTCATCTTAAAAGTTGCTTTGTGATGGGCTCAATTTCAGAAAGATTTATCTGAAGATGTTGCCATAGTGATTTGTATCGGCACATTTTGCTTAGCAAATAAGAAGTTGATACACAGTTAAGATCAACCTTAAGCTCTTTGTGACATTGAGCCCAGCTGGCTTTATATTATGAGCATGCCAGTGGGGCCTCGAGACGCTCCAGACGGCAGTGCTGCCTCCTCCATGCACCCTGCTCGATAAAAGGAATGACCATGTGTGTTTTATGTAAGATTTAGACCCTTAATGTAAGATTTAGACCCTTTTCGAAACCACGGCTTTGGATTCGGCTTGAGGCTCCGTTCTCTTGCTGGAACCCTGGGCGCGTATACGCAAAGCACGTGCAATTGTCAAAACAACCGGCGGGGCCAAGCTAGCCTGAGCCGAATCCAAAGCCGAAGCCGTCGTTTCGAAAAGGGCCTTAAAATCATCACTCACTGTGGAATCATTGATATTCAAGTGGAAAACTACAGAAAAACAATGCTGAACACCTGCATCTTTTGTAATTCCACCAAAACAGGTGATTTCATTGAGCTGACTGCCCCAGATGGCCGCAAGATACGAGTCCCGAAGACCAGTCTCTTCGACGTGTGGAATATGAAGAAGAAGATACGACTTAAGAAAGACGGCACCGTGGCACGAGACAGTGACTCGGATGCCGAGTCCATTGAGATTGACTCGGACGGTAACATGGTGACCCAACCCAAGACGGTCACCTTTGCCGATACCACGGCGGGCAAGTGGACGGGGTTCGCTGCGACGCCGGAACCGCCTCTTAGTCCGACACAGGGAGGCAAAATCAAATGTGAGCTGATGCTGATGTTCAGACCATTAATTAAACAAATATTTGACTTCCATTCGATATAAAGAAAGACCAGCGCTATCAGTCGTTTTTCATTAAAGGCAGTGGACACTATTAGTAATTACTCAAAATAATTATCGGCATATAACCTTACTTGGTGACAAGTAATGGGGAGAGATTGATGGCATAAAACATCGTGAGAAACGGCTCCTTCTGAAGTACCATAGTTTCCGAGAAAGAAGTGATTTTCCATGAATTTGATTTCGAGACCTCAAGTTTAGAACTTGAGGTCTCGAAATCAACCATCTAAACGCACACAACTTCGTGTGACAAAGGTGTTTTTTCTTTCATTATTACCTTGGAACTTTGACGACCAATTGAGCCCAAATTTTTACAGATTTGTTATTTTATGCATATGTTGAGATACACCAAGTGAGAAGACTAGTCTTTAACAATTACCAATAGTGCCCACTGCCTTTAACACAATGATGATTAAGACAATAAATAGTTTATCAGTCAATAATATGTTCAGATTGCCGAAAGAATTAGGCTAGAGGTTGACAGTCATAATGCTTGCACTGGTTTTATTTGTGAATTATAGTTGGTTATAATAAGTTAGTTGGCATCTAGGGCTTTGCTTGCTACAAAACGGTCTCACGACAGCTTGTGGCAGCGCAAAATTTATTAACTGATATTTCACGTGAGCAGGGCCCTGTTTCTTAAGCAGTATTTTTGCTGATAGTCGTTTCCTGGTAAGCACAAATTGTTGTGCTTAACTCATTTTCGTGCTTAGGCAGCTCAATAAATTTTGTGCCCTCTTTTTGGCTAACCAATATCTTCAATATCTTCTTAAGAACCATGATACTGTGGAAACAAAATAAACTTTGAAACCTTGATAATATTGTTTGAAACACCGATGTTTTTATGACAGTTCAAGGAGTCCGCAAGGTGCAACATGCTTTCCGCAAGGACCGAGGAGTACTGACTGAGCATCTGAAGAGAGTCTTAGACACGGCGTCTGAGCTCAGTTATCCAAGGCCAGGAGACCGTGAAGAAGCTAGGAGGGGATACCACCAAAGTAAGATGGTGTCCAATACATCTCTTTCTGTGTAGTAGACTGGTCCCCTGTCTTGCAGGCACTGGTCTTACAGACACTATGATTTCATTGGATTAACGTACTTAGGATACCACCAAAGTAAGATGGTGTCCAATACATCTCTTTCTGTGTAGTAGACTGGTCCCCTGTCTTGCAGGCACTGGTCTTACAGACACTATGATTTCATTGGATAAACGTACTTAGGATACCATCAAAGAAAGATGGTGTCCAATACATCTCTTTCTGTGTAGTAGACTGGTCCCCTGTCTTGCAGGCACTGGTCTTACAGACACTATGATTTCATTGGATAAACGTACTTAGGATACCATCAAAGAAAGATGGTGTCCAATACATCTCTTTCTGTGTAGTAGACTGGTCCCCTGTCTTGCAGGCACTGGTCTTACAGACACTATGATTTCATTGGATAAACGTACTTAGGATACCACCAAAGTAAGATGGTGTCCAATACGTCTCTTTCTGTGCAGTAGACTGGTCCCCTGTCTTGCAGGCACTGGTCTTACAGACACTATGATTTCATTGGATAAACGTACTTAGGATACCATCAAAGAAAGATGGTGTCCAATACATCTCTTTCTGTGTAGTAGACTGGTCCCCTGTCTTGCAGGCACTGGTCTTACAGACACTATGATTTCATTGGATAAACGTACTTAGGATACCATCAAAGAAAGATGGTGTCCAATACATCTCTTTCTGTGTAGTAGACTGGTCCCCTGTCTTGCAGGCACTGGTCTTACAGACACTATGATTTCATTGGATAAACGTACTTAGGATACCATCAAAGAAAGATGGTGTCCAATACATCTCTTTCTGTGTAGTAGACTGGTCCCCTGTCTTGCTGGCACTGGTCTTACAGACACTATGATTTCATTGGATTAACGTACTTAGGATACCATCAAAGTAAGATGGTGTCCAATACGTCTCTTTCTGTGTAGTAGACTGGTCCCCTGTCTTGCAGGCACTGGTCTTACAGACACTATGATTTCATTGGATTAACGTACTTAGGATACCATCAAAGTAAGATGGTGTCCAATACATCTCTTTCTGTGCAGTAGACTGGTCCCCTGTCTTGCTGGCACTGGTCTTACAGACACTATGATTTCATTGGATAAA
The DNA here is from genome assembly GCF_032118995.1 of Asterias amurensis. Lineage (NCBI taxonomy): Eukaryota > Metazoa > Echinodermata > Asteroidea > Forcipulatida > Asteriidae > Asterias > Asterias amurensis. The sequence goes on from NC_092649.1 coordinate 27,189,131, forward strand.
CGTACTTAGGATACCATCAAAGAAAGATGGTGACATAGAGTTATATATATTATTATTATTATATATAAGAACTAGAGGGCACACTGGCCTACATACGCAACCTGGCATGCGCGCAGGCGGCCATTTTCTAAGTTGAAAAAAACAGCATCGCGCAGCATTCAATAAACACAAACTCCAGCGTGTGTTTCATATTCAACATGCGTACAGAATGGCGCGCGCGTGTCTCCTTGCGGTCCCGTCGGGTTTGTGCAAGAAGCATCACCAGTGCGCCCTCTAGTTCTTATATATAACTCTATGGATGGTGATCGATATGTATTGGATACACTAATACCATTGGATGAACGTGCTGTGACATAATGAAGCTTTCCATGTCTGTGTTATAATTGGTCCATTTGTGATGTAATTCCATTTAATTTGCATTGTTACTACTGATGCTCCCCACTCCAACAAAAGAGATTTACACATGGGCCCAATTTCATAGCGCTGCTTAACGGTAAGCAAATTTGCGTGCTTAATGTAGTAGACAAATTTGCTTAAGCCTTAGCGTATTTCACAGGTTAGCAAAACAAATGGGCGGTAATATTGCGTGTTTACCGTGGATTTGCATTGTGACGTCATTTATTTTTGTGCGGTAAGCACCGGAAGGTTAGCATGCCTTTTCGTGTGTTTACGGTTAGCAGCGCTATGAAAAAGAAATGGCACAGTAAGCACAAAATTGGCCGCTAAGCAGCTCTATGAAATTGGGCCTGGTTGTACCCACAAGTATACTGTTTATATGTAGACTCTCATGCAACACTGGTGCTCCACTCATTTTTCGCTTTAGCAAAGAAAATTGCTAATCAACATTTTCTGCTTAAAGGCTTTATGAAATTAGGCACAGATTGTAATTCTGTTTGGAATGTTTTCCTTCTGCAGATTCATGGGAATCGATTGATTTCCTGAACCACTACCGACTAGTGGAAGGGTATAAGTTGGATCCACTGGGGAGAGCATTCGTAGTGGAGGATGTGGATTATGATTGTACTTTGACTGCTGAGGTAAGTACATTAGGGGTATCAACCCAAGATCTTAGGGTCATGTCACTTGGGGCAACCAGTTCCAAAGACATTGTTGGAAGATTGACCCATGTGCTACTGACATGGCCATGTAGCATGCACTGAAGTTTGTTGTCTATAGCGTCAAGTTCGAGCGAGGGTATCACAAATACAGGCATGTGAGACTTCCTCTTTTTTGGTTTTGATTTTCCTCTTTTTTACTGTACTTTCTGTGTTAAAAAGTATAGGAATATAATCTTTTCCTCTTCTTTTCTTGCCCGGTTTACTCTTTTCCTCTTTTTTTCATGGATAGTTTCTCACATGCCTGCAAATAAATGCATTATAGGTAACCAGGGAATGTTCACTAGTGGTTGACAACGACTTGTACTTGCCCCCTTGTGACATTACCGTTTTTAGGGGATCGCTGCGAACCATATCTGAACTGACCGCCTTCATTTTGACTCCCTGTATGTTTATTTCTTGTATCCATTGCCCCATGAAAAATAATAACGTCCACAATCGGGACACACAAATCCTTTTACTTGTTTTGCACTGCATATATTTTGCTCACCATATGTGCATTATTGTTATAATGATATGTTTTGAAATAACTTTTGTATGTTCTTGAATTATGGGTTTGATATTTGTGCATTTATAACTTGATGATTTTTCTGTCTACCTTTCTATTGTCTTATGAAAACACCAATTGTATTTATTTGATGGTTGTGTATTGTTATTATATGTTTTGAGATAACATTTTGCTTGCTCTTCTACTTCGGGCGGATGAAGTCGTTTCCTCCCCGTCTCAATTTACCTGTGCATTGTAAATGCCTTGATTATTCTTGCCCTTTTCTGAACTGTCTTTTATTGTTTAAGAATGTAACAACCATGTTGGTTTGATGCTATTGTCTTTATTGTATGTTTTAAGATGTGCTTGCTCTTTTATTTTTGGGTCGGAGTAAATTCCAACCCATCGTGATAAATCTGTGCTTTATAATTGTTTTGATTATTTGTGCCTTTTTTTCAGAACTGACATTGTTTTATTGTTGTAACAATGTTTATTGATGCTATTGTCTTTTAAGGAACGTGCCTCTTATATTTGATAATATTCGTTATACCTTTTAATGTATACGTTATTGTAAAATCAACTTTAGACTGATTTGTGGTTTGTTAGTTACAAAATACAAACAATTATGATAGGCATAGCTATAGAATATTCAAATGCAATACAGTCTTTTCAGCGTATTAATTTCAGAGGTTAATAAATATCAAATTAATTTTATTTTCAATAGTTGTAACAGTTATGTTTATAAGTAGGCCTACTTTTCAATAATAATATGCCTAGATCCACTGTTAACAGTTGTTTTCCATTTTATTAAGTTATCAATTTCATTTCATGAACTAATTCAATTCTATTTGGGGTATTTGTATTTGATAGGAGATGCGGTCTGCAATAGAGGGCGTGCCGAGTCTTTCATCCATTAAACCTAAGCAGCTAGAATATGTCCTAAGAGTAAGCATAATCACAACACATTATACATCATTGTAAATAGAATCAAAATAAATATGTCAATTAAAGCCATCGGACACTTTCGGTAAACAGTAATGTCCAAAGCCCACGCTTCGTTTATCGCAACTTCTATGTAAAATATCAAACCTGTGAAAATTTAGGCTCAATCGGTCATCGGAGTCGGGAAAAATTAACGGGAAAACCCACCCTTGTTTCCGCTCGTTTCGCCGTGTCGTGACATGTGGTTAAATTAAATTTGTTTTAATGTTTTCTCAAAAACTAAAGCATTTCGTGGAATAATATTTCAAGAGAAGTCTTTCACCATTACCTTCTGTAAACCCTGTAAGTTATTTGTAAATCTGTAAACTTTTAATTTTGTTTCTGTACCGAAAGTGTCCAATGGCTTTAAAGGCTGTGGACACTATTGGTAATTACTCAAAATAATTATTAGCATAAAACCTTACTTGGTAAGGAGTAATGGGGAGCTGTTAATAATATAAAATATTGTGAGAAACGGCTCCCTCTGAAGTAACATAGTTTTTGAGAAAGAAGTAATTTTCCACGAATTTGATTTAGAGACCTCGGATTTAGAACTTGAGGTCTCGAAATCAACCATCTCAAGGCACACAACTTCGTGTGACAAGGGTGTTTTTTCTTTCATTATTATCTCGCGACTTTGATGAACGATTGAGCTCAAATTTTCACAGGTTTGTTATTTTATGTATATGATGAGATACACCAAGTGAGAAGACTGGTCTTTGACAATTATCAATAGTGTCCACTGTCTTTAAAACAAAAGAACAGTTCCGAAGCGCAAAGGTATGCTTTGCATTTAATCGATTAGAAAATAAACAAACATACTAAAATGGAACCATTGATTATTCATTGCCTAAAATCTGAATCTAATGATGCCCATAATATGTCTTTTTGAAAATGTAATTTTGACTTGAGTTTCGTTGTTCTTAATGCGTTATTCTATTTTGATGTAGGTTCTGAATATAGACGAACACACGGACATCACATTCAAAATGTTTGCTGTCATATCAGGAGTATGTGAACGAATGTGTAACATGGAGTAAGTAGGCATCACTCATAGTCATATATAAGAACTAGAGGGCGCTGTCCTATATACGCCAATTGTCTTTGTCTTTATGTTTTATTTAAAGGCAGTGGACACTATTGGTAATTACTCAAAATAAGTATCATCATAAAACCTTGCTTGGTTACGAGTAATGGGAGAGGTTGATAGCATAAAACATTGTGAGAACCAGCTCCCTCTGAAGTGGCGTAGTTTTCGAGAAAGAAGTAACTTTCCAAGAATTTGATTTCGAGACCTCAAGTTTAGAATTTGAGGTCTCGAAAGCAAGCATCAGAAAGCACACAACTTCGTATGACAAGGGTGTTTTTTTATCTTTCATTATTATCTCGCAACTTCGACGACCGATTGAGCTCAAATTTTCACAGGTTTGTTATTTTATGTATATGTTGAGATACACCAACTGTGAAGACTAGTCTTTGACAATTACCACTAGTGTCCACTGTCTATAAAAAGTGCTGTGATGTGTTTTTAAAGTTTTTTGGAGTGAGAGGGAGTGGGGGCGTGACCCCTTTTCCTTCAATTTTTTTTTCAGGCTCTGAAGGAAAGAGCCACTGGCATCCCTGGTTTGTGCAAGAAGCATCATCAATGCGCCCTCTAGTTCTTAAATATAACTCTATGACATCACTACAACTGCGACAGTAACTGGCTCATATTAATGTTCTGTTAATATTTTAAAAAGAAAAAACTAACTTGATTGTTTAAATGAGTTTGCATTTAATGTTTCCGCTCAACGTTGTTTATCAAGGTTTTTAATTTTGCTTTCTTTTGCAGCTCCTTTGGCAAGTACATTCTTGACAAGACCAATTTGCTTGATATTGCACGCAAGATGGCACTGTATAAGGTAGGAATAATGGTTGAAATAATCAAACTAATATGACCACTGTGAGTCAGGAGGTCTAATTTCTAGGAGCTTAAAGACAGTGGACACTATTGGTAATTGTCAAAGACCAGTCTTCTCATTTGGTGTATCCCAACATATGCATAAAATAACAAACCTGTGAAAATTTGAGCTCGATTGGTCGTCGGAGTTTTGAGATAACTATGAAAGAAAAAAACACCCTTGTAATACGAAGTTGCATGCTTTCAGACGCTTGATTTCGAGACCTCAAATTCTAAAATTGAGGTCTCGAAATCACATTCGTGGAAAATTACTTCTTTCTCGGAAACTACGTCACTTCAGAGAGAGCTGTTTCTCACAATGTTTTATACTATCAACCTCTCCCCATTACTCATTACTAAGTAAGGTTTTATGGTGATAATTATTTTGAGAAAATACCAGTAGTGTCCATTGCTTTTAAAACATAAAGCTAACTGGATTAACAATGCCAGCTTAGATTCATTGAACTCCTGGAATCAATCTCGGAATTGATTTTAGTTTTTACAACGAACAGGATATTTTGTTCCTGTTCATGGGATTCAAATGCACGACATGGAAACGACCGTTCTGTAAGTCAAAACCGAGTAACTTTATTCATACTATTTTCTTGCAGAATATTTTCTACTGCAATGTGAATTCTGAACGGAGTGTCAATCATATTACGTCGGAATCTCTACAGATTGAACTCATAGCCGGGGGTCTGAGTCCAGACCAGGAACGGTATATCATGTCAAAGATGAATCCAGACGAATATGGAGAGGTGAGGATGGGTATTGCAGTCAAAAATAACTTTGAATAAAAAAAAAAAAAAAAACTATTAATACTTGTTAACTTGCAGGTATTCAACCATGCATGAATTCTCCTTTGAGGGAGTCATCACATGGTTGTATACCAGACCAGGAACGGTATATTATGTTCAAGATGAATTCAAATGAATATGGAGAGGTGAGGATGAGTATTGCCAACCTCGTTCCCAGGGGTGATTGATCTCGCCGCGCCATTTTTTCCCAGCATGTCTTGCTCGATCATAACCCCTGGAAGTGTAACTCAAAAGCACCCAAATATAAGGGATATTGCAATTAGTCCTGTGGTTGATCCGTTCTGTGTTGGGCGTTAGTCGCGCACACGCTGGATGCGCTGTGTGTAATAAAAGTCATAAACTTGCCTCGGCGTTCAGTGGTGCGTGACAAAAAAAGTGACTACGACATCTTTAAACGCACGCGTTTCGGCGTATATAGCTTTTTTTTAGAAGCACGGCGCTTTATATTTGGCGCGTATTTGATAGCCAATCAAAGACACGGATCGGAGTTTCCCTCCCAGGGGTTAGAGACGTACGCAGAGCTAGCGTGATACAGCACGCTGACCATGGTAGCGAGGTTGGAGTATTGCATTCAAAAATAACTTTGGTATAGTTTCTTGTCTTTCAAGGAGGCTTAGACACCGGAGATATAAATAAGGGTTTACTTGTTACATTATTTTAGTTAGAGAAACTAGGCTATGAAGGCTGAAGCCACAAGCCATTCATTGACCGTCGGTCTTTGTCCTAAAAGTAAATTTTATACTGAAGGCCTTGGAGACAGCTGTTTTTGAACATGGCGAAAACTTTGGGTACTTTGGATTTGGGTACTTTTTCAAAATGTCCATAGATTTACATTAAACTTACAGGGTTTAAACTTACAAGATAATGATAGTGGAAAGCTTCCCTTTGAATCTTACTTACTGTGGTGCTGTAGTTTTTGAGAAATAAGTAAAACAATGTCATGAAAATACGTTTGTAAATGACTAAAATAATTTTCGTCTCATGAGACGAAAATTATTTCCATGACATTGTTTTACTCATTTCCCCAAAACTACAGCACCTCATCACGTAATATTTTCAGGGAAGCTTTCTACTATCATTACCTTCAAACTGTGTAAGTTTAGTGTAAATCTGTGGACATTGTGTTTTTTGTCCTACAAAAGTTTCATAGACCCTTTATATTTACAACCGTTTAATTTGATTGATTTATGTAGTTGTAGCTATTTCTGTATCTCTAGATCCATTGTATCTATTTGGTTAGACAAATAGCAAAGGTCATGGGTTCGAATCCTACCCGAGTAATATGTATGTGATCGTTTCCATAGAGCTCGCGAAAGTACCGAGTATACAGTGCTAACACACCTCGGAGTGAAACCAAAATTAATATCATTTAACCCCGATGCAAATTTCCATCTATATTTCTAGATCTCCTTCTTCGACTACATGGCCTACATCCCACTCTTCCTCTCCATGCACGAGAACATCATCGACAATCCTCTCGATCGACATGAGAAGTTCACCACGAGGTTAGATTACGGTGAGGTGCAACGAGACATGAACCCGATGGGCCTCCCGCTACAGAGAGGGTATCTGGGGGTCCCGAAAGAGATCTTCCCGTCGGGGATACCGCCGCGGAGTCCCGAGGATGGGGCGACGAGGGAGTTCATCGAACGGGGGGATTTACTGGAAGACACGGTGGTCGGAGGAAAGAGCGGACGGTAGGTTAGACTTTGGGTTGGTGTCACGTCCATGTTACAAAAAAAAAGGAAAACAAAACAAAATCTAACTGATTATTGACCACACTGTTTTGTAATAGCACTTGTTTATTACACATTACAATAAAAACAACTATGTACAGCTTATACACTCATTGTTCTTGGTCGGCATTTTACTTGCTGAATAAAAAGAAATCCGTTCCATGTCCATAACCTGTCAAATTTGATTTTTCTAGCTATTAATTTAAGCTATATTTATTATCAATACTGTCACAGATTGTGTTGGGATATATCACTTATGACACTGTTTATTTGTAAGAGTTTAAACTACAGTATTTTGGCTTACCTCTCAGAAACAAATAAGCCAGAATGTCTGGTGTATTTTGTGTATAAACATCTTGCTAGTGCTTTAGCATTTTGTGGCTCGTAACAAGATTAAACACTCAAAAGAGTCTGAACTTAAGCAATATAAAAATAATAAAAAGCTATAAAATGCTATGACAGAGAAAATACAGATAAAATAAAACAATTCTTTGTTCAAAACCCCAATATCGGATAAAATGAAATTAACCAATGGTTATTCTTTTTTTTCCAGATTACCCAGCATAGGTAAGAAAACCTCAGCTCCAATAAGTGCAAAGCATGGAGGCAGAATGAAAGATCTTGGACTATCGATGTCAATGCCATAGCACAAACCGCCAAAAGCTCGAACAGCCATCTGGATCCAAATTCATCACGTCATCAAGCAAAAACAAAAAGGTGTTGAGAAGCAAATTAATTAGTTTGCTGGGCAAATCACTGACAAAGCATCCAAATTTATCAAGGTTAAAAATGTGTTTCTCAAAGATACACCGAAAGTACCAAAGGGTCCTCGGGCTAAAAACGTAATTTAGATTGCATTCTTGGAGGGACCCTCGTGGGGCTCAGCGGAGCTCCAGCCCCGCTGAACTGGCAGCACCAGAAGGCTCTTTTTTTTATCGCGCCGAAGCAGGCAGACTGACCGAGGGCCCTGGTGGGCCTGAGAGGCGCGAGTGCCCGGCAGGGCGTTTCGGCAAAGCATGGAATTTGAGGGTAAACAGTTTATTTTTCTCCAAACAAGATATTGCAGTGCTGTTCAGGTTTGCGCTTAACAGTTGTGTTGTTTTCTTACGATCCAATTTTTTTTTTCTGAAGTGCTGATCACACTGATTTACAGCAACTTAAAAATATGGCTATTGTGTTTTAGTTGTTCAGGCCTACGCATCTTTTCTGGCTTTGTTTTGATTTCTACGCAATTTGTGTCACATGCGAAACCGTAAACCTAAAAAAAAAACGCCGACTAAAGGTTGCCCAGATTACACGCAGTTTTTTTTTTCCTATACTCGACTCGGCGGCAGTTTATGAAATTCAAGGAGTTTTTGATTATTTTTGTTTTAATGTTAAAGTTATTTATTTTTGCAACTAGTTCGCTGATGTTTCCATCACAAGTCTGCTTACTTGCCCTTTTAGTCAGCTTGTGGAAATGTGGAATGGAAATGTTAACCCTTTAAAACATTCATTGTATAATGAAAAAAAAATAACAGGTCTTAATTAAAACTGATTATAACAAGCTTATTAAAATGAATTGTTGGTTGTAACAAGAATAGTTTCACCAAATGGACCCCTTCCATATGACGTCACAAGCTCAAACAGCGCCCTCACTGAGACCAATTAATGATCATGAAGAGTTGTGAGTTGGGCAGACATGCAATGAAAGGGTCTATTGCCTTCTATCAATTGCTTTGTTGGCAAATTTGAAATACTTATTTATGTAAATACTGATATTCAATTATTTATGATTCCTTACATTCCATATTTCTTACGGTGCTTTTCTATTTTTGTCTTTGTACATAATTAAGCTATAGTTTGCTTTTTTTTTTATTTCAAACAAATCTGAATAAACATCTCAAGTTGAATTTCTTTTAAAAAAACAGCGTATTACTTGAAAGGTTTATACAAAATTTGAAGTGCAAGATTTTACTGAAATTTAGTGCAATAACCTTTCGTCGCCGTGTGTTCATTTTAGCAGGTTCTTTCATTTTTTTTTTTTTTTTCGTAACACCTCCCTTTTTTCTTCGCTTTAAGCGAAACGATGTGTGCCGTTCTTGTCCGACGATTTGTTTTAGAAATGTTTTGTTTGCATTGCAGTCAGTTCAAATTTATTGTGCAGTGTTTTAAGAAACCGGTTAAATAGCCATTACACTTTAGAAATAAAGACCGAGGTTATTTTGTTGTTTTGTTTTTGACTTCCTTTTGCGTGTTTCCTTTTCTTTGAAGTCCGTAAACTATAAGATTAAAATTGCCAAAGACTACACAATGGTATGTGTGTCGGGGCCCATGCTTAAAAGCTCTGCTTTTCAATGGGCTCTCCAGTCATTGTAAATTTAGCATGAATATCTACTTTCTACTATTTTATATCTACTTTCTACTATATCTAATTTCTATTTCAGGCATGTGAAACCTCCTCTTTGGAGCTGATTTTCTCTTTTCTACTTAAGGCATGTGAGACTTCCTCTTTTCAGCCGATTTCCTCTTTTTGGGTTATGATTTTTCTTCGTTTTTACTTAACTTTCTGTGTACAAAAGTATAGAATTATTATCTTTTCCTCTGTTTTTCTTGCCCGGTTTTCTCTTTTCCTCTTTTTTTTGTCATGGATAGTTACTCGCATGCCTGCTATTTGTAGATTATGGTAATGTTTAGTAATGTATTATTGACTGATATTGATACTGTGGTCAAATAAATAAACTTCATCTTTAAACCATACATATCTTTAAACCATAAACCATGACACTGCTCTTGAATTGCAAAGGTCGTGGGTTCGAATCCCACCCGAGTAAAATGCCTGTGATTTTTTTCACAGGACTCGAGAAAGTACTGAGTATACAGTGCTAATCACATCGGTGTATATGGGTAAAAACCAAAAATTAATCTTCTTTATCCACGATGCAAATTGAACATCGATTACATACATCACTACATAACTAAATATATTAAAATATACGAAAGTGCTTTAGATACCAAGGCACAAATACTGACATGAAAATGCCATTGTTTTTTTATTTATTTATACATATTTGCACACAAAAATGCTGACAAATAAAGCATGCAACCACATCATGCGACAAATCACTGCACATTTATAACAGTTTGCTTTAATTAAGCAAAAGGCTGAAATTGGAAACGGTTTGCATATTGCTTCAAGCCAATCAATTATATTTACAGCATTGCAAAAATTTTTTTTACAAATTAAAGACGTTATTATTACAATGTATTTACACGTTTTAAGGAACCTAAAATCCGCTTTGCATTATTTCACGTCTACATTAAAGGTCATGCTTGATTTTACATTCCCCTGAAGATATCCTTTAATTAAAGACACTGGACACTAATGGTTATTGTCAAAGACCAGTCTTCTCACTTTGTGTATCTCAACATATGCATAAAATAACGAACCTGTGAAAATTTGAGCTCGATTGGTCGTCGGAGTTGCGAGATAACTATGACGAAAAAAACACCCTTGTCACACGAAGTTGTGTTCCTTCAGATGCTTGATTTCGAGACCTCAAATTCTAAACTCGAAAACTACGTCACTTCAGAGGGAGCCGTTTCTCACAATGATTTATACTATCAACCTCTCCCCATTAATCGTTAGCAAGTGAGGTTTTATGCTGATAATTATTTTAAGTAATTACCAATAGTGTCCACTGCCTTTAAATCACTGTACTTGACATCATCCCATATGCTGTGTACACGCCTATTTCCTTTTGGAGCATATCCAGTCTTAAGAATTTCCCTGTGGGGACCCTCCCCCCTGTTTGTCTTGTCCTCGGTTTCTTTAAGGTACCGAATATTTTTGAAAGCAGCCGTTCAAGTAGAGTACTGGTTACAATACCAGTGCTCCACCAATAAAAAAAAGTAAACCATAGTCACAAGTTATGTTACCCCCCCCCCCCCCATTTTAAGCATTGCATTTTCGCCAAAGTAAATTTCTTGCGTACTTCATCAACATCATATGATTAAATATATGTGTTTTTGTTTTATTTGTACATCTATATCAAATAAGTTTTATTGTTACAAATGTTTTTTTACAAGCCTTCATTACAATTTCTCGGCTTGATATTATTTAGGGTTACATTCCTTACGTTCATCGCTTTCCCCCATAAAGTAATCTCTTTCTCATAAGAATTCATCGCATACTTATTGGATTTACTGGTCGGGAGTTGCGTTCCCTTCCGACCTACATCGTCTGGAACATACGCAATATTCATGATAGGTACCATAGGCTGAGGGTGGGATGAGAGGGCGCATTTACTGGTACCCTTCTGGCTGTGTGAGTTGGTGTTGTTCTTCATAGCGGTGTTGCCTGGTGTACGGCGTGGGTTGAGCGTGTGGTGTACGATCAGGGAGCGCCAGCAGCGCAGGGCTTCCGGGTAGAGCGCGCACCGGAACAAGAAGATGAAGAAACCTGCAGTTGATGAGAGATGTGAAATGAATTATAATGTAAATTCCTTATTTGTATGTTTTAAAGGCAGTGGACACTATTGGTAATTTCTGAAAATAATTATTATCATATTCATAAAACCTTTCTTGATTACAAGTAATGGGGAGAGGTTGATAGTATAAAACATTGTGAGAAACGGCTCCCTCTGAAGTGCCATAATTTTCGAGAAAGAAGTAATTTTCCACGAATTTGATTTCGAGACCTCAAGTTTAGAACTTGAGGTCTCGAAATCAACCATCTAAACGCACACAACTTCGTGTGAGAAGGGTTATTTTTTCTTTCATTATTATCTCGCAGCTTTGATGACCGATTGAGCTCAAATTTTCACAGGTTTGTTATTTTATGCATACGTTGAGATACACCAACTGTGAAGGCTAGTCTTTGACAATTACCAATAGTGTCCACTGCCTTTAAGCTAAGTGTACCTTCACGTTTTGTAGATCAATTTTTTGCCCATGACATGAACCTGTAAGGCCTACTCACTGAACGAAGATGTATGTAAAATAACATACCTGTAGTCGTAAGGTTTTTAGAGAAAAAAACAGTGACAAATTACAGAGCAATGTTTTCATGCGAGTCACGTATAACTCCGTTGTACACTTAAAAAGTTTTCGTGCCACTGTGTTGAGAGGATTGTTATTTTCGTGACTTTGTTTTACCGGAAGCTTTTTACCATCATTATCTTCAAACCTTGTGAGTTAAGTTGTACATTTTGTGGACATTGTGTTTTGTGTCGTACAAAAAGGTATCATACTGAAATGCCGGGTAATTATTGTGCTCGTGTTTTAAAGACATTTGGCACTATTGATAATTGTCAAAGACCAGTCTTCTCACTTGCTGTATCTCAACATTTGCATAAAATAACAAACCTGTGAAAATTTAAGCTCAATCGGTCATCGAAGTTGTGAGATAATAATGGGAAACTTAAAAACACCCTTGTTACACGAAGTTTCAGATGCTTTTAGATGTTTGATTTCGAGACCTCAAATTCTAAATCTGAGGTCTCGAAATCAAATTCGTGAAAAAATACTGCTTTCTCAAAAAATACGTTACTTCAGAGTGAGCCGTTTCTCACAATGTTTTATACTATCAACTCGTTACCAAGTAAGGTTTTATGCTAATAATTATTTTGAGTAATATTACCAATAGTGTCCACTGCCTTTAAGCTGATTGCGTAAACAAAACATATGAAGACAATTGTATAAGTGCATTAGGTTACCTTGCATGGTGTTGAGTATGGTGAAGATATACTGGAATGCCAGAGTAGCTTCTCCCACAGCGAACAAACCAAACACCCAGGTCAAACCGAGAAGGAAAGTCACAGACAGAGCGCAACCTATCTGTGCTCAAACACAAACATAGAGGTAGAATATTGCTTGAACAAAGTCAGTGTTATTTCATTCAACAACAAAAACACAAATCAAAGGACACACTCTGCTTATACAGCTTTCTTTTTCAATTAATTTAAGCCAACATTTCATTTCATGTTGTCCATGAATAATGCAGGATAAATAATATCGTTGTTGGAATATGTAATCTGAGAAATGTATCAGATAGTAACTCTTCTCAGATTCAAATGTTTGGGCCGTAAATACTGAAATTTATTTCCATAACCACATTACTTCAAAGTGAGTTGATTCTCAAATCAAGAAGCTGCTGTACCAATTTTTATTGCCAGTATTTTAAAGAGTAACTAAACGCATACCCTCCCTTTAAACTCTTTAAACTCTCGTCACCAGATTTCGTGGTCTGATCCATTTAGAAGATTTAATATGTCTAAAACACTTAAACCAATCATCGAGTACTAAAACTCAATGAGACTTACCTGTGTCTTTCGCACCCCTTTTGGCATAGTCGTAGCACTGCCGGATCGTAGTCTCTTGCTATTGCATGAACTGACTGCGTGGATCACCATAGCGAATACCACAATGTTGGCTGCTAAGATCAAGCAACAAGGACCAAGATATGTGATGTAGTACACGTACGGATTGGTCTTCAGCACCAAACAGCTGCAGGTTGCAAAGATAATAAAAAATTACTTATTTATATTGGTAGTGAACGGGCCTCTGTTCATTCATTTTTGAAAAAAATGAAAACGGAAAAAGCAATAAAATGCTTGCAAAATAGATAAATTGACAAATAAAGAGATAACAAATAAGTTGACTGCCATATTATATGAATATATAAAGTATAATTGCATTTCTCCCCTGATTTTAATTGGTCGGTCTGTTTTTTAACCAATATACATTTTGAAGAACGTAATTTTTACATTTGTCATTCATTTTTATTTGCGCACCTATGTTTATTTTTGTTATTATTATTATTTTGTTTTTTTTTAACACTCACAAGTCTCTCTCTCGACCGTAATGTGTGAGGTCCGCAGCTGCTGTTATAGTCACTACAAATATCGGTGCGCCTGTAGAATACAAAGAGGAAATTGGAATCAAACACAGGCCTATTGTCAAAGACAAGTATTCTCACTTGGTGTATATCAACATATGCATAAAATAACAAACCTGTGAACATTTGAGCTCAATTGGTCGTCGGAGTTGCGAGATAACACTATGAAAGAAAAACACCACATTCTAAACTTGAGGTCTCGAAATCAAACTCGTGTACAATTACTTCTTTTCGAAAACTACGTCACTTCAGAGGGCGCCGTTTCTAAAAATGTTTTATATTATCAACCTCTCCCCAACTCGTTACCAAGTGAGGTTTTATGCTGATAATTATTTTGAGTGATTATCAATAGTGGTCCACTGCCTTTAAATTAAACTCTTTAGCTGGAGTTTCCCTGTACACCTTTTTATATTTAAACTTACTAGATGTACTTAAAAATATTATAGCAAAAATGTCTGATTGAGTACATATCTTATAGTAAGTTCCTGATTTTGTGTATACATGTACCACACCAGATCCAAGACTTCAGTGATGGTCTAGTAGGGTTTTACTGAAAGTTTTTTTTATCCTTCTGAGCTAATACGTTCCTTCGTTCTAGTTGTTTGGCTAAAACACTGCGGTCGCTTTACCTACACGGATTTAGTTCAAAATGTAGAAATCCCACCGCTGCCACCATGAAATGAGTGGCTGATTCACATTTCCGAAGTACACTTTTATGTTATAATGACCGGTCAAGAAATTGACATTACCCCATGACAGCAGGATGCATTTTGTCATGAAGCACCCGGTGCTCCCTCGGACGAATACCTGAACCAGTGCCCTGTACATATTCACCGCCTCCATCCCCATCCACGCAAATGACGTCAGCACAAAGTAGTGCAGCAAGATGGCGCAGCCCATGCAGATTATATACGATGACGTCATGGAGGGTATGCTGTCAATGAAGAATACCAAGTTGAGGCAGAATAGGGATGCGCAGAGGTGGATCAGTATCTTGCCCGAGCGCGTGACTCTCAGCTGCCTGTTAAACACAGATTGGGGTAGAAATGGAGCGGGAACATTTTAACATCCGATTCAATTCACTTACTCTTTTTTTAGATCCCCAAAAGGGTATAATTCAAATGCTCGCATACAGTAAAATATTGAAACATTAAAACTTTCAAAACTGTTCCCCGCAATAGACAACAAGAAAAACAGAGTCATGCACCTGTAACATAAACCGGTTTAGAACATCTGTCAAACTAAAAATCTGTCTGTAAGATACGATATCAAAACTGTTTATATTACAATGTAGGTTCCCTTGAACACTTGTTAATGAAATGTATCCGTTGAACTCAACTCACTTGAAGAGGACATAAGTGATGAACGTCAGTAGAAGTCCTATAAGAGTAATGCTAACTCCAACCTTGCTGATGATGGTCATATTTCTCCTGTGAAATGGCGAGATTTTGGCCGACAGTCCAGGGTCCTTTTAGATAGTAATTATTAATAATAGGTGTTAAAACGTTTCGGTTAAAGTGCCGGTACAAGTTGATAATAAAAACAAATCTAGAAAAGGGGCCTCGACGTAAAAGGTAACTCAACATGTATTTTCCTTGAAAGTATTATAAGGGTTGGTAGATAAGAGGCACGACAGTGTAATTTTTGGTGTGACCAACCAAACACATAGCACAATAACAAGCTTGAGAACATTTTGGCTTAATCCTTGTGTGAGTCGGGGGATAATTATGGTGAAAAACCACAATCAATTTTCAGAATGTAAACACATTTTCCTTTTGTTTGTAACAACCGAAATCAGCAGTAGCAGTTGCGTTTAGTTTTATGTTTTCACCAGGCCGAGGCGGGGGGGGGGGGGGGGGGGGAGGGTCAACCTCGCACGACACTTGGTATTTATTTCATGAATTTGAAGTATAGTATTCTCTTGGTGTCTTAAAATACTGTGTAGATGAAATTGTTGTGAGTTTGAAGAGACTCGTCCCTACCATGATGATTGCAAAGTACGTCAGGTGACTCGACTGACAAACGACGGAGTTGTTTTCTGTCGAGATGAGCTGCATTCCTGTCGTGTCCCATCTCTGATCTGAAGTGAAGGGGTAAAACCGTATAAACATGTTCTCAAAAACACGTTCACAAACAAAGTGAGATAAATTTAAACAAGGGTGGTCATCTGACTCCCTCAAAAACCCATTTTAGTAAAAGTAGCTAAGCAAACTCTCGTCTCATGACCTCTTGGCACAACTCACATACCGTGTACACTTTAAAAGCTCCCGGTTCAGATTTGACCTAATCTTGGTTTCAAGACGGATTATTTCCTAACCTCGCTTATATGGACACCTAAACGCGGGTTATCGCGTTACGTTACGTTGCGTTGCGTTACATTACGTTACGTTACGTTACATTACGTAACGAGATAGTGACGTTATTTATTATTTGTTTATTTATGTATTTATTTATTTAAAGATCTTTATATAGGATAAATAAATCAGCACAATGAAATAATAGTAAAATACTAGAAAAATGAGACAACATACCTTCCTCATTCCAAAACGCACATTTTGGATGTCTTCCAAATGCATCCTGCAAAAACGTAAAAGTGTAAAAGAACATTGTTTCCACTTTAACATAGAATAGGCTCAAAGATCGCAAATATTTAACGGTGTTCGTTCTAAGATAATAACATTGTTGTTACAATCATAGTGCATTTTTGATAAGTTTACCTAAAATTTCAGTAGTGGCTTTGAAACGGGTTTATTACATTTTAATCACAATTTTTTTTCAAATGGTGCCGTGACATAAATGTACATCCTTTGGAGCATGTTTCTCTTTTAGTTTTCGGAAGAACCTTTGTTGAGTATTGGCTCTGAAAAGGGCTGGTTTGGTCTCTGATATCAGTTTTTTGTTAAAGACAGTGGACACTATTGGTAATTGTCAAATGTCAGTCTTCTCACTTGGTGTATCTCAACATATGCATAAAATAACAAACTTGTGAAAATTTGAGCTCAATTGGTCATCGGAGTTGTGAGCTAACTATGAACGAAAAAACACCCTTGTCACAAAAAGTTGTGTGCTTTCAGATGCTTGATTTCGACACCTCAAATTCTAAACTTGATGTATCGAAATCAAATTCGTGGAGAATTACTTCTTACTCGAAAACTACGTCACTTCAGAGGGAGCCGTTTCTGACAAAGTTTTAAACTATCAACCTCTCACCATAACTCGTTACCAATTGGGGTTTTATGCTAATAATTATTTTTAGTAATTACCAATAGGGTCCACAGCCTTTAAGATTTCTTTTAGATTTTTGATATCAATTTAAGTCATAATACTTTATAAGTTTATAAAGACTTATAATACTTACGTTGTCCACCGGTAGGCTGATGGTAACTGGCTCCTTCAGACCTGTCACTGTCTTACCGATGATGTTAGCCGATACGGCATAGCCATAACTCACTTCAGACGACTCACCATCAGTGGGTATGAAGAGCTTTGTATTTGACAAGATCACATAATTCACTCGAACAGAGTCGATTTCATCTCCTGTGGTTCGGGACTCTAGGAAAGCTTCGGCTGGAATCTTCATAAAAACCTAGAAAGAATTGATATTATACTTTAAAGGCAGTGGACACTAAATTCGGTAATTACTCAACATAAAAAATAACTAGCATAAAACCTTACTTGGTAAGGAGTTATGGGGAGAGGTTGATGGTATAAAACATTGTGAGAAACGGCTCCCTCTGAAGTGACGTAGTTTTCGAGTAAGAACACAACTTCGTGTGACAAGGGTGTTTTTTCTTTCATTATTATATCACATCTTCGACGATCAATTAAGCTCAATTTTCTCAGAGGTTTGTTATTTTATGCATATGTTGAAATACACCAAGTGAGAAGACTGGTTGTCGCTATTTTCATAGAAGTATGGAACTAAAGGTAATCTGAGTTGAATGACTTACCCCGCTAGAGTTGGGCAGTGACGACTGGAAATCAGAGCCCGTTGTCAAGGCCTGATCCATGGGTACGTCATTGATCGTAATCTCAATATTGTCCGTTATGAGTTCAGCTTTCGAGTCATTCGTACTCAGGACTGTGTTCTCTGCAAATGAGTCTATCACTGACAGGAGTCTGGGTTCCAGATCATATAGAAATAACATAGTATTATTAAAGGCACATTTACATTTGGTAATTACTCAAAATAATGGACTTTGAGGCGCTAGGTGGCAGCAGACTTACCAGGTAAATTTCCATTGTTTACGTAGTTCTGAGCGGGCGCACATTATCGCGAACAATGGATTTTACCTGGTAGGTCTGCTGCCACCAAGCGTCCTGAAAGTCTCCCATTAAGAGCATAAAAACCCTACCTGTTAACAAGCAGTGGAGAGCTGTTGATAGTAAAACAAAATTGTGAGAAACGGCTCCTTCTGAAGTAACGTAGTTTTTTAGAAAGAGGTAGTTTCTCATATTAAAAGACTTCGGGCGTGAAACCTTTTTTAGGCATCTGGAAGCACACACATTTTTGGCCAACAAGGGTGAATTGTTCTTAAGTTTTTCTCTTGCAACTTCGATGACAATATTGATTCGACATTTTCGCAGATATGTTATTTTATGCAATGTAGGGATACATAAAGTGACAACACTGGTCTTTGACAATTTACCAATGTCCAGTGCCTTTAAAGTGAATGAGTCAGATACAATAGAAGGCCTCTTTAATCTAAATGCAGCATTAGACCACGGGAGAAGTCAGTGGTACTTTGTAGTTCACGAAACAATTAATTGGGTTGAAACAAGCTTGAGCAATGCTCACATGAGTTTGCAATGACTTTTTCAGCTTCAAGAAACAACACTTTTGTCAACTAGGGTTCGGTTAATTCAAATACGACCGTAAAAAATACCCCTTGCAAATGGTTATGTACCTTTTGTATTTCAAGTTTTTTGGCCATAGCTGAATCCCTAGCCACTATGAACGAAGATGTATGAAATACAATTTTAACTCAATCAGTCGTCAATTTTTAAAAAAAAAAAGAAGGGAGAATCACAGAGAAATGTTTTCAGGAGACCCGCGTAAAAGCGATTCCTGCAAAACTAATTTTAGTCTCCGGAGACGAAAGTTGTTGTCGTGCAATGTTTTGATTACTTCTCAAAAACACAGCACGTCAGCAAGCAATATCTTAAAAGAAGCTTTCTAATATCATCATCTTCAAACCGTGTAAGTGTGGAAATTGTGCTGTGTGTCGTACAAAAAAGCTTCCACGCTGCTGCCCCCAAACTCTGGAATGATTTACCTCACAGCATCCGCCACTCTAGCTCACTAGCAGCCTTCAAGAAATCTCTCAAAACCCACCTGTTCAACTGATTTGCTTGCTTTTATTTATTCTTTGCTCTTTGTTTATTTTGTGTGTACAGCGCTGTGGTACTTTCCCCTGTTAGTTAGAGCGCTTTATAAATACCTTGTATTATTATTATTATTATTATTTACAAAAAGTGAAATGTGATATCCCATACGGTCTTTACGGTATAGTGCAACAAATAACATAGGACTTGGCACTAACTTTGTGTTGGTCTCCGACTCAACAGAGCTGTCTCGAATAATCGTTTCGTTGACTTCCAATATATTACTCATGCACACCATGACGTCATTGGCAAACTATAAGAGTCAAAGAGAAATGCAGAAAGCATGACGAGCACGTACATGAACGTGTCAAAGATGGTTATCTTTCGAACGTTGAATCTTGTGGCTGATCCCATTATATGCAGTGAATAACAATCATGTTTTGTATTTTGGTCTCCATCTTAAAGGAACACGTTGCCTTGGATTGGACGAGTTGGTCTATAAAAAGCGTTTGAAAACCGTTTGTTATGAAATGCATATGGTTAGAAAGATGTTTTAAAAGTGGAATACAATGATCCACACACATTTGGATTGAAATTGCGTGGTTTTCCTTTTACTCTGCGAACTAACACGGTCGGCCATTTATGGGAGTCAACAATTTGGACTCCCTATATGGCCGACCGTGTTTGTCGACGAGGTTAAAGGACAACAACGCAATTTCGAGTGATACTTGTGTGGATCAGTGTATTCGACTTTTAAAATATCTTTCTAATCGTATATGCATTTTATAATAAACGATTCCAAACGCTTTTCAAGGACCAACTCGCCCGAACCAAGGCAACGTGTTCCTTTAAGTTTGACAAGGCGATGTTATCTTGAGTCCAAGAAAAGTGTTTTGCATCGCTGGCAATCAAATCAAAAATATTCACGGTACGTTATGTATCAGGGCCTCAAGTAGGCCTTGCATTCGTATACATATTTCAGTGATCTCTCTTCGATTAAGACCCAAAATAAAGCACTGGACAATGTTGGTAATTACTCAAAATAATTGTTAGCATAGGAACTTATTTGGTAACGAGCATATGGAGAGCTGTCGATAGTATAGAACACAGTCAGAAATGCCTTCCTCTGAAGTATTGTAGTTTTTGCGAAAGAGGTAATTTAAGGCATAGTGTTTTAAGGCATATGAAAGCACACAGATTTTGTGTGTGTGTGTGGTTTTTTTTCATTATGCAACTTTGATGACCAGTTGAATCCGAATTTTTACAGATTTTCTTATTCCATGCATATGTTGGGAAAAATAGGTCATGTGCGATCCATTTATTCAAACCAATCATGTACTAATAATGTATATTTTATATTTACTACACAAACAAAAGAAGATGGTGGTTGCATTGTTAAAACCTGGGCCCAATTTCATAGAGCTACAGCCCTAAGCACAAAAATTTGAAATTTCTTCTTTGATAAAAACAGGATTTCCAACAAAATGTCCATGTGTTGCATATTGCTTGTTACTGGTATTCAGCTGATGTTTGCTGAATCCTGAAAATCATGTGGACATTTTGTTGGTAATCCTGTTTTTATCGAGGCAGAAATTTCATGCTAAGCAAATTTTTGTGCTTAAGCAGCTTTATGAAATTGGGCCCAGGTCTCTTGTGAGCAGAAAATTGATAAAGCTAACAGCTGACTTGGATGACAATACTATTGTAATCTGTAATACTATTTAGACAGACATATTTGATTTAAAGACACTGGACACTATTTGGTAATTGTCAAAGATCAGTCTTCTCACTTGGTGTATCTCAACATTTTTTATGCATAAAATAACAAACCTGTGCAAATTTGAGCTCGATTGGTCGTCGGAGTTGCGAGATAGCTATGAAAGAAAAAACACCCTTGTGTGCTTTCAGATGCTTGATTTCGAGACCTCTTGAGGTCTCGAAATCAAATTCGTGGAAAGTTACTTCTTTCTCGAAAACTACGCCACTTCAGAGGGAGCCGTTTCTCACAATGTTTTATACAATCAACCTCTTCCCATTACTCGTCACCAAGTGAGGTGTTATGCTAACAATTATTTTGAGTAATTACCAATAGTATCCACTGCCTTTAAAGTATCAATAAACTATATAGTTTGCAGTAACACCATTTGCATATCTACTTGCTGGGTAGATTATGTTCTCATGAGAACTTGTCTTGTTTATTCTACTAGAGCGAAGTAGTTTTTTTTTTTTTTAATCTTTGACATGTTGATCTTTTAGAGATTTATTCCCCTTGTCGTCTGAGAAGCAGTACAATCACTGCAGATTTGACATTCACAAAACAGTTATAGAGAACAGATTACCATCATACCCTAAGCTATAATGGATTAGATTTGTTGGGATTTACGTTAAGGTCAACGTAGGCGTAGATTATGATTGCGAGCAGCAGGTCAGTCGATGACGTCAGCTCCTCTTGGTACATATCCTCAGCATTGCTCGTAGTATGCAGTAAATAGTACGTGAAGTTCTTGGCTACCTCTGTGGTTAGGTTGACCTGAGAAAATATGATTATTTGTAGGTTTCATTGAAAATACACATTCAATTAAATTTGTTAGTTAAATTTAACATTTATTTCATACTACTCTTCTCAAGATATAGATATAACTTAAAGCAAAATAATAAGCACTTCTGTTTGCTTATCTCGGCATAGGACATGAACAAAATGTATTGGCAATAATGTTTATTCATTGATATGGAGATAAAGAGATGTCTATAGAAACCACCTGGTTTGCTATTTCAAAGACAGGACAGTCATTATTTATACAGCAGGTGTAGAGATTGAATAAAAACAACTCGAATGATACATGCATGTCTTATCGGTATAGTTTATGTCTGTGAAAAAATACGGCATTTCAAAATCGTAAACTTTATTTAAAGGCAGTAGACACTATTGGTAACTACTCAAAATAATTATTAGCATAAAACCTTACTTGGTAACGAGTAATGGGGAGCTGTTGATAGTATAAAACATCGTGAGAAACGGCTTCCTCTGAAGTAACGTAGTTTTCGAGAAAGAAGTAATTTTCCACAAGTTTGATTTCGAGACCTCATCAGATTTAGAATTTGAGGTCTCGAAATCAAGCATCTGAAAGCACACAAATTCGTGTGGCATGATTGTTTTGTTCCCATTATTATCTCGCAACTTCAACGACCGATTGAGCTTAAATGTTCACAGGTTTGTTATTTTATGCATATGTTGAGATACACCAAGTGAGAAGACTGGTCTTTAACCATTATTATGTCAAGAGCGATTTGAATTACATGTACCAAGTTGGCCACCATTACACATGGACAACAGTTGCCTTGTGTTACTTTATAATTATGAGTTTGAATACACTGACAGGCGTCCGTGGCCTGATGGCCAGCTTCATATCGCTATCCGAGTGGCGTGGCACGAGGGCCTTTTACAACTCGATTGCAATTTCTTAGGTTTCCTTCATAAATAATATTATTTTATCCCATACTGCACATTACTTCAAAGTTAAATCATTTTTGGAGTGATACCTTCATTTCAAATGAAAATTTCATCTACTGACTTTCTTTATGAATTGAACTCCTACCATATGGCATGCTGATGTATCAGGAGATAGCCAGTATGTACCGAGGACGTTGCCGGATGATATCACGGCTTCACACTGCCTCGTAGCAAAGCCATCACCGACTTCACACGGGAGCGACCCGGTCTCTTTGATCAAAACGTCAGGCCATACGTACGCCCCTTTTGTACTAACAGTCACGCTGGGATGTCCGTTGTTGCATGTTACTGTAATAATACAATCATAATATATTTTGTTCTTCCAGCCTCGGTTTGGTTACATTGACGTCAATGGGAGAAATTCAAGATGGCTGCACCATGGTAAAGATCTATAGCGCCTTCATTATGCCTCAAAGCGCTTAATACGAAATAAGTAAAAAGCAAAACATAAAACAGAAAGTGCAATTATAAAACACATCAGAACAAAAATGATATGTCAAACTAAACAAAACTGTAAGTAATTAAAACAAAACAAAACTGTACGTAAAAGACACAGCTTATTCTTGGATTTAAGAAACCAAACTTTACTCTGTCCACGCTTTGAGTCACTCAGTCAAATTATGTTAAGGGCAGTGTATTTCGAAGACAAGTATCCTTGGGGTATCATCATGCACCTGTGAAAATTTGAGGTCAACTGGTCATCAAAGTTGCCAGAAAACAACCTGTTGCCTATTGAGTGTTTTCAGTTGCCTGAGTGTCTCAAAAGATTTCTCGTTATGATGCCAGGAAAGCCGGGGTGAGGTCTAGTGTAAGCTAGTGATTGAGCATGGCATGTAAATAAATATTTACCGGGTGTTTCCCCTGTTTGCAGCGAACCATTCCAGGAGTGGTCTTGGAATATAGATGCTCAAGGAAAGCGGGGGTTAGGCCTAGTTTAAGCTAGAGCGCTTGTGTCGATTGAGCATGGGGTACATAATATTTACCTGTTTTTTCGCAATTCTTCCCTGTATACTGCAACGAGCAATTACACCAGTGGTCCTGGAATAAGTAGATCGGAATACACTGGCCGCCGTTCAGACACGGCTTGCTGTGACAGCTATCGTAGCGTTCACATCGCGTCCCGTAGAAACCCTCGTCACACTGTGTGCACTCGTAGCCTGGTTCCGAGTCTTTGAACTCACAGTCGCCGTGGTACGAACACACCCCGTGAAGATGCTCGGAGCACGGCTCGAACAACTCGCAGTTAGTCCCGTGGTAGCCAGTTGGGTAATCGTGTGGGGTGCAGTCACACGTGTATCTAAGTTGGAAAATGAACACAGTTTACTATTTGAAAGGCAGAAGTTTGGTTTGCATTCACAAAACAGTGTCTTAATGCACGCAACCGTGGCGTGTCGAGAACTAGCGGTTAAGATGTGACTCAAGCTTTGGTGTTTCTGATCAGCGGAGTGTGTTTTAGGATCTCAGTCTTGACACTTGTGTCCTTATGCAGGATACATAACCAAGACGCTTCGTCCTTCGGATGGGACGTAAAGCTGTAGGTCCCGAGTGTTCTCGTAAAACTATCAACGCACATAAACGACCCCACTATACACAGTCCAACAGAAACAAATGAACACATAATTGCTGAATTGTATAAAAAAAAGTGCCCTTACTCTGTATCTCTCCCTGAAATACATCGCCCTCCATTCAGGCACGGTGTATCGGTGCAAGCATCATACTCCGTGCAGTGGGCTCCGTAGTATCCAACCGTCCTGCAGTTACATGTATAGCTCCCCATGGTAGAAACACACGTCTGGTTCTCCTGACACGGACTCGAGACACACCGGTCAACTTGCCGGCAGAGAAATCCGTTCCAACCCACGGCACAGTCGCAGCTGAACGAGGCCCCTGAAACATCGGTGCAGTTTCCACCGTTCTGGCAGAGGTCGCTCTTGAGGCACGGGTTTAGACTCTCGCAGACGGCACCGTAGTATTCGTTTGTGCACCAGCAGAGTGGGTCGCCATCTTTGTTCACGAAGCAGGTACCGTCATTGCGACAAAATGTGAAGGAACACACTGTTTGGCAAATAATGAGATACCATTATGGATGGATGGCTATACTAGACATAAACAGTCAAATTGAAATGGTTAAGCTACAAAACTTATTTTTAGTTTTATAATGGAGCTCCATGGTTCTAGTCTTAATAGCGCACGTATCTACCAAACAAGGTACTCGCGAAGCTAAGTCTACCTCCCCGGTTAAATAAAGGTAAACATTTGTAGTTTTAAACAAAAATCTGTTCATTTCTCTCAGGTGTGAGAGTTCAGGGACTTTTGTACCGGGGGTGGAACCATTAATAAAAGTTTTAAAGGTATGCAACCATTTGTCTAATTGGACGGCTATTACCTGACAGAAAACATCTATTCCCGTGGTATCCTGGCGGGCAATCGCAGCTGTAACCCCCCGTCTCCAGTGTTGAACACTGCCCTTCGTTGTAGCACGGTGAACTCACACATTGGTCCTCATACTGGCAGAAGTTACCATAGTGTAACCCGTCACACACGCAGGTTACGTTCAAGCCACCGTTGGGGTCTTGAAGGCACGTCCCTGCATTGCATGGTGACGTGAGGCAGAAGTCAAACTGCTCACAACGTACTCCGTAATAACCAGTGCTGTTGGGACTGCACTCGCAAACAGACCTGTACATTAGAAAGAAAAGACAGGCCCTGAAGACACTGAACACTCTAACTCAGTGCATCCCAACATGAAAAAAAGATAGGCCAGTGAACATTATGACTCAAATGGTCATCGAAGTTGCAAGAGTACATTGAAAGAAAAAAACACCATCGGTGCACACATTTTATATGCCAATAACAGGCTTCTAAGCCTGAATTCTTTTCATAAATTGGGTGAAAAGTTAGGCCCTTATTTTGTGTGAAAAACTACGTTGCTTTAGAGGGAAGAGTAACTACCAATAGTTGCCATTGCCCCAAAGGGAAGAGTAACTACCAATAGTTACCATTGCCCCAAAGGGAAGAGTAACTACCAATAGTTGCCATTGCCCCCAAAGGGAAGAGTAACTACCAATAGTTGCCAATGCCCCCAAAGGGAAGAGTAACTACCAATAGTTGCCATTGCCCCCAAAGGGAAGAGTAACTACCAATAGTTGCCATTGCCCCCAAAGGGAAGAGTAACTACCAATAGTGGCCATTGCCCCAAAGGGAAGAGTAACTACCAATAGTTGCCATTGCCCCAAAGGGAAGAGTAACTACCAATAGTTGCCATTGCCCCAAAAGGGAAGATTAACTACCAATAGTGCCCATTGCCCCAAAACTACCAATAGTGCCCATTGCCCCAAAGGGAAGAGTAACTACCAATAGTGCCCATTGCCCCAAAGGGAAGAGTAACTACCAATAGTGCCCATTGCCCCAAAACTACCAATAGTGACCATTGCCCCAAAGGGAAGAGTAACTACCAATAGTGCCCATTGCCCCAAAGGGAAGAGTAACTACCAATAGTGGCCATTGAAAAGCCCGTTAGGTTCTAATTTGCTTCATTTATTTTTATCTTCACCTGTTGTGGCCTGCAAAGATGCAGTCACCGCCGTTTAGACAAGGTGACTCGTGGCATACGTTGTAAACGTCACACTTCGAACCGTGATACCCTTCATCCAAGCACAGACATCTATAATGATTCAGGTCATCAATCTCACATCGGCGATTGCCCGGGCACGGATCCGACGAGCAGGCGTGATAGTGCTCGCACAACCGCCCGGTGAAGTTGACGGGGCAATCGCAGCTCAGAGTCACCCCAGTGCTGTCCGCGTGAATGGCACATGATCCGCCGTTGACGCACGGGGAGACAAACTGGCATCGGGGACCGCAATATTGGGGTGTGCAGAGGCATATTGACGTCTCGTTGTCACCTGGACCATACCCGCAAACACCATCGTGGTAACAGTAGGTTTTCTCGTCACAGCCTGTTTGAGAGAATGCACAGCAATAAAAAAAATCATTCAGTTCAGTAAATTAGACACTCATTCAAGCTTGTATGCGGCTGCAACCGTGGACCTCTTATCCCAGCTTTCTCCAGAAGACGATCAGAGCATACTGATCGAAACGTCGAGTTGAAACCAACGGTTCTTTTCACAACCATCTCAACTCATATAGACGTAGGCATTACATGGTGTTACCGCAAACCTTTCCATGTCGTATTGCCACCATGCAAAGTTTCAAATCCTATCCCTCTTTTGTTAATACTTATTTTTGCAACAGCACCCATTGGGTTTGTACACGTTTTGCTGTTTTAAATGTGCAACCATCCCGAACCGTGGACCCTTTTACATGTCCGGTATGAATGTGTATTTTTACATATACTCGCATAATATCGAAACCTTATAATATATAGCGCACGTATCTACCAAACAAGGTATACTCAAGGCGCTGAGTATATACAAACTTTCAGAAAGATAGGTTATTGCAGTGATGAATTTTGAGCCCCAATTAGTTAGCACCTCATAAGGGTTTACAAGGTGCTTTATGGGAACATCAATATTCGCTGAAGAAACCCGTGAATTTTCAATGTCTAGTATAAAACTACAACTTTGAGCAAGTTCGAGTGCGCACATTTAGTCCAACAGTGGTCGACCACAGACTAGCAACGCACATGCGCAATGACGTACTCACCCGAACGACTCGGAGCAAGTCTAGTCAACCGTCCACCTTTACTCTAAAGTGTCACTGGTTCCCCTCTGCGCTTAACACATGTTAGAATGTAACATGCTGTTGGGACCAGTGAAGAAACCATGGGCTCGAGGATGGTTCCATATGGTCGACCCCAGTAGTCAACCAATGGTCGACCAGCCTGGGTTCGAGTCAAAATGGTCAACCTTTAGTTAACCATTGTGCACACTCGAACTTGCTCTTTACTGTCATCAGTTCAGTTGGACGATAAATTAAAGATTTCAAGCAGTTCTTTGTACGAGGTTTATTTCAAATTCCCTTTAGATACGGGAGTTCGTGTTTTTTTTTTTTTATTAAGTGACTTGAACTTGCAAAATAATTGTTCCCGACGCGAAACTTAATTACGGGTGATTCCCAAGACACTTGCAGACACGAGTATGCTCTCTGTTGCAGTCACAATGCGGACAGCCCTTTTGTTCTGTGCATATTCTTCAAAGCTGTCAAAACGTGATTAGATTTTGCAAAAGAATAGTCGACCTACGTTCGAATTTCTCAACAAAATTATAAATCCCCATAATGCCATCACTGACGTTATAAAAAAATTACTTTAAATGTAGTAATACCTTCGTATATGAAACACGGAGTATTAGTCAAATTAACCTTATAAAGTACTTCGTTCAAAGACGACACAATGAAGCTAGCACTTAGAATATTCTGCCATAAATAGAGGGATTTCATTGAAATATTGTATTCTACACAAAGGCTATCTCATGCGGCTTGCGTCCTATGTCAGGCGGTGACAGACTGATTGTTACATATTGTGCAATTTATAAGACGCAAATTTAGTTCTTATTTTCAGCAGTTTGCCTTCACCTATAAGCAGTTGAAAGTCAAGTAGTCAAGCATACACCATCATCTCGGTTAATTTGAAAGATCGTGATGTAGGATTAATAATGGTTACGAGATTTGTAGTTTTTTAATGTTCACATAGAGATTAATAATAATAATAACAACCCGTTTTATATAGCACTTTTCACACGTGTCTCAAACCCCTGGTCACTGGGCCTTAAAATCATTCCTTAAACATCTCAGCTACCTGGGGAATATATACAGCCTGTGCGCAATATATGCGTTTCTCGGCTAAACCAATCACAAGAACCATCTATGATCTTTGCCCTCACAGGTACCCATTCACCCCTTGGTGGAGAGAAGCAATTATAGTTAAGTGTCTTGCTAAGGGACACATGTGTCACGACCGGGATTCGAACCCACACTCTGCTGAACAGGAGCATCAGAGCTTGAGTTCGATGCTCTTATCCGACACCCCTAATATGTGTATGACGTCACATTAAATAAAATGAAGAAGGAAAGGGTAATAAGAAAACAAATATGCGTGTTTTAAAATACAAATCAGTGGATTGGATTTGATTTGATTTCGGTTTGCAGCCGTTTTGATTGATATTTATTCCCGTGACCAAGCAGTTTTTGCACTACGACAATACTCGTCGACAAAGTACAACAACACTCCACTGAATGGAGTTTCCTATTGGAAGATGGGTAGATATAGGTTGTGCAAATTATAGTTGAGATATCTCTAAACGTTTTTAACAATATGCCCAAAAGACTTATCGAGTTAAAAGGTTTGTACATCACAGTTTGTTCGTCATGGCCTAGTATCTAACCTCAAGCGTTGCTTGACTTTTAAGGATAAAACACTTTCGTTAAATAAAAAACACAAAAAAGACTGAATGATAAATGCCTTCTCAGTGAAAGGTTTCTGGTCAAGTGCATTGCTTTTTGGCAATAAACATTTAAAAAAGCACTATCAAACAGAGTAAAAATAAAATACCAGATTTAGCTCGCAACAGTTAATTTCCACATCTCTTTACGCTAAGACCGCGGCTTCTGGCCCGCGGCACCTTCAAGTGTCGCACCAAGCGTGTTATGCGATAAAAGCAGTCTGATCTTAAGATTAATTTCCAGGGCTGTATTTTTCTGCTGAAACAACAGCTTCCCCCTTCTTCGCGCCAGACACTTGTAGAATTAATTCACACAGGTGACATTTCAACTGAGTCTGCATTGAACAACTTTTGTTTTTTGTTTTTAATCTGGAGTGTAGCCTAGCGACGCAAGAATGTACCATCTGTGTGTCCACAGATTGTTTGTGTTTTGTCCCCAAAGTTTTTGAAGAGCGGTACTTCTTCAAAACGTAAATGAAAAAGAAAAACAAATCATGTAATCCATCATTATTTTGAACATGGTGCGTTTTTTGTTTATTTAAGCAAAGTTGCCAACCATGTGTATTTGTGTCCCTGGGGTGGATTTCACAAAGGTAGTCCTAACTTAGGACTAGTCCTATAAGCAATGCTAAGAGATAGGACCAGTCCTAAGTTAGGATGAGTTACTGGTCCTACCTGAGGACCAGTCCTATCTCTTAGCATTGCTTATAGGATAAGTCCTAAGTTAGGACTACCTTTGTGAAATCGACCCCTGGATTGTTTAGTATTTTGTCCCCTGAAGTTTTTGGAGGGCGATACTTCTTAAAAACGTAAATTGACAGGAAAAAAACCCGTTATTAATCATTA
Organism: Asterias amurensis; assembly: GCF_032118995.1. NCBI lineage: Eukaryota > Metazoa > Echinodermata > Asteroidea > Forcipulatida > Asteriidae > Asterias > Asterias amurensis. The sequence continues at coordinate 27,219,167 of NC_092649.1, forward strand.
ATTTGAACACGGCTTGTGAATTCTGCAAGTTGTCAACCATGTCCTGTCGGTGTTGCGTGGTTGACACTCAGTCGAGTTATTAATTATGTCCATAGTGAAGTGCGTGGATTACAGGCTTTCTACAATGCCAACAATGTTTAATTCTATTAGCTCCCGTATATTTGTTTTCCACTTGTGATTTCCCCCTTTGAGGTAATAGATGGGGTTGGGGTGGGGGTTCTGCATGCAGAAAGCTCTTTTGGAATTGTCAAAGACCAGTATCCTCACTTGATGTACCCCAACAAACGTATTACATAACAAATCTGGGAAAATTTGGACTCAATAGGTCATCGAATTTGCCAGAGAGAAACGAAAGAAAAAAATCACCCTTGTTGCACATGTTATTTGTATGCTTTCAGATGCATAATTACAAGATTCAGGCCTCAAGTCTTTTAATATGTGAGTGCCGAAATTACATCTTGCTCAAACACTCTGTGCTTCAGAGGGAGCCGTTTCTCACAATGTATTATACAATCAACAGCTCTACATTGCTCGTTACAATATTCTGATGAGTAATTACTATAGTGGCCAATGCCTTTAAGCTAGTTTGAAATGTTGCCACTGATGTAGAGTCAATTTTTGGCCTTTGATATAGACTGAAGGCCTCCGAGTAATAAGACAAGACTGTTTATTATGATGGATCTATCTGGGCCCAATTTCATGGCTCTGCTTACCGTAAGCACAGAATCGGCGCTTACGGAGGCAGGGAATTCTGTGCTTACGGCAAGCGTATTTCACAGGGTAATGGAAAATTTTGGCTTCTGTGCGTGCGTTTACTTCACATTTCTATGCATTCTACGCTAACAATGCTTCTAGCGCAGAAATTCGGCACTTGCACGTAAGCGGGGAATGGTGATCGTAAGCGCAGAATTCGGCGGTAAGCAGAGCCACGAAACTGTGCCGTGCTGTTATTGGCATCGAGTTGCTTAATGTCCAGTTCTTCTTGGTCTAATTTGTCTTTATGTAATTTTGAATGCTCTTTATTTATACAGCTGATTGTTCGGATCGCTAGAAAAGGAGTACGGTAAGCCGTGCGTGCTATTGCATGTGTCTTGAGGTTCTGTATGAGAATGGCTTGCGCATAGCCTGTCGTCAGGTTTCGTTATCCTGAGATAAATGAATTATTTAATGATCTCGTCAAGTCAGAGGACATTTCTAGAGCTCCGTAATGTCAAAGTTCAGCCGGTGTCGCGTGCAATTATGTCCTCTGTGCAATACTATCCGGAGGACATTATTGCATATGCGATAATGTTCGTCGGACGGTTTTGCATATGCAATCGTGTCCGCCCGGACGCTGCTGCATAATGCAATTGTGTCCGCCCGGATACATTTTGCATATGCAGTTGTGTCCGCCCATGTGCAAAACCGTCCTTGCAGTAAATTGGTCTACGGAACACGTCCGACATATTTTTACAAGTGCATGTCATGACTGACATGGGAAATGCTCGGCTGTTGGGTGTTCGCTGCAATCATAAAATAAGTGAATACTCGAGCATGCTGCATAAAATAATACGTAGGTTCAGTGCATGCCGCTCGCTTACGCGGGCACATGTACATTCATGTACATGTCCACCGGACGGGTTTTTGCATAGCCCCGGACACGATTGCATATGCAAAAGTGTCCGGAGCGGACAGTATTGCATGGCGGAAACAATTGCATCTGACACCGGTCGTAAAACATGTAATGTTTATAGGTTAAAAACAAAACACACGAAACCAAACAAACATTTCGCTGAAAACCTGGCCGAGCAATGTTAACTAATAAAGCCTTGCTGGAAATATATACCACTAGTTGAACCAAAGACTAGATCTTAGACGAGACAACATCAAATAAAACAAGCATCTCAAAATCGAAATAAAGAAAATCTATAATGACTTTTGCTTTTCCGTGAAATATGATCCGGAACAGCCATTAAATCAAACATCCAATTACCTTTAACCCCACAAGAATCCTCTGAAAGGTATCAAAAGCTTGAAAACGGCTTAGACTGCATATATTTACCGGTACAAATCCACTTGAACCTACTACGTTACATCGACCTTTCTGCTCCGCAGCGAGACTATAGCAAGAAAACTGTGAATAGTCCGGTTTCTATACTTAAAGGCACTAGATACTATTAGACAAAATAATTTTTAGCATCAAAACTTCCTTGGTAACAAGCAATGGAGAGCCGTTGAGAGTATAAAATATTGTGAGAAACGGCTCCCTCTGAAGTAACGTAGTTTTTTGAGAAAGTAATTTTCCATGAATTTCATTTCGAGACCTCAGAGTTAGATTTTGAGGTATCGAAATCAAGCATCTGAAAGCACACAACTTGTTGTGACAAGGGTGTGTTTTTTTCTTCGCTTATTATTTTGCAACTTCGACGACCAATTGAGTATTTAAAACAAAATATAGTTTCCAACAGTACTCAATAAAAAGTTCGTATATAATAATACCAATAACACATTATGTTTGTAACTGAACTATTTTACTTTGAGTATTCACTTTAGAGGGTGTGGGTCCTTTTTGTTACACAAAACACAATGTTGTCTGGTTAAACTAAACTGACTCTGTTTGGTGATAATGATAGTAGAAAGCTTCTCTGAAAATGTTACTTGCTGAGGTGCGGTACTTTTTAAGAAATTAGTAACACAATGTCACGAAAATTATATGTCACGAAAATCTTTTTCGTAACGGGCGATGGACATTATTTGAGTATGTATTGACTAGTATACTAGTATTTAAATACCAGTACCATATAGTGCAAGCATACACAAACACTTACACTAATAGCTCAAAAGAGTGTACCTCTCATGTTTTATAAGAATATACATTGTTGTCTTCATATTTGTAAATAGATGAATGTCATTGGTTTCTTTTCCTTTGTAAAGAAACCTACAGCATTTACAATTGTTGTGGGCTCCTTGGAATTGGGAGCAGGTGGCACGAACACTTGCAAAACAACCTGTTCGCCAATCTTGTGATTAGAGAAAAACCCTCGCTTATAATTGACAACCTCTTCAGCACAAATGGTGCTGACCGTAGTAGCTTCAAAAGGGCAGATGTTCTCTCCCGTTTCACTATAGGCCTTGTGTTGGAGGAAGGAAGCTATGCGGTTACAGGGTACTCATAAAGCCAAGTCAGACTTAAGAGCCAGGAATCCGGATGAAATTGAAGTACTGTCTACGGGCAATCCGCTCGCCCAGCGACATCAGAAGCACTCACTCTCTTAACATATTATTATTTAAAGCCATTGGAAACTTTCGGTAAACAGTATTGTCCAAATGCCCATACTTCGTGTATCACAACCTAAAATAACAAACCTGTGAAAATTTAGGCTCAATCAGTCACGGAGTCAGGAGAAAATAACGGGATAACCCACCCTTGTTTCCGCACGTTTCGCCGTGTCATGACATGTGTTTAAAATAAATCCGTAATTCTCGATATAGAGAATTGATAATTGTCTTTATGTTTTCTCAAAAAGTAAAGCATTTCATGGAACAATATTTTCTTCTGTAAACCTGTAAGTTATTTGTAAATCTGTGAACTTTTTGTTGTTTCTGTTCCGAAAGTGTATAATGGCTTTAAATGAACTGGACATTATTGGTAATCACTCAAGAACAGGTTCACAATTAACTATGATTTTTTATTTTTTGCCCTTTTAGTAATATATAGCAAATTTTCTTAAAGATGTTTTCAAAGTGTTGAAATTATGCTGTTTTTCTCCATGAAATATATTTGGGAGAACAAACTCAGTATCGGGTGCACAAACTTAGCAAGAAAAAGGAGGGTAAGATTTGTTTATCCTTTGGTGCTCAAATCAAGCTGAAAAGTGGAAGGGATAAATTTGTTTATCCTTTGCTGCTCAAGGAGGGGTAGATTTATTTATCCCTTGAAACTCAAACACGCCAAAATGTGCGATATATTGTAACAAATAAGTGGAATTTATCTATTTTTAACCATTTAGCCACTGTACCGCTCAGCCGCCTATAGCGATACACTGTATGCGGTACGAGGAAACCTCACTAGCTTGTGTTTGTAGAAAAAAAAGGAACATCAAAAGAAAACTCGATAGTCATTAGTAGGTCTACGCATTTGTTAATATATCTAGTTGTTATAGATCGTTATTAATTCTCCCTTCACAGTTGACTTGTCGAAGCTAATGATGATGAAATAATTTAGCTCTTACGAAAAATAAAACGCTCATTAGTAAACAGGAAACTGTTCATCATTTATGATAATATTGTCGAAAATTAACGCCTTCGCATTTAAAGGAACACGTTGCCTTGGATCGGTCGAGTTGGTCTTTGAAAAGCGTTCTATAACCGTTTGTTATAAAATCGGTATGGTTAGAAAGATGTTGTAAAAGAAGAATACAATGATCTACACAACTATGCCTCGAAATTGCGTGGTTTTCGTGTTACCTCGTCGACAAACACGGTCGGCCATTTATGGGGGTCAAAAACTTGACTCCCATAAATGGCCGACCGTGTTAGTCCGCGACGTAAAATGAAAACCGTACAATGTTGAGTGCTACTTGTGTGGATCATTGTATTCTACTTTTAAAACATCTTTCTAACCATATGCATTTCATAACAAACGGTTTCAAACGCTTTTCATAGACCAACTCGTCCGATCCAAGGCAACATGTTCCTTTAATCAGTATGAGCATTGAGCCAGACAAAAGCCTTGAAAAACTATTGTGTTCATTTTATCCGTGCACAAAAATATTCGCCATAAAAATTACCGTAGCCGTTTAACGAGAGGCATTTATTGTTCCCATGAGAACTTGTACTATTACCGAATGGGTTAAAAATTTTGCATACACATTAAGCCATGGCTATCTTTTAAAATTTGAACTACGATTCCAGTAATTTACTGCAAGAATCTTGAGAAATTGGATTTCAGCAAACTCGGGCGGTGCAGGGACTAAAGGGTTAAAACGTTAGCATAGCAAAATTTGATTGATTTGTAAAATCTACATCATATTTTTCACGATTTGGAGGATAAAATGGTAAAACAAAAACTGATTGCTTTAAAATCCTGTTTCGAGAGCAATTCTCAGACCATAATGAATATTTTAAGATACTTGGCAAGTAACCAAATACAAACAGGTTCACAATTAAATAAACAATTTGTAGTTTTGTACTGTTTTTGGTAATATATAGCAACTTTTCTTGAAGATGTTTTCAAAATGTTAAAACTATACTGTTTTTCTCAATAAAATACCTTTGGGAGAACAAAGTCAATATCGGGTGCACAAACTTAGCCAAAAAGAGGAGGGGATATATTTGTTTATCCTTTGGTGCTCAAGTCAAGCTGAAAAGTGGAAGGGATAGATTTGCTTATCCTTTGCTGCTAAAAACCAACCGAAAAAAGGAAGGGATAGATTGTTGTATCCCTTGAAACTAAAACACGACAACGAGTGTGATATAATGCAATAAATACGTGTGATTTATCCATTTTGAAAAAAGTTAGCATAGCAAAATTAGAATGAGTCGTAAAATCTACAGCATATTTTTCACGATTTGGAGGAAAAAATGGTAAAACAAAAATTTGTTGCTTTAAAATCCTGTTTCGAGAGCAATTTACAGACCATAATGACAATTTTAAGCTGTAAATTTGAAAAATAACCAAATCTAAAAAAATACAGTTAAATATGAACCTGTTCAAGATAAGTTTCAGAGTCAGATTCTTCTAACTTTCATATAATAGGACTTTTTATGTTTATTTGAAAATGAGTGCACCACAACACTGAATTAAAGGGCACTGGACACTATTGGTAACTACTCAAAAAATGCAGTGGACACTATTGGTAATTACTCAAACATATATTGTTATATTATGCATTGATGTTGGGATACATCAAGTGAAAATTCTGGTTTCCAATTTTGTTCACTTTAAGTTAATTTAACATTCGTCTGGTGTCCTACCTTCTCATGTAGTACCTAACAAGCATGCAAGATCTTCGTACGTAATCCCCGAAATTCGAAATCTTTTACGTGGTGGTAGAAAAGACAAGTTCTCAAGAACAACATTTTAAGAAAATTGAATCTCTTAAACCTCATCATCATGCAATGCCTTCTATCGAGTTTTGGTACTTTGTAGAAGATGTGTTATGGCGGCGCCTCAAGTAATTAAGTAAGAATGCGCGCTTTATAAGTTAGTGTAATTAGTTGTGTCATTTAAATGTCCCTGTACGTTTTCTTTCAGTTGAAATATAATGCCCATCACACTTCGGCAGATGCGTTTACTCGCTGTCTTGTGCATTGTAGTATAGTGCTATTTATTACGTGATACTTTCTTTTTACTGTTACTGCAAATACCAGTTATTATTATTATTATTGTTTTTTTAATAAAAGGGTTGGGCAGTCAACTAAGGCCGCATAATTATTTCAAAATGATGAAAACGCAGAACCGAACCCCGCATGCCGTTCAACATGAGAAAACGTGAAGAGGACGTGCTGTTTCCAACTCGGCGTGTGTTGTTCGTTGCTGAGCAACATATTGTTTCAGAAAATAACTACCGCTATATTTTATGCAAGTTGACATGTACCAATAAAACACTTCATTTTCCAGCTGTCCCCCAAAAAAGTGTAAATAATACCATCCTAAAAAGGGTTTAGATACATTTTGTCGATCCATTTTTGGCCATGACTTGACCCCTACTCAATGTGAAGGGTTTTTTGTTTTGTTTTTTAAGTGAAACCACAGAGCAATGTTTTCAGGAGAGTTGCGTAAATCCGTACGCTAAAATATTGTCTCACTCAGACGACAATAATTTGGGTGAAATTGTTTTACTCATTTATCAGAAACTACAGTACCTCAGTATAAGTAATATTTTTAGGGAAGCTTTCTATCATCGTTATCTTTAAACCATGTAAATTTAATGTAAATCTGTGGATGTTTGTGTCTTGTGTCGTACAAAGAGTACCCAAACCCTTTAATCGTGACAAACCATTGTTTTTGATATCGGTATTTTTTAATTACAAGCAACTTTGGAAATCTGGCCTCGACTTCTTAAAAAATGTCTAATTAACGGGGGTAATAAGGGCGCGTTCGCGGTAATGCTTGGGAGAACAAGCGTTTGATGGTCACTGTTTTTCACACATGCCAGGAAGTCATTCAGATGGAGCAATTAACTCTGCTCTAAATCAAGAAACGGACATTTAGACAAGTTTTCAAATTTCTAAATAATTCTTATTTCGAACTGAAAATCTTTAGAGCCACCATTCCCTCTAAACGTTTATCAATATTTCGTAGTAAGATATGGTGGTCTTTTTAAATATTTTTTTTTTTAAATATATCTCCTAAAACCAGGGTAATAATAATTCCTGATGGGAATACACTACCAGAACAATCGTGGTCCATAATAAAATGAATAAACTTCAGAGAGAATTCCTCGATTTACACTATTGGTTTTACTCACAAAACTTCCAATTTAAATTAAGTCTCAAGTTTGGGGTCAGTATGACTTTAGTATACAAATAATTGCAATTTAAATTATCACTTTCAACTGGTCGAAATGACTGAGATTTCCATCTCCTTGCAGAATTAGTGACTCAGTTATTGTGGAAAAAAACCTAACCACTTCCCGAATAAATAATATGTCTACATTAGAGAGAAAATATAACAGATTGTTTTCTTACTTCCTGAAACCAAAATTTGCTGGTCTGAAATGGGGGAAAACAGATTGTTTAATTTGAAGTGTTTGTGCTTTACTGTCATGCCTTGCGATATCTCCGGATTCTAACCAACAGCCATATTTCTTGGGACACAAATGTAATTAAATTTGTTTAATAGTAATTAAATGAGCTTTTTATTTATTCTGCACGCCATACTAGCTTCTGAATATTCAATAAAATACCAACCAAATGAAAGGTTTGAAAACATATGACATTGCTCCAATGTCGTACATGCATTGGCACTGTAAATAATGGATTATACCTCGCAACAGAAAAACAAAACTTTTAAGATGTCAACACACGATGAAGTGTAAGTGTCATTGTAAAAAAAAGTGGATAGATGATTTTGTTTTAATCGTTTAGTTTTTTATTGTGAACAATTTTCATGTTATCCTACTGAAAACACATGACACCAGGGTATATTACAATGAACTATATATACTCCACCACCAACCAGGAACTTTCCACTCTCGAGAATTCACTCAAACCAGTTTCCGATGCTTTACACAACACTTGGCTCTTAGTGGCTGTCTTGCAGTTCAGTTAAAGTTCAATGTTCAATCCCAAACTCTTCATTTGTACTTCTCGCACATCAATCTGAACCAGTGGTTCCTCCTGGAATACTTTTTAGCGCCAACTCCACACTTCAAATACGGGCCATCTGAAATATTGAATAGCCAAATTAGGCCATGTTTTAGGCTACAAAACACATTATACACTTCAATACACAATAATCGCATATCTTTGAAATTATACTTCACTTCACAAGGGAGATATTTTTCAACCCCCCAAAAATCCACCAACTTCCAAAACAACAAATTGCAAATTGACTTTCTAAATTTGTACAAGTTTCCAAGATTTGTAATGTAAACTCGGGGGTTTTATAATAGGGGATTCCTGAATAAAAGAATTGATTTAAAGAAATTACTCACGATTGTAGATGTCTATCTTCCAACCTGTCTCCCTTTCCAAAGCTGCCAAATGTATTAGGTTAAAACTAAAGCATATAACAGCTGATAAAATTATTAAGCTTGCAAAAAAAACGCAGCAAAACTTCAGGTTGGTTTTACCATAGATGTATTTGAATAAATAAATTGATGTGAAGGCAGTGGACACTATTGGTAGTTACTCAAAATAATTATTAGCATAAAACCTTACTGGGTAACGAGTTAGGGGGAGAGGTTGATAGTATAAAACATTGTGAGAAACGGCTCCCTCTGAAGTGACTATAGTTTTCGAGAATGAGGTAATTTTCCACGAGTTTGATTTCGAGACCTCAGATTTAGAATTTGAGGTCTCGAAAGTCAACCATCTAAAAGCACATATCGTGTGACAAGGGTGTTTTTTCTTTCGTTACTATGATGTCGCAAGATCGATAACCAATTGAGTTTAAATGTTCACAGGTTTGTTATTTTATGCATACGTTGAGAGACACCAAGTAAGAAGACTGGTCTTTTACAACTACTAATAGTGTCCAGGGTCTTTAAAGAAATAACTCACGATTGTAGATGTCTATCCTCCAACCTGTCTTTCTTTCCAAAGCTGGCCAAATTATTAGGCTAAAAAAGCCTACCACAACTGATACAATTATGAAGCTTGCACAAGCTAACACAGCAAAATTTCAGGTTAGTTTTCCATAGATGTATATTTGAAAAACTGTGGTCTCAAAAGACCACACAACCGCACAGCAAAAAACAGGGTGTGTGCATCCAACACAAGCTCTCAGAAGGACTGTGTTCACATCCCACCAAACTCAATTGCTCTCCCCCCTATTGCCATCTCATTAGCATACACTGTATTCCCTTACCACACATCACACCAGCACAAATCTCTTTCTTATTCAAACTCATCTTTGAATATGCAATGAAGTTACTGCACCCTAAACCTGAGACCATACAAATCTGGGTGCAATAGGGGGTAGAGTAATTGAGTTTGGTGGGATGTGAAGACAGTCCGTCTGATACATGATTGAACAATGAAGTTACTGGACCCTAAACCTGATACCATACATGTACAAATCGGGGCGCGACTACACAATGGGTGCGTTCGTTTAGCTTCCCTGGGTCGACCCCGGTGTGTGGCTTTTTTTCCCCAGGACGAACGTGTGCAGATAATTACCCACGTTCGTCCTGAAAAAAAAACGTGGGTTATGTACAATCATGGCCACTGCGGGGTTATGGGGCCAATTTCATAGAGCTGCTGAGCACATAAAATTGCTTAGCATGAAATTTCTTCGTTGGTTAACATAGGATTACCAAGCAAATTTCCATGTGATGTTCGGGATAAGCAATCAATAGCTGAATACCAGTAACAAGCAATATGAAACATGGACATTTGGTTGGTAAACCTGTTTTTACCAAGGAAGAAATTTCATGCTAAGCAAATGTTTGTGCTTAGCAGCTCTATGAAACTGGGCCCCTGACAATTTACAATACAAGTTATATACAGGGGGATCAGGTAAAACATGCAAATAAGAACATGAATATTCATACCAAATAAAAATACTGTATTTGTTTTTGTGACATGCGCAATCTGAGAAGTTGCTTCTTAGAATCAAAACTTGGATCATAAAAAACTGGTATATATTTTATTTAAACACCATTACTTCGATAGGAAATGTTTCTCGAAAAAATAAACCCGTCATACTAACAAAAGCTGCTGCGGCCTTCTAACCAACAGGTTTTTTTTTCATAAATTTTAAGAGAGATTACAAAACGTTTACCTTTAATTCTTGAATATATACAAAATGCTAATCAAACATTATTAAAGGCAGTGCACACTATTGGTAATTACTCAATATGATTATCATCATAAAACCTTAACTTGATTACGAGTAATTGGGAGAGGTTGATGGTATAAAACATTGTGAGAAACAACTCCCTCTGAAGTGACGTAATTTTGAACGAATTTGATTTCGAGACCTCAAGTTTAGAATTTCAGGTCTCGAAATCAAGCATCAGAAAGCACACAACTTCGTGACACAAGGGTTGTTTTTCTTTCATTATTATCTCGCAAGTTCGACGACCGATTGAGCTCAAATTTTCACAGGTTTGTTATTTTATGCATATGTTGAGATACACCAACTGTGAAGACTAGTCTTTGATAATTATTAGTAGTGTCCACTGCCTTTAAGGTTAAAATCGGACTTTGTGTTAGTTTTAGAGAATTTAGTTTAGTTTATTAGGGCTCAGATTTAATAAAAATTAATACTAAAATCATCTTGAGATGAGTTGTCAATATTTCAAAAATTAAGCAAATTAGATTGCGTGATTATGGATAGCTTATACGCATCCTAAAGACTTTGATTTGACCCAAGGAATAACGAACTGTAAACTTATAACTCTAAGGAACTAAAAACATATCACAGTGATAACAAGTATAACGGACAATAATTTGACATGTGTAACGATATTACGCTGACAACCCAACAAACTAACTTACCCGCTTCGGCGCACCGTAACATCAGTATTGTAAATGCATATAAAATCAGGAAAATAATGCTTCCAGAAGATGCAACATCCTTGCTGCATCCAAAAGGCATCTTCAATCGTCCACAACACACTAACCGGAACAATTCGGCTTCATTTATTTATTGCGATACAAGCTTTTCACCGTGTGTCCGGGTCTCTATAAACACGATTTTATTTAACATTGCATGGACTGGCGGCAGTGCTCGGGTTTAAATAGGACTTTTTTTTTTGACGTTACCTTTTCGTGTATTACAGCGCCACAAGAATGTAGTTCCGGCGACTGTGTGCGTCATGGGTCTTATTACAATTCAAGCCATTGGACACTTTCAATAAACAGTATTGTCCAAATGCCCACACTTCGTGTATCACAACTTATATATAAAATAACAAACCTGTGAAAAATAGGCTCAATCGGTCATCGGAGTTGGGAGAAAATAACGGGAAAACCCACCCTTGTTTCGCACGTTTCGCCGTGTCATGACTGTGTTTAAAATCAATCCGTATTTCTCGATATCGAGAATTGGTTATTGTTATAATGTTTTCTCAAAAAGTAAAGCATTTCATGGAATAATATTTCACGGGAAGTCTTTCACCATTACCTTCTGTAAACCCTGTAAGTTATTTGTAAATCTGTGATTTTTTGTTTCTGTTCCGAAAGTGTCCAATGGCTTTAAAGAGACATTTAAAGGGACTGTTTGTGTTTCATTTGATGGATCATAACATACTGTTTCATATAAATAACTTGTAAACAAATATCACTTATACGTTCCTTTAAGGAGGTAATTACTTAAAATAAATTTCAACGTAACTGATTAATTTGATAACGATTAATGGAGAGCTGTTGATAGTATAACACACGTCAGAAACGGCTCCCTCTGAAGTAAAGAAGCTTGTTATATAGTTTAATTCAAATATTAAAATACTTCAGGTCTCAAACCCGTTTTAAGATACCTGAAAGCAAACAACTTTGTGCAACAAGGGTGTTTGGGGTTCAGTATCCTCTTATGACATGATGACCAATCAACAATGGACATGTAAGTCTGCTGCCACCTAGCGTTCAAAAGTTTCCTATTGAGTAATATTGTTCACAAGAAAACCGAACTGATCCTTCAGATAACATCCATACCACATTAGAATATCATTTCTTTAAAGGCAGTGGACACTATTGATAATTGTCAAAGACCAGTCTTCTCACTTGGTGTATCTCAACGTATGCATAAAATAACAAACCTGTAAAAATTTGAGCTCAATCGATCGTCAAAGTTGCGAGATAATAATGAAAGAAAAAAAACACCCTTGTCACACGAAGTTGTGTGCTTTCAGATGCTTGATTTCGACGAATTCGATTTCGAGACCTCCAATTCTAAACTTGAGGTCTCGAAATCAAATTCGTGGAAAATTACTTCTTTCTCGAAAAATACATTACTTCAGAGGGAGCCGTTTCTCACAATGTTTTATACTATCAACCTCTCCCCATTACTCGTTACCAAGTAAGGTTTTATGCTAATAATTATTTTGAGTAATTACCAATAGTGTCCACTGCCTTTAAAGACACTGGACACCTTTGGACCTTTGGTAAATGTCAAAGACCAGGCTTCTCACTTGGTGTGTCTCAATATAATTTTATGCACAAAAATAACCAACCTGTGAAAATTTGAACTCAATCGGTCATCAAAGTTGCGAGATAATAATGAAAGAAGAAAACACCCTTGTCACACGAAGTTGTGTGCGTTTAGATGGTTGATTTCGAGACCTCAAATTCTAAACTTGAGGTCTCGAAATCCAATTCGTGTGAAATTACTTAGTTCTCGAAAACTACGTTACTTCAGAGGGAGACGTTTCTCACAATGTTTTATACTATCATCCTCTCCCAACAGCCCCCAGTTTTTATGCTAACAATTATTTTGAGAAATTACCATAAGAGTCCACTGCCTTTAATTAAAAAACAAAAACAAAAAACAAAACAAAAAAAAACATGGACAGTTAGAATACCCTGAGACATATTGGCGCGCATTGCAGTCATTATTATACGGTACTCGGTGATTAATCGATTAGTACGCGAAAAGGACGACTACGAAGCGTCCCAAGCGTCCTATATTTAATAATTAAAGGACTCCTATAATAGTATACCGTTTTGTCAAGGCCTAGTGGCTTTGAGAGCCGCGATCCCAAGGGACTAAAGAACACATTCGTTATAATAAATTGTCTCCCCATCCAGTCACTCGGGATCGCGGCTCTCCCAATCCACGAATACATTGGCAAAGGGCTAAATAGTACGGCTCGTGATACTTCTTCAAACAATCAATGACAATTAGGATTTGTGGTTTATAATAATTCTGGGGAAAAAATCGATTTCATTAAATAGGGCCAACAATTTTAAGTAGTATCACGATCATACGTTTCCCCGTACGTATCTTGAACGTGCATCTTGTGCTGAATCTACTCCACGGTATTAGTTGTTGGTAAAACTACTGCACTGCACTTTGACTTATATCTACACAGTCAGCCATCCATGAAATAAATCACACAGCTGACACTCTTAAGTACAAGTTGAAACGTACACTCGTATACTGTTAGGAAACACAGCCGTCCGAACAGTCCCCAAACGTGACTTGGCATTCGGTTAGAACGATCAAGAGATTCCTGAGGAAACTATAAACTTGAAGATAAGAAAAGAGAGGTTCGTGTTCAATATACCTTTATCACGGTGTGGCCATCTTGATTTTACACCATTCCAACTCATTGTAACCAAACTGAGGCTGGACGAAATAATGGTGTGGTGCCTTGTTTGCGCAATGAATGTTAGCATTCATTACTGTTATGGAAACGGGGGAACACGACCAAGATGGTGACGACGCGATAAAGGTATATATACATGTACCAATGTTGGTTTAGAATTAAACTTGGTTGAAAGGGGTATCGGTGGTTTTCCTGACAAAAACATCAACACGGACACTTTAAAACAAACATAAAACACTGTTTTCTCAACATTTCAAGCAAACTAGGAAAAAAGAGGCCCAGACCAAGGCAGAGATGCCAAGTCCAGAGGCCAGCTATGCGTGACATTTTTCAAAGCTCAACCCCCCCCCCGAAATTTTTTTCCAGTTTTAGAAGGCCTTTCGAAATCGCCGCCCAATTTTTTTTTTTTTTAATATAAAAAAAAAATCAGAAATTTAATTGCGGACGAAAAAGTGTTCCAAAATGCATCAAAAACCTCTTCATTAAAACTAACATGAGGTACACAGAATATGTTGATGGTTAATGTGGAGGTACGATTGTGTCAGACTATTTCCTTCCGAACAAAAAAAGTCAATTGGAAACTACACAACCATACACAAGTCAATAGGAAACTACACAACCATACACAAGTCAATGGGAAACTACACAACCATACACAAGTCAATGGAAAACTACACAACCAAACACAAGTCAATGGAAAACTACACAACCAAACACAAGTCAATGGGAAACTACACAACCATACACAAGTCAATGGGAAACTACACAACCATATACAAGTCAATGGGAATTGACACAACCATACACAAGTCAATGGGAAACTACACAACCATACACAAGTCAATGGGAATTGACACAACCATACACAAGTCAATGGGAAACTACACAACCATACACAAGTCAATGGGAAACTACACAACCATACACAAGTCAATGGAAAACTACACAACCAAACACAAGTCAATGGGAAACTACACAACCATACACAAGTCAATGGGAAACTACACAACCATATACAAGTCAATGGGAATTGACACAACCATACACAAGTCGATGGGAAACTACACAACCATACACAAGTCAATGGGAAACTACACAACCATACACAAGTCAATGGGAAACTACACAACCATACACCAGTCAACGGGAAACTACACAACCATACACAAGTCAATGGGAAACTAAACAACCATACACATGTCAATGGGAAACTACACAACCATACACAAGTCAATGGGAAACTAAACAACCATACACAAGTCAATGGGAAACTACACAACCATACACCAGTCAACGGGAAACTACACAACCATACACAAGTCAATGGGAAACTAAACAACCACACACAAGTCAATGGGAAACTATACAACCATACACAAGTCAATGGGAAACTACACAACCATACACAAGTCAATGGGAATATACACAACCATACACCAGTCAATGGGAAACTATACAACCATACACAAGTCAATGGGAAACTACACAACCATACACAAGTCAATGGGAAACTACACAACCATACACAAGTCAATGGGAATATACACAACCATACACCAGTCAATGGGAAACTATACAACCATACACAAGTCAATGGGAAACTACACAACCATACACAAGTCAATGGGAATATACACAACCATACAACCATACACATTTCCAGAGATGCCAAGTCCAGAGGCCAGCTATGCGTGAGATTTTTTCAAAGCTCAACCCCCCCCCCCCAGAAAAAAATGTGCCAGTTTTAGAAGGCCTTTCAAAATCGCCGCCCAACTTTTTTTATTTTTTATTAAAAAAAATCAGAAATTTAATTGTGGACAAAAAAGTGTTCCAAAATGCATCAAAAACCTCTTCATAATAATTAAAACTAACATGAGGTACACAGAATATGTTGATGGTTAATGCGGAGATACGATTGTGTCAGATTATATCCTTCCAAACTAAAAAAAAAAAAAATACTAAAAATGATGTCCAAAATCCTCCGCTCACTTCCTCTGCCTGTTGTGTCTTCGCTAGTGGAGCGCATTTAACGAGTTTGCTAAGTGAATCGGGAAAAACTCGTGCGCAATAAGCGTTTTGTTCAATTTTAGTTGAACCTGCTGGAAGAGCAAAAGCGTGCGCAATCTGCAAATTTGTGCTCTGTTTGTACAAAGTTTGTACAAAAAATGATGATTCTGATAAATTGCGTGCAATCTGAAGATTGTGCAAACATTGTAGATTGCGTTTTTTGTACGCACGAGCGCGATTTGGCAATGCATGACGTTAATTTTTTTTTCCCGGTCTGGCCCCAATGCGTAAGAAAATGGTTGCTGTGCGTGTGAGCGTGAGACAGAGCCCAAATGCGTGAGTCTCACGCCTAATGTGTGAGACTTGGTAGGTCTGCCAAAACCCAATTTTGCGTTTAGTTGCTCAGCAAAAAAAAAATGTGCTAAGCATGAAATGTTTGCCTTCGTCATATAAACAGTAAACAGGATTACCAACCAAATTTCCACGTGATTTTCCGGATAAGAAAACAGCACGTAGCCGAATACCAGTAACAAGCAACTATATGCAACAAATTGAAATTTGGTTCATAATCCTGTTTTTACCAAGAATGAAATTTACGCGCTTAAAGGCAGTGGACTCTATTGGTAATTGTCAAAGACTAGCCTTCACAGTTGGTGTATCTCAACATATGCATAAAATAACAAACCTGTGAAAATTTGAGCTCAATCGGTCATCGAACTTGCGAGATAACAATGAAAAGAAAAAAACACCCCTGTCATACGAAATTGTGTGCGTTTAGATGGTTGATTTCGAGACCTCAAGTTCTAAACCTGAGGTCTTGAAATCAAATTCGCGGAAAATTACTTCTTTCTCGAAAACTATGGCACTTCAGAGGGAGCCGTTTCTCACAACGTTTTATACCATCAACCTCTTCCCATTACTCGTCACCAAGAAAGGTTTTATGGCAATAAATATTTTGATTAATTACCAATAGTGTCCACTGCCTTTAAGCACATTTTTATGCTCAGCAGCTCCATGGAATTGGACCCAGGGCAGCAGATTTCATGGGCTCCATGTGATTCCAAACCTGTTCAAGAGAAATCTACAAAAATTCCTTTCGTAATTCCTTTCCCCTTCGCATCCAAACATTATTCATGAAATCAGAGCATCTTGCACACGAAAATTCATGAAGAAGATACCTATCTTTAGTCTGTTGAGATTGATATTGACTTGACAAGTTAGATAAGAGATGAAGGTTCCATGCATAAAGCGATCCATTAAAGTGGGAAGGATTTCATCTGCTGGTTTGTGAAGTATTGCGCGGGTCAATGCTTTGATCTATTTTGCGATCCGTACAAACCGTTTGGCTTGTCTTGGGTAGCGATATTGAATACGAGATAAAAAAAATCCGTTAAAGTTTATTCAAGGCTATCCGAGCCAGCAGAAGCTTCTTCTGATTTTCGAACTTGGTGACTACCTCGTTAATGGCCAACAACACTTTAAAGGCTGCGAAATTGGAGCTAAATTGAAAAAGATTCAGATTTTCTGAAGTAATGCAGTTTTCGAGAAAAAAAGTAATTTTCCACGAATTTGATTTCGAGCTCAGATTTAGAATTTGAGGTCTCAAAATCAAGCATTTGAAAGCACACAACTTAATGTGACAAGAGTGTTTTTTCTTCTTTCATTATTATCTCGCAACTTCGACGACCGATTGAGCTCGAATTTTCACAGATGTGTTATTTTATGCATAATGTTGAGATACACCATCATCAATGAAGGCTACAATCCCGGCCAAAATGCTTGGGCCACCCATTCCCAACGTTATGATTATGAAACAATTCCCTGTCACTTTCCATTTCACACAAAAAATTGTACCCGCTCCCCGCTCAATGTTGATTGTAACTGAGAAGACGATCGGCAATTCGAACAACCATTGAAATGGGCCAAGTGGGCCCAACGAGATATGGCCGGGATTGTAGTCTTTGACAATTACCAATAGTGTCCAGTGTCTTTAAGGCGCAACTTTCCTTTGAGGACCCTTCATTCAAGTGATCATCCTTTCCCAACCAAACAATGATTTCCATGCTGTGTGTCGGTACGACTGAATACTGATAACATTTCAATGGACATAATAAAACTTGTCTACTCCCTTTCGTGGTCGCCACCCGTCACATACCCAAATTCCACCAAGTATTAGACCTTCAGTTTTATACCCAACCCCCCTCGACACACACACAAGAAAGCTATGGTGACGCTTCACATTAATATTATTTACAAATTTACTTACATTTTAATTTCTACAACATTCAAGCTGTCTCATTAACTGTACTCTTGTTCTGCATGCCTCTGTACTGGTGTGGGGGGGGGGGGTGGTGGGGGTATGGCTTCTCAGTGTCATTCGGTGTCTTAATGAATGATGCAATTTGCGCATCCTTGTCGGATCTGGATTACCTGTAGAGCTAATGCATGCTCTCTATAGCATTTTAATTTAAGCTTTGCGTTTTAGAGTTGAATAATGTCTGGTACAATGTTTTTGCTTAGTCACAAGGTACCTCTTAAACTTGAATACCTCGGACTATAGCGACAGTTGCTATGTCAAATGGTTCAGGGCAAGCTTTTGTTTAACAACTGAAAGATTTAAACTTAAGTGGTAAGCTTTGATCTCGCAAGTCATTGTACCAGACATTATTTGTATGGGACTAAATGGCTTATGGTTTGGAGATTTGCATTTATTTAAGGCGGTGCTAATCCTTTTAAGTAAGTGTACATTTTAGTGCAGTCATAATTATTTAAGTTGATCAACTTTTATGATGGCCAACCACTTTAGTGCCAAAATGAATTTTGTCCTGGATTATTTCTCGGCTGTATATGTAAAACTACCACAAGTTCATAATCTTTGAAGTACATGTAATTGTGACGGTCATAGAAATTGTACCCCCCACTTTTATTTTTATTGCACTTACTTATTATGTAACAATTAATTATTCAAGAGAAGCGCCCTCTCTTGAGAAGCATTTCAATTTCGCGAGCTTCCGCCAACCTCATCATGAATTTTTGTACATAAAGACGCCAGTTTGAAGTTTATTGATGCGTAAGGGTGCGTAGACACAAAGAAATAGGTACAGAATGGTGCAGAGTTTGAACCAAAGGTTAGAACCTTGGAATTCCCCATTTTCTGAGACGCTATCAGAAAAAACTAACTTGGAACCCCTCCCCCCCCCCCTTGACTGAGGTATGTTTTGTTAGTCTATACCTGCTTTTTATCGTTTTGAAAAAAAATAATAATAACCAGGGTCGATGGGATTTAAAACTGCAAAATTTTAGATAACAAATATTACGTTATTTATCTCCCAAATTTCACTTGGTGCAACAACCAACGCGGAATGCAACTCTGGCGCTCATTCGTCAAAACCAAGGTGTGTTGTGGGTGTGGCGCGCGTGGGCGTGCCCGTTCGTGCTCGGATAGTAGCGCCCTCTTGTGAGGAATATTAGACTTCCCCTGCTGCACGCACATGTGGTAGACGAGTAGTAAGCCTAATGTGTCAAATTTGACTTGGAAAATGGTTGTTTGCATGCCGAGTGAGGGTTCAAGAAGTATCTTGTACGTATTGTGCGCAATGTAGATGTCTCCAAGACACGAAGTACGTTGGTTATTCAACGGTAAGTGTTGTAAAATGTGTTGTTTTTTACAGTTTTTTTTTATTCCTCCATGACCATTGAAACACGTAGTAAAAACCATTAATGAATCAGCGCACGCGCAGAGATGATACGTCCCGCTCAACTTTGAACCTGAAAATCTTGGCTATCAACAATCGCGGTTTTGCTCCACATAGATTATAAATAGACCCAGTATAACTTTTTATGTTTGAAAAATGTCAATGTAGTTGAATGTTTATTCAATTATTATTATTATTGTTATAGCAATTCCAGTCGCGTACGAAAGGGGGATGCTCGTCTTTCTTGGCAACTAAATATAAAATAACAAACTAACTATAAATCAAAATTGAGGGCGCCGAAGACATCTTTGACCAAGTTTGACTTCATGACTAAAATAGTGCACAAGTAATCCAGTCCTACAAGTTTATTCCATGATCCAATGCAATATGATTTCAATTTTCAATGCATCCGAAATAATAACTTTGATAATGTTCTGTATCACTCCACCACGTTTTCACTCTTTTGTATTAAAAAAAAATCATCTACCAACCTTTTTACAATGACACTTTCACTTCATTGTGTGTTGAAACTTAAAAGATTTGGTTTTCCCTTATGCGAGAGATCGCCCTTTATTTACAGAGCTAATGCATGCACGACATTATAAATTTTAATTTTTATTAAATTATTATTATTACGACATTGCCATTGGAGCGGCGACATACATTTTTTATTACTTTTATTGGTTGGCTTTTTATTGAATAATCGGAAGCTAAAATATCTGAAAATATTTATTCAAATAATAATGTAATTTAACAAATTTAATTGCTTTTTGTCCTAAGACTTATATGGCTACTAAAATTAGAATCCGGAGAAATCACAAGGCATGACAGTAAAATACCCCTCCCCCCTTGAAGCACAAACACTTGTTAAAGGGAAGGTGCCCCTTTGGTTATTACTCAAAACAAACATTAACTTAAAAACTGACTTTGGTTATGAGCATTGGAGAGCTGTTGATAGCATTAAACATTGTGGGAAATAAGCCCCTAAAGTAACATAGTTTTGGGGAAAGGTAATTTTTCACTAAAATAATAAAAGACTTCTCTGGCCAGCAGTCTTTTATTGTTATCTGATTTGAAAGCACACAAGTTTATCCAACAAGGGTGTTTTTTCTTTCTTCATTTTCTCACAACTTAGATGACCAATTGAGCCAAAACTTCCACAGGCTTGTTATTTTATGTTTTGTTTTAAGTGAGAAGGCTGGTCTTTGACAAATACCAAACGTGTACCTTCCCTTTACATATCACTACTTCAGACCAGCAATGTTTGGTTTCAGGAGAAACGAAACCATTCTGTTATATTTTCTCTTTAATTTAGACATGTTTGGCCTATTTATTTTGATACAAATTTATTACAGTCTGTAGTTTCATTTTTACTAGAATCCATAATAGCAACCACGTCACGTGATCTGACTTGGTGACTAAAGGAAAATGAAACTCAATCTAGCAGATGATAATTTTGTATTGACCTTATGAGGTTGGATGATGTGTCTTTGACACATTTGATTGCTGGCATTATAATACTAGTGATTTATACCAAAAATTAGTCATCAATGTTTGAGCATAATCTACAACAGGAAACTTTATTCTCAGCAAAAATTTTATTCTTTATTCTCTGACAAAAATACAGACAGAGCTTCTGTCACTGGTGGAGCTTGCACAGTCTCGTGGTTAAAAGGAATTCAAAAAGGAATTCAAGTTTGGGGTCAAAAACATATGAGTGATGAGTACAGATCCTCTGATACTATATTATTTCATTATTTCAACAAAATGAGAAAGTGGTGGCGCGATACTGAAACTTTTCCCTGTTAAACTTTGTGCAGCCTTTTTTAAAATGTGTATAATTACAGAAAGTGTACTACAACTATCATAGGGCCAGTCATATCGTTATCGACTCTCATATGTTTCCGACCCCTCAACTTTTATTTTATTTTATTTATTTATTTTTCTTCTATACCATTGTTTTTCTGAGGTGCTTAGCAAGTACAAACACATTAAAAATTAAAAACTAATATGGCCTATAAAAATATATTTATAATAAAAATTGATTAATATTAAAAATAGAAAAACAGCCAAATTTAAATAAAGACTAAGGATATACTACAACAGCAATAGATACAACAGAGACAAAGGTTAAAAAATCTGGTCCAGCCAGGAAAAACACCACATGCCCTAATATTTTAAAAACGCAAAATTTTGTACGAAACATTAAAACTTGCTACAGTGTATGGCATGGGATTTGTTAGTGTAAGGGGGGAGTTGGTTAAATGAGTTGACCCCTACGAGCAGCAAATTTAGAACAACTGTTTATGGATGAGTTTCTAAAAAATTTCATGCAGTTCGGAATAACAAAAATAGGCCGATAGTTATTGATGTTAGTTTATCGCCTTCTTTAAAAATAGGTGATATACGACTAAGTTTCCAGGCAGATGGCACAGAGCCAGTGGAGAGGCTCAAGTTCATGATGTGAGTAAGCGGTGCCGCAAGTTGTCTGTACCCCACCTTCAACAGCCTGGGGCCAAAACCATCAAGACCAGTAGCCTTGGTGGTCAGGCCACGTAGCATAAGGCTTACCTCATTAAGTATACCTCACGGCACCACACCAACAAAATGAACTGGCTCTTCCACTGGCTCTGTGTCCTGGGTTACATAAGCTGACCAAGTCAACTGAACTGTGCTGAATCAGGGTATCGGTTAATTTCCTGCTGATACTAGCAAACAAAATGTGAAGCTCATTAGCAATGGAAGTCAAGATGGTAACCGGGACGGTACACACACCCTCGATCCCAGTATGTGTGTGTGAGTCTGATCCATCAGTTAAAATTTCATGTCCGGACCTAATATTGTTTATGCTGACCTTTTTAGTGCTAGGCAGAATACTTTTAATAACCTTCCATAATTTACCCATGTCAGAGCCAGCATTTCATAAAATTCATGTTTCAACCTGTGGCCAGATTATTGATTGTGTTTCTAAAATCTCGATAGGCGTCCCAATCTGTGGGAGATTGAGTGCTAACATGAGCATGAATTTTAGCTTGCTCCAACTTTTTCCTGAGAACAAAGTAATCATCATTGAGCCAGCTACTGTAGGAACCTTGTTAGGAACGTAAATTTGTTTAAAAGGAGCGTGTTTATCACATAAATAAAAATACCTTCAAAAATACACCACGCCTGGTCAGTGGACTACTCAACATCATTAAAAAGATGCATTTCTGAGATCATTAATAAAATTAAAATTTCTTTAATGGTCCGGTAAGACAGTGCCCTGATATAATGAGCAGCAACCTCGTTCCCAGGGGTGATCGCTTTCGCCGCGCCATTTTTTCCCTAGAAGTGTAACTCCTTAATATCCAAATATAAGGGATATGACAATTAGTCCTGTGGTTGATTCGTTCTATGTTGGCCGTTAGTTGCGCACACGCTGGATGCGCTGTGTGTAATAAAAGTCATGAACTTGCCTTTGCGTTCAGTGTTACGCGACAAAAGAAGTGAATATGTACATCTTTATACGCACACGTTTCGGCGCGTAGAGCTTTTTGGAAAGGGCGTTTCAAATTTTGCGAGTATATGATAGCCAATCAAATACACGGATCGGAGTTTCCTTCCCGGGGGTTAGAGACGTACGCAGAGCTAGCGTGATACTGCGCGCTGCCCATGGTAGCGAGGTTGAACGAGCAGGTCTCTTTGGAATATTTTTACATTTACGTATAGCATATTATAAGAGAATGATCACTTACGGTTAATGTAATAACACCAATAACTTGAGATAGCTAATGCGCTGACATTATGCCATGAAGCTTTTTCCATTGCCAGTCATTTGGTTTAAGAGAATCACAGTTAAAATCACCTAGTCAGATAACTTAACCATGCGTTCTGTGGCCAGAACTTTGCCCCCAAATTCCCGTTTACCACGAGACTGTGTGCAAGCTCCACCAGTGTCAGAAGCTCTGCTGTTTACACACGGACTGTATTTTTGTTAGGCTTAAATTCATGCTGAGAATAAAGTTTTCTATCGTAGGTTATGCTCAAATATTTATAAAATTATTATTTTTGGTAAAAATCTTAATACATTTTTGCCAACAATCAAATGAGTCAAAGAACAAGATCCATCCTCAAAAGTTTGAAACAAAATTATCATCTTGTAGATCAGTTTCATTCTCCTCCAGTCACTAGATAGATCACATGATATGTTTTCTATTTCGGATTCTATGGCATGCCAATATGGGGGAAAATTTAAATATTTTAATTATTGTTGATTCCTGCGGACTATTAATTTTTTTGTTTTAGCCATACACTGATGTGTGTTAGTATTGTATACTCGATACTTTCCTGTGAAGAATATCACCGGCATATTACTTGGGTGGGAATCGAACCCACGACCCTTGCAGTTCTAGAGCAGTGTCTTACCAGACTATCGAGGTTGCCTGGTAGCTAGAGGCAGTTCAAATCTATATTTGGCAGTGGGTACCGCACAATACATATATGTCAAATTTATAGTCTTTGTCCCTGGTGCAAATTTGACATCTAATACGTGTAACTGCAGACTGTAATAAATTTTGTAAGTGTAATGAACAGTATGTCATGAGAGAGGAAATATAACAGATTGGTTTCTTATCTCCTAAAACCAAACATTGCTGGTCCAAAATGGGGGAAAACAGATTGTTATGAAGTGTTTTTGCTTCAATGGGACAATGTATTAGGACAAAAATGTGATTAAATATGTATTGCACTAATAATATTGAATGAGATTTTTTATTTATTTTGCACGCCATACAATATTTTATTGCATTTATTTTACTTTTGGACCAAAAAGTGTTGATGTTTTTTGACCGAAAGGTATTTATGAATGGGAATCAAAGTGCGTTGAATTTGTTTTCAACTAGTGGTTTACACCTGCCGAGGCCTGGTTCTTGGTAATTTACCTCCACTTCGTCTCGGTAAAATGATCAAGTACCAGACCTCGGCAGGTTTAGACCACTAGTATTAAACCTCTTCATCACACATTGGTTCCCTTAATAAAAAATCAACAAAAAGTGTTTGAAACATATGACGTCCCTCCAATGCTCCAATGTCATGCATGCATTACCATTTGGCGGACCAAATCTCACAACGTGAGACCAAATCTTTTAAGATTTCAACACACGATAAAGTGCAAGTGTCATTGTAAAAAGGTTGGATAGATGAATAATAAAAAAGAATCGTTTAGTATTATTGCGAACAATTTGCCTGTTATCCTACTGGAAACCCATGACACCAGGTTATAATGTTGACATTTCTGAAAATTAATACAAAGTGATAAAATGCATTGTTCATCCATGCTTACATTCTTCCAGCTTGAAATTTCCAACATTTATTTTCAAAAACAAATTCCCCCCCCCCTCCAACATTTATTTTCAAAAAAATCCCCCCCCCCCCCAGGAAAGACTAATTTATAGGCAAAACAAAACAAATTAAATATATATTTTAAAGGCAGTGGACACTATTGGTAATTACTCAAAATAGTTTTTAGCATAAAAACTTACTTGGTTACAAGTAATGGAGAGCTGTTGATAGTATAAAACATTGTGAGAAACGGCTCCATCTGAAGTAGCGTAGTTTTCGAGAAAGAAGTAACTTTCTACAAATTTGATTTCGAGACCTCAGGTTAGAACTTGAGGTCTTGAAATCAAGCATCTGAAAGCTTTGTGTGACAAGGGTGTTTTTTTCTTTCATTATTATCTCGCAACTTGGACGACCGATTGAGCTCAAATTTTCACAGGTTTGTTATTTTATGCATAATGTTGAGCTGTACCAACTGTGAAAACTGCACAAACTTTAAAACTTCTTTTAAATTATCAAATCTGTAGATTATTTTCTTTATTTATGTTTGTGTCAGAATATTTTCTTCATCATTAAGAATTTGTGTATCATTTCAATCATGCATTTGTGAGCAAAGAATCCAACACTAGTAAAACACTAACTACACTCATTGAGTCAATGGCCGCCTTTGGCTATGGGTTACAGCACTTGAAACCAAGTGTAAACGGTCGTTAACATGATACTAAGTAGAAAATATCAACTGCCACACAAATTTTCTGCTGCATTGGGCCTACATGAAACTTTGTCTGACTGTTCCACTATGGCTAAAATGAACACAGAGCAAAAATTATTTCCAATACAACTTTCAGCCGCCAGACAAAATGTTTCGCTGCACTAGGCCTGCCAGGAACCCCCCCCCCCCCCACGGTTAAACATGGGTGGAACCTCGAAATGACCAACACACTATTCCCAAAAAGGAATCAGCCGCTAGACAAAAATTTAATGTTTTGCTGCAATCGCCCCCCCACCCCTCAGCCCATTATTTTGCCTCTTTGTTGGAGGTACATGCGCCACACTCAGCGTGGGTCCCCGGCAGAAATCCATCTCCATTGTCAGGTTATCAACTACATGTTCCTGTACTCAAATATTGGTACCTCGCTCCTTTAACCAAAATGCTCTGGGCTGCCGGTCTATTGCTACTAACTCGGCTGTCCTCCATGGAAAGATAAAGAAGTCCGATAAACACCCTCTCACTGCAGTGATTTATAGCTTCATGAAACGCTGGCCAAGAATTAATTTTAAAAAATGTAAATAATACAACAGAGTAATTTAACAGAAAGCAAAAAGCATATTTAACAAAATAAATAAACTTGATTTAAAGACATGTATATAATCCAATAGAACAAACAGAAAGATGGAAGTTTATTAAACAAAATAAGACAATATTTATTTTAATTTTATTTTAAATTATACAAAATAACAAACAGAAAGGCAAAGTTTTATTAAACGAAATAAATAAAAGTAATTAATTTTAAGAAATGTAAATAATGTGAAAAAACAAGCTTGTTAGTTATAAGTAAATCATCTCGATTAACGGCAGTGCAGTTTGAACAATATTGCAACATTTGTTTTTTATTTTGCACGCCATACTAGCTTCTGAATATTCATTAAATACCAACCAATGGTAAGGGTCTTTTAAAAAGGTTGGTGTGATGAATTTTAAAAAAGAACATAAATTAGTTTTTGATTCTGACAATTTCCTTCCTTATAAATGCTAGGGCCGGTAGTGTAGTTATTTAGACTAGGACTCTCCTCTGTTAGTTGCATACAACGCAATTGGGTTGAGGAAGCTGGACCGTTACTCACATCCTTGTAGTGAACTTCGTGGTTTCACCCTGATGGGTTGAGAATTGTGGATTTTATCCATAGATCTTTGAAAATAAGATTTACAATTGATGGCTTTTAGACGAGTCCTAAGCTGGCTTCCTTGTGAGGACTTACACACATGTGCTTACTTTAAATTGTGTGTGCATAGAGACCACGATTAGGGGCCTCCAAGCCATATTATGCTTATAAACTGCCATTTCTGCGTGCTATGCTATTGACTTTTCCTGTTTTTGATAGTGTTGGTGTTTTTTGTATTTTGTGCATGACGGTGTCAATCAGTCAACATTTCTGTTCTTTCTAACTTTTATTGTTCATCCATTTTTGTTTACATTTTAATGTGTGTAGCATTTAATATTTTTAAATTGTCTAATATTGTTGAAGAATTTTAATATCTGCTCACAGCGCATTGATGCCGGTCTGCTTTATGTGCTTTATCAATGTTGTAATAATTAGTGGTTGGACTTAACTCAGTTTGATGACACAAATGACTGGACAAAGACGCACGTTTTGGTTAACTGAACATCAGTTAAGTGCAACGGCACCCAGCACATTGTGTAGCTTGTAGTACTGTACTGTATTCAATGTGTCAGACTGTGGCAGAATGGGGCGTGCGTGAGCAATGAGTCATCATAAAAATTGCGGATGCACTCTGAAGATGTTGATGAAAAAAAAGGTCCACTGTAAAGTAGCCCTGACTGCCTTACACTTTCGTATTATGCTACAGATACGTCCTGGATATCAAGCTCCAATTCTAGGGCGAAATTTTTTAAAGCTTCTATAACTCAAATCTTTTTCAAAAGCTTCACATTTCATGCCAGCATACATTTTTTCTGCTGTGGGTTTTGGCCTTTATATATTCTTCACAAATCCGTCATTTCCGTAAAATAATGCAGCTCCCAACGTAAAAAAATTCCCGTTTGAAGCCGTTTGATTATTACCTATGATCACTGGGCCTAAATCATTCCTTAAAACATCTCAGCTCCCTGGGGAGTACACAGCCTGTGCCGCCAAATATGTAGCGCACTAAGCTTATTAATCACTAAACCAACTCTGCCCTTACAGGTACCCATTTACCCCTTGGTAGAGAGAAGCAGTTATAGTAAAGTGTTTTGCTCAAGGACACATGTGTCACAACCGGGATTCAAACCCACACTCTGCTGAACAGAAACAGCAGAGCTTGAGTTCAGTGCTCTTAACCGCTCGGCCACGACCATGCCTTTTTGTAATCATCTTACTCTCCGAACATGATTAAAGACTGTTCATATAAGTTGCCTATAGACGGATTGTGTGACCAGTGTCACTTGACCTGAGATGGGTATAATCAATGTGCAATAAAAAGACATGAATATTGTTGCATTTCTTTGTTCAATCAAGGATTTTTTTTCCAATAACTCTCTGTACATGTTAGTATAGACTCTTTTGCCAACCCCTCATAACCAAAGTAACTTTATGTTAGTCCTTTTTGTATGCATTTAACTCTCCGTACATATGAGTATAGACTCTTCGTGAATATTTAATTTTGGTTTTTACCCATTAATTGATGTGTGTTTGCACTGTATACTCAGTACTTCCCCGAGTCCTGTGAAAACATATATCATGCATATTACTCGGGTGGGATTCAAACCCACGACCCTTGCAATCTGCAATTCTAGAGCAGTGTCTTACAAACTACACTACTGCGATTGCCCGGTAGCTAGAGGCAGTTCGAATCCTATGTTTTGGCAGCAGGTATTGCAACGATATATTATCAATGTTAAAATTGCATCAGGGATAAAGAATATTAATTTTGTTTTTTACCAATACACCGATGTGTGTTAGCACTGTTTACTCAGTCATTTCCCGAGTCCTGTGAAAATATATAACAGGCATGTTACTTGGGTGGGATTCGAACCCACGACCCTTGCAATTCTAGAGCAGTGTCCTACTTCATGAAGTTTGCCAATTGGTACCCCTAATAACCAAAGTTCGTGGAAAATTACTTATTTCTCGCAAAACTTTGTTACATCAGTGGGAGCTGTTTCTCACAATCTTTTATACTATCAACAGCTCCCCATTTCACGTTACCAAGTAAGTTTGTATGCTAATAATTATTTTGAGTAACTAATAGTGTCATCTTCATACTAAGGTTCAATTGTCCGATGAGTTTCAAGACTCAATTTTGTTTCAATCTTGAGTTGTGCTGTAGAGAAGAGTTGAGGGGAAGAAGAAGATGAGGTAAAACCAATAAAACCATTGTAAGAGGTGTCACTTCAAAATTCTTGAAAAAGGTACTGCAGTTGAGACAAACAAAGGTTCAAAGCTGATGTTATACTGTAACCAATATTCTTTGCATAATTAGCCCAAGACACTAGGGCTAACCTAAGCAATTTACTGATACAAGAAATCGTTATGACAAACTGTTACACACAGCATCTAGGGAATTATTCAAAGGCATCGATCTCTAGGAAATCACTGTAGTTCAACCCAAAGATTAAAAATAGTCTTAAGATTGCGTTTGAATGATGGCAGATCAGTTGTGTCTGGCAAGGAACTCCAAAGACGGGGTGCACAGCTGGAAAAGGCCCAGTTCCCATACAGCTAGCCTAGCAAGTTTTGGGAACAAATAAAACTATGATGAATAAGACCAGAGGCCTAGTCGCAGGTTGCAACATAACAGGTATTGTATGTAGAATTGAGCTAACCTATCAAGGGTTTGTATGTAAGGAGCATATTTTTTCTGATTCTAAACTGTGTTTCTCTACTCAGATGATCACTCCTCAATGCTCTTGAGTGTTGAGTCAACAGAGACAGGAGTCAACTTTGTGGATCGAGAGTTCAGTTTTTATGATTGCTCCTCACATACAAGGTGAGTGCAAATATGTAAACAACATATTAAAAACAAAAAAAATTTCCTTGTGCCAACTGTATACCGACCAATAGGACCTATGGTATAGATGCAACAAATAATTAAGGGGTTGGGCTGCCTGAAATCAATCATGTCTTCCTCATGGCTTGGCAGGTTAGGGTGGAGACTAAGACCTGCGTTTATAAAACTTTGAAATCGTACAATGAGGTAAGCATGTTTGTAGATTCAGAGGATGTCAATGGTGGTACCCTTACAGTGGTAAGCAGCTCTGTCGTTTGAGTATTATGTGAGTAACCCTCTAACATAATTAACCATGTAAAGGTAGTAACCCTGTTAAGTGAGTAACCCCGTAGATTACATTGTAGATTGAGTAATGTGAGTAACCCTGTTAAGTGAGCAGCCCTCTAGATGTTAGTAACATTGTAGATTGATTAATTGGAGTAACCCTGTCCTATAACTTGAGTAACCCTGTATTTACAAATCATCTAAGTTATTCAAATTGTTCCATTTCTGTAGTTGTGTATCATGCGTTGGTAGTGACTGGGCCTGTGACTGGTGTGTCTTTGAGAATAGATGCACTCATGAGAGTACCTCTTGCTCTGGACAAAATGAAGTGATCGTGACAGGACAGAATGTGAGTACATACATGTATATACACCTTGTGGAAACACAGTACTCACATAGCTGGACACTATTTGTAATTACTCAAAATAATTCTTAGCACAAAAAAACTCACTTGGTAACAAGCGATGCAGAGCTGTTGATTGTATAAAACATTGTGAGAAACAGCTCCCTCTGAAATAACGTAGTTTTCGAGAAAAAAGTAATTTTCCACTTAAATGTTTGAATTTGATTATGAGAGCTAGATTTTGAGGTCTCGAAATCAAGCATCTGAAAGCAGACAACTTCGTGTTACTAGAAGACAGTTAGACTGGTCTTTGACAATTACCAATAGTGTCTAGTGTCTTTGAGGACTCATGTCTTCATGTTCCTTGCTTGAACTGGTGTTAATAGACACTGATTCTCAGCAGACTAAAAGGCATCAGACTACTTTTGATTTTGATGATGTTCAAACAAAACAGCCTTAAACTTGACAGTTTGACTGATGCGAAAATGTCCTCTTTGGAGTGTGCTGAGGTGCTGTAGTTTTTGAGAAATTAGCAAAACAAGTCACAAAATAATTATCGTCTTAGTGAGACAAAAATTATTTTTCATGTAAAATTGATTAACCAGTTATGGTATGTTATGGTAAAATACCATAACTGGTTAATACGTTTTTACATGCTAAAACTGATACTAAAATAATTTAAGGGAAGCCTTCTACTATCATTATCTTCAAACTGTGTAAATCTGTGGACATTGTGTAAAAAGCACCCAGACCCTTTAATGTATCGATTACTAGAAAATAAATAACACAAATTCTTTTAAAATATCATTGCAGAATAAGGATTCCATCATGCAAGGACCTGATTCATGCCCTCAACTACAGATTCAAGGAGGTGAGATTTTGGTCTCTAATGGAGTAGACAGACAAATTATCGTCCAGACTGAAAACCTTCCTGATCCTGCACAGGTTAGTGACTTGAAGAGGTATACTGTACACACTTAACACTAACAAGTGAAGAAAAAAGACCTTATTGTGTAGAAAGAAAAGGGGATTGTGTTTCGCCCGACTATAGTCTCAACTTAAGGGATACAGCTGGGATGACCCAACAAATGTAAAGCATATAAAATGATCCAGTTTACTTATCAGAAAAGATGGCTTTATTGTAGATTTTGCCGTAGAACCTTGTGAACCCTTAGTCGCTATATAAATATCTTATAATTCCAATTTTGCTCTCTACACCAAGTGTAAAATAGTAAGCACCCACTAGGAGTGATGATTATTAAACAGTTTGTTTTATTTTATGAACAGATAAAGAGTTACCAGTGTAGTCTAAACATAGAGGGAGCCAAACAGTCAGCTGCAGCAACCCGTGAGAATGACGTTTTGACCTGTGAAGATAACTCAGTAAGTACTACTTGTGTTGACGTGTTCAAATCTGAGCATACATGAACTAGGACACGCCCAATCCCAGTTCTACAAAGAAAAGTCAGTAAGATAAGACATGCAGGATTCGGGAACAGGAGGCGCACTGTTTCAAACCCTGTCTTCTTTGCCTAATTAATATGAAAATCAGAAACTTTGTATAACCGAGGTTATAAATAAATGAAAAATAGTTAATGGCCTGATGTTTTGAGCCTAGCATAGTCTTTCTCAAAGGCTAAAAACGCTTATATTCCTGGCCGCTAATGTACTGACCTCTGAGAGTAGCTCATCCCAATGCGCATGATGGGGGTCAAAGGGCTCTGTGTGACATACGTGTCTAAGCAAAGCCGGCAACCGTCATGGTGTGCTGATTTTGAAGCAATAGGGCGCTTGCACAGCGTTCGGGGTCACTGGGTCTGGAGGCTGGGGGAGTGCGTTTTGGCCACCCAAACCAAGAACAGTACATGTATATGTGTGTGTGTGATACAGCGTGGAGCTAGCTTTGCTTGTCCTCTACAACGCAAACACAATGGGAAAGGTCAAACAATTGACCTTTTGACCTTTCGTGCAAGCGCCCTATACGGTACACAGCTATAAAGCCTAGCATAGTTACATGTAAACTACAGCATGGTATCCATCTTGGCAACTTGATTTTGTTAACCGTATTTTGGTTTGAAAGATGCATTGCAGTATATTTTTAAGATGGCGCTTGTGCATATGGCTATACT
The DNA here is from genome assembly GCF_032118995.1 of Asterias amurensis. Lineage (NCBI taxonomy): Eukaryota > Metazoa > Echinodermata > Asteroidea > Forcipulatida > Asteriidae > Asterias > Asterias amurensis. The sequence continues at coordinate 27,251,569 of NC_092649.1, forward strand.
GAACATTTACCAACTGTTCACTTCAGTGATTTTGTTTTTGTATTTTAATTCTGTAGTACACATACACGGCTGATGAGCAAGAGTTGGATGTTGACTTGACGGTTGAGTGGACCGATACAAATGATGGCGTACATCTACTGGATGACAGATATGGCTTCAAAGGTCAGAGTTTGAAAAATACAAGTGCAATGGGAGACCTTGGACTGCTAGGTGGCAGCAGACTTACCAGGTAAATTTCCATTGTTGACAAAGTTCTGAACACGGGCGCATTACCAAGAACAATGGATTTTACCTGGTAAGTCTGCAGCCACCAAGCATCCCAAAAGTACCACATTCAAAAGTATAGCTCAACTTAAAATATGACATCAAACAGGGATGCCAGTTTTCCGGCTATTGCCGGAATTCCGGCTTTTTCAAATTTTCCCCGCCTTTTTCCGGCGCTCCGTGTTTCATAAGGCCGGACAAAATATTAAAAAAAAAAAAAAAATTCCAGCGCTCTGTATTTCATCTGGCCGGAGAATATATATTTTATGAAAAATGATTTCCGGCGCTCCCTATTTCATCTGGCCGGAGAAAATATATTTAATTGAAAACAGATTTCCGGCACTGAGTTTCATCTGGCCGGAGAAAATAATAATGTGCCGTCGACTCAACCACACGTAGATGGCAGGTATGAACTAGTCTTTACTCAATGCGTCAGCGATCAATTAATATAAAGTGCAGTGCATACTACATATATGCAGTACCAATCATTGACACCTTGAGCCAAGACTATTCCAAATGCGGGAAAGCGCCCTCTGTTGTCGATGTTGTGAAAGGCTCAGTGAAAATGCAAGATGGCGGCCGACGGCTTTGTAGCTTACAGATAATTTTTCACAAGAAAAAAACTTAATTCATAGAACCGAAATGTAACTTAAAACTTTTCAAATGCTCTTTAAGCTAATATTCGTTGTTGACGAGTTGACGGCACCAAGCGAGTTGACGGCGAGTTGGCGGTAAGTAATTGGACCCCGTTTCCCAATGTGCGTTGGTGACCGATCGTACATTTTATTGCAAAAGAAGTTTTTATTTTACAACTGATCCTCAATTATTTTTTTTTTCCGTATAAAAAAATGTTAAAACTTGTGAAAAAACGAAAATCGGACTGTCTGCCGTTGTGGGGGGGGGGGGGGGGGGGTTGGAAAAATCACTGTTATATATATATATTTTTGAGCGATGACACCCCCCCCCCACTAAAGGTCACATGACTTGGTGAGTGCAATCAGGCTATTGTTTGAAACTGTTGGCTTATATATTAATTAATTATTTGTTTACAGTAAGACTCTACAAATGTGAGTCTCTTCGTCCAGACTGTAGTCGCTGTGTATCTGAGGAAACTACTCGGGAAGAGCTTGGATGTGTTTGGTGTGATGGGATCTGTGCTGTCAACGACAGTGCCGTATGTTTGATGACTAACTCCATGGTTACTCGTGATAATGGACTCAACTGCCCTGACCCTGTTATAGAAGAGGTAGATTCAATAAAAATTTGCAATAATTATGGCTTTAAGACACTGGACACCTTTGGTAATTGTCAAAGACCAGTCTTCTCACTTGGTGTATCTCAACATTTACACAAAATAACAAACCTGTGAAAATTTGAACTCGATTGGTCGTCGAAGTTGCGAGATAATAATGGAAGAAAAGACATCCTTGTCACACGAAGTTGTGTGCTTTCAGATGCTCGATTTCCAGACCTCAAAATGAAATTCTGAGGTCTTGAAATCAAATTCAAATATTTTAGTGGATATTTACTTCTTTCTCGAAAACTACGTTACTTTGGTGGGAGCCGTTTCTCACAATGTTTTATACTATCAACAGCTCTCCATTGCTTGTTACCAAGTAAGTTTTTATGCTAACAGTGATTACCAATAGTGTCCAGTGCCTTTAAGAGAATTTTTTTTAAGTGCCGGAGTAGAGCACTTTGATCTGAGTGACGGTGAGAGTTTATCTCATCTCCAGAGACGTGAACTTACAAATGTTAGTCAAGGCTGCCCCTGCCTCTTTTGCTGTACCAGAAGCAGATAATTAACAAGCTGCTTATCATTCAACATTTGAAATCCTCAGTTCGATGAAATAAGTACGGTGATGTATGTCAAACCATGGTTTTGCAGATTGTTTTTGATGGCAAGTTATTTCGCTCAATTTTTGTTGCTTCAGATACTTCCAACGTCTGGACCTATCGAAGGCAACACAGCACTTACCCTCAGCGGAACGGATCTTGGGAGACGCTTTGATGATGTCCAAAACATTACAGTCGGAGGTCTTCCATGTGATGCGAGTGACTTCCGAGAGGAATACCAAACTGGTGCCAGGTAAGGAAGTTCCCCTTAAAGCACTATCTCTACTTCATTGACATAAACCATTTATAGCATGAATTGTTGCTTTAAAGGCAGTGGACACTAATGGTAATTACTCAAAATAATTATTAGCATAAACCTTACTTGGTAATGAGTAATGGGGAGAGGTTGTTGATATAAAACATTGTGAGAAACCACTCCCTCTGAAGTGACGTAGGTTTCGAGAAAGAAGTAATTTTCCACGAACTTGATTTCGAGACCTCAAGTTTAGAATTTGAGGTCTCGAAATCGAGCATCCGAAAGCACACAACTTCGTGTGACAAGGGTTTTTTTTTTCTTTCATTATTATCTCGCAACTTCGATGACCAATTGAGCTCAAATTTTCACAGGTTTGTTATTTTATGCATATGTTGAGATACATCAATTGAGAAGACTTGTCTTTGACAATTACCAAAAGTGTCCAGTGTCTTAAGGTTCTGGGTACTTTTTGTGGGACACAAAACACAATGTCCACAGATATACGTCAAACTTGAACGGTGTGAAGATAATAATGGTAGAAAGCTTCAATGATATCAAAACCCAGAAAGATATAATAAAAGCCACATGGGGAAGGTTTATGCACTAGACACCCATGCCACCTCACTATATACTTATCCAATCATCCATCATGGACTCTTTTCACATCCACAACAACTCCCTCATCAGAGAGAGCTATGTAGATTATGCTTGTCGCAAACCTTGTGTTCCTAATGGTTGTATTGAATCTTTGATTGTGTTTTTCATTAATAGTGTGACTTGTAGAACAAAGGACCATGATGAATTTGAACCATTGGATCTGATAGTGAATGTAACTGGGTTAAATGGTGCCTGGCAGATTGGAACACGAGTTGGTATATTCACATATAAGGTAGGTTTTCAATTTATTCTTGATGAAGAATCTAATTTATTATGATGTCGGTGAAGAGGGTCTAGAGAAATATCCTTTGTTTGTACCCTTGAGAACACAATGCAATTTAGGCTTTTGAATTGGGTTTAAAAGGACCCCAAGGTACACCCACTCTTACTACAGGCACAATTAGGATCAATATTAAATCGTATACACTATCGAGATTGCACTGTCTGATTTGATCAACTCTTGATATGAAGAAAGAGGGCACATCTCAAATTTTGAAAGTCAGTTACTTTAATCACTCTTGATTCTATGTGTGTTGCAATCCTGATAGGGACCCACCAATGAGTATTAACAATTATGCATCTGACATTTCCCAACATTTTGATACATAGAATCATTGTCTGCTCAGGTGCAAATCATTCCAGTCAGAGCATTACAGCGTTATATGTGGGTCTTGCTGGTTATTACCTACTGCATATAAACTCCTCCCTTCTGACAATTGTTGAGTTTTCAAATTGCTAGTTACATAATGGAGAATGCCATGAGATTTAAAACCTTTTTTTCTCACCTCCATTTTTTTTACCCAATTTAAAGGCAGTGGACACTATTGGTAATTACTCAAAATAATTATTAGCATTAAACCTTACTTGGTAACGAGTAATTGGGGAGAGGTCGATAGTATAAAACATTGTGAGAAACGGCTCCCTCTGAAGTGACGTAGTTTTCGAGAAAGAAGTAATTTTCAACGAATTTGATTTCGAGACCTCAGATTTAGAATTTGAGGTCTCGAAATCAAGCATCTGAAAGCACACAATTTTGTGTGACAAGAGTCTTTTTTCTTTCATTATTATCTCGCAACTCCGACGACCGATTGAGCTCAAATTTTCACAGGTTTGTTATTTTATGTATATGTGGAGATACACCAAGTGAGAAGACTGGTCTTTGACAATTACCAATAGTGTCCAGTGTCTTTAAATACCGTAGCAAACTTGATTGAAGGAGTCTATCCTTAAGATATAAAAACAATGAAACCATCTTCAAAATATTGGGCAATGCTTCTTGGGAAACCGAGTATGATATGCCAAGATGGACATCATGCAATAGTTTACATGTAAGGCGTGCAACAACCGTCCCCCTATATAATGCCCGCCTGGTATTCACTACCAACTGTTATATCTATTTCACTTGGTACATTCTGCTAGACCTGTTTTCTTTCTGGTCTGGAGCTGTTAGGTTAAAGTTATCAAAGCGGTTAGATGATTAGCGGTTAGATGATTAATAGCTTACTGAGCCATCTCCTGGACCATACTGGGTGATTGTTAAGATTGACTCTGGGGGAATAATCCCAAATTAACGTTATTGTTTGGTTCAAGGAGGGGAGCTATGATTGTGGACTGGACAACAATGGCCCAAAAGGGAACAGTATGAAGCTGGGCCAGTGCATCCAGTTGCTCACCTGGTTTTAAGACACTGGGTGGGATACCAGGGGTGTTTTTTTATCAGCACGCCATGATGGTTGCTGGTGTTGCTTGGATTTGTGAATTTCACCCAGAGTTCTTTGCATGCTGATCATGCACTTTTGGATTTGCATATGGTCTTTAAGTAAAAAGGAACATTCTGATATTTGACAATTTTGCATTTTGATTATGCAGGACCCGATTATTAGTGAAGTCACACCAACAATTGGTCCTCAGTCTGGTGGCACCCTGGTGACCATCAAGGGTACATCACTGGATGCTGGTAAAGACATAAAGGCAGACATAGGCGGCTTATTGTGTGTGATTGAAAGGTAATTCATTTACCATCGTTCATATACTAAGGTAAAGGTTGGTTTTACTATGCAAGTTTGAGTGGTAAACCGTCAACTTTGCCTTTTAGGTATATATTTACTGTCAAGGCAGTGATTAGTCTCTGCAAGATTAATCAGGCCTGTGAAATCTCCGCTTTAGAGCGGATTTCCGCTCTTTTTAATTTTCCCATTTTTCTTGGGTTCCGCTTTTTTCCTGTTCCTTGTTTTTCTTGTGGGCTCCGCTTTTTTCCTGTTCCGTTTCTATCTTCTTCTTTTTTACATCCAAAATAGATTGTCAAGCAGCACGTACCTGGAATCGGGAAGCACTTTAATTGCAATTTGATTTTGACATGTGAGTCGGGGGCTAGACCCAGTAAAATGCTCCGTGTTGGTCTTTCATTGGAGCCGTTGTTGTTAATTTTTCGTTTAGCGTGTTGTCTATTTTACATGTACTTCAATGTCATTGTTCCATTGCACCAATAGAGGGCGCTTTACTATAAAGCCAACACCTTGAGACAAGATTAGGCACACATGGTTTTCCCATGCGACGTACATTGTGTATGTACATGTACGGTGTGTATTTTTTTGCGACAAGTAAAATATATGACAGTCGACGACAAGGACTCGTTGCGCTTGTGGATTTATTCCTAAAGGAATGCTACAAAAATATCTTGAAAATGATGATGTACAACAAATTGTTACATGTAAGAATTGTGGCCTATGTTCCTGTTAATGTGTTGTCTACGCTTCAGTTTTTAATTAAAGCCTTTTATTACGTTCGTAGTGCTGGCCCAAAATCCGGTCACAATTTTCCGTTTTTTTTTCTCATGACCCGCTCACAGGCCTGATTAATACCGTTTACCACATATTTTTAATGGATGTTAAATTGGCATCAGTAATAAAGAATGTTATTTGGTTTTACCCTCACACATTTGTGTGTGAAACAATTGTGAGTACCTTCCCATTTCCTGAAACGACAATGCTTTACAACATTAAATTAAATTATTAAATTGTTGTTGTACCCACTGCTTAAATATCACCTCTAGCGACAGGGTAAGCTCTGTGGTATAGTGGTAAGACATGCTGCTCTCTGCTCCAGAATGGCACAGTCAGGGGTTCGAACCCACCCAAGTAGTTTAAATGTGCTTAACACACATTATAATTATTTAGAGCAGACATTTAAGACCTATGAGTAGAGACTGAATAAAAAAACAGTGCACAATCGGGGTAAAACTTCATTGTGTATTAAATATCTGCATGATTTTTTTTTTTGCATCAGGGACAAAGTTAACGACAACAACATGACGTGCCTTACATCCGGAGCCTTAAAAACTGGTGAGAAAAATTTTACAGTCCTCTTTGATGGCTCAGTGAGAAACACCTCAATGATGTACAAGTACGAGATGGATCCTAAAGTGGGGAAGGTGACGCCTTCAAAGAGTGTATTGGCGTAAGTCTAAGCTAGTTTATTGTAGAGATGCTTGGCAAATCTATGGATACATGTACAAAAACAGATGTACCAACACTTTGTGTGTAACCACAGTATCCATGATTTGCATCAACTTTAATATTTGATACAGGAGCTCATACATGCATTAACCAGCATATTCCATATTCTATGTTGGGTGTATTTTTCCCCTAGATTAAAAAAACATTTTGCATGAGATTGCTATTAATGCTGTCATTCATAATTGAAATGTACTAGTAATTTGAAAGCAAAAGTTGAGAAAAATGCAGTGTAAACAGTCTGTTTGTTGCCATGCTTGTTAGAAACTATCGTTCTACACGTAAATGAACAGTTGAACTAAAATGCTATAATATTTTCTATAATAAAAAGAGCATCTTCAAAATATCTTTGGATTTGTTTTGCTCACCAATCCTATGTCATTGTTGATGTATACATTTGCCAGATGACAAGAGGCTGTTTGAATCTTATATTTTAGCAGAGTGTAGTGCAAAGAATTAGTATGTCTGTGGTGGATCAAGCACCAGTACGTTTCACAAGTTAGTGTCATTTCAAGAAGTAGTTGAATTGATTGGTTGATTGATTGATTGGTCAATCGATCGATCGACCGATCGATCGATCGATGGATTGATGGATGGATTGATGGATTGATGGATGGATTGATGGATTGATTGATGGATGGATGGATTGATGGATGGATTGATGGATTGATGGATTGACTGATTGATTATTTTACAGAGGAGGAAGAGTGGTGAAAGTCAACGGAACCAATCTTCACATCATTCAGAAACCTCAACTTCTGATTACCGTCGATGAGGAAGAATTCAGAGGGGTAAGAAACTAAAATTATTCTAAATTGTGTTTTTCTCCCACTTCAATCAATTTAACTAAACCGAGCATTTAGTGCATTTACGTGGCGTTTGCTGTAACCCCCCCCCCATTTGTTCTTCGCAGTGTGTTTGGAGACTCGTGTACCTGTAGCTAGTACAAATAATTGAAGGATTCTGCTCTAGCAAAGCAAAGTTTGTGGGTTCTAATCCTACCCAAGTGCTTTGCATTTGAATTTTGTCACAGAACTTGGGAAAATTATTTGAATATACAGTGCTTAACTCTTTCATCGTTCATGTACCATTTATTTTATGAATATATGAACGGTTTACTAATTTTTGCAAAAAGGCAATCCCCTCAAACACAGGTCACAATAGCTCCCTCAAGAGTCTTCTTTACACTTCTGAGAACTGTGTGGTCCTGCAATCTTTCTTTTTCATTTTACTAATATTTTTTATGGGGGCCCCTTCTACTTTTCAAGATGTCATGAGCGTGTGGACAAGTTTCCTTTCCCAACTATGTTATGTGCGTATAGTGTGTAGATGTACTCACCACATGATATCTTATTGCAGCCTGGTAGCCTTTATCTATGGATGATGTTGAATGGTCAGGCAGTAGGAGGGTTAACTATTATTGTTTATTTTTGTATCTCTTGATCAGGATTGTACAGTGATGAGTGAAACCTCCATGAGTTGTATCACCCCAGCAGTGCAGCTCCCTAACAGTAGCCAGACTGATTCTCCTACCAGAAGGCGGGTTGCAAGAGCAGCAGAAGATGGAGTCAATGTAACCACCGGATTCATCATGGATGGAGTTGTAGGATTGAGAAACTGGTGCAGCGGTAAGACAGCGGGTTGCACGCCCATGGAGTACGTCCAGGATCCTGTCTACTATGGCTTTGATCACCCAAGTTACGAATACACTGATGGAGTTGGCATAAAGGATGGGAGCACGCTGCAAGTTCGTGTGAGTACCTTGATGAAGTAGCATAGGGGGTACAGATTCAAATCTTCAAGCCTCTCATAAAGCTGCATAGGGGGTACAGATTCAAATCTTCAAGCCTCTCATAAAGCTGCTTAAGCAGAACATGCTTAGCAGAAATGAGCAGGATACCAGTCACAAATTGTCACATGGTAGTTTGGCTGGTAACCTTATTCTGGTAAGCAAATTTGTTTGTGCTGAGCTATTTTTTTTTGCGCTTTCAATGAATTTAGGCCCTGGTAGGAATAGATTTCCAATACATCTTGGTGAGAACCAAACCCATAAACTAATTTCTTCATCTTTTTTTTCTGATGTGAATTTAAGGGTAATGGCATTAACTATGCCATAACGAGTGAAGAGATCACGGTGTACGTTGGGAACAAACAGTGCACCAGAATCAGCATAGGAGAAGCAAACTTGTTCTGTGATTTACCGGAAGATCAACCCCGGCCTGGCAATTATACTGGAGGGAACGCCGAGATGAATCTGCCAATTGTTATGGTCAGTAATTAGTCTTCTTTTGAGTGTCTTGAGGCTTAATTGTGAGGCACTAGGTGGCAGCAGACATCATGGTGGTTGTATACATGAGTTCTGAGCATGCTCACAAGAACCAGGTACTCTAGCTGCCATCATTATATGATGTGTGCCATACTGCCTTGATCATGCTGACATGTCAAAGTCTATTCCCAATAAACAACAAACTGACACTATACCTGTTGCAACCCTCTTTATGGAATGTTGTGGCTCGGCTGTTTATATGTATCAGACTGGAGTTCTGATGGCTAAGCCATTAGGGTGTGGGTTCAAGTCCAGGTCATGACGCTTGTGTCCTTTAGCAAGATACTTATAATTCACCAGCTAACAACACTTTATAAGATGATCAATGGTGTAATCAAAGGCGACCACAGCCACATTTTAGAATTAAAACCGCAGAGGGCAAGAAAGGGCAACGATAATCAGTTCAAAATACCCAGCATCTCATCTACCATCTATGAACAATCTTTTTTTCCAAGAAAATTATGGGATAATCTTCAACAATCCCTCATAGATTCCAAATCCCACCAAATCTTCAAAAGCAATTACATTCACAATCTACTAGGCCTAAACAACAACAACAAATCGAATTAGACGACGCTCTCCTGACCTCCTTGTTTTAGGAAGTTTTAGGAGGAAAATCTACCAAGTACCAAGTTAAAGGCAGTGGACACTATTGGTAATTACTCAAAATAATTGTTAGCTTAAAACCTTACTTTGTAGCGAGTAATGGAAAGAGGTTAATAGTAGTACACTTTGTGGGAAACGGCTCCCTCTGAAGTAATCAAGCATCTGAAAAAGCACAACTTTGGGTAACAAGGGTGTTTTTCTTTCATTATTATCTCGCAACTTGGATGACCGATTAAGCTAAAATTTTTACAGGTTTGTTATTTTATGCATATGTTGAGATACACCAAGTGAGATGACTGGTCTGTGACAATTACCAATAGTGTCCAGTGTCATTAAATAATCATGTTGACAGAAAAACCATCTATGCCCCTACCTTCACAAGCCTCATTATTTGAATATACACAAAAATTTGCACAGTCTGTTGTCTTTAGCTTTGCATATATTGTTAATAATGGAAGATATTTTCTGTTTACAATCAGGTCAAACATGGAACCATAGACTACACCATAGGTCCCTTCAGATACTCTACAATTCCCTGGATTATCATCGCAATATCTGTCATCTGTGCTGTTGTGATATTAGTTGCAGTGATTTTGGCTGCCGTGTTAGCCAGGAAGTCTGCGGGTGCCTCAAAGGAGGTGTACAAATGTCTGGAGGATATTGACAGGGTTCAGCGAGAGCTGGGAGAGGATATGAGGAGAGGTGAGTTGGGTTCAGTTAGGGGAACAGGCTTGGGATCAGGGCCTTATGTCATGTAAGCTTTCTAAGCAAAGAAAAATGATGCTTAACAGAAACTGGTAGAGCCAGAATTCCATAAAGTATGCGTTGTTACAACTGGTGCCCAACTGATTTTATGCCTAGCACAGAAATTTGCTCAGCAGTATTTTATGCTTTACAGCTTTATGAAATTGGGCCCCCGCTTTTAGTTGGGTAGGAGATAGGGCTGAGGTCAGGTGTTGATCCTGGGATCAGACATTTGGTCGGGATTGAAAGCAAGCTGGTTTTCAGGCATTGAATCAAGCCAGTGATTAAACTCGAGATTGGGCTTTTCATAAGTGTTGGGATCAGGAGAGTGTGGGCCAAGTTGGGGGTTAATGTAGGAGTCGGGCAAGGAAAACAGCCTTTGGATCTAAATTAGGATCTAGCTTGAGATGCAGCTTTTTAATGAGGTTTAGATAAGATTTTGGTCAAAATGCTTTTGATAACATAGGGATCAGGCAGGGGATCAGGATTGGAGACAAGGAAGGGATTCAATTTTAGATCAAGCTGTTCCTAAGGCTAGAAATCAGGCTCAGGACCAAGCTTGAGATGGGGTTGTTCATAGATCAGGGGCTGATTTCATCTCAAGACAAATGGTCAGTATTACCATAGTGATATGTATGGCAACATTACTTAGTGACTACGATCTTTATGCAGTTACGCTCAATCTTAGTTCTTTTTGAAATTGGCCCAAGGTGCTACGGCGCAATTATCAGCCACAGCCAGGAACAATTGGGCGAACCCCTTCTCTTGTTACACAACAATTGGACAAACGGCTTTACGTCCCATAAGAAACCTCAGAATGCCTGTTTTACTAAATTCCAAATAGCATGATGTTTACCATTTGAATTTTTTTGTGTGAGCAGCCTTTGCTGAACTTCAGACCGACATGACGGACTTGACAAGTGATCTGGAGGGCCTTGGAATGCCATTTGTCGGCCAGCGAGACTATGCCACCAACATGTTGTTTGTTGTCTTGGAAACAAAGCCAATGACCTCTGACCCAGTGGTAAGTTTAGGTAGTGACCTGAGATGAACTCTTAAAAAATGTTATGTATTTTTGTTTTATCTGTCTGGTAATGGTACCAAGAAATCTAACAAAAGTGCCTCGACCCAAAGGTGTGAGATACATATGAAGAGAAGATGATGTTGAAGAAATGTCGGATGAAGATGTGGGAGGAAAACCTCAACTGGGGTAAAACTGTGTGCGCTTTGGCTTGATGGGTACTTTACACCACGGAACAACGGAACCCACAACATTTGTCTTTATTTATCATGGACTCTGCAGAGAAATCTTTTGAAAAAGGAAATATTAGTACCGAGAAAACAGTTCTAATTACACATAGGTGTCTTGGAAAAACACAAATAATATTCTTCATCCCTAATGCAAGTTTAGAATCTTTACAAACACAAGGGAAATTATAACAAACCTCTGAAATAATTGCTGGACTACAGAGATGCCTTTCATTTGTTGATAACTACTTTTTTTTGCTTATTGATAGAATCCCGAGGAGCATGTTGAGAGAGCGATGAAGAAGTTTTCTGACCTCCTTGGAAATAAGACTTTCCTCCTGACAATCATTCAAGTCCTGGATGCAGAGAGAGAGTCCAAACTGCCAGTCAGGGAGAAGTAAGTTGAGTCCATAATACCTTGTAAACCCTTATAAGGTGCTAACAAGTTGGGTCTCAGAATTCATCACTGCAATAACCTATCTTGCTGAAAGTTTGCATATACTCGGCGCCTTGAGTACCTTGTTTGGTAGATACGTGCGCTATATAAGACTCACATATTATTATTGTAGGAAACAGAAGGAAAAAAAATAACAAGTCTCTTACCTCACGTTAAAACATGGTAACAAGTTTTTTTTCTCTGAAACACTCCAAGCCAAAATTCTGAATAACGCGAGGTAGAACAAACCCGCGCGACTAAGGACTCGTGACGTCATCGGCCGAAAATAGCTCCCTTAATTGGCCAAAGCTGGAGAACTGGGCACAAACCCTATGGGGAAATTACGCCGATGACGTCAGTGTGTCATTGCAAATCTTTATCATAGATAAGCAGTTTTTGACTCTTGCTGAAAAAGCCTCATGGAGAAGTGCATTTTTTACTTGAATTATTTATTACTAAATGCAAATTTTAAGTTTAAAATTGTTATAAACATGCTCCTTTATGGCAGAAACATCACGCCTACTATCTCCTGTATTATCTTTCCACTGCAAACCATGAGTGGACATACCAGGTTTGTGGTATACTAAGATACGCTGTGAGAACGCACTCTCCTTGGGAAACTGTAGAGGGCTCACTGTATTGGGGAAACGTCTGTATTCATGACAGTCTTACTTCATTTTGAATAATAAGAATCATCTTCAATGTTCCTTTTCATGTTTTTTGTGGTCATTTTCTTTCAGGGCAGCAATTGCTTCTCTACTCACCGTTGTCATGATGGCTGAGAATAAACTGGGATACCTCACCGAGTGAGTATTGTGAAATGAATTATCTCATTGCAAGCTTTGGATTTCATCTTTGAGAGCGACGAACCGTTCTCCGTTTTATAAGGGTACTTTACATTTGGAAATCTAAAAGTATAGGAAGCTTGTGAAGGGGGCACCCGAGTGTACAGTACTCAGCACACACTTTGTGCGTCTGAAACCAAATAGTGTTTGTTTTAATGTTGGTTTAGGTGTTGTTGTATTTCCTTTATTTTTTTAATTTTTGATCACTACATCATGTTTGTGGCACCCTGTAAGTTACATGCAAGGTGTAATTCCATTTTTAAATTTTATTTTTTAATTTTAATTTTAGGAATAACCAATAAACAAAGCTATTTAATGAGGGTGAGAAAAAAAATTAAAATAAATTATAATAATGTTGTTTTTAATTGGGGTTTTGATCCACAGCATACTGTTCAGTTTGATGACCCAAATGGTTCAAGACAGTTTGGATAACAATCGACCAAGGACGCTTTTCAGACGGTAAGATTCTATTGGTTTTTATAGACCCTTCTCTTGCAATGTGGCAGAAGTGCAATCTTAACTGCGAAAAACTATGACCATTTATTACTGCCATTGAAAGAAATTACGGCCAGAAATAAATATTTGGAAATAAAAGGAAAGGTCACTATCTGTTGTTCCTTTTAAAGATTGCAAGCTCAGCACCTGCTCAATTATTAAAATGGAAAACATTCATGTTGTTATGTATCGAGGGCTAAAATCATTGTGCTTTTTAACCGTAAGAACATTTTGTGCTTAAGATAGCTGAGAAAGTTTAATTTTTATTTTATTGTTTTGTCAGAACGGAGTCCATTGTGGAGAAATTACTGTCCAACTGGATTGCTTTGTGTCTTTATGATTCTGTGAAGGTAAGACAAATCCTCACTTTTTGACCCTAGCAGAGTCTTTTTCAAACGCTAACTGGTAATGCGCCACACACGCACAAGTAAATAGGTGAACAGTAGCTTTCAATAGAATGTAAAATGAGTGTCTGGGAACTAAAATGCAGTGAGTAGTGGACTCTAGGGGAATAACTTAAAAGATCTGGGGTCGATTTCACAGAGAGTTAGGACTAGTCCTAACTTAGGACTAGTCCTAAGAGATATCAAAAACGTACGGCTAGTCCTTAGTTAGGACTTGTATAAGACTAGTCCTAACTCTTTGTGAAATCCACCCCTGTCTAACAATGCATAAGATTTTCCATGGGGGAGCCTCGCACTACAGGCATTTTCACCCAACTTTAAAAACCTGTTGCTGCTCCGTCTGACAAGACCAGGCCTGAGATCTACCCGCAATGCGCTTTATGTTCACCCAAAGTCATTTGCCAGTTATGGGGAGAGGGCCTTTTCCAACATAGCACCAAGATTTAGGAATTCATTTCCTGAAGACTTCATCACAAAAATGCACAACATCACACTCTTTCAGCAGACACATAGAACACACTTTTTCAGGCTTGCTTTGCCGACCATTTCGATAATGCATTATCTTAATTTGTTTTAGACCGGTTCCTTTGAATGTTTTACTTGAAAGTGCCTTACAAATGCTGTATTATTATTTTGATTCCATATCCCAGGATTACACAGGCTACCCATTGTTCGTTCTGTACCGTGCCATCAAGTGTCATTGTGAGAATGGACCTATGGATGTGATCTCAGGCCAGGCTAAGTTCACTCTCAGTGATGAAAGGCTTCTGACTGAAGATATTGAGTTCCGTGAGATGGTAAGAGTATATATTGCTCGATATGTATCAGTCTTTCCACTGTCTGAACCGTTGATAATAATATAATAATAAAAACCCCTTTGTATATAGCGCTTTTCACACCCCTGGTGTCTCAAAGCGCTTCCAACATTATTACCAAAGGTCATTGGGCCTTAATTCATTCCTTAAACCATCTCAGCTCCATAGGGAGTATACAGCCTGTGCAACATTATTATGCGGTACTCAGCTAAATCGATCACAAGAACCATCTCTGCCCTCACAGGTACCCATTTACCCCTGGGCGGAAAGAAGCAATATAGTTAAGTGCTTGCTCAGGGACACAAGTGTCACGACTTGGATTTGAACCCACACTCTGCTGAACAGAAGCACCAGAGCTTGAGTTCGGTGCTCTTATCCACTCGGCCACGACACCCTGCCATTTAATATCATCATCGACAAACATGTGTTGTTTGTTCTTCTGTTAAAGTGACACGTTGTGGCCAAGCGATCTATAACACCAGACTCTAGGTTTGATTTTTCTGATTGGCAGAGTGTGGGTTCAAAACATGGTTGTAACACTTTTTTGTCCAAAACCGGGGCTCAACTTCATAGAGCTTCTTATTGACATTAACAGATCTTAGTGGCTCGTATTTTACCTAAAAATGATTGTTACTATTTTAATAAAGTCATGCAGCTACTTGCCCTTAAATGATATTGACTTTTCTTTTGTTGATGAACAAACCGCCTTGGTTGGCATGATAAACAAACCGCCTTGGTTGGCATGATAAACAAACCGCCTTGGTTGGCATGGACAGTGCAAAAGAAAGGTCTATATATGTTAAAACATTTTATATATTGGATTGAAATGGCATACTCCCCATTTCTACAGACTTTGACTGTCATTGTGAATGATGCCCATGGGGAGACTAAAGAAGTCAAGGTGCTAGATATAGACTCCATCTCCCAAGTCAAGGAGAAGATCTTAGATGCCATCTTTCGCAACAAACCCTACTCCACCAGACCCAGTGCCAAAGAGGTTGATCTTGGTGAGAACTTTTATTTGTAAAGATATTTACATGTTGCTACCACAAGCCTCTCCTGATTTTGAGTTGTTGCACCACTAGGGCACAGTTTCATCGAGCTGCTGAAGCAGACAATATTCCTTAACAAGTTCTGCTAAGCAAAAATTGGCATTTTGGCTGGTAACCATATTCTAATGTGCTCCGCTACTTTTTGTGCTTAAGCAGCTCTGTGAAAGGTGGCTCTTGTCAGAGCCAACACAACTCATATAAGATATTTACATGGTGCTACCATAAACCTCTCTAGATTGCGAGTTGTTTCACACCAGCTCTTGTCAGAGCCAACACAACTCTTAGAGAAATTGTCATAGTCTTCAAAACAGTGAATTTTAATTGATGAGTAAACTTGTTGTTTGTTTTCTTTTCAGAATGGCGAAGTGGAAAAGCTGGACACATAATTCTACAGGATGTTGACCCCAATAGCCCAAACCTTGAAGGTTGGAAAAGAGTTGGTACACTTAAGTACTTTCATGTAAGTCCCACTCTTGTAAGGATGACAATAAATAACCACTTTGCATCAGGTGTCCTAAATTTTCCATTCCTCCGTGCTGTCTTACTTTGTTGAGCTTTTGGAGTTTCATTGTTGTCATAATGAACCCTGGTTTGACAGCGGACAGTCAACAAAGGTTCTGATAAAAGAAGCAAAGGGATTTGTTGTTCTTGTTGTGAGAAAATATAATAATAAATAATAATAAAATTTAGTTTTTATTTAGCACTTTATACACCATGTCTCAAAGCACTTCCAACATGTATTACCCTGATCACTTGGCCATTTAATTCCTTAAATGAAGGCTGGGGAGTATACAGCCTGTGCCGCCAAATTTGAGCGCACTAAGCTAAACTAACCACAAGAACCATCTCTGCCCTCACAGGCACCTATATATCCCTGGGTGGAGAGAAACAATTATAGTAAAGTGTCTTGCTCAGAAACACAAGTGTCATGACCTGGATTCGAACCCACACTCTGCTGAACAGAAGCACCAGAGCTTGAGTTCGGTGCTCTTATCCGCTCGGCTACAACACCCACATATGAGTATTATTGTGTTCATCGCTTGCCAAACCTAGCAGGGTCGATAACTAGCCATAGTTTGCTGGACTCTTATAGAATACTTGCACTTACCTCCCGTTGGGTCAAATACAATGATCAACAATGTTGGTAAAGCTGTCTCCTGTTTGAATTGGGACAGTGTAGCGTATCATGATAGTTTCATGCCTGTTCACTCTACCGTTGGAATTTCCAGCTTAATATACACAACAACCATATGACTGACTCCAACCAGTAGAAAGCACTCCAAAGTTGTTTCAGGTGTCAATAAACATGGGCTGTGGTTTAGAAAAATTTGACTATCAAGCTTTGGCTTTTAGCCTTTGATCATATTATGCCAAAAAATAGCCCCCATTACTTATGTCTAAATCCTAGATTTCTTGTGCCAATTTTTTTATGAGCAATGACCGCCTATGCAGGGGGTCTACAATGAAGTGTAGGTGACTTGAATGATGAAGCATCTACTGCTACATGAGCAAAGGTACAATAATGTTTTCTGTCGTCTGTACAGGTCCCGAACAAGTCCAAGATGGCATTGGTTTCTGCACAGGCAATGTCTTCACAGGCGAGCAACTTCTACTCCCAAGATAGTGCTTATGGTAAGATCAACAGATAAGGATTTAGTTGAAGTGAGGGTGCTGCGCACGGGCTTAATGTAAATGACCTGTAGTCGATTTCAAGAAACGCTAGGATCAGGCTTATCCTATCTCGTGTTAGAACAAGTTACCCGTCCTAACTTAGGATGAGTTGAATTCGTCCTAACTTCTTTGAATCCGTAACTGAACACGTCCTAAGTACTAAGATTAATCCTATGTTAGGAAGAGGTTGGTGAAATCATCGGCTGTCACATGAACATTTCCCAGCGGACCATTGAATTGTGGTTATTAAAGAGAACAGAAGATAATCCTCTCTGGTATAGACGATGTGACCTATGTTTACATTCAAACCGCTCTCTAATGACAAAACACCATATACGTCATGTTTCGCCGGGCACTGAGTTGCGTAGTCATAGTAAGATTGCATACACTTTCTAGCTGGCTGCCTAAATACAAAGGTCTTGCCTGGCAGTATGCACGGGAATCATGTTATGGTTTTCGTGTGACGTCGAAGGTCACATCGTCTATACTAGACTATTCTGTCCCCAAACAAAACTCGCATCATGATGTCTCAGTAGTTGTCTTGTGCCCTGACTTCACGTCTTTTATTTGACTCCACAGCCAATGTTGGTTTTACAGGTGGGCGCTCCAATCGCTTCACAGTGGTAGAGGCTGACCCAGAGGACACTGCCAGGCTATGGCATCTGGTAAGCACACTTTGTAGCAATACAGGAAAGGTTTGGGGAAGCCTTTCATGTCATGGGATAGAGAATTAAAGATGTTAAGTGTTCTTCATGCTTTCTAAGGCCATGGTCCAATTTCATAGAGCTGCTTAAGCATAACTGGGTACTAGTTACCAGAATAAGGTCACCAGCTTCAATACAATTTTTCAAATACATAATTACAAAATGTAACCCGCCAACTTAGTGTGTTCAGCAAAACAGTTAAGCAATATCTTGTGCTTAGCAGGTTTATGAAATTGGGCTCTCATCCAATTTGGCAGCTATGGCTATATTCTGGGCGCTTTGTGAAAAAAAGATAACACCATTTATGTTATATTTCTCAACTGTTTATAATGGTGTGGCTATGACTGGAGAAACACCCTCATGCATTTGAGTACTTAATGCTTCTTGTTTGGCATTTGTTCCAGACAAAGGTTGAAGACGGCTATCAAGATGACACCTCACATAGAACCGTCAAGCAGCTGAAGAGGATGTCCATGATGCCTTCCCGTCCTAAGAAACGATTCCGTGAGATCTTCATCCCTAGACTCATCAGCACCAAGGTAAAATATCAACAATAGAAAAGAGAACATTTTAGTATGCCATGGAATCTGAGCACAAAATTCTGCTGCCAGGATTCTCACAGGAACCCAAAATATTTGAGCATATAGCCCCAATGGCTTCCGGTAAATTATAGAATCATGTATAAATATATTAGTTCATAAATGTTTAAAAGGTCTAGCCCCTGACTATCTCAGTGAATTGCTGCATACTACTAGTTCTTGTTCACGCAGAAACACACGTTTGTCATGGGGTAAAACCAGACTACAGCACTGTAACACAAGATTATGCACATTTGGGGATAGAGCTTTTTCCACCATTGCCCCAAAATTGTGGAACCAGCTTGAATTTGTGCCTGAGGGAAACAGAAAATATTGGTGTTTAAAGTTCCGAGCTAAAAACTTATTTCTCTTTTAGAACTTTTGGTGTATGTGTTTTACAACTTTATTGTGGTCACAGTTGGTCTGTTGTTACATTTGCATTTTAAATGTTTGCATAATTCTATTGTTTATTGTACATTTCCATTGTATATTGTTTATTTCTATAAATGCTTGTTGTTTTTGTCTTGAAATTTGTTGCTGATTTGAAACTTATGTTTATACCTTGTTGTTTTTCAGTTTATCTATTTATCTATTTTGTTTTGAAATGTTTCTCTGTATTAAGCGCCATGGGGCATTGCTTTAGATGGACTTGGGGCTATATCAATCTTAACTATTGTTTACTATTATGAAGGGCCTTGGTTCGAATCCCACTCGTCTTTTTTCTTTGTTCAAACGTGAGCATTCTAAAATTACGCACATCTTTGTCAAATGTGTTCAGCGGCACCCTAGAGCATGCCTTCATGATTAGGTTGCTTTATAACTAGTATTAATTAGGTAGTATATTGTTGGGATTGTTAACTTTCATGAAAAACATCAAGATCTAATGTTCAAAAAGTTGTAACCTTAGTAAGCGAGTCACATATGTTGATACTTTATTAAACCTTAGCATTGTGGCTGCGTGTTCTATTATCAAACTCAAGTTCTGATGCATGTGTCATTGGAATGTTGTAGACTTTCTGATACAACCATGTGTATTATCTCTTTTGTATGAGTTTTGGCTCTGAAAATAGTAGGTGTTGTCACGATGCTCGAACCTGAGCAGAGTATACCGTTTGAAACGCCGGACCACACCGGCTCTTTTCAGAGCCATATTTTCTCAAAATAGATATTGCACATGGTTATACCGGCATGTATACTACTTACAGTTATTTTTATTTTTCACACCATGCAAAGCTTCAAACACCATTTGTTGGAATGTTGGTTGATACAGATCAGCCAAAAACTATAATTATTATACTGTGGTCATTGTATTGTTAGTACCGTTGGAAAATCCCTGAACCGTTTATTTCTTCATTTGCCATTCCAGGGTACCATCCAGCAGTACATTGATCACATGTTTCAGTCCATCCTCAACGCAGACCACGCTCCTCGTGCTGTCAAGTATCTCTTTGACTTCTTTGATAGTCAGTCAGTCAGACATGATATTGAAGACTCTGGGGCAGTCAAAGTCTGGAAGGGAAACAGGTGAGGTTTATACACTCTCACAAGCTGACTCACACACGATGACTCACACACGCTGACTCACACACTCTGATTCAAACTCTCTGACTAAAACTTTCTGACTAAAACTCGCTGACTCAAACTCGCTGACTCACACACGCTGAGTCAAACTCGCTGACTCAAACTCGCTGACTTAAATTCACTGAAAGACCTTTTCTGGCCAACTGACTGATTTGCAGTAGCTGACTCCCACTCACTGACAAACACACACTGAATCACTCAGCAACAAAAAAGCCCGTTCTTTACTGGAGCTGCTTCATGTTTGGTATGGTGTATTGCCAATAAATAACTTACTCTTTGATTTGTAGGCTAACAAACTCCCCTTTACAATAATCAATTTTTCAGTTTGCCGCTGCGTTTCTGGTCCGGTGCAATCCGTCGTCCAGATTTCATCTTTGATATAAGACCTTCTCGCCCTGTGGAGGCCAGTATGGAAGTCATTGCTCAGGCGTTCTATGACGCTCATGAATCCAGCGATCAGAAACTTGGCAAGGTAAGGATTCTGTGTAGTCTGGGTAGGGAGGTGATTAGTATTTTAGTCATTGCTTAAAGACATTGGACACCTTTCTTGGTAATTGTCAAAGACCAGTCTCCTCACTTGGTGTATCTCAAAATGTGCACAAAATAACAAACCTGTGAAAATTTGAACTCGATTGGTTGTCAAAGATGCAAGACAACAATGAAAGAAAAAACACCCTTGTCACAGGAAGTTGTGTGCTTTCAGCTGCTTGATTTCGGGACCTCCAAATCTAACTCCCGAGGTCTCAAAATCAAATTCAAATAGTTTAGTGGAAATTTACTTCTTTCTCAAAAACTACGTTACTTCAGAGGGAGCCGTTTCTCACAATGTTTTATACTATCAACAGCTCCCCGATACTCGTTACAAAGAGGTTTTATGGTAACAATTATTTTGAGTAGTTACCAATAGTGTCCAGTGCCTTCAAATGCAATCTATGATGTTCATGGGATGATCCATGGGGGTTTGTAAAGTACTGAGTATACAGTGCTAACACACATCGGTGTATGGGTAAAAACAAAAATTAATATTCTTTATCCCTGATGCAAACTTAATATCTCTTACATGTGGGTTTGGGTAAGGGAAGATTAATATGGGAGTCACTGCTCAGACATTTTGTGCTGTAATTTTCAGACACTCATGATGAATAGCGACAGTAAAGGTTGTGTGATCAATCTGGGTTGAGATGGGGGTGTTTGGTGAGGAGTTGTATCCCTATGACTTTCTGTTATGTTTAGCCTTTGTCAGGGTTTCTGTGAAACTCATGAATTCAGCATTTTGATGTAGGCTTGTGGGAGACCCCAGTAAGAGGGTTCTTTAGCCCTTTTGAAGTTGGCAGTCGAGACCTTTGTGCACTACATTCTACGGCACTTTAGTTAAGGGAGGTAAATTGTGAATTTCAGAAGATGGTGAGTGTAATTTTTCTTTTGGCTGTTTTGTTTTCTTCCATCAGAACTCGGACTTGAGCAAGCTCTTGTTTAAGAAAGACCTTGACGACATTGATCGTCTGGTCCAGTCTTACTACGAAGATATCTATAACATGCCAAGAGTGTCCTTTGATGAACTCAACAAGGAACTGATTGCAACTTGCCAGGTAAGAAGCCATATTTTGTTACTGTACTATAATTTGATCGTCTCATTCAAGCAGGTCGGTTTTTACTATTTTGGGCAGGCATGCAACTCTTCCGCGGAATTCTGCGTTTTTTGTTGTGTTTTTTTAGCGTAAAAATTTTAAAAAGCAGGGGGAAAAAAAAAAATTTACGTATTTTTTTTTTTGTTAGCCTAATATTTGCCTGGCATTAACAGTGTACAGCTACAATCATGTGCCTCGCTCCGCACTTGCCTTGTGCCTTTGAAAATTGTCCTCTTTTTTTTTCGACGGGCAGTTGCATGCCTGTTTGGGGGTGAAGATTTTGATTCGTCATTTTGATGAGGCAATGCACGGCGTGGTATCAATGTATATTCGGCTTGTGGTAACCGTCTACTAACTATGCTGGTCAGTTTGTTTTTCCTTGATGAGAACTTGTCCTGCTTGCAGGCCGGGAATATTACGGGGAGCCCATGGCCTCCTGGCCCTTGTCTTGGCCTTGGTGCCCTTTCAAAAGCTTCCCATAGACTTTCCAATGGAAGTGCCCTTCTCAAAATAAAAATGGACTTGCCCTCTCAAAGATGAAATTCCTGGCCTGCAGAATTGGGAAGACCACTTGTTCTAAAAGGAATTAAATTGTCCATTATTTTGACTTGACTTCTTGAGCCATTGTCCGGGGACTGAAGAGTGTGAGACATGCTGGCCTATTTAGTAGACAGCTAAAAGCCTAGTGTAGACATGTTGCCACTGCAAACCAAATGTACATTACAACCTGTTTTTCTGCATCTCTGCAACCAACTTGGTTTGAGAGCAACTGATTGTTTGATATTACTCAAAAATAAAAAATATTAAGTCTACACTTGGATATGTTCAGGTGGCATAAATAATTAAAAAGCAATATTTTGTACTTAATTCAGCTCTTAGAACTGAATACACTAGAAATCCCTGTAAATATATCAAATGCTTGTCATCTTAAAGAAGTGTGTGCTTTATAAATTGGTGTTTGATCCAACTGATATTTTCTATCCATCCACAGAATTTCACTGGTTTGTTCAGCAAACTCAGCACTCTACTCCAGCTGTGGGACTACATCAGAAATTTCAATGAAAAGGTAAGCTTTGTTTTAACAATGATGTATTTTAGTAGAAGGGGGGGCCTCTCATGAGCACAAAATAAGGTTGCATACTGGCCCATCAAGTATGTTCGGGGTACTGCAGCTTTACAAATCCATTGTTTCATGATTGTTGTACTTCTAAGATGGCAGCCTGGGTTCTTTTTCACAAAGCACCAAGATTCATTGTTAAAGATGAGTTGCCTGTATCACCATCATGTATCACTTTATTGAAAACTGTTGTTTTCTTGACTGTGCTTTTACATGTGTGTATCTGATGTATGCCTTTACCTATTTATCGGTAATGTCTATTTTCTTAACAATGCTTTTACATGTGTATTTGATATATTCCTTTTTTCCTAACTATGCTTTTTTACATGTGTATTTGATATACATGTATGCTTTTACCTGTGTATTGATATTTTCTATTTTCTCAACTATGATTTTACATGTGTGTATTTGATGTATGCTTTTACATATGTATTGATCATTTATATTTTCTCAACTATGCTTTAATTTGTGTTTATTTGATGTATGCTTTTACCTGGTATTGATCATTTCTATTTTCTCAACTATGCTTTAATTTGTGTGTATTTGATATATGCTTTTACCTGTGTATTGATCATTTTTATTTTCTCAACTATGCTTTTTATATGTCTGTATTTTACCTGTGTATTGATAATTTCTATTTTTTCAACTAATGCTTAAATGTGTGTGTATTCTGATCTGAATTTGAATGGTGTCGGCCGTTTGGTTGATTTTTTATTCAAATGAATAATACATTAATAATGATATTATAATAGTGTGACATCAAACTTTTCTTACCGAGGTTATGATTTGATACAGTTGAGATCAATCTTAATTTTTGTGAAATCAGCCTCAGTAACACTTATTACTTGACTACAAATGTTTTGTTGTTGTTGCGTTGTCATAGTGTGGATTTTTGTTATGGATCTGAGGCAGTTTTAAGTCGAAACACCAAGTCGTATTCTATGGTGTGTCTTGGCTGACTGCTGCAGCAAATTTCACAGAGCTGCTTGAGCATAAAAAAGTACATGTTGCTAAGCACAAACTAATTGTGCTTACCTGTATATGACTATATGACTGGTATCCTGCTCAATATTTTGCTAAGCAGTAATTTGTTAAACAAAATGTCCTGCTTAAGCAACTCCACATAATTAAACCTGTTTTCTTCCAACTCCTTATATCAACTCCTTAATTTAGTTTAAAAATCATTTAATCTTTGTTGATTACTTTTTTTGTATGCCCCATTATTGTAGTGAGTTGCCCTTCATTACTTAATATAAATACATGCTCAGTAATTCATAATCTTAATTGACAATTCAATTTCAATAGAAATAGGTTACCTTGTTAGGCCTAGATGATGCTATTATTATTATTAAAATAATATTTTATGAAAGCTTTACTATTTTTATTATTATTAATATTAATATCTTTATTTACATCGGTGCATATGGGTAAAACACAAATTAATATGGTCCTTATTATTCTTCAGATTGTAGATGCTCTTGAAGAGGGTCAGGATGCTCAAGTGGACCATCTTGCTTTTAAGATGGTAGAGATTGAACAGATTCTGGCCAATGAAGACAGCAGTGATGAACATGATGTCTAGATTCTCGTCAAGACAAGCGCCTCAAACCATCAAAGAGTGCAGGTTTGGATACTATGTAACGCACTCAAATAATAAGCCATTTGCGTGTACAATGACGTGCTTGATCAAAAGTTACCACTTAAATTTAAATTCATTAGACTATCAAGACAGTTGCTATGTCACATGATTAGGGGCAAGCTTTTGCGTAGTATTGTAAGAAACGATGAACAGAAATGATTCTGAATGTATGTGTATGGTACCAGGGTTTGGCCATCTGGAGGTTGATATACAAACGCTTGCCCCTAATCATGTGACATAGCATTAACTCTCTTTAGTCTGAGGAATTCGAATTGTACATTGTGTATAAGCAAGTCATTGTACCAGACTTTATCTAAATCTGTCTTGCAAATGGCTTACTAAACATGGAATCAAAAATTTTGGGCGGGTGTGAGGTTGTAGGGATTCATTAATCTTGTGTGTATTGTTAATCACATAAAACGTAATCACTGTCTGTTACTATTACGTGAGTTCTAGCAATCCTGTATAATGCCTTTAACAAACACAATGGATATCTTTTATTTGATCATCACCCTTTCTCATTGCAGAGAAATGCAGACCACGCCAAAATTAAGAAAGAAATTAAGACAAGAAAACCACTTGGGTGCACATGACGACCCTTGCCGTGAAAGAAGAATATTATTAATTGTGGGAAATGACTGTCAAATACTGCAAATGAAATCTAGATTTTAGTAAGGTGCTTAGGACACTTAAGAATATTTCTCTTGAAACTAGAAAGATCTTAGGCATTGGACACTATTGGTAATTACTCAACATAATTGTTAGCATAAAACTTATTTGGTAACAGGCAATGGAGAGCTGTTGATAGTATAAAACAGTGAGAAACGGCTCCCTCTGAAGTAACGTAGTTTTTGAGCAAGAAGTAATTTCTCAGTAAAATATTTTAATTGAATTTAGAGACTTCATGTGTGAGGTCTCGAAATAAAGCATCTGAAAGCACAGGTCGTGCGACAAGAATGGTTTTTCCTCTGTTGACGACCAATTGAGTTCAAATATTCACAGGTTTATTTTATGAATATGTTGAGATACACCAAGTGAGAAGACTGGTCTTTGACAATTACCCAAAGGTGTCCAGTGTCTTTAAACAGGCAAAGATCAAATGGGCAGAGGTGTGGGAGAATCATGCTTTGTTTTTATAGCAACAACTATTTTGTTTCAGTACTTCTAAACAGGGTAATGATAACTCTGTTAAGCAATCATGTAAATTTGTTAAACCTATTATAAAAATCAGTACTACTCAGAAAACTGTCTAGCAGGATTTTTTATGCATTTTTTTTTCTTAAATGTTTTGTGTAGTGAAGAAATTTAATTTATGGTCAGACAGCCTAAATGGTAGAGTGCCTACGTATTAATCTGCGGGTCACAGGTTCGAAACTTGCTCTTGTTATTTTTCTTTGTTGAAACCCCAAAAATATTTCTAATTATTCATCCAGATGGTTCTGTGTGTAATCATTCAGGGTGTAGACTTGTAAACCAAAATTGACGCATGCCGATTTAAAAACATATATAATTAAGAACAATACTTAATCATTACATGAAGGATACATAGATATTTTGTTTGACTTTTAAGCATGTTTTAATTGCACATTTACGCAGACATACTTGCCTTGACTGTATATTTTTGCCAACATTTTAATTCTTATGATCTGTTGATTTTGACATGAATGGAGGGATTTCCCGTAATATGTTGGGGGGTTTTCTTCTTTTTTGAATTTTTTAGATGTCTATTTCACTGATATTTATGCAAGATATAATTCTTATGACAATTATTTTTATACCTTTTGTACACCTTAAAATTATCATTGTTTTATTTAATCATAGAAAACTTCAGAAAATGCGTTAACATATAGACCAAGTGCTCCTTGTTCACATTTACAATGCCTTTTACTGCAATCTGCTTGTTGATATGCATTTGTTTTGCATAAATTTGGATCAGGAGTGACGCCAATGTCAGATAATTCAAAGGTAATCTGACGACATCACTCATCATGACATTATCCTAAACATGATGCAAGCACATACTTGTTTGGTGACAACTTTGATAAAAAAAACTTTAAAAACCCAAAACTGTCCGGTTGAAAAAATTGTGTTTTAATCAAATGAATGCTGTATAAGAATATACGACCAGCCTCCCAGCACATTCCCAAGATTTAATAAATCTGATGAAACAAAACAATGAAAAGTATTGTTGCTTGTGTTGTTGTAAGTCATTGGGGTGAAACTGTTTTCCATGCGTATGAGCGCAGCGAAGGAGCACAAAGTTAAAGGAACACGTTGGCTTGGATCGGTCGAGTTGGTCTTTGAAAAGCGTTTGTAACCGTTTTTTATAAAATGCATATGGGTAGAAAGATGTTGTAAAAGTAGAATACAATGATCCACACAAACATGCCTCGAAATTGCGTGGTTTTCCTTTTACCTTGTCGACTAACACGTCGGCCATTTATGGGGGTCAAAATTTTGACTCCCATAAATGGCCGACTATGTTAGTTCGCACACTAGATGGAAAACCACGCAATTTCGAGGCAAACTTGTGTGGATCATGGTATTCTACTTTTAAAACATCTTTCCAACCATATGCATTTTATAAAAAACGGTTACAAACGCTTTTGTTTTGACCAACTCGTCTGATCCAAGGCAACGTGTTCCTGTAATGTATTGGTTTAGTGGTGATAGCCTTGGGTACATGATCTATAATTGATGAAGGTTTATCAGTGCAAGGTTTAATTAACTATATTGATATTGGTATTGAATTATTTCAATTGAGATTTTGATAATATTGAGCATGCATATTTAATTAAAAGTGTATTTTTTGTTATGGCTGCTTCCATGATCATGGTACTGAAATCTGTGAGAAAGACGAGTGTTTGTCACTAAAATACATCACTGCAGCAAGTGGCACAATCTTGAGCTGGGATAAACCTTAAATTTGTCAATCGATTCATTCAGTTAAACACAAAATAAAAAGTGGTCAGCCTTGCAGTTTTTACCAACAATTAGAAGGGTTTAGTCTTGTATTTTTTACACCGAATCATGACGGGTAAATCTTTCAACTTTTGCCTAAATAAATCTTACAGTTCTTACTTGAAATCATAATGAGTAAGCATTGCAGTTTTCCCATCAAAATTCAGTGTTATTTTCTCTTTTTTTTTTTTAAGGATATGTTTTTATACTTTTTCTATAAACTTAAAGAAATGAATTTATATTTGTTTGAGTACTCAGTTTTCAAGGCTTGATGAATCAATAAAAATGCCTGTGATTGGAACAAACTAAGATCTCTGGCCTCCCAAGACTTGTTTGTTACTTTCCTTGTTCAAACACCACCAGGGTGGAGAATCTACTGTGAAATTATTCAGGGGTGGCGCTTGCAGAAATATGAGAGTAAAACGTCTCTGTGTTGAAAACTTAGAAATATTTTGTATAATTGCATAAAACAAAATAACGCTCATCAGAACTAGGTTACCAGTTAGATAAGCTATGTACCATCTGTGTCTCGTAACCTGCTAATTTTTGCTTAGGAAATTTGTTTGAAGCAGTAATTTCTGCCTTGACAGCTATATGAAATGGGGCCCAAGTTGTTGCATTTGCCCTATGCGATATTATTTTTCCCCCAGCTCAGTTGCGGCAGAACAACTGAGGGCAAAGTTACACTCCCATAGGTTATGAATAGTAATCGTGTTATGAATAATAAAAGCTGCTTAATGCATGTATGTTGGCATAGGGGCCTACCTCTTGTTTTTCGTATCCCATGTACAATACAGTACTTGTACAAAATGTACATAATAGGTACAAAGGGACGGATGTAATGTATAAGTCATAAAACTTCATACCAATACAACCCACTGTATAAATACCATGGAAGAAGGAATTGTCCCTCTATGGTACATATGTGGCTGCTTTCCAATGGAATATGTTTTTTTAAGAATAAACCAATGAATAAATTAATAAAATGAAAATTATAAATCCTGTGTGAAATTATAGGAATTGGAGCAAGCTTGCAATGTGGTATTCCCTAGAACCTAAAAATAAAATGATGTTGACACTTGGTATTTACTCAAAATAATTATCAATAGCATAAAACCTTATATGGAAACAAGTAATTTTCCTCGAAATTTGATTTTGAGACCTCAGAATTAGATTTTTGAGGTCTCAAAATCAAGCATCTGAAAGCAAAGAACTTTGTGTGACAAGGTTTTTTTTCTGTCATCTCGCAACTTCGACAAATTGAGCTCAAATTTCCACAGGTTTGTTATTTTGTGCATAAGTTGAGTTAAACTCAGTGATCAGACTGGTCTTTGACAATTACCAATATTGTCTTCTGCCTTTAAATCAGTGGTACAGCATAAAAATAAAGTTAATTCAAATCAATTGGGTCAATTTAACAACGTTTATTTTCAAAAGTAGCACTTGATGGTAGGCTAATAAGAATTCAGAACAATTATCACTACCAAAACAATACAGAAACAAATGCTGAACAATCTACACATTTGTCTACCTGTATTGACAACTCATCAGAGTATCTACTTGGGATTTCTGCATATTACATTATTGTAACATGAGACTAGGGTCAATTATTGTAACTTGAGACTAGGGTCAATTTTTAGAAGAGCTGCTTAAAATCAAACAAAAAGTCTAACCGCAACCAACTGTAAACATGCCAAAATACCATGTCACTTATTTCTGCTTGGCAGCAAAAAACAAAACAATATTTTCTGCCTTAAAGGCAGTGGACACTATTGGTAATTACTCAAAATAATTTTTAGCATAAAACCTTTCTTGGTGACGTGTAATGGGGAGAGGTTGATGTTATAAAACATTGTGAGAAACGGCTCCCTCTGAAGTGCCATAGTTTTTGAGAAAGAAGTAATTTTCCACGAATTTGATTTCAAGACCTCAAGTTTAGAACTTGAGGTCTCGAAATCAACATCTAAACGAACACAACTTCGTGTGACAAGGGTGTTTTTTGTTTCATTATTATCTGGAACGATTGAGCTCAAATTTTCTCAGGGTTCTTATTTTATGCATATGTTGAGATACACTAACTGTGAAGGCCTAGTCTTTGACAATTACCAATAGTGTCCACTGCCTTTAAAGCAAACTGGGCCCTAATATGGACAAGTCTTTGACCCAATGATAAAGATGTGACTGCTTTCAATCTCAGTCAATCGCAGACTTTACTTGACTTGATGACTTGATGTGATGTTTAAAAACTTATAATGTGGTGTTTTATTGATAACATTGTATCTTCAGCCGAGTCGGTCTTGCAATATTGATATAAAGACCATCTAATCTGTGTCAAGGCATGGTCAAAAACAACAATTCACTACCAGCACACCTGGCACACTATGCTCTGAGCTGACACTTGTATTTTGTCAACATTCAACTTCATTTAACATATTAATTTTGTGAGCACTGTATACTCAGTATTTTTTCTGAGTCTTGTGAAAAAATATAACACGGGCATATTACTCGGGTGGGATTCGAACCCACGACCCTTAATGTTCTTTATCCCCGATGCAAATTAAAACATTGATTATATACTTCATTAAACATGCTCAATACGCCTCTCTTAATATTTATGCATGAGGTACGTCACAATGCGAACTCAAAACAAGGCGATGGGCACAGCCACTGCAAGTGATGGGGGAAGTGCGCCCATAGCCTCATTTTGGGTAAGAATTATGATGTCATGCATAAGTATTAAGAGAGGCGTTTAGTTTATGAACTAGAGACGACAAACTGACCGATTTTCAGAAATCCTTTTAGAATTGACTTGGCAATTGCCCTACTGATAAGGGACTTGACTTGAGACTTAATTTAAAACTGTATTGCTAAAATACTATTCTTTCTTCTTACATCATGAAGCAACCCTGCATTGGCGACAGTCTTGCTCATAGCATGCAAACACTAATCTTCCCCCCGAGTAACATGCCTGTGATATTTTTTTTCACAGGACTCGCGAAAGTACTGAGTATACAGTGCTATACACACATCGGTGTATGGGTAAAAACCAAAATTAATATTCTTTATCCCCGATGCAAATTTAACATCTATTATATCGTTGTGGTACCCGCTGCCAAAACATAGGCTTCGAACTGCCTCTAGCTGCCGGGCAACCTCGGTAGTCTAGTGGGTAAAACACTGCTCTAGAATTGCAAGGGTCGTGGGTTCGTATCCCATCCGAGTAACATGCCTGTGATATATTTTTTTTTTTCACAGGACTCGGGAAAGTACTGAGTATACAGTGCTAACACACATCGGTGTATGGGTAAAAACCACAATTAATATTTTTTATCCCCGATGCAAATTTAACATCTCTTAAACACTCATCTTGATCCTTGATCCTGTTGCATAATTCCTTCTACAATAACTAAGTACCCCACCACTGACCATGTTGAGCTCCACAGTTGACCAGTTGTTCATTACACATTGGAATGGTTACCGGTATTGTTAATATTATTATTCTGAATGTTGAAGCCACTATTACTTTGGTCTTATTGAGAAACATTAATCGAGAGGGAAATAATAACTGTTAATTTTTGGCACAATCTTGTGTAAAATGTTAATTGCATAACATAATTTTGTTTTTTTGTTAAAATAAAAGTGAAACATGCACACAAAAAAGAAAAGAATATGGATCAACTCAATTTCAATCCATTTGACATTATATACAGTTTAGATTATGCATAAATGGAAATTTATCAGATCACTAGAGAGCGGCACAACTGTTCTCCATAAAGTAAAGTAATTGTTTTGAACGAAAGCAAAATAACTTGGGGTATAAACAGGGTTATTGTTCAGAAAATTAGCAAATGGTGAAGGTGGAAATTTGCCCCACCTTTTCAATTGTTTCCCCTCCAAGATTTTGTTTCCCTCATTATCTCAAACTTCCCCTACCTGTCTCATAAGTATATTTTTAGTAAAAAGGCCATCATAATATTAACTGAGATAAGTTTGACCCCAAACATTTTGTGTGGATACCCAGCTGACTGTAAGAAACTTTTCAACAAACATGTATCTGCTCTGCCCCCCCCCCCCCCAATGAGAATGTGAAGTCTTTTGTCACCACTGCAGATTGGGTTGATTGGCCTTAAACTCAAGGTATAAAGGATTGGAAGGCCTACAGTAGTACTTAACGTAGGACATCTAATTACTGAACATAAACAAAATAAAAAAATCTGTGAAATAGTGGGCTCAATTTGTTACTAAGGTGAGCCAGGAAACATTTGAAGCTGTTACAACAAAAATTGAAATGTCTTGTCTGCAAATGCCAAATTCTTGATTTTGGCATCATTTCAGACACACATTTTGTGAGAGACAGACTGGTACAATTAAGCATGACCTTCATAATCTCTCATGTTTTTTAGACTGCCTAGAGAGAGAAAAAATACTGTACTTTGGCTATTTCTTGGACATGTTTGTTACACATGACAAAGTGTTTGGCTATCATCATGTTGGGTTTTTGCATGGACCTCCTTGGATACCAATGATGCAGGAGCAGACACCAGCCTCCATGTCCACATGGTATGTCACTCATGCTTTTTTCTGGGATGGAATGTTCAAACTAATTTGTTGTCATTGAGTCGGCCTATACTGCTGGCTGGGTGATAGATCCCAGTCACTGATGGGTAAATAGCGGGATGATATGGCTCGATCTGTTCTGTTGTTTGCCACGTCTAACAGTTTCTGTTCTAGTCGTGTAGACAGAAAGTCCATGTTGAATGCTTTGATTCCCATGAATATCTTGTCTGTAAGTATTCTCATTGCAGCCTCACAGTAGTTGTTGGTGTTGTTTCCTCAGAGAGGCAGATCTTTCCGGAAGCTAGGCCCACAACTTTCGCCTCTCGTGGAGGTGCTGCACATTGTTTGCTGAAGGACTTGTATTTATTCACTACTGTGTCCCTCAAAAGTTCTGCATATAAATGACTTTTCTGTAATATCAGCATACAGCATGTATTTCCACAAGTCTAAGGAGGTGTGGTGCGGCTTCTTTGGAAATTCGATGTTTGGAGTCCCAAAGAAACCCTGCAGTATGTGAGAAATGAAGATGGGGTCCTGAAAATGCATTCACTAATGCCTTTTTATTCGGCTTTGGAATCATCATCAGTCATGAAGACTTTTGGTCCTTTTCCTAGTGAGGCCGTTAAGGAGATTAAACTATTCAGTGACAACTTCTTCAGTCTCTGTGAGGTAGTTACCAGCACTGCAAGAGGGACTCCACCAACTGGGGTGGGTGTGTCAACATAAGAAAAACCCTGCAACCACGGCGTTCTACTCCGCCAGATAATCTATAACTACAAGTTCACCACTCTGCTGTATTTCATGATGTACCCTTTTCATCAGGGGTGTACAAAGGGCTGCTATGTTCTCTCCAACTTGAGTCATACTGGCAATTTGATTCTTTGAGTTGTAGCTCGCAATCTCCCTTTTAAGATCCTGCAGCGTAGACTGGCCATCTGGAGCAACATAATGCTTTCTGAAAGTCTTGTAGTAAAGCCTGTATAGTGATAATAAAAAAACACAAACATTATCTTTAACAATTTATGAAATAAATAAAGAGATGGCATTTGTTTTAAAGATTTTTTCCCCTAAAACTAAGAAAATGTGAAGAAAGAGTCATGAGTGTTGTGAGTGATAATGAATGGCCTCTTAAAGGATTTGGGTACTTTTTCAAAATGTCCACATATTTGCATTAAACTTTTTTTTAATAGGGTTTTAAGATAATGATAGTGGAAAGCTTCCTTTTAAATATTACTAGCTGGAGGTTGTGTAGTTTTTGAGAAATGAGTAAAACAAGTCACAAAACAATTTTCATCTCAGGAATACAAAAATTATTTTAGCATGTAAAATCCCATTAAGCAGTTATGACATAATACCAACACCCTAGCAGAACTGATTAATACGTTTAAGCTTTCTACTATAGCACTATCATGATCTTCAAACTGTGCAAGTTAAATCTATGAACATTGTGTTTTGTGTTAGGAAAAAGTACATAGACCCTTTAAAATGGACCAGGGAGGAGACAAATTTACTATCCTCAACACACATTGAGATTTAGGATGAGTGCTTCACACTTCCAATAGTTTAGGAAAACAAGTAAACAAGTAATCTTTAGTTTGCTTCTTTAGAGATACTTGATGGGATTCTTGGCTTTTGCAGAGTACAGCAAAACCTCCACATCCTTACTTGAAACAAATGTCTTATGAACAAAGCATAGAAAATAAAGCTGCATAGTTTTTCACTTCAATTTTGTACTTAAAGGCAGTATACACTATTGGTAATTAGTCAATATAATTATTAGCATAACACCTTACTTGGTAACAAGTAATGGGGAGAGGTTGATAGTATATATAAGTATAAAATGGTGTGAGAATTGGCTCCCTCTGAGAAATGACGTAGTTTTCGAGAAAGAAGTAATTGTCCACAAATTTGATTTCAAGACCTCAGATTTAGAATTGTAGGTCTCGAAATCAAGCATATGAAAGCACAAAACTTCGTGTGGCAAGGGTGTTTTTTCTTTCATAGTTACCTTGCAACTTCGACAACCAATTGATGTAAAATTTTCACAGGTTTGTTATTAATTATGCATATGTTGAGATACACCAAGTGAGAAGACTTGTCTTTGAAAATCGTAGTGTCCAGTGTCTTGATCATGTTAAAATCTCACCTGAAACTCCATTTAAGAGCGATGAGTGATGTGGATGGTGAGTGTCCAGATTGAAATAGTCTAAGAAGCTTCTTGGTTACTGAGGCTGCGACATCCCTGTGTTGCAATGCATCAGCACAGTGCACTAGGTGGTTGTGATTGAACTCAAGCTGTACTTCCATTGACAAGTAGTCTTGGTGCAAGACGTTTCTCGTTTCCCTTTCAAGCGCACCGCAGCCAATTCACCAATAGCGCCCGCACCGACTCACCTGACTTAGTCCACTCACCGCCCCGGAGAAACGTCTTGGTCCGTTTGCATAACTCTAACATGCAAACGGAAATTAAATGAGTGAAAAGGCGTACACATTTTCAGCGTGTACACACACACATATAAATACAAGGAAATGGCTTTTCAAAATGCTATGTTATTGACTTTGACAGCATAAGACATAACTATTGTGGCGGAGACTGGAGCTGGCATAAAGTTTAAACTAAATAAGGTTTTCCCCATCAATGCAAATCCTATATTTTAACTTACAATACAATTATTACTAACCTGTACTTATTCATCAAAATCATTACGTAAAAAAAAAAAAAAAAATCAAAGAAACAATTGTCATTGCACCAACCACCTTCAATCACGAATCTATAGACGATGTGACCTGTGCCATCACATGTTTACAAAAGAGCCACAGAGCCTGGACTTCCTGCAGGCACGATTTGTACACAGCCTAATGGAAGAAATCATAAAAGCTTATATTTTATGGAGACTGCACATCTAATTCCTATCAACTTTTGATATGATGAAAGGGTGCACATCTAAAAACTTGTCCAGGTTTTACTTTCATAATTCTTGGATTTATGTGTGATTGTGACACAAAATGTCAACTTTCCCATAGGACCTGTGTAGTATCTTGCCTGCCAGAATACTCAAAGAATGCACAAGGTCACACTTATTGTAAACAAAGTTCACATGGTCTATAAAGATGTGTTTGAAAACCAAACTACACATTCTCTGCATCAACTTTGTATTTTAAAATGGAAACGGCCACCCTCCAAAAAAATAAATAGAAATCATAAGTTGACTGATTGAGAGTAGACATAGATGATTTGTACACAGCTCAATGGAAGAAAACAGAAAATCTTATATTTTATGGAGATTGCACTGTCTAACCCTTATCAACTTTTGATATGATGAAAGGGGCCACATCTCAAAACTTGTCTGAGCTTTTACTTTCATACTCTTGGTTTATATGTGGAAACTATGACACAAAATGTCAACTTTCCCATAGGATCAGTATAATATACACATATTGACTGGCAACGAGGTAACTAATAGTGTACGTCCATATATTGCCTGCCAGAATACTGAAAGATTACAACGTCACTTATCGTAGACAAGGTTCACATGATCTATAGCAAAGCAACATCCAAACAAGACTCACCTGCATGCTTTATCTGTTGATGATTACCCGCTTGACAATAATATTGTCATATACTGGCTCTGGGCAGTTTGTGTTTTTAGAGCTGACTCTTTGATCACCTGGGGTACTTGTTGGCTGTGTATTATGCTGACATCTTAGGTAGGTCTTGAAGACATTCTTGGAAGGACTTCAGCCAGTGTTGTGCCTCAGCCTCAGTTGAAAGTTTGAGTCTTAAGACAGTGCTGAAGGACTCATGTTCTTTCACATTGAACTCACATACCGTGTGCTCAAAACTTTCTTAGCATGGTATGTGGACATTTGATTAAAAACATGGACAGTTGATCCAATTAATAATAACTGGTCCATACCTAATATGTTCATTCATGGAGGAATTTCCTCCATGGTTCATTAAAGACACTGGACACTATTGGTAATTGTCAAAGACAAGTCTTCTCACTTGGTGTATCTCAACATATGCAAAATATAACAAACCTGTGAAAGTTTGATCTCAATTGGTCAACGAAGTTGCGAGATCATAGTGAAAGAAAAAACACCCTTGTCACACAAGTTGTGCTTTCACTTCAGATGCTTGATTTCGAGACCTCAAATTCTAAACTTGAGGTCTCGAAATAAAATTCGTGGAAAATTACTTCTTTCTCGAAAACTATGTCACTTCAGAGGGAGCCGTTTCTCACAATGTTTAATATTTCCAACCTCTCCCCATTACTCATTACCAAGTAAGGTTTTATGCTAATAATTATTTTGAGTAATTACCAATTGTGTCCACTGCCTTTAAGTCCAGCTGAGGTACACCTTGTTAAGTTGGAATGACATTGAGTACTTTTTGAAACTGGGAATAACTTAGCAAAATCATTTATCTCTAGTTTAGATTTAGGCCCCTTTTTATTTTATTAAATAGATGCATTTTTGTTAATGACAAGATCGCATGTTCTATCGACTGTACTTGTAACGTGATATCACTTTGCCCAATCATAAGGAACTTGGTAAAAACAAGAGTAACAATTTGGGTGGGTCTGTTTGGGGCGACAGTTTAGAATCCTTTTTTGGTGGGGGTGTTTGTTTCATCAAATGTGGGACTGCTCGCAAGGTTTCATCTCATCTCCATCTTAATTGTTAAGTCAGCAAAATATCCTGCCGGATACATCAACGCTAACTTGCGCACTGCGTGTGGAAATAGACTACGGGTGGGTTAGAGGATAACTGATATGTCCCTTGAATTTAGCTAGTGTTGTTCACAGCAGCCGAGGTGGGAGGAGTTCCCGAGTTTAACAGTTGATACGAAGAATTAATCTTTGATTTCACACACATTCAATTTACCGGTGTAAAAAGCCATCATACACTTTCGGTTAACAGTATTGTCCAAGTCCCACACTTCGTGTATCACAACTAATATATAAAATAACAAACCTGTGAGAATCTAGGCTCAATCGGTCATCGGAGTCGGGAGAAAACAACGGGAAAACCCACTCTTGTTTCCGCGCGTTTTGCCGTGTAGTGACATGTGTTTAAAATAAATCCGTAATTCTCGCTAACGAGAATTTATATTGTTTTAATGTTTTCTCAAAAAGTAAAGCATTTCATGGAACAATATTTCAAGAGAAGTCTTTCACCATTACCTTCTGTAACCTTGTAAATTATTTGTAAATCTGTGAACTGTTTTGTTTGTTTTTGTTATTAGGGTATAACGGCTTTAACAAATTAACGCCTAATTAATTAATACATTTTACCTGAAGAGAACGCCCATCGTTTTACCTGATCGCCGCCCTGCTGTCACACTATACAATGTTGCACAGTACACTCGAGGGGGAAAATGGAACCCGAGGCGAAGCCGAGGGTGCCATTTGTACAAAACCCATGGACCCCAGTCACAGCGTGTAACAATTGTTTTGTTATACCTTTGTATAATTGTTATATCTCGAAGTTCTGTTGTCATCTTCAAACATTCTTACGACGGACTATTCATTGTTTAATAAGCAGACGAACAAGAAACAATTCCCTTGAACCCGCGGTTGTTTCGTACACAGCGCTGGAAATCGACCAACGCTGGGAACGATCAAGGTGATGTACACCGGTGTACCCATTGGGTGTACCACACCCGGCCCGTCGAGCCATGTAACATGCGTTTTTGTTGCGCGTCACATGATTTGTGGGTCTCTTGCGCCAGCGATGTTGCTTATGATCAAAGTACGATGTGTCAATAAAAATTTGCGCGACTGGTACACAGCGTACGGTGCCGTCTAATAAGACGCATTATATTTCTGAGTGATTTCTAGCAACTTATTATCACACGGTATTACAGCCAGAGTCTCTGAGCACGCTAACCATTCTATCACCAACATAACTATTCCTTACTGGCATTCCCTTACCAACTGTAAGCTGCGCTACTACGTGGGATTTCAAAATCTCCCTTGGGTTTGTCGCAATCCCCTATATATCACCTTACCTTATAGTTGTAGTCAGAGGAGACTTCTTTGTGATGCACCCAGCAACTTCAACTTCAAGAATTTTAAAGAAATTGATATTATTTATCCCCGATGCAAATTTAACATCTATTATAATCGCTGCGGTACCCGCTGCCAAAACAGGATTCGAACTGCCTCTAGCTACCGGGCAACCTCGGTATAGTTTAGTTGGTGAGACACTGCTCTAGAATTGCAAGGGGTCGTGGGTTCGAGTCCCACCCGCGTGATGCCTGTGATATTTTTTAGGGAGTACCGAGTATACAGTGCTAACACACATCGGTGTATGGGTAAAAAACAAAATTAATATTCTTTATCCCCGATCTATTATAAACTTCAACTTCACCCTCAACCATGTCAACACCTTTAGGACTGTGTCTTTTTTCCTTGTTAAGTCGGCCTTTACTTTGATTTCTATATCTACAGTTTCGAGCAATGTGCCCTTTGTTACCACATACAAAACATTCCCTGTCTTCAACAAATCTAGGTTTACCTATAGTTTGAGTAATAGGAGTCCTAGGTTTAGAGCTTTCTAGTCTCATTAGCCTTTTAGTGTCACAGCTATCTTAGGATACCTTCTTGTGGTTTCAGATCAAAGCCTTCTATGAGCTTTCCATATACCCATGCTAGCTCAGTCATAATCTTTACAACAATTTGGTTTTCGTTCCTTCAAGTACATAGCCAAATCGTTATCACAAACAGAAAGAATTTGTTTTTTAAGAATAAAATCACAACGGTATCTCACCCAATTCAAATTCATCGGTCCAAATAACTCAGTATTTTAAAGGAAACTGACTCTAATTAATGTTTCACCTGTTTCTAGCTGAGAAGTTCTTAGTTATTATTTTCAGTGAGCTGGTTTCTATGTAGTGATCTATGTAGTAATGATGCCTTTATTAATGCTAAGTCGCTGTTGTTTGTAGTGAGTCGCTTTTATTTGTACTTCTTGGCAGTTCATATAAATCAAATTCTATTTAAACTCCTGAATTTCTATATATTATGTGAGTCTCTTGCGCCAGCGATGTTGCCTACGATCAAACCATAGAGTGGATTTGGCTTACACAGTGCATTTACTAATCCATCAAAGTACGGTGTGTCAATTGCGCGACTGGTACGCAGCGTACGGTGCCATGTAATATGACGCATTTCTGATTTCTATCACACGATACTGCAGCCACTGTCTCTGAGCACGCTAACCATTCTATCTCCAACATAACCATTCCTTACTGGCATTTCCTTACCAACTGTGCAAGCTGCGCTAAGTCAGGTAGGATTTCAACATCTAATAACATAAAATCTCCCTTGGGTTTGTCGCAATCCCCTTACATCACCTTACCTTATAGTTGTAGTCAGAGCAGATGTCTTTGTGCTGTACCCAGCAAATTCAACTTCACCCTCAACCATGTCAACACCTTTAGGAGTCTGTGTTTCTCCTTCTTCATCATCATGAACCTGTAAACTTGAACTCTGAAATTGGTTAGGTTGGTATTTACTTTGATTTCTATATATCTACAGTTTCGAGCAATGTGCCCTTTGTTACCACATACAAAACATTCCCTATCTTCAACAAATCTAGGTTTACTCTATAGCTTGAGCAGTGGGAGTCATGTATAGAGTCTTTATAGTCTCATTAGCCTTTTAGTGTCACAGCTATCTTAGGATACCTTCTTGTGGTTTCAGATCCAAGCCTTCTATGAGCTTCCATATACCCATGCTAGCTCAGTCGTAATCTTTAAAACAATTTGGTTTTCGTTCCTTCAAGTACACAGCCAAATCGTTATCACAAGCAGAAAGAATTTGTTAAAAAATCTCAAAGTCCATCATATGATTAAGTTCCCCCACCCAATTCAATCCAACGGTCTAAATAACTCAGTAATTGAAAGGAAAACTCTGTAAATGTTTCACCTGTCTTGGTAGGGGGTTCCGTCCTTCTCATCTAACGGTAGTGTGCCCACTCGTGGTGAGATCTCAGTCCACCTTCAACTTCTCAAGTACTACCACTGTGCGGGGCTTCCCCCAAGGCACAAGCCATGTACATAAGTACACAATGAACACCATTCTAACTACTCGTGTATTTAAAACAAGTCATCTCATAATATCACAACAGAATTTTAAAACTGATTTCTCAGAGCCTTTGTTCCACTCTGGCCCACTAATTAAATGCCGCCAGAATACAGAAACATAATTATAAATTCGGTTGGCTAACACGCCCTTTTTGAACCACATACTCTTTGCATTGGACAACTTTCTTCCAGCGACAATAAATAAAATCAATTCTCTAAAAATGTACAACAAACGCAATGTTCCACTTTTTATTTAACAAACTATACAAAGTTTAACTTACATGAATACTGGCGAATCCTGGCTTTTCCCGAAGTTCAGTGCTGATTACCAATCGCTATAAAATATTTATTAACAAGTGATCAATCTATTATTGAACTCTCATTAGTTCTCACTCACAAGGGCTGGCTAAGCCTCGCAATTAAATCTTTCAGGCTGGCTTCACACCCTCTCCTCAAGAAGCTCTGATGTCGAATGCCAAAAAATATATTCTATTCCCATAGGGCATACACACCCTCCCAAACCAGAAAATAATCTTAGGAATTTTATCTGTATCCCCCCTTAAATTGTTATCCCTGCTCGCTCAGGCCTTATCATGAATATTAATTTTTCAAAATAATAATAATAATAATTAATTTATTGATCTTATATTGCGCTCTCTCCAGCACCAGCCTGTTCGAGGGCGCATGGCAGTAAAAATTGCAAAAGATTAAGAAAATGACATACAATAAGTTAAAAAGTACACCCGTAAAAAATATATAAGCAAAGTAGATAAACAAGTTTACAAGCAAAAAAAAGTGCATTAACACCATAAAACAATAAAGGCTGTAAAAACAATGCAACTTTGATATAAGAGAGCAACACTCAAATAGAGACCATAAAATTAAAATTAAAATATACAAAACTCACTACACATTACCGAAGGCTTTCTTAAAAAGAAAAATTTTGAGATTTGGGAATGCAGTTTACGAATGTTAGCTGGCAAGTTGTTCCATAGATTTGGTGCTGCTGAATAAAAATCTCGATTTCCTAAAGTGGTAAGCACTTTGCCCTTTGGATACTCTAAAAAGACTTCACCTGTTGACCAGAGGTTGTGACACCTTTGACTTCTGACAGTAATTATTTCATTTAAATAAGTAGGAGCAAGATCATGTAAACATTTAAAAACCATTAGTAAAATCTTGAATACAACCCTAAACTTAACAGGAAGCCAGTGTAAAAGCTGGTAAGAATGGGAGTTATGTGACTCCAACGGTGAGAATTCGAAACCAGCCGGGCTGCGGCATTTTGAATCCTTTGAAGCTTTGACAACTGACAACTAGGCAACCCATAAAGTCATCCATTGCAATAATCCAGGCGGCTAGTCACAAAAGCATGAATTAAAATAGTAAGTGATCTGGATGACAAATACTTGCTAATACGTTTAATGGTGTAGAGATGATAATATTATTAGCTGCAGAACAAACTTTAGTAACATGGGTAGACATAGACATAACCAATAACTTAACCAATCAAAACCTATGATGAAGTCACATTACTTCTTTGCAAAGAATAAGATGTCTCACCAAGTTTAAGGAATCCTGGAGCGCGGTTTGGCCACTAAAAATAAAAAACTTGTTATCTTAAAAGAACAAATTGAAAGTATTATACAAGGACTCTCCTTGGCCATACACAAATTATTTTGCGTTACTCTGTTACTATAAGATCTGGAGTAATTTCGCTAATTTTATTTCACTCTGTGACAGAGTACAAAGTGTCTACAAAGTGTACAGAGTGTCTTAATACGGGACGAAGTGTCCAAGGTATAAAGTGTCAAAAGTCACTTTGTACCTTGCAAAGGTACGAAGTGTCCAGGGTACGAAGTGGCAAAGGTACCAAGTGTCCCAATTGTCAGCTCTTATAACCAAAGTGCCTTGATGTTTGGCCTTTTTGTAATCATTTAACTCTCTGTACACGAGTATAAAAATGAGTATAGAACAGTATAGAATAGCCAGATTGACTCTATGGTATGCCTTTTTGAAATCATTTTACTCTTTGTACAGGGGTGTAGGCTTATAGAACCTTTGTACAGGTTGCCAGGTTGCACCCCTGATAACCCAAGTGACTGTATGGTTTGCCTTTTTGCATCAAAACTTTCCCTCCATACATGAGTATAATGTAACACGTCGTCAAGTTTGCCAATTGGCACCCTCAGTGACTTTATGACAGGCCTTTTTGAATTCATTTAAATACTCTCTATAAATGAGTATAATACATGAGTATTGAACAGCGTAGAATAGCCAAAATGGCTTATAGAATCTTTTTATAAGTTGCCAGGTTGCACCCCTGATAACCCAAGTGACTTAATGGTATGCCTTTGAGTATTCACTTTCCCCCTCAATACATTATATTACGAATATGACATGTTGTCAAGTTTGACAATTGGCACCCCTCACAACCAAAGCGACTTTATGCTTCCTTTTTGTGAACATTTACTCTCCGTACATAGTATACATGAGTATAGAATATAATAGCAAAAATTACTCTATGGTATGCCTTTTGAAATCATTTTAATCTTTGTACATGAGTCGAGTGTAGACTCAATGTCACTTTGTGATGCCTATTTTGTACTAATTTTACCAATCGGTACTATTGAGTATAGACACACTATCTAGTTACCCAATGTACACTCCTCATAACCAAAGTGACTTCATGGTTTGCCTTTTTGTAATCATTTTACTATCCGTACATTTGAGTATAGACTTTTCATAAAGGTTGCCAATGGTTCCCCATATAGCCAAAGGGACTACATGCGTTTTTTGTATTCATTCTGATGTACATATTTATATCATTCGTTCTTATATAATTTATTACCAAATTACAGAAAGATGAAAACACAGAAGTGCATGCAGTAACTAGACAATACTAATAAACTATTAAAGGCAGTGGACACCGTTAATTGGTAATTACTCAAAATAACTTTATTTGTAACCATAAAACCTTACTTGGTAACGAGTAATGGAGAGCTGTTTGTAGTATAAAAACATTGTGAAAAAAGGCTCCCCTAAGTAACGTAGTTTTCGAGAAAGAAGTAATTTTCAACGAATTTGATTTCGAGACCTCCAAATAAGATTTTGGTCTCGAAATCATGCATCTGAAAGCACACAACTTTGTGTGACAAGGGTGTTTTTTCTTTCATTATTATCTCGCAACTTCGACGACCAATTGAGCTAAAATGTTCACATGTTTGTTACTTTATGCATATGTTGAGATGCAACCAGTGTCACCACTTTCCACAGTGTTATATATTTAAGAATTATGCAGTGATGACCCCGAGTAACATTACTATAAGAAGACGACTGAAGAAATAATATTCGTCTCAGGGATCATGAGACGAAAGTTATTTTAGCATGTAAAAACGTATTTTCATGACATTGGTTTACTCATTTCTCAATAACTACAGCACCTCAGCAACTAATATTTTAAGGTACGCTTTCAACTATCATTCTCTTTAAACGGTGTAAGTTTAATGTAAATCTGTGGACAATGTGTTTTGCGTTAAAAAAAAGAAGTAGCCAAATCATTTAAACCCACAGTCAACTGAGTAACTTATTCAGTTGGATAAACAATTTAAAAATCAAGCAGTAGTCCAATAACAATACTTAAAATATTACTTGTCTCCCTAACCGAGTTACTTCATTCGAAGCCTCCACTTCTCAGGTTTACGGGTTTACTTATCCAGTAACCCCAACAACAAATACAATCAATTAACGAATAAAAATTAATGATACTCAGAATTACGGTAAAGCTCGTCTGTAGTCTCTCCCTGTACGTTCACGTACAATAATGACGTCACGTAAATGACGTTAGATACAAGTACAGTCTCCACTTCAGGAGTTCAGCGGCCCTCGGCATTCAGTTCATCATCTCATGACGGGAGAGCGAAGCCTCTACAGTAAAATAATAACCAAAACTGTGACATAAATAATACAGTGAATGAATGCCGTTGAATGAATAATTTAACAAAACAGTACCCACCAATATTCACGAATATAATCTCCATAAGTTAATCTCCGCTGAATTTCAGAGTTCCTTTTGCCCAAAACAAACTTCATAATTCAATCCATACTTCAATCTAACGATATCTGCTCATTCAAAAATGCCCCATGCCAATGATATGCAACTTTAGCAGAGTATCAAATACAGTGTTCTTTACACATCAGAAAAATACGGAAAACTTACGTCTATTGTGCAGGTGAAGCGGCATAAGGTGTCTTCAGGCTGTGTTGCTGTGTCGACTGGGGTATAGGAAAATCTTATACTTTTTGGCTCTGTTTTGCTAATAGTTCCTGATAGTTTTCCCTTTCAAATTTGTAAAGTCTTCAAGTCCAGTGATAGAGTTTGATATATATAAAAAAAAAAAATTTTTTTGGGGGGCGGGGTTGGTTGTAAGTCCGCCCCAAACAAATTGTTGATGATGTATTGTTACCTAACAACACTGTTTGGTGAAAACTACTCGGGAAGTGGATAGGGCCCTAAGCTGTTGAAATTTAGTGGAAGTATTTGGTTGATATTCATAGTAAAATCATTGTTCTATAAACCTGATGATTACATGTGCGAATTTGATGCGTAACACTCATCTCAACAGATTACTCTATCGTCAAAGAGAAAACGTTTGAATCAACTGAAAACACTTATTTTCTGTCTGTATTCAATTACAGTTACACTACATTTGTTAAAGTTGGACTGT
Organism: Asterias amurensis; assembly: GCF_032118995.1. NCBI lineage: Eukaryota > Metazoa > Echinodermata > Asteroidea > Forcipulatida > Asteriidae > Asterias > Asterias amurensis. The sequence continues at coordinate 27,296,320 of NC_092649.1, forward strand.
GGTGCAATAGTGGTATTGTAAAACTGGTTTTGGCACTGTTTTGGAATGTCTGTTCTAGTGCTGCTGCTATAATGTGATGTCTTTAGAATGATTCCCTTTATTCGGCAACAGTCTACGGGACAAAACCTTGATTCCACAAAGCACTCAGACTCATCGTATATAAAGACAGTGGACACTGTTGGTAATTGACAAAGACCAGTCTGCTCACTTGCGTGTATCTCAACATAATGCATAAAATAATAAACCTGTGAAAATTTGAGCTCAACTGGTCATCGAAGTTGCGAGATAATAAAGAATTTAAACACGATTGGAATTAAATTGGTTTTATTGGAAGTTGTCTTTTTAACCTTTTCACAAGGAAAAAATAAACATATAAAATACAATATAATTTTTTATTCGAAAAAATGTTTGTTTTCGTGAATTTTCTAATCAGAAGAGAATTCTTAAGTAATTTATTCTGAAAGAAAAAACATTCTTGTCACACGAAGCTGTGTGCTTTCCAGATGCATGAAAATCAAATGCGTGGAAAATTACTTCTTTCTCGAAAACTACGTCATTTCAGAGGGAGCCGTTTCTCACAATGTTTTATACTATCAACCTCTTCCCATTACTCATTAACAAGTAAGGTTTTATGCTAATAATTATTTTGAGTAACTACCAATAGTGTCCACTGCATTAAACTTAAGATGGGTTGCTTGTAGCGGTTATTTGTATTGTACACTTTTTGCGTTCCTCCACCCCACCCCCTTCACCCACTAACCAAGCTACAGCACGCCATTGCTGGCGTAATACTATTTGGGCATCTATTAAAAGCTGCGCTATCATACCTTGAATTCGTTTAAAAAAAACGTGAAGTAAATCAAATTATGAAATACGAAGACAATAAACATTGAACCCAATAAGTATGATCCCCGGACCTAAAAAATTTGCAGCCCGATCTGTAGAGGCATCTGGGAGTGTTTCTAACACAAAAACAACCAGACAAAAATTAGTATTCTTTATCCCCGATGCAAATTTAACATCTCTCATAATCGTTGCACTACCCGCTGCCAAAACATAGGATTCGAATTTCCTCTAGCTACCGGGCAACCTCGGTAGTCTATAGTTGGTAAGACACTGCTCTAGAATTGCAAGGGTCGTGGGTTCGAATCCCACCCGAGTAACATGCCTGTGATATTATGTTCACAGGACTCGGGAAAGTACTAAGTTTACAGTGCAACACACGATCGGTGTATGGGCAAAACCAAAATTAATACAAACAGACACGTTACTTTCATTATATTACTTACAACTGTACCCAAATGAGCAGGTTCTTCCCTGCAATGGGCAAACACCACCAAGCAAAGTCCAAACCCGCTACATTTTATTAAAGAAAATAGCAGTGAAGAAAACTGTGTGGTTGCAGATAAGCGAACCTTCTCTGAAGAGCTGACGGTGAAGTGGACGAGCTTTTGCTATGCGCCCCTCGTTGTCGCTACACCTCAGTGGTTTTCTAAAGAAAAAAAGAAACAAAAAGGTGCGTCTTCCGGGCACCAAGTAGACTTGATTTCAAGTCTTAGTTTGCGGTAATCTCAGCCACGAAACACGCCCCCACGTTATTAGCTATCACGCGCCCTAACTCACAATCTAATCGTAGGGTAAAATGACGGAGGTTGATTATAAGAGGGCGCTGTTTGTAGCGGCTATCAGGACGACTAAAAAAGCCACGATCAAAAGACTTGGAACCAAGTCATAGACACAAAGAAAGCTTTATTTATTCTTAAAGGAATTCACTGCATCTTCTGGGCACCAAGAAAGCTTTATTTATTCTTAAAGACACCGGACACTATTGGTAATTGTCAAAGACCAGTAGTCTCACTTGCTGTATCTCAACATAAAAATGCATGAAATAACAAATCTGTAAAAATTTGAGCTCAATTGGTCATCGAAGTTGCGAAATAATAGTCAAAGAAAAAAAACAACCTTGTCACACGAAGTGCTTTCAGATGCTTGATTTCAGATGTGCTTTCAGACGCTTGATTTCGAAACCTAAAATTCTAAATCTGAGGTATCGAAATCAAATTCGTTGAAAATTACTTCTTTCTCGAAAACTACGTTACTTCAGAGAAAGCCGTTTCTCACAAAGTGTTATACTATCAACCTCTCTCCATTACTCGTTACCAAGTAAGGTTTTGTGCAAATAATTATTTTGAGTAATTACCAATAGTGTCCACTGCCTTTAAAGGAATTCATTGCGTGTTCTGGCTCGGCTCCAAGAAAGCTTTATTTATTCTTAAAGGAATTCACTGCAAATTCCGTCCATCATAAACTGACAATAACTTGTAGAGATTTGAGATCGATCGGCTTTCTCCTGGGATCCGAGAAAATATTGAAAACTGATTACACATTGTGCATGACATCGATTTTTTTAAATGAATAAAATGCCCACTAAACGATTAACTCCAAACGGGAAATTAGTTTTATTTGTTTCTCATTTAATATGACATTTCAGACAGAAATATTTCAAAGGATGTTTTCCCAGTAATTATCATCATTATTTAGAACGCGTAAGTTTTATGTAAATCTGTGAAGTTAGACGATTTTGTTTACTTACCAATTCTCTAATGTTCCTTTAATGCTTTGTAGTGTATTTTAATGGAAAGTAGTTCAATTAAAGTATATGTTACTATATAATCATGCAGGTAACATATATAAAGAAAACATTTGTTCAAACTTGCATGATGGCAAATAATAAGTATTTTGTCAATATTTCATTTTATACAGTAAAGACATGGGAAGACTCGTACCGATGGATCATAATCGGCTGTATTTTTGATATTAACACTTGAAACTAAAAACGGAGCCCTTTTTTTTTCTTTTTTTCTTTTTTTTCTTTTAAATTTGAATGTTGTCACATTGATTTAAATCACATTTGCTGTTTGATACTTCCAGTATTCTACTACAAAAGAGGTTTCTTTTAAGAGTATGGTTAGACTACGTAAATTGCTGACGTTTGAGCGAGCTCACGCGCCGTGGATTTTGCGTTGTGCACGGCGTGAGAGGGCTGTGATAAAGGAGATCGCGAAGTTGTCCGACGCATAGCTGACAACTACCCCTTCTTATCAAATAATTTGAGGGTGAGAATGAAGGGATTTGCAGCTTCTTAATTACATTTTGGCTGCAAAATCATTACAATGAGGGCAATGTAAAACCACCTTTCCGTGCTCAAACACATGATATCTTGTGAACATTCTCGTGGAATTTCCTATGTGGAACTGTGTACTGGCATTGTTCAGCCAACGGTAAGGCCTCATGTTACAAAAAACTCCGAACATTCAATCAGTGATTTCAAGAATTTAGTCTTTTTGACCAAAATTGCAACAGTAATTATGTCTTTTTAACGCACGTTTATATGCAGATACGCTGTGTTTGTTTACATCTAATACCCACTACAGGTCACGTGACGCACGGAGCTCAATCAGTGTATCATTGTAATTTGGGGAATATTGTCTTCTTGTAGAGAAAGTCAAAAGATCATATAAAAAAAAGTGGATATAGCGGTTTGGATAAATCCGGAGGCAACAAGGCTGGGACCGTGCGACGGAAAGATTTATTTATTTTCCAAATTTCGGAGAAAGAAAACATTAACATAGAAATAAAAATATGGAATAACTTATACTCCGTTTATTTTGAAACATCCTATATTGAACAACAACCCGTTCGCATTATTGTGTAATAATTTTAAATCGTCCAAAAGGTCCTTCAGGTTATTCATTTGACGTAATTCATGCACCCTCCGAGAGGAGAAGTCCTCAGATCGCATCATTTACAGGAATATTTGGAGATACAATTACTCAATATAATTCTAGATAATTAGCAAAGACATTTATTTATTCACCCAGGGTGAGCCAAATCAGTAAAAAAAATGGTTTCCATTAGGGCCCTGCGAACAAACTAACATGCTAACATTAAACATACAATCACATGATAAATTTACGATATAAAAATTACGAGACATAGTCAACTGCACCGTACGGTGTACATGTATTGTGTGAGTACTTTTTAAGCCAGGTTGAAAGACACGACCGTACTCACGACTTCGCTACACTGTTCTTGCTGGACTATGAGTGCGTTCGATAACCTTCCCTGGGTCGACCCCGCAGTTCTCACTCGGGTGAGCCCATGACAAGAGCTAATTGAACGACCGAGGTTGCCCGGTAGCTGGAGTCAGTTCAAATCCTGTGTTATATGGCAACGAGTACCGTAACGATAATATATGTTAAATTTACAACGAGGATAAAGAATATTAATTTTGTTTTTTTACCCATCATATACCGATGTCTGTTAGCACTGTATACTCAGTACTTTCCCGAGTCCTGGGAACAAGTATACAGGCACGTTACTTGGGTGGGATTCGAACCCGACTATTTCACCGCGTGGGACCATTAACGACTTGTCCACACGTCTAGTAAATCTCGCGAGATCCGACTGTAATAATTTAGGAGGTGTCCGTTAAGGAACGACACCGGAGTCTGGGTGTACTTCTTAAACACTTGTATTGTTGGCATGGTGTACCCCTTGTCTTTCCAGTGCGTTTTTACAATAGAAAACTTTGGGTTGAGTGACATAGGTTACTGAATGTGCCGTATTCGTTTTCTTTGGTGTGTCTGTTGACGCTGTTGACGGTCGTTTGAACCATGTGACAAGGAGCCCCTCCAAAAACGGTTTCAAACCCCTTGTGCTCGCCGCAGATTGTGCAGCCCGTCATGATTAGATTTTGGGAGAGATTTTGATGTCAAAAAGTGATATTTGACCGAGCTGGAGACATCCAACAGGCAGACTACCCCGTCTTAATGACTGTAAGTAAACATATCTTCATTGTCCATGTTTTCTAACTCCTGTTTTTTGTGTAAAAATGATACATTTGTGTGTTGAAAAAGGAGGTGAACCTTGACCGGCCGTAATGCTATGACTATGAGTGACATTCTATGTCAGTGTATTATTGGCCCCATCTAAACACTGCATATGTTTTTATTTGGAAACTGTTCGTAACCTACCACCCCTTGTTGACTAATTAGTACCAAAAGGAATGTCTCATTTTAGTAAATTGGATACTAGCTATATTATTGATAAAGTTTACCGATATATCGCGGTATATATTGATTGTTATTTTTAGCCTAACACGTGACACATACTGCTTGGACCACTTTCCGTATCCTGCCACCATTTTTTCCATTTGCTATGAAACTTACTCTAATATTTATTTAGGTTTGAGGGGATTTTTTTACCTGTGCCTTTTAAAAACACCATATCCATGTTGGCTCAGGAAGCTATTTTAAAAACTGATTGGACGTCATTAAAGTATTGGTTGTCCCTTATTAGTAAGTCTGTCAAAATGGCAGTTTTGTAAAACGTATCTGTTTGTGTGTGAAAAGTAGCTGTGAAAAACTCACCAACTGATAAGGTTAACCTTGTCCAAATCAAACAAGGGTTCAGTTTTCCAGAAGAATAAAGATAAATCAATCCATAGAAAACAAAATATCTTGGAAAAAGCTGCAGTAAAATTGTGAAAAATTAAGTTTACTTTTGCGTTTTTGGGACCAGATATTGACGCGTCTAAATTTCGGAACGTCCATTTTGTTGACTGCCACAAGAAGTAAATTTTAAAGAATACCGGAGGGTGCTCTTTCTTTCGAGATAATGTGAGAAACTTAAGGACATGATGTAGAATTTTGTCAGCTTTCCAATGGTACCATTTTGAAATAATTCCCGTAAATAGAAAATGGAATTTTTTCCCAGTTTTTCGAACACATGAAATACAGACATTATGTCGATTTTTCTCCTGAAAATGCTTCAAAATGTCATCTTTGTAGGTCATTACAGTTCTTTGACAGAACTATATTTGAAAGATTATACTCTGAACTGGGTGTCTATGCACTTTTTTTTGTTTTATTAACTACCGCAAACAAGCGCAAAGCAAATTTATAGAGAAGGTTCTTCAAAAAACGCCATTAAAATCGGGTCGATGGTTGAACACAGCACGGCACTCTGCGCACTCAGACACATAGTCTTGGTTCCAAGACCGTTGGTGTTGCGCGGTCACACACAGCCAACGTTCCGATCTATGCATGCACTGCAAAAACAGTACACGCCTGTGATGATTGAACGTAGAGGGCGCACTGTTTCTCTGATTTCTGGATCCCACCAAGACTATCCAACACACCGTGTCTGCGCAAATTGCCATTTCTATGGTCGTGTCCCCTGACTTAAAAATGGCTTATCAGCAAGCGTTGCCGCGTGAGTGTGGACACCAGTCCTTGAAAGATTGCGCAATTCGCTGATACACCAAAAATAGACCGAATAAGAAACAACTGGCGGCGACGTCCCGCCCGGGGATTTATTGGGTTTAATAGTCCAGAATCAAATAAAATAAATTACGTTCTGATGGCCTTTTTTATATTCATTCCATTGTTCGAGGTTACACACATGTTTTAAACTTGACTTTTATTACTATTTGTTTAATAAGATAGACAAAAAAAATAAAATAATAACAATAATAATATAGAAGTGTTTGCGGTAACACCATGTAATAACAATCTCTAAATGAGTTGGGGGTGGTTCTGAAAAGAACCGTTGGGTTAACTCGATGTTTCGATCAGTATGCTCTGATCGTCTTCTGGACCGTTGGGTTAACTCGACGTTTCGATCAGTATGCTCTGATCGTCTTCTGGAGAGCTGCCTCGCGCTACCTACGACTGTTGCATGTGTAACATCGCACTGTGACTGTTGCATGAAAGGCAGACAAATAGGCAGCGCCTAACGACTTGTCATCAAGTCTAAGTTTGAACCAAAGGTTAGAACCTTGGAATTCCCCCATTTTCTGACTATCAAAAAAAAAGAACTTGGAGCCCCCTCCCCCCCCTTGACTGAGGTATGTTTTTTAGTCTATGCCTGCTTTTTATTGTTTTGAAAAAAACAACAAATAACCAGGGTCGATGTGATTTAAAACTGCATCATTTTAGATACAAAATATTACGTTAATTATCTCCCAAATTTCACTTGTTGCAACAACCATCAACAACCAACGCGGAATGCAACTCTGGCGCGTTCATTCGTCAAAACCAAGGGGTGTGTGGCGTGGGCGTGCCCGTTCGTGCTCGGATAGTAGCGCCCTCTTGTGAGGAATATTAGACTACCTGCTGCACGCACATGTGGTAGACGAGTAGTAGGCCTACGTATGTGTCAAATTTGACTTCGAAAATGGTGTTGTTTGCATGCCGAGTGAGGGTTCAAGAAGTATTTTGTGCGTATTGTGCGCAATGTAGATGTCTCCAAGACACGAAGTACGTTGGTTATTCAACGGTAAGTGTTGTAAAATGTGTTGTTTTTTACAGGTTTTTTTTTATTCCTCCATGACCATGAAACACGTAGTAAAAACCATAAATGTGTAGTGAATTCCATTAACAGCTGCCAAGCATGTGTTAGCTTTTAGTGCTCGCACTGGAGACTTTTACCATTCCCCTATTGTATATGACCATCTGGGAATGTCAGCTGTAAATGGTGAACAATGAACTCCAAAACCCCCAGTGTAGTATAAAAGCCTATTGTAAGTTCCTTTGTTTACGCCTATTGAGCAGGCCCTAATCTTTTTCCTTAGTGTACATAGCCATATAAAAGCAAATGCAGACAATAAGTCACTCTCACTCTTCTCCAGCTTTTGGTACAGAAAGGTTGTATCTCTCTAACTTATATAGTCGTAGTATTTAGGTTCATTTATTGTGGTTGTCCAAAGGCTGACTGGAAACTGAATTGGTAGTACACTACTCCTATACAGCAACCTTTCAGCTGGAGGACACCATTAGGGTATAAAGTAATATCTCTTAATAGTTGAATATAAATAGTAGTTAAGTAATTGTATTTGTGAGATCTTAATAATTTGAATGAAGTCAAAACTGACCAGCGCCGCCAAAATGAAGCTTAATTCTGCTCAGACTCAGAAATAGGGTAAGTGTATATAATTGTAACCAAATACCCTATAAATGAATCAGCGCACGCGCAGAGATGATACATCCCGCTCAACTTTGAACCTGAAATCTTGGCTATCAACAATCGCCGTTTGCTCCACATAGATTATAAATAGATCCAGTATAACTTTTTATGTTTGAAAATTGTCAATGTAGTTGAATGTTTATTCAATTATTATTATTATAGCAATTCCAGTCGCGTACGAAAGGGTGATACTCGTCTTTCTTGGCAACTAAATATAAAATAACAAACTAACTATATTATCAAAATTGAGGGCGCCGAAGACATCTTTGACCGAGTTTGACTCCATCCATGACTAAAATAGCGCACAAGTAATTCAGTCCTAAAAGTTTATTTCATGATCCAATGCAATATGATTTCAATTTTCAATGCATCCAAAATAATAACTTTGATAACGTTCTGTATCACTCCACCACGTTTTCAATCTTTTGTATTAAAAAAAATCATCTATACCCAACCTTTTTACAATGACACTTTCACTTCATTGTGTGTTGAAATTATAAAAGATTTGGTTTTCCCTTGCGAGAGATCGCCCTTTATTTACAGAGCTAATGCATGCACGACATTATAAATTTTAATTATTATTAGTTATTATTATTACGACATTGCCATTGGAGCGGCGACATACGTTTTTATTACTTTCATTGGTTGGCTTTTTATTGAATAATCGGAAGCTAGTTCGCCGCGCAAAATATATGAAAATATTCATTCAAATGATAATGTAATTTAACAAATTTAATTGCTTTTTGTCCTAAGACTTATATGGCTACTAAAATTAGAATCCGGAGAAATCACAAGGCATGACAGTAAAATACCCCCCCCCCCTTGAAGCACAAACACTTGTTAAAGGGAAGGTACCCCTTTGGTAATTACTCAAAACAAATATTAACTTAAAAACTGACTTTGGTAATGAGCATTGGAGAGCTGTTGATAGTATTAAACATTGTGGGAAATGAGTTCCTACCAAGTAACATAGTTTTTGAGAAAGGTAATTTTTCACTAAAATAATAAAAGACTTCTCTAGCCAGAAGTCTTTTATTCTTATCTGAAAGCACACAAGTTTATCCAACAAGGGTGTTTTTTCTTTCTTCATTTTCTCACAACTTAGATGACCAATTGAGCCAAAATTTTCACAGGCTTGTTATTTTATGGTTATGATTGGATACACCAAGTGAGAAGACTGGTCTTTGACAAATACCAAACTTGTACCTTCCCTTTACATATGTTTTCCACTATTTCAGACCAGCAATGTTTGGTTTCAGGAGAAACGAAACCAATCTGTTATATTTTCTCTTTAATTTAGACATCTTAGGCCTATTTATTTTGATCCAAATTTATTACAGTCTGTAATTTCATTTTCACTAGAATCCCAAATAGCAACCACATCACGTGATCTGACTTGGTGACTAAAGGAAAATGAAACTCAATCTAGCAGATGATAATTTTGTATTGACCTTATGAGGTTGGATGATGTGTTCTTTTCAGAACCACCCCAACTCATTTAGAGATTGTTATTACATGGTGTTACCGCAAACTCTTCTATATGTCTTTGACACATTTGATTGCTGGCATTATAATACTAGTGATTTATACCAAAAATTAGTCATCATTGTTTGAGCATAACCTACGACAGGAAACTTTATTCTCAGCATGATTTAGCCTGACAAAAATACAGACAGAGCTTCTGTCACTGGTGGAGCTTGCACAGTCTCGTGGTTAACAGGAATTCAAGTTTGGGGTCAAAAACATATGAGTGTCGATAACAGACCCTCTGATACTATATTATTTCATTATTTCAACAAATGAAAAAGTGGTGGCGCGATACTGAAACTTTTCCCTGTTAAACTTTGTGCAGCCTTTTTTAGAATGTGTATGATTACATAAGTGTACTACTACCATCATAGCGTCAGTCATATTGTTATCGACTCTCATATGTTTTCGACCCCTCAACTTTTATGTTATTTTATTTATTTATTTTTCTTCTATACCCTGGGGAAACCTCTCTTCTATACCCTGGGGAAACCTCTCTTCTATACCCTGGGGAAACCTCTCTTCTATACCCTGGGGAAACCTCTCTTCTATACCCTGGGGAAACCTCTCTTCTATACCCTGGAGAAACCTCTCTTCTATACCCTGGGGAAACCTCTCTTCTATACCCTGGGGAAACCTCTCACTAAAACATTGTTTTTCTGAGGTGCCTAGCAATGCAAACACATTACAAATTTAAAATTAATATGGCCTATAAAATATATTTATAATAAAAATCACCTCACTAAGTATACCTCACGGCACCACACCCATTAAATGAAATGGCTCTTCCACTGGCTCTGTGTCCTGGGTTACATAAGCTGACCAAGTCAACTGAACTGTGCTGAATCAGGGTATCAGTTAATTTCCTGCCGATACTAGCAAACAAAATGTGAAGCTCATTAGCAATGGAAGTCAAGATGGTAACCGGGACGGTACACACACCCTCGATCCCAGTATGTGTGTGTGAGTCTGATCCATCAGTTAAAATTTCATGTCCGGACCTAATATTGTTTATGCTGACCTTTTTAGTGCTAGGCAGAATACTTTTAATAACCTCCCATAATTTACGTGTGTCAGAGCCAGCATTTCTGATAGAAGATTCATAAAGTTCATGTTTCAACCTTTGGCCAGATTATTGATTGTGTTTCTAAAATCTCGATAGGCGTCCCATCTGTGGGAGATTTAGTGCTAACATGAGCATGAATTTTAGCTTGCTCCAACTTTTTCCTGAGAACAAAGTAATCATCATTGAGCCAGCTAGGAACCTTGTTAGGAACTTAAATTTGTTTAAAAGGAGCGTGTTTATTACATAAATAAAAACACCTTCAAAAATACACCACGCCTGGTCAGGGCTGTTTGACTACTCAACATCATTAAAAGATGCATTTCTGGGATCATTGATAAAATAAAAATTTCTTTAATGGTCCGGTAACACAGCGCCCTGATATAACGAGCAGCAACCTCGTTCCCAGGGGTGATCGCTTTCGCCGCGCCATTTTTTCCCAGCATGCCTTGCTCGATCATAACCCCTAGAAGTGTAACTCCAAAATATCCAAATATAAGGGATACTACAATTAGTCCTGTGGTTGATCCGTTCTGTGTTGGGCGTTAGTTGCGCACACGCTGGATGCGCTGTGTGTAATAAAAGTCATGAACTTGCCTTTGCGTTCAGTGTTACGTGACAAAAAAAGTGAATACGTACATCTTTATACGCACACGTTTCGGCGCGTAGAGCTTTTTGGAAAGGGCGTGTCAAATTTTGCGAGTAAATGATAGCCAATCAAATACACGGATCGGAGTTTCCTTCCCGGGGGTTAGAGATGTACGCAGAGCTAGCGTGATACTGCGCGCTGCCCATGGTAGCGAGGTTGAACGAGCAGGCCCCAGGGAATATTTTTACATTTACGTACAGCATATTATAAGAGAATGATCACTTACGGTTAATGTAATAACACCAATAACTTGAGATAGCTGACGCGCTGACATTATGCCATGAAGCTTTTTCCATTGCCAGTCATTTGGTTTAAGAGAATCACAGTTAAAATCACCTAGTCAGATAACTTCACCATGCGTTCTGTGGCCAGAACTTTGCCCCCAAACTCCCGTTTACCACGAGACTGTGTGCAAGCTCCACCAGTGTCAGAAGCTCTGCTGTTTACGCACGGTCTGTATTTTTGTTAGGCTTAAATTCATGCTGAGAACAAAGTTTTCTATCGTAGGTTATGCTCAAATATTTATAAAATTATTTATTTTTGGTAAAAATCACAATACATTTATGCCAACAATCAAATGAGTCAAAGAAACAAGATCCATCCTCAAAAGTTCGAAACAAAATTATCATCTTCTAGATCAGTTTCATTCTCCTTCAGTCACTAGATAGATCACATGATATGTTTTCTTCTTCGGATTCTATGGCGTGCCAATATGGGGGAAAATTTAAATATTTTAATTCTTGTTGATTCCTGCGGAATATTAATTTTTTTGTTTTAGCCATACACTGATGTGTGTTGGTATTGTATACTCGATACTTTCCTGTGAAGAATATCACCGGCATATTACTTGGGTGGGATTCGAACCCACGACCCTTGCAATTCTAGAGCAGTGTCTTACCAGACTATCGAGGTTGCCTGGTAGCTAGAGGCAGTTCAAATCCTATATTTGGCAGTGGGTACCGCACAATACATATATGTCAAATTTAAAGTCTTTGTCCCCGGTGCAAATTTGACATCTATTATATAACTGCAGACTGTAATAAGTTTTGTAAGTGTAATGAACAGTATGTCATGAAAGAGGAAATATAACAGATTGGTTTCTTATCTCCTAAAACCAAACATTGCTGTCTAAAATGGGGGAAAACAGATTGTTATGAAGTGTTTTTGCTTCAATGGGACAATGTATTAGGACAAAAATGTAATTAAATATGTATTACACTAATAATATTGAATGAGATTTTTTATTTATTTTGCACGCCATACTAGCTTTTGAATATTCATCCATAAAAACCTAAGACAGTTTATCCATTCTAATTGGTCGAGAGGGCACCACGTTGGGGTGTTTGAACGGACGATATAACACCAGTAAAAAATGTTGAATCATGGGCGTGACACGCGAGCTTGCACCTGTGCGTATAAGACAGTTTCTTCATTCTTATTGGTCGAGAGCAACGGCTGGAACAGTTGCGCCACATCATGCGATACGTGCGACGCGCACAGCATTCCCTTATATGGATTTGTTTACCTGAGGACCTTACCATTTCACAGCTGGAGGGGTGTTGAAAGAAATCATTGAACAATTAAAAGATAATTTTTGCATTTATTTTACTTTTTGACCAAAAAGTGTTGATGTTTTTTGATCGAAAAGGTATTTATGAATGGGAATCAAAGTGTGTTGAATCGGTTGTGAACTAGTGGTCTAAACCTGCAGAGGCCTGGTTCTTGATAATTTACCTCGACTTCGTCTCGGTAAAATGATCAAGTACCAGACCTCAGCAAGTTTAGACCACTAGTTTTAAACCTCTTCATCACACATTGATTCCCTTATTAAAAAACCAACAAAAAGTGTTTGAAACATATGACGTCCCTCTAATGCTCCAATGTCATGCATGCATTACCACTGCTAATGGGGGACCAAATCTCACAACGTGAGACCAAATCTTTTAAGATTTCAACACACGATAAAGTGCAAGTGTCATTGTAAAAAGGTTGGATAGATGAATAATAAAAAAACCATTTAGTATTATTGCGAACAATTTGCCTGTTATCCTACTGGAAACCCATGACACCAGGTTATAATGTTGACATTTCTGAAAATTAATACAAAGTGATGAAATGCATTGTTCATCCATGCTTAAATTCTTCCAGGTTGAAATTTCCAACATTTATTTTCAAACAAATCCCCCCCCCCCCCAGGTAAGACTAATTTATAGGCAAAACAAAACAAATTAAATATATATTTTAAAGGCAGTGGACACTATTGGTAATTACTCAAAATAGTTTTTAGCATAAAAACTTACTTGGTTACAAGTAATGGAGAGCTGTTGATAGTATAAAACATAGTGAGAAACGGCTCCATCTGAAGTAACGTAGTTTTCGAGAAAGAAGTAACTTTCTACAAATTTGATTTTGAGACCTCAGGTTAGAACTTGAGGTCTTGAAATCAAGCATCTGAAAGCTTTGTGTGACAAGAGTGTTTTTTTCTTTCATTATTATCTCGCAACTTCGATGACCGATTGAGCTCAAATTTTTTCAGGTTTGTTATTTTATGCATAATGTTGAGCTGCACCAACTGTGAAAACTGCACAAACTTTAAAACTTCTTTTAAATTATCAAATCTGTAGATTATTTTCTTTATTTATGTTTGTGTCAGAATATTTTCTTCATCCTTAAGAATTTGTGTATCATTTCAATCATGTATTTGTGAGCAAAGAATCAAACACTAGTAAACACTAACAACACTCATTGAGTCAATGGCTGCCTTTGGCTATGGATGGGTTACAGCACTTGTAGACAGGCAGCTTTGGTTAAAGGAACGAGGTACCAATATTTGAGTACAGGAACGTTTAGTGGATAACCTGACATAGTCAGATATGGATGTCTGCCGGGGACCCCTTGCTGCTCGTGGCGCATGGACCCCCAACAAAGAGGCAAAATAATGGGCTGAATCAAACATTGTAGGTACCACATGAAACCAAGTGTAAACGGTCGTTAACATGATACTAAGTAGAAAATATCAACTGCCACACAAATTTTCTGCTGCATTGGGCCTACATGAAACTTTGTCTGACTGTTCCACTATGGCTAAAATGAACACAGAGCAAAAATTATTTCCAATACAACTATCAGCCGCCAGACAAAATGTTTCGCTGCACTAGGCCTGCCAGGAACCCCCCCCCCCCCCCACGGTTAAACATGGGTGGAACCTCGAAATGACCAACACACTATTCCCCAAAAAGGAATCAGCCGCTAGACAAAAATTTAATGTTTTGCTGCAATCGCCCCCCCCCCACCCCTCAGTCCATTATTTTGCCTCTTTGTTGGAGGTACATGCGCCACACGCAGCGTGGGTCCCCGGCAGACATCCATCTCCATTGTCAGGTTATCAACTACATGTTTTGTGTACTCAAATATTGGTACCTCGCTCCTTTAACCAAAATGCTCTGGGCTGCCGGTCTATTGCTACTAACTCGGCTGTCCTCCATGGAAAGATAAAGAAGTCCGATAAACACCCTCTCACTGCAGTGATTTATAGCTTCATGAAACGCTGGCCAAGAATTAATTTAAAAAAATGTAAATAATACAACAGATTTATTAAACAGAAAGAAAAAAGCATATTTAACAAAATAAATAAACTTGATTTAAAGAAATGTATTTAATCCAATAGAACAAACAGAAAGACGGAAGTTTATTAAACAAAATAAGAAATTTTTTATTTTAATTTTATTTTAAATTATACAAAATAATAAACAGAAAGGCAAAGTTTTATTAAACGAAATAAATAAAAGTAATTAATTTGAAGAAATGTAAATAATGTGAAAAAACAAGCTTGTTAGTTATAAGTAAATCATCTCGATTAATGGCAGTGCAGTTTGAACAATACTGCAACATTTGTTTTTTATTTTGCACGCCATACTAGCTTCTGAATATTCATTAAATACCAACCAATGGTAAGGGTCTTTTAAAAAGGTTGGTGAGATGAATTTTAAAAAGAACATAAATTAGTTTTTGATTCTGACAATTTCCTTCCTTGTAAATGCTAGGGCCGATAGTGTAGTTATTTAGAATAGGACTCTCCTCTGTTAGTTGCATACAACGTAATTGGGTCCAGTGTATTACCTTATTGAGCAAGCTGGACCTTCACTCACATCCTTGTAGTAAACTTTGTGGTTTCACCCTGATGGGTTGAGAATTGTGGATTTTATCCATGGATCTTTGAAAATAAGATTTACAATTGATGGCTTTTAGACGAGTCCTAAGCTGGCTTCCTTGTGAAGACTTACACACATGTGCTTACTTTAAATTTTATGTGCATAGAGACCACGATTAGGGGCCTCCAAGCCATATTATGCTTATAAACTGCCATTTCTGCGTGCTATGCTATTGACTTTTCCTGTTTTTGATAGTGTTGGTGTTTTTTGTATTTTGTGCATGACGGTGTCAATCAGTCAACATTTCTGTTCTTTTTAACTTTTATTGTTCATCCATTTTTGTTTACATTTTAATGTGTGTAGCATTTAATATTTTTAAATTGTCTAATATTGTTGAAGAATTTTAATATCTGCTCACAGCGCATTGATGCCGGTCTGCTTTATGTGCTTTATCAATGTTGTAATAATAATTGGTTGAACTTAACTCAGTTTGATGACACAAATGACTGGACAAAGACGCACGTTTTGGTTAACTGAACATCAGTTAAGTGCAACGGCACCCAGCACATTGTGTAGCTTGTAGTACTGTACTGTATTCAATGTGGCAGACTGTGGCAGAATGGGGCATGCGTGAGCAATGAGTCATCATAAAAATTGTGGATGCACTCTGAAGATGTTGATGAAAAAAAGGTCCACTGTAAAGTAGCCCTGGCTGCCTTACACTTTCGTATTATGCTACAGATACGTCCTGGATATCAAGCTCCAATTCTGGGGCGAAATATTTTAAAGCTTCTATAACTCAAATCTTTTTCAAAAGATTCACATTTCATGCAAGCATACATTTTTCTGCTGTGGGTTTTGGTCGTTATATATTCTTTACAAATCCGTCATTTCCGTAAAATAATGCAGCTCCCAACGTAAAACAAAATTCCTGTTTGAAGCCGTTTGATTATTACCCCTGATCACTGGGCCTAAATCATTCCTTAAAACATCTCAGCTCCCTGGGGAGTACACAGCCTGTGCCGCCAAATATGTAGCGCACTAAGCTTATTAATCACTAAACCAACTCTGCCCTTACAGGTACCCATTTACCCCTTGGTAGAGAGAAGCAGTAAAGTGTTTTGCTCAAGGACACATGTGTCACGACCGGGATTCAAACCCACACTCTGCTGAACAGAAACAGCAGAGCTTGAGTTCAGTGCTCTAAACCGCTCGGCCACGACCATGCCTTTTTGTAATCATCTTACTCTCCGAACATGATTAAAGACTGTTCATATAAGTTGCCTATAGACGGATTGTGTGACCAGTGTCACTTGACCTGAGATGGGTATTATCAATGTGCAATAAAAAGACATGAATATTGTTGCATTTCTTTGTTCAATCAAGGATTTTCTTTCCAATAATCTCTGTACATGTTAGTATAGACTCTTTTGCCAACCCCTCATAACCAAAGTAACTTTATGTTAGTCCTTTTTGTATGCATTTAACTCTCCGTACATATGAGTATAAACTCTTTGTGAATATTTAATTTTGGTTTTTACCCATTCACCGATGTGTGTTTGCACTGTATACTCAGTACTTCCCCGAGTCCTGTGAAAAGATATCACATGCATATTACTTGGGTGGGATTAGAACCCACGACCCTTGCAATTCTAGAGCAGTGTCTTACCAACTACACTACTGAGATTGCCCGATAGCTAGAGGCAGTTCGAATCCTATGTTTTGGCAGCAGGTATTGCAATGATATATTATCAATGTTAAAATTGCATCGGGGATAAAGAATATTAATTTTGTTTTTTACCAATACACCGATGTGTGATAGCACTGTTTACTCAGTCATTTCCCGAGTCCTGTGAAAATATATCACAGGCGTATTACTCGG
This sequence comes from Asterias amurensis, assembly GCF_032118995.1. Taxonomy (NCBI): domain Eukaryota; kingdom Metazoa; phylum Echinodermata; class Asteroidea; order Forcipulatida; family Asteriidae; genus Asterias; species Asterias amurensis. The sequence continues at coordinate 27,313,620 of NC_092649.1, forward strand.
GTGGGATTCGAACCCACGTCCCTTGCAATTCTAGAGCAGTGTCTTACTTCATGAAGTTTGCCAATTGGTACCCCTAATAACCAAAGTGAATTGATGGTATGCCTTTTTGTACTTGAGTAAAGTCTCAAAGTCGCTTCATTTGGGGCCTTTTTGTATAGAATTTTACCCTCAGTACAAGTGAGGATGAACACGTTTTCAAGTGTTTGCCAACTGGCACCCCTCATAACCAAAGTGACTTTATGGGACCATAGTCGTGACAGCAGTAGTAGAATACCGCCGAAATTGCGGAACGAGTTGGAACGCTATCACTGCGACAGACATTTAAAGACTTGTCCACAAGTCTACCCTAATAGCCAAAGTGACTTCATGCCTTTTTGCATTGTTTTTACTCTCTGTACATAGATGCTTCATATAGCTTGCCAATTGGTGTACCCCTTGAGGCCAAAGTCATTTGGCTTGCCTTTTTGTATTTTTTTTATTACTTTCTGTACTTATAAGACTAGAGAAAAGACAGCTACTGTATGTTACGAGTATGGACACTTCAGCACCCCTCATAACTGAAAGTCACTTGGAAGTGGTATTTTGTCAAGATAAAGCTTTTGTCACTAAAATATGTTTTGATGAGTAGAATATGAATAAACAGTTAACTAAGGTTCCAAAAATTTAGTTTCCATTTTATTAACAAATTTAAAAGTAGGCCCGACCCGAGAGGGCGCTGTTTGTGACGTCAATCGAGGCGCGATATTTGAAGCACGGCGGCTCGAAGTGTTTGCTGCACAGCGCTGGAAAAGACACCGGACTGGACCACTTTGCAAACTGACCCCATTTTTAGTTGTTTTACTGCCTCAATACATCAGTAGCAATACACGTGGTCGACATTGCCGGAAAAATGCAAGAAATAAACATTTATTCAAAACGTTAAAACTCATGACTAGGACTTGCATCTTGCACGTACGTGTGTTCTATGTTCAATCGAGGCAAAGTCTGCCTCGATTGACGTCACAAAAGGGGTAGGCGGAGTCACCCCCAAACAACTTTATATATTTGTTTAACATATAAATCAATCCAAACAATTACTCAAAAATTATTTTATTGTTCATTAACATTTACTCTAATGTTTGAAGAAGAAAAAAAAATCTATTTCCAGGTGACTTTAAGTGACTTTATGGTATTATGTCGGTTATTGTACGGTAAGACGTGGACACAGGAGATCGGTTCGACGGTCTCTTGTTGTCTCCTGCGGTCGATTGATTGAATAATTGTACGGTAGAATTCCACGTGTAGGCTAATCAAGTGATTAATTAGGTATTAATTAGTCAACCGAATTGTGTCCAAATTTAAGTCTGCCCAGTGGTATGGTCTATCAGATTTTGTGGAATAAAATTTAATCTTTTATGCAATAAGAAGGGTATATTTACTTTACAGTGAGTAAAAAAATTCTACAGGTGTGTTCGTTCTCAATGGTTTGTTTAATATTGCTGACTTATGGGAGTTTATATACGTCGAGTGAACAGCATTTAGAATTGCTGTATTTCTTAATTTGAATCGTCAAGCCATATATAGAGTAAGGATAGAGATTTACTCTTTGGTCCAGCATATCGTATGTTGGATATACTAGACTGTGTAGGCCCATATGGAGCTGTGTAGCTTGCTATCCACCCATCAGTCCGTGCGCAGAGTGCGAGATAATTAGCATATTTTCCAGGTTTCATTTGCAGTCGCGCGGCGCACTCGGACCCTTCGAGATTTCGCGTGACAGCGCGAGAACTCGGAGACGATGTGCAAAATTGGCTACAGGTCCCAGCAAGAGGGCAATGTGGGGTCAAGCATGGAGTGGTAAGTTTCTTGAACATTTTCCTCGTAAAACAAATCCATTTTTACCGGATTTTCGAGACCAAACACATGTGAATCTTCGTCTGAAATGTGGTTGAAGTTTTACACTTTTTGTTGATAGGCTTTACACTTAGGATGCCCCCGACTGTTTCGAGCACGATTGAGACAAACGGAGTCCATATTCTGATAGACAAAGGATAGTTCTTTCGTTTGGTACCACATACACTTCTGCAGGTTTTGCCGTTGATATTTTTTTTCAGTGCCAAAAATGTGCAAAAATCATTGTTTGTGCCGCTTCGTTTTAGCTTACGTGACGTCATCATGTAAGAAAAGGCTTTGGTATGTGTACTGTTCGTACAGCGTTCTTTTTTTATCATGATTGTTTGATGACGATCGTTGTGAAAAAAAATCATGAAGAAATATATTTCTCATGAGAAAAAAAAAGAATAATATCAAAAATTATTTCCATCAATAATAACAAAACATGGCAGTTTGATGCAGGATTGAAATATGGAATTGTTATGGGTTTTCTTCGTGGTGGTTGAGACTCTGTATTAAATGTGTAGAGTAAGACTAGGTCTTCTATTTCTATGATTCGAATCTAAGTTCTATTTTACATGTATATTATTAATAATATTTGTTTAATTACCTGAAAGTATATTCAATATTTGTGGACACGTTGTTGAGAAAATAAATAATACAATACTTATTGATTGAGTTTCAATTTGATCAAATGGTCAATACCTTTTGCTAGTTCATACTGGGTTAAATCCTATTGATTCGAGTCTTGGTTAACTCTTAATCAAAAAGGGAACGGTCAAACATGTCTAACTTTAATTTCACACAGCAAAAATATTTCACTGGGGGATTGCAATTTATTGGTACTAGCTGTAGTCCATGTCAGTTTTCTGCTCAGTGTAAAGTGTTTCTGAAACATTTTGGTCTTCTTGGGCATGTTTTTAACTCTATTTGCTTTCTTTGTGTTCCTTTTACAGTCCCAGCTCTCTGAAAATTTTCCACGGTTTAAAGTGACGGGGAGACCCGAGCCTGGACGACTACATAGGGCGACTACTGTTGAAGTCGGGACTGTTGATTGCTTAGTCGAGTTGCAAACATTTTTCAACTACTCGGTTATCGTGCCACTGCATAGTCGTAACTACAATGTAGTACCTGCTTGTGAACCAATAGCACTCCGCACTAAATGCTAAAACCAAGTTTAGTACATGGATCTCAGACAAGCGTACAAAATTTTACTAACAACATATGCACACACACTTGTCCACTATGTTTACTCGCGTTACTACTACTACATACACGTGCCATATGGCACGTTTGGCGTGATTGCTAAATTAGTGGAATGTTTGTCTGACACCGGGGTCTTTCAAGCAAAAGTGATGTCATAAGTGCAGAGTGCTATTGTATCGCTTGCGACCATTCACAACAGCGAAAGGCCCTTTGCGAGACCACGGCTTTGACTTAAGATTCGGCTCAGGCTAGCTTGGCCCCGTGGTAGTTTTAACAATTGCGCATGCTTTGCTTATGCCCCGTGGGGTGTCAGACATGACAGAGCCTGAAGCCGAATCCAATGCCGCAGCCGCGGTTTTGAAAAGGGTCTTAATTTACTTTACGGAACACAATCTGATTGTTTTTCACCAGTTACACAATTTTTCAATCCATTCAGCGTTAACTTTAATACATTGCGCCTGTGCCAAACAATATGCCGTAAGGCATCTTGGGCATCGAAAACTAGTTTAAAAGTTGCGACTCCGAGGCCCGACTCGTCGAGTAATAAATTTCACTAGGAGACGCCCTCACAAGATATTTTTGTAAACTGAACAAAACTGATATTTCTATTTAATTTATATTAATATACCAAGGTACTTTCCCAAGTAATTTTTAATTTGTATTTTGCTGTGGTCACTAAAGTTTTTTCAACTTGTCGTGTGTGCAGAAACGCATCAAAATGTCGTCGTTATTTTATGTAAGCAGCTGAAAGGGACTTTAAAATAAATGTTTTGTAAAATTAACAAAGTTAAAAGATTTGTCATCTGGTTTATTATTGTGTGTTGTATATTGAATATATTTAATTTGAAGCTGACCAAACTTTCCAGCTTTTAGTTGAGATTTCACAGTTAATAAATAGGGAGAAGGCCAGGGTCAGGAATTGAACATTTCATTGGTTAAAAGAAAACAACAAATGAGTTTTGAACCCTTTTTAATTTTATTTTAATCAATATAATACAAAGAAGGATTTCTTTTTAAAACTCTGTTGTCAAAACAAGCCCCCGTGATTGCATGACATGAGCAAGGAATCATGCCAAACCAAAGGTGCCTTGCGTTTTGTTACGTAGAAGCTGATTAGTCAGTTGGCACGCTTGATGCACATTCTGACTAATCACGTTCGGGCTCACATTATACCATTGAGTAATGGCGGATTTTTTTACCGAGAAAGTTCGCTCTGACGGCGACGGATACTTAGGGTGCCCCCGACTGTTTCGAGTGGAGTCAGAAACAACGACAGTAGCGGTTGAGTAGATGAATAATGTACCTGAACACACATGATTAAGGTTTGTCTGCACGATTTCGTTAAATGCTACAAAAGGGACTTTTTGGGAGACCGTTATTTTTGTACAACGATGATCATTTTTATAGTCCAAAATTCCTTATTTCTGAACAATTAAAAATTCACCTATGGTTTTTGTCATTACAATTAAGCATTCCTCATTCATACTGTCACGTTGTTGTATTTTTACATGGCTGGGTTTTCACGATATGATTTTTTGAAAATGTGCCCTCCAAGCTCATTATATATGCAAAACTGCGACTGTCTTGCATACGCCGCAAATGAAATAAAGGACTTTTCCGCACGGTGCGCAGTGACTGCATTCACCACCCATACCCACAGTGCAGTCCCATGGCACTGTATGCAACCGACCCAGTCACCACACGGCAGCATACCCACAGTGCAGTCCCATGGCACACACAAATACACGTTGGCATAATAGCCCTGGCGGCTGGCCTCACACTCTATAGCCCTATGTATACACCTATACATGTCCAGTGGTGTACACCGCTGTGCTGCTGTACACCAATGTACAGCACAGAGGGAAGGGTCCTTGCATAGGCCTACTGCCCTGCCTGGCCATTCGACCGGCACCACCACGGTGTGGGCGTTCAGCCATTTCCCACCCGCTGCACTTCCAATGAAACGTGTGTCAGTACGGCGTGTGTTCTAGCGGCTGATTAGTTATTACTTAGTGGACCTCTGAGTTTCCTCAAGAGTGAAGTCTGCCCAACAGAGGTATGGTCTATTAGAGTATGTAATAATTGTTCATCTTTTATGCAACATTAGAGTACATTTTACCATGATTTACTTGGGTTCGAGTGCAAGTAATTTAGCAGATGTTTTTTTTATGGTCTGTATGATGAGGTCTTAACTGTGGCGGTTAATTACTGTTTAATACGCAACCAATTAATCTAATTCTTTGTCTCTGAGTTTGTTCACTGATATGTTCTTTCAGAATTGTGGGGAAAAAATTACTCTAAATTACATAACAATTTAAAATTCGTTAAAATTAGAAAGAATCGGAGACCAAATGTCAACCGCCTTTAACTGCATGGGTTCGAATTATCCCAAGTCCAGATTGTAGGTTATTGACGGTAAAAAGAAATTGGGCCAGAAACGCGGCTAGCTAGGGCCAGAAACGCGGCTAGCTTCAACTCGGCGGCGAGGGAGCAAACTGTGTGTCTACATTTTCAGCGGCGTGATTGGGGTTTTATTACCAAGTATTTCTTGATGGTAACATCTTCATCAAGCAATGTATTGTGGCAGTGATTTCTTGAGGCAATGTAATTTTTCGGACACCTATTTTTCTAGTGTTGTTAGTTAGAGCCATATATTGTGTGATCTTCAGTGTTGCTGCTGCGTACAGTTAAGAGAGACACCCCAACACAACGACCGTAAAGTTATGTTAGTTTTAACATAGAGCAAGGAACATAAGTTGATCAAATTCATATCTCAAATCGTGAAGAGCATGTTTGAACATTGTTTGATTGAAATCTATGTTAGTCCTCTATGTTTATGTTTCCTAGATGCATTTTGAGACGTGAAGGCCATCATTCAACAGGTTCTCCAGGCGGAATGTTTGCAACATCCACCCTCACATACACCAGGGCCAACCTGTCCAGAAGCACCATCCAACAATAGGCCTACCTGGTGAAATTAAAGACTGCTGTATCCTCCACTCTCCTGCTTTCAAGGTATTGTGGCTTTTTCTTTGAAATGGGAAAAAAAATAGCGATGCCATATATCAACTGATGCCCTGACATGCCCTAACTACCTTCGTTTATTTATTATAAGAAGTATGCGAACATTGCATGAATAAGAGCTTGATGGACATTGAAATTTTCACACCACACACCGAACTTGGATGACTTCAACTGGTCCAATTTGTCTCGAGTTTTCACAGATTTCGAGGCAAACGAGAAGAAAGTATTGTTTCCCGGTGAAGCCATACGAGTAAGAAACATCTGCAGTGACTACAAGTGTTTTGTGAGACTTTGTGTATGACTCTATAGCCCGCACTTGTCTTTGTTTTATTCAAAATATTTTTTATGACATTTACAAAATTACATTAAGAAAATTACCATGGTAATTTGCCCCCCCCCCAAAAAAAAGAATAATTATTGGCTTTCAAATCTGATTTTTATTTAGTTTGTTTTCCTTTTTTTTATCTCCTGAACATTTACACTAAAGCGTTTAAATAAACAGTGATAATTGAATCACCAGGCCGATGTTTAAATTTTAATATTAATAATAATATTGATATGAAGGTTTAAAAAAAAACAAGTTTCCAATATAAAAAAATGATATAAGGCACATGGCTTCTTCAAGCCTCTGTATTTTTTCCCAGAATGCTCAGCAGAAAGTTCAGTCACATGATTTGATCATCATGAATTGTGAATTGAAATAGTGTTTGATGAAACTTTTTGGTGGGCGTTTCTTTTAATATGGCCCCCAACATTATGACACATTTGTACCTTGATAAATGCCTAAAATACCAAACTTTTTGCATTTACAAGTGCAACTAACCAATGGAGCCTTAAATGTTTCTTAGTTTTGGTCAAGGGAGAGGAGACTCTTTGCTTGGCAAGTCAAACCACAAACATTTTATCTAGGGACTGTTTACATCGTGCACAGAGAGGTAAAAAATTTGCCACGATTTAAGGGACACCTTGAAAACAGGGCGTCCTACGATACTGCTTTAATTTTTGTGCTATTTATTCTCCTGTCATTTACAAACCTGACAATCTAAAACTTCACAATGCTCAAATTATTACCGATGGTGTGCTGTATTTGGTTGATGGCTCATGATGTCTATTTATCTAAATGTTGCCAGTGTACCGATATTTCAGCTCTCAAATTGTCAAAGTAGACGTTGTAATATTTATTTTCCCAAAACATGTTGTGCCATCCCCCAAAGACTTGCCAACCTAGTGATTTTTTGTTCAACGATCAAACTATACCCAAGTGCTGGCTCAACTCTCAAAAACCAATGTTCACCATCTTTTATATTTTCCTTAGACATATTGCCCATAAGGCCTATATGAAAACTTGCTGAGTTAATGTGTTTTTCAAATCTGAAATTGTCTTAAAATTGATTGTCTGTTAATTGTCTCTGGGCTAATGCTGCGCAAATCGTTTAGTACCCTCAGAATTTCCAAACCTGAAGAGTTTTTAATTAACTGATAAATCGTTCTGTGAAGCCATTGTTGTGACGTCTGTGAATTGACCCAAGTAAATTTTTTAAAACAAAGCGATTGCTATTTTTTTTTTTTTTTTTTTAACTTACTTTTCCTTGTTTGTTTATTTTGCTTGTTTGTGTCTGTCATTCACCGCCCTGCCAATCTAAAACTTTTGAATGTTAATTTTTTTACCAATGATGTGCTATCTTTGGTTGGTAATTTTTGATTGGCGCTCACTAAGTGTATTTCTCAAAATGTTGTCAATGTACTGATATTTAGCTCCCTAATTGTTTAGAAGTGAATAATGTAATATAATCTTTAATTTTCCCATTGCATGATGTTCCTGTTCTCAAATACTTGCCAACATTTTATTGGTTTTGTTCGATTCACTTTTTTCCAAAACTACATTGTCGGTGTCAGATGCAATTGTGTCCGCCATGCAATACTGTCTGCTCGGGACACTTTTGTATATGCAATCGTTCTGGGGCTATGCAAAAGCTGTCCGGTGGACATGTGTGTGTAAGCGAGCGTGCATGCACTGAACCTATGTATATGCAGCATGATTATTCATGTATTTTATGATTGCAGCAAATACTCAAAAGGTCAAACATTTCCCATGTCATTAATGACATGCACTTTGCTTGTAAAATGGCAAACATGTTCCATCGACCATGGGCGTTTTATTTACTGCAAGGACGGTCTTGCACGAGGGCGGACACAACTGCACATGCAAATGTGTCCGGGCAGACACAATTTCATTATGCAGCAGCGTCCGGGCGGACACACTTGCTTATGCAAAACCGTCCGGTTGACATTGCATATGCAATAATGTTCTCCGGATAGTATTGCATAGAGGACACAAATTTTGTAACTCAAAAACAATGTCTTCATATTTACATTAAATTTACCCTGTTTGAAGATAACGACACTAGAAAGCTTATACCTTAAAATAATTCTTGCTGAGGTGCAGTAGTTTTAGAGAAATTAAAAACTACAGCAGTAGCACCTCGGATAGTAATATTTTAAGGGAAGCTTTCTACCATCATTATCTTCAAACTGTGCGAGTTTGATGTAAATCTGTGGACATTGTGTTTTGTGTTCTACAAAAAGTACCTAGCCTTTAACCCAAATGTTAATTGTTAATCCTTAGGTCCTAAATATTATTCCCAAGCAAAAGTATTTTCTGAAATATCACACTGCTTGTTCAGAGTGCCTGTTGTGCCAGCCAGGGCCCAATTTCATAGAGCTGCTTAGCACAAAAATTTGCTTAGCGTGAAATGTCTTTCTTGATAAAAACAGGATTACCAACCAATTAATTTCCTAGTGTTGCATAATATTCAGCTGTTGTTTGCTTATCCTGAAAATCACGTTGAAATTTGGTTAGTTTAGTAATCCTGTTTTTAATGAGGCAAAACATTTAATGCTCAGCAAATTTTTGTGCTTTCTTTTATTCCTCCGATGCGCTATGATAGTCTATACAAAATAATCATGATTGTTTTTTGTCTGTTAAAGTTGGTAGAAGAACTTATGTGGTTTGTTTTCTTTAATTAGTTAATTTTTTGTCAATCTAAAACATTTTCTTTCGCGCAAACAACATCAAAACCACGTTCAAAAGTTACAACGACCGTCATCCAGCATGCAGCGACTCAATGCCCGTGGTATGACGGCAGTTCGCACGCGTTTTCGTTAGGTACCAATCTCATCTCTTCGATCAGGATTTGCCTACTGTGACGTCACGTGTAGAAGGCACCTTATACCGCATACATTCTACAGTTGCTTTGTATGAATTGGTTGCATCACGTGTGACGGCAAACATGCTGAGATGTCTTTTTTTCTGCCTGCAATGCAAGTGCACGTCGTTCGGTCGATTAAATTAGTTGTGGTTTGAAACATCGTTGTCAAATTATATAATGTTCCAGGAAGTGAGTGTTATGACATCTGTGAAGCAAACAGCAAGCACATTTCAAAATCATTATTTTTTTTCCCCTGTTTTTTTTTTTCTTTTTTTTTACGAGTTGATTCTGTGCTAATTAACTCGCAAATCTGCTATTCTAAAAGAAACATTGAATTGTTTTTAGTTGTTGTTGTGCTGTATTTAGTTGATATTTCTCTTGAAACTCATGATGTCTTTTCCTCTCAACTTGCCTAAGTATTGATGGGTTAGCTTTAAAATGTTTACAAGCTGATGTTGTGAACCTTAATTTTCACCACCCAGATTGGCCCATTTCCTCAAACAACCCAATGATTTTTCTTAAACTACAGCAAAATGTATATATCCCAGTGCCGACCAAACTCATAAAATCAATGTTACACCATCTACTGAATAATTAGGTGTTCGGGCCAACAGCCCGGAACACCTCTTATTTTTGTTCGTTTTTTTTTTTTTATTGATACTTCTTCTTCTTCTTCTTCTTCTTCTTCTTCTTCTTCTTCTTCTTCTTCTTCTTCTTCTTCTTCTTCTTCTGTACGTCCCTTGTCCCCCTACAAAAACATCTTTCCAAACATTGTATGAACTTGAAACTTCACACATAGTTAGATATTTATTAGGAGAAGAAACCGTGTGAGTTACGTCATGATGACGTCATCAATTGTTGAGTTATGAATAGTCAAAGTTTATTAATTCAAAAAATCATAACTTTTGATCTACATGAGGGATTCTTACAATCGAAACACCATCGGAATCGTTATTGAAAACTCCGTAAACGCCTCACAGACATGACCCCATTTTGATGTTGTCTTCTGGCTCAAAAAAGAGGTTGGAAATTTCGAAATTCACTTTTAAAGAACAGAACGTAAATCCCCATTGGTATGTGCATAAACATTGCACGTAGGCATACACACAACGTGTAGTGTATTAGTGGTGCAACAGAGTCACGCTCCATTGATCATCCATAGAGCGCGAAAAAGCTTCATAAAGAATAGTCTTCCTTCAAGGCGGTTAAAACATACATGCTCATTACAATCTTTTCTACAGTCGTCAATATTTCCCAAGTTCATATTTCCAAAGCTACATAAGCTATTTTGACAATCTATACATCATATGAAAGGGCTGTTCGTACTTTACAGAAACGGATATGTTGGTGAACTTTCGTTGACCTTTTGACCTGTTTAAACCGGAAGTGACTGTGAAATGATTTGAAAGGGCGTTGTTTAATGCCTTTTAGGTTGAAATCATGGAGGAGTAAAGAAATATACATCCTTTGATGCTTTACCATCACAGCATACAAGTCTGGCAAAGGTCTGGTTTAAAACAAATATTACCGATGACATCACCAAACATCTTTTACTAGAGTTATCAGGTTGTTTTGACAGTTTTTTGCAATTTGAATCATTTATAACAAATCTTGAGAACAAAGCAAGGTGTAACTACTTGTTTTTTAATCCAGGCTTTTACTCCCGGTAACCGAACACCTTGAGTTTGTCCACAAACTCTCAATCTCTAGTTAATCTTCAAATTTGTGTACTGAACAGTTCTGTTGACTGTATTTCAAAAACTTATCAATCTAGTAATGTGATTGTTAATGTAATATATATGTGTTGATTGTTTCTTGGTTGTTTCTTTGACAGAGTTGGCTACTGCCTGCACAGATGATGAAAGCCTAACAACTTGGAACATGTCTAGAAACTCATTGCAGGCTAACCATGTGACTGTAAAGGTTGTGCTATCTAGAAACTGAATGCTTCACTCCGACCACTGTAGCTCATCCTGTGACGGTAACTATTGTCTTCAATTGGAAGTCTGGAAGTTTGATTAAATTACTCAATTTGAACTTTACTTTTTCTCATCCAACAAAACTTGTCCCATGCACTGAGGTCATATCTCTCTTTTGTTGTTTAACCTGATACAATCCCCGGACCCTTGCAACTAAGAACATTATATTTTTCACTAATAAATTGTTCTCAAGCTGATTGTGTGTCATCATGAAATTTTACCAAAGTTTGTGCCAGTGTTTTACAAAAATTGCCAATCTAATGATAGTTCAACTCTCAATTGTTTCAATTTCTCTTGGAATCCTTTTTTAAACTGAATTTCGTTCAGGAGGGTCAGAACACTCAAGTGGACGCCTTTGCTTTCAAGACTGTCTATTGATAACATCGGTGATAAACACGAGTCCCCACCAAGACAACTACCTCTAACCATCATGAGCATACTGGTTGGATTCTTCGTACTGCCCTCAAATAGATCGTTAAGTATACTTTTTGTATCAACCCTTCAATTTTCCAAAAGCACATCATCCTGATTTTCAAGCATCAAATTGTTCATGACCTGCTTAAGTTTTCTCAAACTTTTCTCGGACCCTTTCACTTTTGGCTTGTGTTCTTAAAAAATAAGATGCTTCGCTGTTTTTAAACTTGCCAAAAATCATTTGTCAAGTGTTTTTTAAAATTGTGACATTTTTGTGATTTTTTGTATGGGATTTATATTGTCATGTTTTCTTTGATTTCATCTAGATGCCATGCTGGCTGTCCTTAGACAGGGTTGGCTGCTGCTAGAACAGATGATGAAAGCATGTCAATCTGGAACAAAAGAACATCTGTTAAGGTTCTACAAGACAGATTGTTGTGACATCATTGAAGGTATATTATAAGTTCAATAATATATATCACACAAGCGCGAGTGGAATACGGAAAAATATAGCGCTACTGCGTCCCATGGATATGGGACGCAGATGTGCTATATTTTCCGTATTTCCATGAACGCGCGTGTGATAACATTTTTATCCTAACATAGAACACACAAGACGCAGGTAGTGATATTAGCAGTGCAATATAGGTTTTATCACCACTCCATTCTGCGAATCTGATTGGAGGATTAGAAAGTACTTGAAGATAATCACATTTATTTAACCTTGTGATTTTATTACACTTTTATTAAAATTGTATTATTTCTAAGCTACAACTGTGCCATTTCTGATAAGCAGAATGTTGAGGCCCGCAACACTTGTTGAGCTGAAAAGATTTCCAACTCGCTACAAGTTGACAAGCTTCACGAGATTATGATTATGTGATCTCTTTAAATTATCTGTGTGTTGTCCAGCCCTTCAAAAACTTATCGACCAAAAGACTTTTGTTACTCTGAAACTCTTTTTTATCACTTGACGTTGTAAAAACTCCTGTTGTCCAGTTTTGTGACATCTCTATAAACCAGACCTAGTTCATGTTGAACTGCTCAAGTCATTTTCAAAGCAACCATGTACAATCTCTCAATACCATTTCATGTTGATATTGCATGGCTGTAATTATTGTATAATTACAGCCATGCATCGCCTTGCTATATGACTTTTTATGAAATGCTTAATAACTGTGGTGTAATTTCATTTAGGACCATAGACTCCTCACCTTGCCCTTCCTGCTACAATATGCATCTTGAGATACCACTCGCCCATATAAGCAAGAGTTGGATTCCAGCAGTCACCTGACGATCAGAATATACTGTCTGAACCATTGAGCCTCACTCAATAAAGAATCTACCTACAGGGTTTGTAAATCATTATGTTGCCAAACTTCATAGGGTAGGCATTTTGTTAAGCCATTCCAAAGTTTTTTTGCTTTTGTTACTACACATTATTATGTTCTTTCTCGAAGTCGATCAACTTTACATGGTTCTGTGCCAATTATTACTGAGGCCTCAACCTGACAGAGTGAAGACCCCAGGCTTATAAAGATTTTACAAATGTAGTCAGACAAGTTTTGAAGCTTCAAAGTACTTTGCACTTTTTTTGGAAACTTTTGGTTGTACTAACCCTTTGAAAAGTTAGTTGTATACAGTTTCATCTACCTGTCACAATTTCATTTCAAAAGGTGGTCACAGTTATGAGATATTTCGCTGAAACTCCGGAGCAAATCTGTACAGGAATGCACAATCTAAGAAGCGTTACTGCAGTACTCTCACATAGTCAAATTTCATGAGAAAGAACATTATATCTTTTTCCATTATTGTACTGCTTCAAATTGCAATGTTGCTCAAACACTCATTATACCAACAAAGGCTGCTGTACTTCTCAGGTTTTTGTTCACCCTGGAGAGAAGGATTTGCCCAGGTGTTTCTTGAGTATTAGGCAAGTGATGTTGTAAATACGTGTCTTGTATTTCAACAACTTAGCACAACAGTCTTAAACAATTATGGCTCTCAATAACTAAATGGATGACTCTTTATAAATGCTTGATTTTGTTATTGACCAACTACTTCAGATCAAGGAGGCTCTTGAAGAGGGTCAGAACACTCAAGCAGACCACCTTGTTTTAAAGACGGTAGAGATTGAACAGAAACAGTCTAATGAGAACAGCAGTGATGAGCACGAAGTCTAAAGTCCCCATCAAGACAACTACCTCTAACCATCATGAGAACACTGGTTGGATGCTTAGTACTGCCCTCAAAGAAATAGTTAAGTATGTTTTTTTTTTGTCAACCCTTCAATTTTCCTCAACCACATTTTGTCCGAGCCCTTAAAATTGTTCAATCTGCTTATTTTCAAAAATCAAACTGTTCCCGAGTTGCTTAAATTTTCTCAAACCAAATGTACACAGACCCTTTAATTTTTGGCTTGACTTTGTTTGGATTGGTCACCCAGTTGATTGTAACATATTAAGCTCCAAGCTCATGTTGTGTTGTTCCTCAAAAACTAAGATGTTTGGCTGTCTTGAAATTTACCAAAAATCGTTTGACAAGTGTTTTTTCAAAATGTGGCATTCTTGTGATTTATATTATGGGATTTATATTGTCATGTATACCTTGATTTCATCTAGATTGCCATGCTGGCTGTTTTTAGACAGGGTTGGCTGCTGCTAGCACAGATGATAAAAGCATGTCAATCTGGACCAGCGGTGAAGGTAAACCTTGTGACTTTAATACAGTTTTTATTAAACTTCCATTATTCCCAAGCCACAACTGTGCCATCTGTGATAATCAGAATAATGATTCCTAAGAACTTGCTGAGCTGAAATGTTTTTCAACCTACAAGTTTACAACCTTATGATGGTGCGATCCCTTTGAAATTAACAATGTTTTGTCTAGCCCTTTCAAAAACTTGCAATTTTATCACTGGATGTTGTGGTGCCTTTGATATTTTGTCAAATTTGTTGTCCAGTTTTGTGGCATCTTTAACACTATACCTAGTGCATGTTGAACTGCTCAAGTAATTTTCCTAGTAACCTTGTACAATGTCTCAATACCATTTCATGTTGACATTGTATGGCTGTAATTAAAGTTTAAATACAGCCATGCAATGTCTTGCAGATGACTTTTGATGAAATGCTTAATGTTGTGCCTTTTTTCCAGATTATTCACTGATTGAAGAACCAACTCATTTTCCGATGCAATACACAAGTCTCCCCTCGGACCTAGGGTCATTTATACCCAAAGTCCATTTGATTAGGAACCTAGTCTCTTCATCACCAGTCTACCCCATACTTAGGGTCTTCTATACCCGAAGTAAATTTTTGGCAACCATAGACTCTTCACCATGCCCTTCCTGCTCCAATATGCATCTTCAGCTACCACTTGCCCGTATTAGCATGAGTTGGAGTCCAGCAGTCTCCTGATGGACAAAGTATACTGTCTGAAGTATTGAGCCCACCGGTTCTTCTCAGAACCAGATATCACTCAATAGAGATCTACCTATCGAGTTTGTGAATCATTATGTTGCCAAGCTTTGCAAGATAAGTTTTCTTTTGAGCCACTGCATATTTCTGTTACTTTTACAACCCAATGTGTGTTCTCTATTCAAGCCAAGCCAACTTTATATTCTACTGTGGCAATTATTTTTGAGGTAATCATTCTCCATCTATCATAACAATTCCAAGGTTATGTTCTACTTCTCAAATCATTTCAAAAGCATCTTTGTGCAGTTTCTCAACACTTAACCATTATTGCTCCGTCTTTTGAGAGGGATGTAGCCCAATTATATCTATCTTGGAAAGAAGGTTTGCCCTGGTGTTTCTGGCATGTTTGGCACATGAGGTTGTTTTTAATGGTCTTGTATTTCAACATGTTGGGATAACTGTCTTAAACATTATGGATCTCAGTAACTAACTTGATTTTGTTATTGTCCAACTACTTCAGATCAAGGATGCTAATAAAGAGGGTCAGAACACTCAAGCAGACCACCTTGCCTCTAAGACAATTGAGATCGAACAGAAACTGTCCAGTGAGAACAACAGCGATGAACATGACGTCTAGAGTGCCCATCAAGACGGACAACTGCCTCAAACCATCATGAGGAACCCTGGTTGGATGCTTCGTACTGCCCTCAAGGAATTCATTAAGTATACATTTTGTATCAACCTTGCAAGTTTCCAAAAGCATTTCTGTTCAGTCCCTCAAACTTGTTAATATCCTACTGATTTTCAAACATCAAACTGTTCATGAGCTGCTTAAATTTTCTCAAACCAAATGTATACAGACCCTTTAAAGGAACACCTTGCCTTGGATCGGTCGAGTTGGTCTTTGAAAAGCGTTCTGTAACCGTTTATTGTAAAATGTATATGGTTAGAAAGATATTGTAAAAGTAGAATACAATGATCTACACAAATATGCCTCGAAATTGCGTGGTTTTCTTTTTACCCTGTCGACTAACCCGGTCGGCCATTTATGGGAGTCAAAATTCATAAATGGCCGACTGTGATAGTTCGCGGCGTAAAAGGAAAACCGTGCAATTTCGAATGATACTTGTATGGATCATTATGTTCTACTTTTAAAACATCTTTCTAACCATGTGCATTTCATAACAAACGGTTTCAAACGCTTTAAATAGACCAACTCGTCCGATCCAAGGCAACGTGTTCCTTTAACTTTTTGCTCTAAAACTATGTTTGGATTGGCCACCAAGTCCATTTAAGACAATAAGTTAAGCTGGTGTTGGGTTTACTAATTGGAACTTAAATAGGCTGAACTTCATTCATTGGACCTGTGAGTATGAACAAATTACTTTACTAACTTTGCCACAAAGTTGAACGACGACACTAGATTGAACTTCAGCTGCATTTGGACATGTGAGTATGAAAACAATTTCTTGAAAAATCACGCCACACGCACAACATGGAACGGAAATTATGCGGCCCCAGGCCGACGGTCCTGAGTGCAAACCTTTATCAGAGCTATCCTTTAAATATTCTGTTTCTCTCTCAAAAAACTCCTTACAAAGTTTCCCTAAAAAGTGTCCCCGAAAGTACCTACCAAGTGTTCTCCAAACTTGTTTAAACTTTTAAGCGTTGTCACACTCTTCCAAGTTTGTTTTTCTTCACTCTACACTTTGTTTATCAGCTTTTCTTCATCAATTCACCTTCAACATTAATTTACACCAAGGATTATCACTCAAGGAAAATACAAAACAAATGATACAATAAAACTCATGTGGAGGCATAACACAGGAAGCCAAAGCTTATAGACGAAAAATACACTTAAATCAACAATATTGAACAAGGAAGACAAAACACAAAACAAAACAATGAAAGTTGTTTTCTCAACTCTTACAAAATCTTTCTCAACTCTTACAATTTATTTTCTCAACTCTTCCAAATTCTAAATAAATTCTTGCAACTTTTTATCCTAACTCTCCAAATCTTCAACAGTTTGTTTATCAACTCTTCCAAGTTCATCTTACAAATTAATTTCTCAACTCTTGAAAGTTCTCTCACGAACCCTTTCCAAGTTATTTTCTCAACTCTTCCAAATTCTAAATAAACTCTTGCAACTTTTTATCTTAACTCTTCTTAGTTGATTTCTTGAACTCCTTTCTCAATTCTTACAAGTTATTTTCTTAACTATTGAAAGTTCTTTCTGAACTCTCCTATAAGTGTTTTTTTCAACTCAATCAAGTTATTTTCTCAACTCTTCCAAGTTATTTTCTCATCTCTTCCAAGTTATTTTCCCTACTCTTTTCTCAACTCTTCCAAGTTATTTTCCCTACTCTTCCAAGTTCTTTCTGAATCAAGTTATTTTCTCAACTCTTTCAAGATTTTTTCCCTATTCTTCCAAGTCCTTTCTCTTTCAAGTTATTTTCTTAACTCTTGAAAGTTCTTTCTTAACTCTTGTTTTTTTCCAACTCAATCAAGTTATTTTCTCAAGTTCATTCTCAATCAAGTTATTTTCTCAACTCTTTCAAGTTATTTTCTTCCCTACTCTTTCAAGTTGTTTTCCCTACTCTTTCAATTTATTTTCCCTACTCTTCCAAGTTCTTTCTTAATCAAGTTATTTTCTCAACTCTTCCAAGTTATTTTCTCAATCAAGTTATTTTCTCAACTCTTCCAAGTTATTTTCTCAACTGTTCCAAGTTATTTTCTCAACTCTTTCAAGTTATTTTCTCAACTCTTTCAAGTTATTTTCTCAACTCTTCCAAGCTATTTTCCCTACTCTTTTCTCAACTCTTCCAAGTTATTTTCCCTACTCTTCCAAGTTCTTTCTTAATCAAGTTATTTTCTCAACTCTTTCAAGATTTTTTCCCTATTCTTCCAAGTCCTTTCTCTTTCAAGTTATTTTCTCAACTCTTCCAAGCTATTTTCCCTACTCTTTTCTCAACTCTTCCAAGTTATTTTCCCTACTCTTCCAAGTTCTTTCTTAATCGAGCTATTTTCTCAACTCTTTCGAGCTATTTTCTCAACTCTTTCGAGCTATTTTCTCAACTCTTTCGAGCTATTTTCTCAACTCTTTCGAGCTATTTTCTCAACTCTTTCGAGCTATTTTCTCAACTCTTTCGAGCTATTTTCTCAACTCTTTCGAGCTATTTTCTCAACTCTTTCGAGCTATTTTCTCAACTCTTTCGAGCTATTTTCTCAACTCTTTCGAGCTATTTTCTCAACTCTTTCGAGCTATTTTCTCAACTCTTTCGAGCTATTTTCTCAACTCTTTCGAGCTATTTTCTCAACTCTTTCGAGCTATTTTCTCAACTCTTTCGAGCTATTTTCTCAACTCTTTCGAGCTATTTTCTCAACTCTTTCGAGCTATTTTCTCAACTCTTTCGAGCTATTTTCTCAACTCTTTCGAGCTATTTTCTCAACTCTTTCGAGCTATTTTCTCAACTCTTTCGAGCTATTTTCTCAACTCTTTCGAGCTATTTTCTCAACTCTTTCGAGCTATTTTCTCAACTCTTTCGAGCTATTTTCTCAACTCTTTCGAGCTATTTTCTCAACTCTTTCGAGCTATTTTCTCAACTCTTTCGAGCTATTTTCTCAACTCTTTCGAGCTATTTTCTCAACTCTTTCGAGCTATTTTCTCAACTCTTTCGAGCTATTTTCTCAACTCTTTCGAGCTATTTTCTCAACTCTTTCGAGCTATTTTCTCAACTCTTTCGAGCTATTTTCTCAACTCTTTCGAGCTATTTTCTCAACTCTTTCGAGCTATTTTCTCAACTCTTTCGAGCTATTTTCTCAACTCTTTCGAGCTATTTTCTCAACTCTTTCGAGCTATTTTCTCAACTCTTTCGAGCTATTTTCTCAACTCTTTCGAGCTATTTTCTCAACTCTTTCGAGCTATTTTCTCAACTCTTTCGAGCTATTTTCTCAACTCTTTCGAGCTATTTTCTCAACTCTTTCGAGCTATTTTCTCAACTCTTTCGAGCTATTTTCTCAACTCTTTCGAGCTATTTTCTCAACTCTTTCGAGCTATTTTCTCAACTCTTTCGAGCTATTTTCTCAACTCTTTCGAGCTATTTTCTCAACTCTTTCGAGCTATTTTCTCAACTCTTTCGAGCTATTTTCTCAACTCTTTCGAGCTATTTTCTCAACTCTTTCGAGCTATTTTCTCAACTCTTTCGAGCTATTTTCTCAACTCTTTCGAGCTATTTTCTCAACTCTTTCGAGCTATTTTCTCAACTCTTTCGAGCTATTTTCTCAACTCTTTCGAGCTATTTTCTCAACTCTTTCGAGCTATTTTCTCAACTCTTTCGAGCTATTTTCTCAACTCTTTCGAGCTATTTTCTCAACTCTTTCGAGCTATTTTCTCAACTCTTTCGAGCTATTTTCTCAACTCTTTCGAGCTATTTTCTCAACTCTTTCGAAAACACAATAGATTCCAATTTGCATGATAATAAAAGAAAGCTCATTTGCATACGAAAAAAGACAATGGATTCTATTGTCTTTTTAATATGCAAATTAGCTTCTTTCATTGTTATGCAAATTGGATCCTATTGTCTTTTTAATATGCAAATTAGCTTCTTTCATTGTTATGCAAATTGGATCCTATTGTCTTTTTAATATGCAAATTAGCTTCTTTCATTGTTATGCAAATTGGATCCTATTGTCTTTTTAATATGCAAATTAGCCTCTTTCATTGTTATGCAAATTGGATCCTATTGTTATGCATTGTTATGCAAATTGGATCCTATTGTTATGCAAATTGGATCCTATTGTCTTTTTAATATGCAAATTAGCTTCTTTCATTGTTATGCAAATTGGATCCTATTGTTATGCAAATTGGATCCTATTGTCTTTTTAATATGCAAATTAGCTTCTTTCATTGTTATGCAAATTAGATCCTATTGTTATGCAAATTGGATCCTATTGTCTTTTTAATATGCAAATTAGCTTCTTTCATTGTTATGCAAATTGGATCCTATTGTCTTTTTAATATGCAAATTAGCTTCTTTCATTGTTATGCAAATTGGATCCTATTGTTATGCAAATTGGATCCTATTGTCTTTTTAATATGCAAATTAGCTTCTTTCATTGTTATGCAAATTGGATCCTATTGTTATGCAAATTGGATCCTATTGTCTTTTTAATATGCAAATTAGCTTCTTTCATTGTTATGCAAATTGGATCCTATTGTTATGCAAATTGGATCCTATTGTCTTTTTAATATGCAAATTAGCTTCTTTCATTGTTATGCAAATTGGATCCTATTGTTATGCAAATTGGATCCTATTGTCTTTTTAATATGCAAATTAGCTTCTTTCATTGTTATGCAAATTGGATCCTTTTGTTATGCAAATTGGATCCTATTGTCTTTTTAATATGTAAATTAGCTTCTTTCATTGTTATGCAAATTGGATCCTATTGTCTTTTTCGTATGCAAATTAGCTTTCTATTGTCTTTTTCCGTATGCAAATGAGCTTCTTTTGTCTTTTTTCGTAGAAAATTAGCTTCTTTCATTGTTATGCAAATTGGATTCTATTGTCTTTTTAATATGCAAATTAGCTTCTTTCATTGTTATGCAAATTGGATCCTATTGTCTTTTTAATATGCAAATTAGCTTCTTTCATTGTTATGCAAATTGGATCCTATTGTCTTTTTAATATGCAAATTAGCTTCTTTCATTGTTATGCAAATTGGATCCTATTGTCTTTTTAATATGCAAATTAGCTTCTTTCATTGTTATGCAAATTGGATCCTATTGTCTTTTTAATATGCAAATTAGCTTCTTTCATTGTTATGCAAATTGGATCCTTTTGTTATGCAAATTGGATCCTATTGTCTTTTTAATATGTAAATTAGCTTCTTTCATTGTTATGCAAATTGGATCCTATTGTCTTTTTCGTATGCAAATTAGCTTTCTATTGTCTTTTTCCGTATGCAAATGAGCTTCTTTTGTCTTTTTTCGTAGAAAATTAGCTTCTTTCATTGTTATGCAAATTGGATTCTATTGTCTTTTTAATATGCAAATTAGCTTCTTTCATTGTTATGCAAATTGGATCCTATTGTCTTTTTAATATGCAAATTTGCTTCTTTCATTGTCATGCAAATTGGATCTTATTGTCTTTTTAATATGCAAATTAGCTTCTTTCATTGTCATGCAAATTGATCCTATTGTCTTTTTAATATGCAAATTAGCTTCTTTCATTGTTATGCAAATTGGATCCTATTGTTATGCAAATTGGATCCTATTGTCTTTTTAATATGCAAATTAGCTTCTTTCATTGTTATGCAAATTGGATCCTTTTGTTATGCAAATTGGATCCTATTGTCTTTTTAATATGCAAATTAGCTTCTTTCATTGTCATGCAAATTGATCCTATTGTCTTTTTAATATGCAAATTTGGATCTTATTGTCTTTTTAATATGCAAATTAATATGCAAATTGTCATGCAAATTGGATCCCATTGTTATGCAAATTGGATCTTATTGTCTTTTTAATATGCAAATTGGATCTTATTGTCTTTTTAATATGCAAATTAATATGCAAATTGTCATGCAAATTGGATCCCATTGTTATGCAAATTGGATCCTATTGTCTTTTTAATATGCAAATTAGCTTCTTTCATTGTCATGCAAATTGGATCTTATTGTCTTTTTAATATGCAAATTAGCTTCTTTCATTGTCATGCAAATTGATCCTATTGTCTTTTTAATATGCAAATTAGCTTCTTTCATTGTTATGCAAATTGGATCCTATTGTTATGCAAATTGGATCCTATTGTCTTTTTAATATGCAAATTAGCTTCTTTCATTGTTATGCAAATTGGATCCTATTGTCTTTTTAATATGCAAATTAGCTTCTTTCATTGTTATGCAAATTGGATCCTATTGTTATGCAAATTGGATCCTATTGTCTTTTTAATATGCAAATTAGCTTCTTTCATTGTTATGCAAATTGGATCCTTTTGTTATGCAAATTGGATCCTATTGTCTTTTTAATATGCAAATTAGCTTCTTTCATTGTTATGCAAATTGGATCCTATTGTTATGCAAATTGGATCCTATTGTCTTTTTAATATGCAAATTGTCATGCAAATTGGATCCCATTGTTATGCAAATTGGATCCTATTGTCTTTTTAATATGCAAATTAGCTTCTTTCATTGTTATGCAAATTGGATCCCATTGTTATGCAAATTGGATCCTATTGTCTTTTTAATATGCAAATTAGCTTCTTTCATTGTCATGCAAATTGGATCTTATTGTCTTTTTAATATGCAAATTAGCTTCTTTCATTGTCATGCAAATTGATCCTATTGTCTTTTTAATATGCAAATTAGCTTCTTTCATTGTTATGCAAATTGGATCCTATTGTTATGCAAATTGGATCCTATTGTCTTTTTAATATGCAAATTAGCTTCTTTCATTGTTATGCAAATTGGATCCTATTGTCTTTTTAATATGCAAATTAGCTTCTTTCATTGTTATGCAAATTGGATCCTATTGTTATGCAAATTGGATCCTATTGTCTTTTTAATATGCAAATTAGCTTCTTTCATTGTTATGCAAATTGGATCCTTTTGTTATGCAAATTGGATCCTATTGTCTTTTTAATATGCAAATTAGCTTCTTTCATTGTTATGCAAATTGGATCCTATTGTTATGCAAATTGGATCCTATTGTCTTTTTAATATGCAAATTGTCATGCAAATTGGATCCCATTGTTATGCAAATTGGATCATATTGTCTTTTTAATATGCAAATTAGCTTCTTTCATTGTTATGCAAATTGGATCCCATTGTTATGCAAATTGGATCCTATTGTCTTTTTAATATGCAAATTAGCTTCTTTCATTGTTATGCAAATTGGATCCTATTGTTATGCAAATTGGATCCTATTGTCTTTTTAATATGCAAATTAGCTTCTTTCATTGTCATGCAAATTGGATCCTATTGTTATGCAAATTGGATCCTATTGTCTTTTTAATATGCAAATTAGCTTCTTTCATTGTCATGCAAATTGGATCCTATTGTCTTTTTAATATGCAAATAAGCTTCTTTCATTGTCATGCAAATTGGATCTTATTGTCTTTTTAATATGCAAATTAGCTTCTTTCATTGTCATGCAAATTGATCCTATTGTCTTTTTAATATGCAAATTAGCTTCTTTCATTGTTATGCAAATTGGATCCTATTGTTATGCAAATTGGATCCTATTGTCTTTTTAATATGCAAATTAGCTTCTTTCATTGTTATGCAAATTAGCTTCTTTCATTGTCATGCAAATTGGATCCTATTGTCTTTTTAATATGCAAATTAGCTTCTTTCATTGTTATGCAAATTGGATCCCATTGTTATGCAAATTGGATCATATTGTCTTTTTAATATGCAAATTAGCTTCTTTCATTGTTATGCAAATTGGATCCCATTGTTATGCAAATTGGATCCTATTGTCTTTTTAATATGCAAATTAGCTTCTTTCATTGTTATGCAAATTGGATCCTATTGTTATGCAAATTGGATCCTATTGTCTTTTTAATATGCAAATTAGCTTCTTTCATTGTCATGCAAATTGGATCCTATTGTTATGCAAATTGGATCCTATTGTCTTTTTAATATGCAAATTAGCTTCTTTCATTGTCATGCAAATTGGATCCTATTGTCTTTTTAATATGCAAATAAGCTTCTTTCATTGTCATGCAAATTGGATCTTATTGTCTTTTTAATATGCAAATTAGCTTCTTTCATTGTCATGCAAATTGATCCTATTGTCTTTTTAATATGCAAATTAGCTTCTTTCATTGTTATGCAAATTGGATCCTATTGTTATGCAAATTGGATCCTATTGTCTTTTTAATATGCAAATTAGCTTCTTTCATTGTTATGCAAATTAGCTTCTTTCATTGTCATGCAAATTGGATCCTATTGTCTTTTTAATATGCAAATTAGCTTCTTTCATTGTCATGCAAATTGGATCCTATTGTCTTTTTAATATGCAAATTAGCTTCTTTCATTGTCATGCAAATTGATCCTATTGTCTTTTTAATATGCAAATTAGCTTCTTTCATTGTTATGCAAATTGGATCCTATTGTTATGCAAATTGGATCCTATTGTCTTTTTAATATGCAAATTAGCTTCTTTCATTGTTATGCAAATTAGCTTCTTTCATTGTCATGCAAATTGGATCCTATTGTCTTTTTAATATGCAAATTAGCTTCTTTCATTGTCATGCAAATTGGATCCTATTGTCTTTTTAATATGCAAATTAGCTTCTTTCATTGTCATGCAAATTGATCCTATTGTCTTTTTAATATGCAAATTAGCTTCTTTCTTTGTCATGCAAATTGGAGCCTATTGTCTTTTTAATATGCAAATTAGCTTCTTTCTTTGTCATGCAAATTGGATCCTATTGTCTTTTTAATATGCAAATTAGCTTCTTCCTTTGTCATGCAAATTGGAGCCTATTGTCTTTTTAATATGCAAATTAGCTTCTTCCTTTGTCATGCAAATTGGAGCCAATTGTCTTTTTAATATGCAAATTAGCTTCTTTCTTTGTCATGCAAATTGGAGCCTATTGTCTTTTTAATATGCAAATTAGCTTCTTTCTTTGTCATGCAAATTTGATCCTATTGTCTTTTTAATATGCAAATTAGCTTCTTTCTTTGTTATGCAAATTAGCTTTCTTTCATTGTTATGCAAATTTGATTCTTTTGTCTTTTTTATATGCAAATTAGCTTTCTTTTATTATTATTATGCAAATTGGATTCTATTCTTGAAAGAGTAGGGAAGAAAACAACTTGATGAAACTAACTTGGAAGAGTTGAGAAAAGAGTAGGGAAAAGAGTTGATTAACTTAATTGAAATGAAAAAAAAACACTTGTAAGAGAGTTGAGAAAATAGCTTGAAAGAGAAAGGAATTGGAAGAAACGGGAAAAATCTTGAAAGAGTTGAGAAAATAACTTGATTGAGTTGAAAAAAACACTTATAAGAGAGTTAAGAAAGAACTTTCAATAGTTAAGAAAATAACTTGTAAGAATTGAGAAAGGAGTTCAAGAAATCAACTAAGAAGAGTTAAGATAAAAAGTTGCAATAACTTGATTGAGAAAGAACTTGAAAGAGTAGGGAAAATAGCTTGGAAGAGTAGGGAAAATAACTTGAAAGAGTTGAGAAAATAACTTGATTGAGAAAGAACTTGAAAGAGTTGAGAAAATAACTTGATTGAGTTGAAAAAAAACCACTTATAAGAGAGTTAAGAAATAACTTGGAAGAGTCGAGAAAATAACTTGAAAGAGTTGAGAAAATAACTTGATTAAGAAAGAACTTGGGAAAGAGTTGAGAAAATTAATTGATTGAGAAAATAACTTGAAAGAGAAAGGACTTGGAAGAATAGAGAAAATAACATGAAAGAGTTCAGAAAATAACTTGAAAGAGAAAGGACTTGGAAGAATAGGGAAAATAACTTGATTAAGAAAGAACTTGGAAGGGTTGAGAAAATAACTTGGAAGGGTTGAGAAAATAACTTGAAAGAGTAGGGAAAATAACTTGGATGTTGAGAATAACTTGAAAGAGTTGAGAAAATAACTTGATTGGAGAGAACTTGAAAGAGTTGAGAAAACAACTTGAAAGAGTAGGGAAGAAAATAACTTGAAAGAGTTGAGAAAATAACTTGATTAAGAAAGAACTTGAAAGAGTAGGGAAGAAAAAAACTTGATTAAGAAATAACTTGGAAGAGTTGAGAAAATAACTTGAAAGAGAAAGGACTTGGAAGAATAGGGAAAACAACTTGAAAGAGTTGAGAAAATAACTTGGAAGAGTTGAGAAAATAATTTGAAAGAATTTAGAAAATAACTTGGAAGAGTTGAGAAAATAACTTGAAAGAGAAAGGACTTGGAAGAATAGGGAAAATAACTTGAAAGAGTTGAGAAAATAACTTGAAAGAGTTGAGAAAATAACTTGATTTAGAAAGAACCTGGAAGAGTTGAGAAAATAACTTGGAAGAGTAGGGAAAATAACTTGAAAGAGTTGAGAAAATAACTTGATTGAGTTGAAAAAATTAATTGATTGAGAAAATAACTTGAAAGAGAAAGGACTTGGAAGAATAGGAAAAATAACTTGATTAAGAAAGAACTTGGAAGAGTTGAGAAAATAACATGAAAGAGTTCAGAAAATAACTTGAAAGAGAAAGGACTTGGAAGAATAGGGAAAATAACTTGATTAAGAAAGAACTTGGAAGAGTTGAGAAAATAACATGAAAGAGTTCAGAAAATAACTTGAAAGAGAAAGGACTTGGAAGAATAGGGAAAATAACTTGATTAAGAAAGAATTTGGAAGAGTTGAGAAAATAACATGAAAGAGTTCAGAAAATAACTTGAAAGAGAAAGGACTTGGAAGAATAGGGAAAATAACTTGATTAAGAAAGAACTTGGAAGGGTTGAGAAAATAACTTGAAAGAGTAGGGAAAATAACTTGGAAGAGTAGGGAAAATAACTTGGATGTTGAGAATAACTTGAAAGAGTTGAGAAAATAACTTGATTGAGAAAGAACTTGAAAGAGTTGAGAAAATAACTTGATTAAGAAAGAACTTGAAAGAGTAGGGAAAACAACTTGAAAGAGTAGGGAAGAAAATAACTTGAAAGAGTTGAGAAAATAACTTGATTAAGAAAGAACTTGGAAGAGTTGAGAAAAGAGTAGGGAAAATAGCTTGAAAGAGTTGAGACAATAACTTGATTAAGAAAGAACTTGAAAGAGTAGGGAAGAAAACAACTTGAAAGAGTAGGGAAGAAAAAAACTTGATTAAGAAATAACTTGGAAGAGTTGAGAAAATAACTTGAAAGAGAAAGGACTTGGAAGAATAGGGAAAATAACTTGAAAGAGTTGAGAAAATAACTTGGAAGAGTTGAGAAAATAACTTGAAAGAGAAAGGACTTGGAAGAATAGGGAAAATAACTTGAAAGAGTTGAGAAAATAACTTGAAAGAGTTGAGAAAATAACTTGATTAAGAAAGAACCTGGAAGAGTTGAGAAAATAACTTGAAAGAGTAGGGAAAATAACTTGAAAGAGTTGAGAAAATAACTTGATTGAGAAAGAACTTGAAAGAGTTGAGAAAATAACTTGATTGAGTTGAAAAAAAAACACTTATAAGAGAGTTAAGAAATAACTTGGAATTGTTGAGAAAATAACTTGGAAGAGTTGAGAAAAGAATGGGGAAAATAACTTGATTAAGAAAGAACTTGGAAAGGTTGAGAAAATAACTTGAAAGAGTTGAGAAAATTAATTGATTGAGAAAATAACTTGAAAGAGAAAGGACTTGGAAGAATAGGGAAAATAACTTGATTAAGAAAGAACTTGGAAGAGTTGAGAAAATAACATGAAAGAGTTCAGAAAATAACTTGAAAGAGAAAGGACTTGGAAGAATAGGGAAAATAACTTGATTAAGAAAGAACTTGGAAGGGTTGAGAAAATAACTTGAAAGAGTAGGGAAAATAACTTGGAAGAGTAGGGAAAATAACTTGATTGAGAAAGAACTTGAAAGAGTTGAGAAAATAACTTGATTGAGAAAGAACTTGGAAGAGTTGAGAAAATAACTTGAAAGAGTTGAGAAAATAACTTGATTAAGAAAGAACTTGAAAGAGTAGGGAAAACAACTTGAAAGAGTAGGGAAGAAAATAACTTGAAAGAGTTGAGAAAATAACTTGATTGAGTTGAAAAAAAAACACTTGTATGAGAGTTGAGAAAATAACTTGAAAGAGAAAGGACTTGGAAGAATAGGGAAAAAATCTTGAAAGAGTTGAGAAAATAACTTGATTGAGTTGAAAAAAAAAACACTTATAAGAGAGTTAAGAAAGAACTTTCAATAGTTAAGAAAATAACTTGTAAGAATTGAGAAAGGAGTTCAAGAAATCAACTAAGAAGAGTTAAGATAAAAAGTTGCAAGAATTTATTTAGAATTTGGAAGAGTTGAGAAAATAACTTGGAAAGGGTTTGTGAGAGAACTTTCAAGAGTTGAGAAATTAACTTGTAAGATGAGTTCATCAAGAGTTGATAAACAAACCGTTGAAGATTTGGAGAGTTAAGATAAAAAGTTGCAAGAATTTATTTAGAATTTGGAAGAGTTGAGAAAATAAATTGTAAGAGTTGAGAAAGATTTTGTAAGAGTTAAGAAAACAACTTTCATTGCTTTGTTTTGTTTTGTGTTTTGTCTTCCTTGTTCAATATTGTTTCTTTAAGTGTATTTTTCGTCTATAAGCTTTGGCTTCCTGTGTTATGCCTCCACATGAGTTTTATTGTATCATTTGTTTTGTATTTTCCCTAAGTGATTATCCTTGGTGTAAATAAATGTTGAGGATGAATTGAGGAAGAAAAGTTGATAAACAAAGTGTAGAGTGAAGAAAAACAAACTTGGAAGAGTGTGATAACGCTTAAAAGTTTAAATAAGTTTGGAGAACACTTGGTAGATACTTTCGAGGACACAGTTTAGGGAAACTTTGTAAGGAGTTTTTTGAGCGAGAAATAGAATATTTAAAGGATAGCTCTGATAAAGGTTTGCACTCAGGACCGTCGGCCTGGGGCCGCATAATTTCCGTTCCATGTTGTGCGTGTGGCGTGATTTTTCAAGAAATTGTTTTCATACTCACATGTCCAAATGCAGCTGAAGTTCAGTCTAGTGTCGTTCAACTTTGTGGCAAAGTTAGTAAAGTAATTTGTTCATACTCACAGGTCCAATGAATGAAGTTCAGCCTATTTAAGTTCCAATTAGTAAACCCAACACCAGCTTAACTTATTGTCTTAAATGGACTTGGTGACCAATCCAAACATAGTTTTAGAGCAAAAAGTTAAAGGGTCTGTATACATTTGGTTTGAGAAAATTTAAGCAGCTCATGAACAGATTGATGTTTGAAAATCAGTAGGATATTAACAAGTTTTGGGGGACTGAACAGAAATGCTTTTGGAAACTTGAAAGGTTGATACAAAATGTATACTTAATGAATTCCTTGAGGGCAGTACGAAGCATCCAACCAGGGTTCCTCATGATGGTTTGAGGCAGTTGTCTGTCTTGATGGGCACTCTGGACGTCATGTTCATCGCTGTTGTTCTCACTGGACAGTTTCTGTTCGATCTCAATTGTCTTGGAGGCAAGGTGGTCTGCTTGAGTGTTCTGACCCTCTTCATTAGCATCCTTGATCTGAAGTAGTTGGACAATAACAAAATCAAGTTAGTTACTGAGATCCATAATGTTTAAGACAGTTATCCCAACATGTTGAAATACAAGACCATTAAAAACAACCTCATGTGCCAAACATGCCAGAAACACCAGGGCAAACCTTCTTTCCAAGTGGATATAATTGGGCTATATCCCTCTCAAAAGACAGAGCAATAGCGGTCAAGTGTTGAGAAACTGCACAAAAATGCACTTGAAATGATTTGAGAAGTAGAACATAACCTTGGAATTGTTGTGATAGATGGAGAATGATTACCTCAAAAATTATTGCCACAGTAGAATATAAAGTTGGCTTGGCTTGAATAGAGAACACACATTGGGTTGTAAAAGTAACAACAGAAATATGCAATGGCTCAAAAGAAAACTTATCTTGCGAAGCTTGGCAACATAATGATTCACAAATTCGGTAGGTAGATCTCTATTAAGTGATATCTGGTTCTGAGAAGAACCGGTGGGCTCAATACTTCAGACAGCATATTTTGTCCGTCAGGGGACCACTGGACTCAAACTCATGCTTATACAGGCAAGTGGTAGCTGAAGATGCATATTGGAGCAGGAAGGGCATGGTGAGGAGTCTATGGTTCCCCAACAGTTCACTTCGGGTATAGAAGACCCTAAGTCTGGGGGAGACTGGTGATGAAGAGACTAGGTTCCTAATCAAATGGACTTCGGGTATAAATGACCCTAGGTCCGAGGGGAGACTTGTGTATTGCATCGGAAAATGAGTTGGTTCTTCAATCAGTAAATAATCTAGAAAAAAGGCACAACATTAAGCATTTCATCAAAAGTCATCTGCAAGGCATTGCATGGCTGTAATTAAACTTTAATTACATCCATACAATGTCAACATGAAATGGTATTGAGACATTGTACAAGATTGCTAGGAAAATTACTTGAGCAGTTCAACATGCACTAGGTATAGTGTTAAAGATGCCACAAAAATGGACAACAACAAATTTGACAAAATATCGCACAATCATAAGGTTGTGAACTTGTAGCGGGTTGAAAATTTATTCAGCTCAGCGAGTTTTTAGGGAATCGTTATTCTGCTGATCAGAGATGGCACAATTGTGGCTTAGGAATAATAGAAGTTTAATAAACCTGTAATAAAATCACAAGGTTTAAAAAATGTGCAAATACCTTCAATGCTGTCATGACAATCTATCTTGTAGAACCTTCACCGCTGGTCCAGATTGACATGCTTTCATCATCTGTGCTAGCAGCAGCCAACCCTGTCTAAGAACAGCCAGCATGACAATCTAGATGAAACCAAAGTATACATGACAATATAAATCCCATAATATAAATCACAAGATGCCACAATTTGAAAAACACTTGACAACGATTTTCGGTAAATTTAAAGACAGCCCATCATCTTAGTTTTTGAGGAACAACACAACATGTGCTTGAAGCTTTCTATGTTACAATCAACATGGTGACCAATCCAAACAAAGTCAAGCCAAACGTTAAAAGTCTGCATACATTTGGTTTGAGAAAATTTACGAGGAATTTGAGCACAAAAGCAGCTTCTGGCCAGTTTGATATTTGAAAATCAGCAGGATCAAAAATGATGATGGACCAGACAGAATGTGCTTTCGGAAAATTGAAGGGTTGATACAAAAGTATACTTAACGATTTCTTTGAGGGCAGTAGGAAGCATCCAACCATTGTCTCGTGATGGTTTGAAGCAGTTGTCTTGGCGGGAACTCCAGAGGTCATGTTCATCGCTGTTGTTCTCCCTGGACAGTTTCTGCTCAATCTCTACGGTCTATCAAACGAGGTGGTCCGCTTGAGTGTTCTTTTACTTCATTCATCTGAATTGGGAGAACCAATAAATTCAAGCAAATATAAAGAGTCATTTATTTAGTTACCGAGAGCCATAATGTTTAAGACAGTTCTGCTAACATGTTGAAATACAAAACCCATAAAAACAATGCCATTTGCCCAACATGCCAGAAACACCAGGGCAAACCCTTTATTCCCAAGATGGGACAATTTGGTTCCCCCCACTCACAGGCCGGAGCAATAATGGTTAAGTGTTGAGAAACTGCACAAAAATGCACTTGAAATGATTTGAGAAGTAGAACATAACCTTGGAATTGTTGTGATAGATGGAGAATGATTACCTCAAAAATTATTGCCACAGTCGAATATAAAGTTGGCTTGGCTTGAATAGAGAACACACATTGGGTTGTAAAAGTAACAGAAATATGCAATGGCTCAAAAGAAAACTTATCTTGCAAAGCTTGGCAACATAATGATTTACAAACTCGGTAGGTAGATCTATATTGAGTGATATCTGGTTCTAAGAAGAACCGGTGGGCTCAATATTTCAGACAGTATACTTTGTCCATCAGGAGACTGCTGGACTCCAACTCATGCTTATACAGGCAAGTGGTAGCTGAAGATGCATATTGGAGCAGGAAGGGCATGGTGAGGAGTCTATGGTTCCCCAAAAATTGACTTCGGTATAGAAGACCCTAAGTATGGGGGAGACTGGTGATGAAGAGACTAGGTTCCTAATCAAATGGACTTTGGGTATAAATGACCCTAGGTCCGAGGGGAGACTTGTGTATTGCATCAGAAAATGAGTTTGTTCTTCAATCAGTGAATAATCTGGAAAAAAAAGCACAACATTAAGCATTTCATCAAAAGTCATCTGCAAGGCATTGCATGGCTGTAATTAAACTTTAATCACAGCCATACAACGTCAACATGAAATGGTATTGAGAAATTGTACACGGTTGCTTTGAAAATGCCCTGAGCAGTTCAACATGAACTACGTGTGGTTTATAGAGATGTCACAAAACTGGACAACAGGAGTTTCTACAAAATATCAAAGGCACCACACCATCAAGTGATGAAAAGCAAATTTCAGTGTACAAAAATCAGAGATGACACAGTTGTGGCTCAGGAATAATACAAGTTAAATAAAAGTGTAATAAAATCACAAAGTTACAACAAAAATGTGCATATATACCTTTAATGCTGTCATGACAATCTATCTTGTACAACCTTCACCGATGTTCTTTCAGGTTGACAAGCTTTCACCATCTGTTATAGCGCCAGCAAACCCTGTCTAATGAACTTGATCACAAAAGCAGCTTATGAACAGTTTGATATCTGAAAATCAGTAGAATGAAAGAAGTTGAGGGACTAGACAGAATGTGCTTTCGGAAAGTTGGATTACGCCCCACTCAAAGGACTGATGATAAAGTGTTGGGTACTGCACAAAATTGGTTTTGAAATGATTTGAGAAGTAGAACATAACCTTGGAATTGTTATGATAGATGAAGAGTGACTACCTCTTATTGGCAAAGTAAAATAAACATTGGCTTGGCTTTAATATAGAACAGACACTGGATTGTAAAAGTAACAACAAAAATATGGTATGGCTCAAAAGAAAACTTATCTTGCGAAGCTCTATTTAGTGATATCTGACTCTGAGAAGAACCGGTAGGCTCAATATTTCAGACAGTATACTGTGTTCGTCATGGCAGTACAAAGCATCCAACCAGTGTTCTCATGATGGTTTAAGGCCGTGTCTTGATGGGGTCGACTCTAGACGTCAGGTTCATCACTGCTGTTTTCATTAGGCTATTTCTGTTCAATCCGTACTGTCTTGAAAACAACCTGGTCTGCTCTAGTGTTCTGACCCTCTTCAAGAGCCTCCTTGATCTGAAGAAGTTGGACAATAAAAAAATCAAGTATTTTATAATCGTCATCCATTTAGTTAAAGGTTTTAAGACAGGTATGCTAAGTTTTTTAAATACAAGACCCTTATACAACATCATTTGCCTCACATGCAAGAAACACTCGGGCAAATCCTTCTCTCCGAGGTAAACAAAATCCTAAGATGTACTGCAGCCTGTGTTAGTATAATCTGTGTTTGAGAAGGATTGCAATTTTAAGAAATACGATAAGGGAAAAAGATAATTTTCTTATGAAATTTGAATATTAGAAGCATTACTGCAGTAACGATGGTTGGTAAGTTTTTAAATGGCCGGACAACACATTCTTTGGGTCGTGATTTTGTAGTATTTTGAAAAACTATCAGCTTAGTAAGATTTGTGGGACCAGACATCCTGCTTATCAGAGATGGCAGTTGAAAAACTGTTCAGCTTAGCAAGTTTTGTGAGACTCCGCATCCTGCTTATCATACATGGCACACTCTACAGTGTAACTAAAACACAAGGTTAACAAAATGTGCATATACCTTCAACAGAGTCATGGCAATCTATGTTGTAGAACCTTCACCGATGTTCTCAAAGCAACCTAGATGGAATCAAAGCATACAAAACACAAATCACAATACGCCATACTTTGAAAAATACTTGACAAATGATTTTCGTTAAATTTAAAGACAGCCAAACATCTTAGTTTTTGAGGAACAACACAACATGAGCTTTTTAGTAAGGCAGCTTTGACCATATTTGAGATGGATGTGGACGTTCCAGACAAAGCACCAAACTTTTCCCACGTGTTCCTTAACACCTAACTTTACATTTTTGATAAGAACCACTTCACCAAGACATATTATGGCAGCCATCTTGAATTTCCAAGATGATGTCTGAGGTAAGATGATGTCTGATCTAGGCCAGGTCTGGCCACACAAAGTTAGACGATGTTTGATCTAGGCCAGGTCTGGCCACACTAGTTTAGATGATGTCTGATTTTGGCAAGGTCTGGCAAAACAAGGTTGGATGATGTTTGTTCTGGGCCTGGCCTAGCCACAATAGGTTGGATGATGTCCGATTTAGGCAAGGTCTTGCAAGACAAGGTTGGATGATGTTTGATCTAGGCCTGGTCTGACCACAATAGGTAAGATGATGTCTGATAGGTTAGACGATGTTTTGGCAAGGTCTTGCTACACAAGGGTGGATGACTTTAGAACTTGGCCAGGTCTGGCCACACCATACTTGACGATGTTTTGGCAAGGCCTGGCAACACAAGGTTGGATTGTTTTAGAACTTGGCCAGGTTAGATGATGTTTTGGCAAGGTCTGGCAACACAAAGTTGGATGATGTTAGAACTTGGCCAGGTCTGGCAACACAAGGTTGGATGATGTTAGAACTTGGCCAGGTTAGACAATGTTTTGGCAAGGTCTTGCAACACAATTTTGGATGTTAGAACTTGGCCAGGTTAGACGATGTTTGGCAAGGTCTGGCAACAAAAGGTTGGATGATGTTCAAACTTGGCCAGGTTAGACGGTGTTTTGGTAAGATGATGTCTGACTTTGGCAAGGTCTAGCAACAAAAGGTTGGATGTTAAAACTTGGTCAGGTCTGGCCATACCAGGTTAGACGATGTTTTGGCAAGGTCTGGCAACACAAGGTTGGATGATGTTGGTTCTTGGCCTGGTCTGACCACACAAGGTAAGATGATGTCTGATTTTGGCAAGGTCTGGCAACAAAAGGTTGGATGGTGTTAGAACTTGGCCAGGTTAGACGATGTTTTGGCAAAGTCTTGCAACACAAGTTTGGATGTTTGATCTGGGCCTGGTCTGACCACACCAGGTTAGACGATGTTTCTACAAGGTCTGGCAACACAAGGTTGGATGATGTTGGTTCTTGGCCTGGTCTGACCACAAAAGGTAAGATGTCTGATTTTGGCAAGGTCTGGCAACAAAACATTGGATGATGTTCGAACTTGGCCAGGTTAGACGATGTTTTGGCAAGGTCTTGCAACACAATTCGGCTACATGCAGACTCAACTGTGGCAACAAACATACCTCTGTTAATGTCATCGTTGAGACCATCTCTCAACAGTCGTGCCATGGAAATCCAAGACGGCCGCCAGATTACGTCTTAGTGAAGTGGTTCCTATTAAGAATGCAAATCTTAGGTATTAAGGAACACGTGGGAAAAGTTTGGTGCTTTTGTCCAGAACGTCCACATCCATTCGCTTAGCTGTCTGGGTGACCAATCCCAACAAAGCGAAGCCAAAAGTTGAAGGGTCTGTATACATTTGGTTTGAGAAAATATAAGCAGCTCATGAACAGTTTGATGTTTGAAAATAAGCAGAATGAAGAATTTTGAGGGCCCAGACAGAATGTGGTTATGGAAAATTGAAGGGTTGATTCAAAAAGTATACTTATCAAGTTCTTTGAGGGCAGTACTAAGCATCCAACCAGTGTTCTCATGATGGTTTAAGGCATTTATCTCGATGGGGACTCTGGACGTCATGTTCATCACTGCTGTTCTCATTAGACTGTTTCTGTTCGATCCCTACTGTCTTGAAGACGAGGTGGTCCGCTCTGGTGTTCTGACCCTCTTCAAGAGCCTCCTTGATCTGAAGTAGTTGGACAATAACAAAATCAAGCATTTATAAAGCATCATCCATTTAGTTAATGAGAGCCATAATGTTTAAAGACAGTTATGCCAAGTTGTTGAAATACAAGACCCATAATACATCATTTGCCTCACATGCAAGAAACACCGGGGCAAACCCTTCTCCTCAAGGTAAATAGAACCAAGATGAACAGTAGCTTTTGATAGTATAATCTATGTTCGAGAAGCATTGCAATTTGCATTCTTATGAAATTTGAATGTGAGAAGCATTACTGCAGTAACGTTGGTTGGTAAGTCGTTAAAGGCCGGACAACACATGATTAATTTCAAGAGATTGCACAATCTTTGGGTGGTGAACTTGTAGTAGGTTGAAAAACTATTCAGCTTACTAAGTTTTGTGGGACTGGACATTCTGTTTCTCAGAGATGGCACAGCTGTGGCTTAGGAATATTACAAATTTAATAAGTAATATTAAAACACAAGGTTGATATAATGTGCATATACCTTCAACAGTGTCATGACAATCTATGTTGTAGAACCTTCACCGATGTTCTTTTGTTCAAGGTTGGCATGCTTTCATCATCTGTGCTTGCAGCGCAGCAGCAAACCCTGTCTAAGGACAGCCAGCATGGCAACCTAGATGGAATCAAAGCATACATGACAATACAAATCACAAGAATGCCACATTTTGAAAACTACTTGACAAATGATTTTCAGTAAATTTAAAGACATGCAAACATCTTAGTTTTTGAGGAACAACACAACATGAGCTTGGAGCTTTCTATGTTACAATCAACTGTGTGACCAATCCAAACAAAGCCAAGCCAAAAGTTAAAGCGTCTGTAAAAGTGTGGAAGCATGGAAGTTTCGTGGCCAAACGGTTAAGAGCACTGAATTCATACTCTGGTGTTTCTGATCAGCAGAGTGCAGGTTGGAATTCCCAGCTGTGACACTTGTGTCCTCAAGCAAGATTCTTCACTATTGCCTTGTCCTTCGGATGGGACTTCAACTGTTGGGCCCATGTGTTACGTAACACATGTATCAGAACCCAGTGCACTTATATCGAAAAAAAAAAGTGGTTCGCCCGGTGTTCCTGGTCCGATCTGCAGCAAATATGGAGCGTTCAGAATTAGGTCTAATAATACAAACGTAGTCCCACATCTTGCAGGAAAAACTGAATGTTACAGCGCCAGGAACGTCACTGAGTGACGGACATGTGCGCTATATAAGAAGCCACAATTATTATTATACTTTTTGGTTTGTGCAAATGTAAACAACTCATGAACAGTTTGATGTTTGCAAATAAGCAGAATGAATAATTTTGAGGGACCGGACAGAGTGTGGTTATGGAAGATTGAAGGGTTGATTCAAAAAGTATACTTAACGATTTCTTTGAGGGCAGTACCAAGCATCCAACCAGTGTTCTCATGATGGTTTAAGGCCGTGTCTTGATGGGGACGTCGTGTTCATCACTGTTGTTCTCATTAGGCTGTTTATGTGCAATCCTTACTGTCTCGAAAGCAACCTGGTGTGCTCTAGTGTTCTGACCCTCTTCAAGAGCCTCCTTGATCTGAAGTAGTTAGACAAAAACAAAATCAAGCATTATAAAACGTCATCCATTAAGTTACCGAGAGCCATAATGTTTTTGGAATACAAGACACATATTTACAACATCACTTGCCTCACATGCAAGAAACAACCGGGCAAATCCTTCTTTACAAGGTAAACAAAATCCTGAGAAGTACAGCAGCCTTTGTTGGTACAATGAGTGTTTGAGAAACATTGCAATTTGAAGCAGCACAATAATGGAAAAAGATATACTGTTCTTTCTTATGAAATTTGACTATGTGAGAATACTGCTAGTAACGCTTCTTAGATTGTGCATTCCTGTATAGATTTGCTCCGGAGTTTCAGCAAAATATCTCATAACTGTGACCACCTTTTGAAATGAAATTGTGACAGGTAGATGAAACTGTATATTTTCAAGGATTTTTACAACCAAAAGTTTCCCCTTGAAGCTTCAAAACTTTACTGACTACATAGTAAACTCTTTATAAAGAATCAGCCTGGGTTCTTCACTTTATCAGGTTGAGGCCTCAGAAATTATTGGCACAGAACCATGTAAAGTTGATTGACTTTGAGAAGAAAAAAAAAATGTGTAGTATCAGTAGAAAAAGAACTTTGGAACGGCTTAACAAAATGTCTACCCTATGAAGCTTGGCAACATAATGATTTACAAACCCTGTAGGTAGATCTCTATTGAGTGAGGCTCAATGGTTCAGACAGAATACTCTGTTCGTCCGGTGACTGCTGGAATCCAACTCTTGCTCATACAGGAGAGTGGTAGCTAAAGATGCGTGTTGGAGCAGGACGGCAGGGTGAAGAGCCTATGATCCTAAATGAATTGACATAACATTTATCAAGCATTTCATAAAAAGTCATCTAGCAAGGGCATTGCATGGCTGTAATTAAAAAATAACTACAGCCATACAATATTAACATGAAATGGTATTGAGAGATTGTACACGCTTGCTTTGAAAATGACTTGAGCAGTTCAACATGAACTATGTACTGTTTATAGAGATGTCACAAAACTGAACAACAGAAGTTTTTACAAAATATCAAAGGGACCGCAACATCAAGAGATAAAAACAAATTTCAGAGTAACAAAAGTCATTCTTTATCCGTGATGCAAATTTACCATCTCTTATAAAAGTCATTTGGTCAATAAGTTTTTGAAGGGCTGGACAACACACAGATAATTTAAAAATATCGCACAATCATAAGCTCGTGAAGCTCGTAAACTTGTAGCGAGTTGGAAATCTTTTCAGCTCAACAAGTGTTGAGGGACTCAACATTACGCTTATCAGAGATGACACAGTTGTAGCTTAGGAATAATACAAGTTTAACAAAAGTGTAATAACATCACAAGGTTAAAAAAATGTGAATATACCTTTAATGATGTCACGACAATCTGTCTTGTAGAACCTTAACAGATGTTCTTTTGTTCCAGATTGACATGCTTTCATCATCTGTTCTAGCAGCAGCCAACCCTGTCTAAGGAATATCAGCACGGCAATCTAGATGAAATCAAATCAAATCAAACATGGCAATATAAATCCCATGATAAAAATCACAAGAATACCACATTTAGAAAAATACATGACAAATGATTTTGACAAAAGACAGCCAAACATCTTAGTTTTTGAAGAACAAAACAAGCCAAAAGTGAAAGGGTCCAGATAAGTTTAGTTTGAGAAAATTTATTCAGCTCATGAACAGTTAGATATTTGAAAATTAGGATACAATTTTTTTGAAAGACCAAACGTTTTGTGCTTTTGGAAAACTGAATTATTTGATAACAAAAGTATACTTAACAGTAAGTACGAAGCACCCAACCTGTGTTCTCATGATGGTTAGAGGTAATTGTCTTAATGGGGACTTGATGGGGACTTGATGGGGATGCCGTGTTCATCACTGCTGTGTTTATTAGACAGTTTCTGTTCAATCTCTACCGTCCTGAAAGCTAGATGGTCCGCTTGAGTGTTCTGACCCTCCTGAACAAAACTCAATTAAAACAAGGATTCCAAGAGAGAACAATTTATTAAATTTGAAACAAATGAGACTTGAACTAATTTTGTTAAACAATTGCACAATTTTTTGTAAAATTTCATAATGACACACAATCAGCTTGGGAACAATTTGTAAGTGAATAATATAATGTTTGTAGTGGAAAGTGTCAGAGGATTGGATTAGGTTGGATTGGGTTAAAAAACATTAGAGAGATATAACCTCAGTGCATGGGACAAGTTTTGTTTGATGAGAGTTAAGTTCAAATTGAGAAGATATGGAATCAAACTTAAGGACTTACCCATTGAATATATAATAGTCGTTTGTCATCACAGGATGAACTACAGTGGTTGGAGAGAAGCATTCAGTTTCTAGATAGCACAGCATTTACAGTCACATGGTTAGTCTGCAATGAATTTCTAGACATGTTCCAAGTGGTTAGGCTTTCATCATCTGTGCAGGCAGTAGCCAACTCTGTCAAAGAAACAACAAAGAATCAATTAACACATACATAACGTTAAAAATCACATTATTAGATTGATAAGTTTTTGAAAGACAGTCAACAGAACTGTTTAGTTTAGTACACGATTTTGAAGATAAAAAAACTTAGCAAGTTTTGGGAAAAGTCGGTAGATGGTGTAACACTGTTATTGTGAGTTTGGCTGGCACTGGGATATACAGTTTGCGAGTTAGAAAAATCATTAGGTTGCCTTTAAGGAATGGGCCAACAGGCTGATGGTGAACATTAAAGTTCACAACATCAGCTTGTAAACATTTTTAAACTAACCCATCAATACATTGGCAAGTTGAGAGGAATAGACATCATAAGTTTCAAGAAATAACAACTAAATACAGCACAAGAACAACTAAAAACACTTCAATGTTTCTTTTAGACTAGTAAGTTTGCGAGTAAATTAGCACAAAATCAACTATAAAAAAAAAAAAAAATTAAAACAAATAAACAATAAATAAACAAATAAATAAATAAATAAATAAATAAATAAATAAATAAATAAATAAATAAATAAATAAATAAACAAATAAATAAAAAATAAGTAAATAAGTAAATAAATAAATAAATAAATAAATAAATAAATAACTTAAAAATAAATTGATTTTAAAATAAGCTTGCTCTTTTCACAGATGTCATAACACTGACTTCCTTAGAACACATAATAATTTGTATAATTAGACAACGATATTTTAAACTAACTCTATCGACCGACGACAGAACGAGGTGCACTTGCATTGCAGGCAGAAAACTAAACATCTCTCAGAATGTTTGACCTCACACGTGATGCAACCAGTTTCTACAAAGCAACTGTAGAATGTATGCGGTATGAGGTGCCTCGCTACACGTGACGTCACAATAGGCAAATCCTGGCCGTAGAGATGAGGTTGGTACCTAACAAAAACGCGCGTGAACTGCCGTCATTCCACTGGCACTGAGTTCGCTGCATGCATGACGGTCGTTTTTTGACTACATCATGACGCTGTTTGCGCGAAAATGTTCTTGATTGACAAAATTTTAAAAATAACGAAGAAAAAACCCCAGTAAGTTCTTCTTCCAACTTTAACTAAGAAGAAGCAATCATGATTATGTTTTATAGTGTATCGATAGCATATCAGCAGAATACAAAAGTGCTGGAATTTTTTGACAACGGGTCGACCCATCGCATTTAATACCTGGGCCCCATTTCATAGAGCTGCTAAGCACACAAAATTCGCTTAGCATGACATTTTTACCTTGATAAAAACAGGATTATTAACCAAATTTCCAATTGATTTTCAGGATAAGCAAACAAAAGCTAAATACTTTCAAACGAGCAATATGCAACAAATGGACATTTGGGTGGTAATCCTGTTTTGGTCAGGGAGGAAATTTCATGCTAAGCAAATACTTGTGCTAAGCAGCTCAATCAAATTGGGCCCTGGCTAGCACAACGGGCACTCTGAACAACTTGCACTATGAAATTTCAGAAAATACAACATTTGCTTGGGAACAATAGTTAGTGTTCGCCCGATAGTCCGATAGTTCGAAGGTTCGATAGTCCAAAGGTTCGATAGTCCGAAGGTTCGATAGTCCAAACGCACAAATTTCACATAACAGGAGGGTTAATCATTAGTCTGAAAATGAAATAGGGTTCGTTAATCTGAATATTTGATACGATAGTACGAAGGTTCATTGATCTAAAGGTTCACTGGTCCAAAGGTTTGGTAGTCTAAAGCGACGATAGTGTCCGATAGTCCGAATCGACAATCAAACCTTATTGTAAATTCGGACTATTGAATCTTCGGACTATCAAACCTTTGGACTTATGAATCTTCAAACAATGATTAACAAACAAACATTTGGTTAAAAAGGCAATGGACATTACTGGTAATTACTCAAAATAATTATGAGCATAAAACCTTACTTTGAAACATGTAATGGGGCGAGGTTGATAGAATAAACCGTTGTGAGAAAGAGAAGTTATTTTCCAAGAATTTGATTTTGATACCTCATAATTAGACTTTGAGGTCTTGAAATCCGGCATCTGAAAGCACACAACTTCATGTGATAAGGGTGTTTTTACTTACATTAAAGTCATCTGGAAGTGGTATTTTGTCAAAATAAAACTTTTGTCACTAAAATATGTAATTTGATGAGTAGAATATAAATAAACAGTTAACCAAGGTTCTAAAAATTTAGTTTCCGTTTTATTAACAAATTTATAAGTAGGCCTAACCCGAGAGGGCGGTGTTAGTGACGTCAATTGAGGCGCAATATCAGAAGCACGACGATTCAAAGTGTTTGCTGCACAGCGCTGGAAAAGACATCGGACCGGACCACTTTGCAAACTGACCCCATTTTTAGTTGTTTTGCTGCCTCCACTAGCAGCAATACACCTGGTCGACATTACCGGAAAAATGCAAGAAATAAACCTTTTTTCGAATTGTACAAACTCACAAATAGGACTTGCATGTACTTGCACGTACATGTGTTCGATGTTCGATCGAGGCAAAGTCTGCCTCGATTGACGTCACAAAAGGGGTAGATGGAGTCACCCCCAAACAACTTTATCTGTTTTTTAAACTTATAAATCGTTACAAACAATTACTCAATTTTTTTTTTATTGTTCATTCAC
Organism: Asterias amurensis; assembly: GCF_032118995.1. NCBI lineage: Eukaryota > Metazoa > Echinodermata > Asteroidea > Forcipulatida > Asteriidae > Asterias > Asterias amurensis. The sequence goes on from NC_092649.1 coordinate 27,355,970, forward strand.
ATATACTCTAATGTTTGAAAACAAAATCTATTTCCAGGTGACTTTATTATTTCGCAACTTCGGCGACCAATTGAGCTCAAATTTTCACAGGTTTGTTATTTTGTGCATATGTTGAGATACACCAAGTGAGAAGACTGGTCTTTGACGATTTCCAATAGTGTCCAGTGTCTTTAAAGCCTGGGTACGTTTTGATGTACAAACAACACAATTTTCACAAATTTACATCAAACTCACACAGTTTGAATGATGGCAGAAAGTTTCCCTTAAAATATTACTCGCTGAGGCGCTGTAGTTTTTCATTTCTCTAAAACTACTGCACCTCAGCTAGAACTATTTTAAGGTATCACTTTCAAGTTTCATTATTTTCAAACGGTGTAAATTTAATGTTAACATGTAGACATTGTTTTTGTGTTACAATTTCTTTTTAAAGGACCGGCAATGTAGTTTTGGAAAAAGTAACAGATGTTAGAACAATAACATTGGCCTCGGATAAAGATTCAGATGCTAACAAAATCAATTCCAAAAGTAATTCCAAACAGGAAATCATGCAATGGGAAAAATAAAGATTACATTATACACTTCTGGAGAGGATAGGGAGCTAAATATCAGTACATTGGCAACATTTTGAGAAGTAGACATCGTGAGTGCTAAGGCATCATTTTTTTATTTGTTATGTTGGCGTAACCCGACCTCCCCGACCGACCTAACCTGACTTACAACCGACCCTGGATATTTTTATTTGTTCAAGGGAAGAAATTTTATGATTAAATTCTATTAAAGACATAAAAATAGTATTAATGTCATCAAGAGTTTTAAAATAAACTATTTGTTGTGTGTAGCCTTGTTTTCTTTTATTACCGTATACACTACTGGCGTAAATACTTCGAAAACATTTAATTTTTGTTGCTGGGAGAGAAAGGGGGAAAACAAATTTTAAAAAATAAAAAATCCCTACCTACCTACCCAATTTTTGGGGGCCTGTTACGACAACATACCATTTTTTTGTTTATGCCTTATAAAAAAAAACAACAAACAAAGATGGCACAACATCAGCAATATATTGAACATTCAAAAGTTTTAGTTTGGCAGGTTGGTGAGTGACACCATACAAATCCGCAAAGTAAACAACCAAGGAAAAATTTAAAATTAAAATTATTGCAATCGCTTTGTTTTTTTAAGTTTACTGGCAATGCCAATTACTAAAAAAAAATTGTTCTATTGTTCATAAGCTTAAACTCTTATGTTTGAAAGATAAAAAAATATGTTTCCAGGTGACTTTAATGAAGCCATGTGCCTTATATCATTTTCTAATATTTTTTGAGAATTTTTTTTAACCCTCATATCAATATTATTAATATTAAAATTTAAACATCGGCTTGGTGATTCAATTATCACTGTTTAAAAAAAAATAATAAATAAATAAAAATCAGATTTAAAAGCCAATAATTATTCACACTTTATAATATTTTTTTATTTTTTTTTTATATTTATTTTTAAGGTAATAAACAAATATTTTGAATAAAATGAAGTCACTGCAGATGTGTTTCTTCCCGATTTGGATGGGACCAGTTGAATTAGTAATTGAAGATCAGTGTTTGGTGTGAAAATTTTAATGTCCAACAAGTTTTAATAGAATTTTGTTTGTATACTTCGTACCAAATGGAGATCTTTAGGGCATCGGTTGATATACTACATCATTTTTTTGTCCAATTCAAAGAAAAAAGCACAATAGCATAAAAACAGGAAAGAGGAGAATATTAATTATTATGTTTGCATCCTTCTTATATTTTATAAACAAATGAAGGTAGTTAAGGCATCAGTTGATGGCATCGTTATTTTTTTCAAACTAAAAAAAAAGTTACAATACCTTGAAAACAGGACAGTGGTGGATACAGCAGTCTTTCATTTCATCCGGTATGGTGCTTCTGGACGAGTTGGCCCTGGTGTATATTGTGAGGGTGCATGGTTGTTGCGAACATTTGGCCTAGCCTGGAGAACCTGGTTTTGGAAGGTGGCCTTCACGTCTTGAAATGCATCTAAGAAACATAGAGAACCAAGGAAAAGTTTCCGTATGGTGCCACCACTTTTTCATTCGATATGAAATAATATAGGGATAACTTTCCGTATGGCGCCACCACTTTTTCACTCATTTTTACAAAAAGGGATATATCAAACAGGTAAATTAGATACTATATTATTTTATTTCGAATGAAAAAGTGGTGGCGCCATACGGAAACTTTTCCTAATATAGTATCTAATTTACCTCTAAAGAGATATCCCTTTTTGTAAAAATGAGTGGAAAAGTGGTAGCGCCATACGAAGAGTTATCCAGAACCAACATAGATTTCAATCAAACATTGCTCTGTTCAAAAAGCTCTTCACGATTTCTTTTGGGATATGAACTTGATCAACTAACCAACGTAACTTACGGTTGTATGCAGCAACACTAGCACTGAAGATCACACTGCTATCAAACAACACCAGAAAAATAGGTGTCCGAAAAACAACATTGCCTCAAGAAATCACTGCCACAATACATTGTTTGATAATGAAGTTACAGAGGCACGATGCTTGACAAGAAATACTTGGTAAAAAAAACCAAACACTCCCCTGAAAATGTAGTCTCACACACGCACTTAATTAAACTAAGCGCTATCGCCGTTCGTTCCCTCGCCGAACTGAAGCTAGCCGCGTTTCTGGCCCAAGGTAGCCGCGTTTCTGGTCCAATTTCTTTTTACCGTCAATAACCGACGATCCGGACCTAGGATAATTGGAACCCATGCAGTTAAAGGCGATGGATTTTTGACCTCAAATCCGTTTTAATTTTAACGATTTTTTTATTAGTATGTAACTAAGAACAGTTATTGATCACAATGGGAAAGAACATATCAGTTAGCAAACATAGAGGTTAAATTGGATTAGTTGGTTGCATAATTAACCAGTAATTAGCCGCCGAGAATGAGACATCATCATCCAGACCATAAACAGTGATAAATAATCTGCAAACTTCTTGCACTCACCCCGAAATAAATTATAGTAAATGTACCTTTTATGTTGCATAAAAGATGAAAATTTATGTCATATTCTGATCGACCATATACCTCTAAGCAGACTGCGTTTTGGCGGAAGCTCAATATGTCAATTATTAACACTTAATCAGCCGCTAGAATACACGCCGTGCTGACACACGTCACATTGGAAGTACAGCCTGTAGAAAATAGCTGTACATCGAGGTGCCGGTCGAATGGCCAGGCAGTAGCAGTAGGGTAGGCCTATGCAGCATAGGACCCGTCCCTCTGTGGTGCTGACAGTGGTGTACAGCACAGCACGGTACATGTGTGTAGGGCTGGCTGTAATGCGAACGTGTAGTCGCGTGTGCCATGGGCCTACAGCACTGTGGGTATGCTGCCGTGTGGTGAATGGGTGGATAGGCCTACAGTGCCATGGGCCTACACACTGGGTGGTGTAAATAAAAACTAGCATTACGGCTTAACAAGTAAAAGGCCCAGCATCGGCAAAAGTTTGATAAGTAAAAAATCAGGCACGAGCAATTTTGATTAACATTTTAGTTGACTCGGGTAAGCATGGAGGAATAACTTATAAATTTATTCCTCCATGGGATAAGTACTAGTAGTGGCTGGTGCCCAATTTTATAGAGCTGCAAAGCACAAGAATTTGCTTAGCATGAAATTTTTGCTATGATAGCATCGAACCCAACAACAAAAGCCAGCGAGGATCCTGAAAATCTTGGTTTTAGTCATCTACGGAATACGGTGTCAACTTTTTGAGATATTGCCCATAAAGTTTGGATATAACGACGGTTCAAAATTTAGATTAAAATGAAAAATTAAGACCCATCCCATTATTCCAGCAACCTGTGACTTGGAGAATGTCTTCTGCACATAAAGGTCTTCTGCACATAAAGGACTTCCTTTGGTTAAATTTTGAGGCAAATCGGGAGAAAAATTTTGTTTTCCAAATTGCCTGAAATTTCATACACGGGTGTAACAGGGTGCGAGGATCACGAAAATCTTGGTTTTAGTCGTCTACGGTATCAACTTTTTGAGATATTGCCTAAATTCGGATATAACGACGGTTCAAAATCAAGATTAAAATGAAAAATTAAGACCCTTCCCATTATTCCAGCAACCTGTAACTTGGAGAATGTCTTCTGCACATAAAGGACTTCCTTTGGTTAAATTTTGAGGCAAATCGGAGAGAAAAAGTTTTCGAGGCTGAAAAAATGTCCAGCTACCTACCACCCTTGTCGTTTTTTCAAAATCGGCCGAATATTTTTGTCTTCCAAATCGCCTGAAATTTCACACACAGGTGTGAAAGGGTTCAAGGATCACAACAATCTTGGTTTTAGTCGTCTACGGTATCAACTTTTTGAGATATTGCCTAAATTCGGATATAACGACAGTTCAAAATCAAGATTAAAATGAAAAATTAAGACCCATCCCATTGTTCCAGCAACCTATTACTTGGAGAATGTCTTCTAAACATGGATATGGGACGCAGACGCGCTTTATATTCCGTATTTTCACGAGCGCGCGTGTGATAACGTATTTATCTTCAAGCAAACTTGGCACGTGACATAGAACACACATGACGCATGGTGGTGATATTAGCCGTGCAATATAGGTTTTATCACCACTCCATTCTGCCAATCTGATTGGAGGATTAGCGAGTACTTGAAGATAAACGATATTATGCTCAATGATTCGAAACACACAATTCTGAAATGCTGTTCACTCGACCAATAAGCTCCCACATTAGCCAGCAATGTTAAACAAACGAACAAACCTTAAGAAAAGACTATGTAGACTTATTCAGTCTCAGCAATCTTTAATCTTATAAGACTGCACTCGTTGTAAAGTCTCAGCAATCTTTAATCTTATAAGACTGCACTCGTTGTAAAGTAAATAAACCCTTCATGATGCATCAAAGATAAAATTTTATTCCACACACTGTATAGACTATATATACCACAGGGCAGACTTAATTTTGGAGAAACCCATAAACTCACTGTGGTTATGAGGGGCTGGCAAAAGAGTCTATACTCATGTACAGAGAGTTTAATGAATACAACAAGGCCTATCATAAAGTCACTGTGGTTATGAGGGGCTGGCAAAAGAGTCTATACTCATGTACAGAGAGTTAAATGAATACAACAAGGCCTATCATAAACTCACTGTGTTATGAGTGGCTGGCAAAAGAGTCTATACTCATGTACAGAGAGTTTAATGAATACAACAAGGCCTATCATAAAGTCACTGTGGTTATGAGGGGCTGGCAAAAGAGTCTATACTCATGTACAGAGAGTTTAATGAATACAACAAGGCCTATCATAAAGTCACTGTGGTTATGAGGGGCTGGCAAAAGAGTCTATACTCATGTACAGAGAGTTTAATGAATACAACAAGGCCTATCATAAAGTCACTGTGGTTTTGAGGGGTACCATTAAACCGATTATGCGACCAATGTTTACATGTGATCATGGGATAGATATAAACAACACAGCTACACAGAAAGACATACATGTAGGAAGACTCATACCGATGGTGTCAGGACACTTCGTACCCTAGACACTTCGTACATTTGCAAGGTACGAAGTGACTTTGGACACTTTGTACATTGGACACTTTGTACCTTCTTACATATACAAGACACTGCGTACCTTCTTACAAGACATATCATCTTTTCTTACAAGACACTTCATACTCAGAATTTCTGCATCATTTTTTTTAGAGTATGGTTAGACTACGTACATTACCAAGGTAGGTTTGAGCGGTTTACGCGCCATGGTTTTTGCGTTGTGCATGGCGTTTAAGTCGGGCTGTGCCAAGGGAGACCGACAGCAAAATCATTACCATGAGGGCAATGTAAAACCACACTCTCCATGCACTGAACACATGATATCATGTGAACATTCTTGAATAATTTCCTATTTGGTGGAACTGTGTTTTCCCATTACCGGCATTGTTCAATTGTTCAGCCACCGTAAGGTCTCTGGTACAAACTCCAGAATATTCTTGCATGATTTGAAGGGAAAAAAACCCTTGATTGAACAAACAAAATCATGTCTTTTTATGGCACATTGATTGTTTGTTGATGTTGTCTGACCCATCCCAGGTCAACATGTGGTCACACAATCCGTCTAAAGACAACATGAGCAGTCCTTACATAGTACAGAGAGTAAAATGTGTACAATACAAAAAGGTCATTTTGGCTATGAGGGCTGCCAATTGGCAAACTTGACGATGTGTCATACTCATGTCCCATGGAGAGTAAAATGAATACAACAATGCATCACATAACTTCACAGTAAAATGAACACAAAAAGGCATACCATTATAAAATGTTAAGCTTGATCAATTTCTATGGAGAACAATTTTTGTAATTTATACCTTTGCAATGGACCATTTTTTTCATCAACATCTTCCGAGGGCGACTGCTCTATATTCCGACACCACTATGTTCCGACACCCCTATGTTCCGACACCCCTATGTTCCGACACCCCTATGTTCCGACAACTCAACCTATATTCCGACACCCCTATGTTCCGACACCTCTATATTCCGACACCCCATGTTCCGACACCCTTATATTCCAACGACCCAAACACCCCTATGTTCCGACACCCCTATGTTTCGACAACCTGTACCAATATTTTGTATTAGCCATTTTTTTTTAAAAGAAAAACGGTGTGACTTGAAGAAACTACACATGTTTGCAATTTAGGTCATGAACGGGAACATAACGGTAACCTATCTTTATGTAGTCCCACAAAGGAGTTTAATTTGTATAACAAGATTCTGCTATTACAAATATTCGGTTTCTTTAGAAGAGGACTGAGTAATGGAGGGGGTGGTAGGACTGGATTATTTATTGTTATTAATTGCTAACACACTGTTATAATTATTATTATTTTAAAAAAAAATTGTGGGGGGCAAAGGAAAGAAATTACACATCGGCGAAATAAACGCAGGAGAGGGTTGGAATTTATATTAATTGAAGGCTCATGAAATGTTATCAAAACGGACACGCACCTAACAATAGCAAAGTACCGAGTATTTTATTGCCAGCTACCTCGGGGAGCCATACTCATGTGTATAACCACTAAATAAAAATGAAAATGAAATGCATGCGTGATTCCATCCCTTTTTCAAATAGTACAAATTCATTTTATGAATGTTCAAACCTAATCCCGGTCGAAAATTACTGGGAAACCTTACATAATACAAGTTGGGTTTTTGTTATTGATCAACTGAGTAATAATGTGCGGGAACAACTTGTCGGAACAAAGGGGTGTCTGAATATAGGGGTGTCTGAATATAGGGGTGTCGGAACATAGGGGTGTCGGAATATAGGCTGAGTTGTCGGAACATAGGGGTGTCGGAACATAGGGGTGTCGGAACATAGGGGTGTCGGAACATAGGGGTGTCGGAATACAGGTGTGTAACCCTTCCGAGTACATCCGCAATCTTTATGATGACTTATCGCTCACGCATGCCCCATTCTGCTTATTCTGCCACATTGAATACAGTACAGTACTAGAAGCTACACACTGTGCTGGGTGCCATTGCACTTATTGTAATGTAAGGACCCCTTGCAATGCAAAAGTAATAGGCCTAGTACTACATGTACTTTAGTGTTCTTAAAGTCACCTGGAAGTTGTATTTTTTCAAAATAAAGCTTTTGCCGCTAGTATATGTGTTTTGATGAGTGGAATGTGAATAATGTTCCGTTCAAGTATGAAGTTTTGAATGGGTGAAATTTGGGGGTATGTTGAGTATATGGGTGCGGTCAGGGAGAGTGAGTGTATGCTAGCTGTGTGTTGGATAGAGGGAGGTCATTCTAGCAGCGTCTTAGATAGAGAGAGGATCCTTGATCCAGTGACAGAAAATTGCACTGGGTGTTGGTCTCAGCAAATCTTTGTGATTGTGCGCCATTAATTGCTAAATTCAGAGCAGATTTATAGGCTGCTGTTAATCTTAAGGCAAATTGGTTGAAGTGAGACAACAATTCAAGAGCTATACTATTATTATTTATTATTTATTAATTTCTTATTTTTGTTGCATGTTTACTGCATTTCAAACTTTACTATAAAATCAAGTGCATGATGCTATTTTTGTTCCAAGAAGAAGTTTAGTTTTAAATTGATGTGGTTTGGAAAATGCAGTTCAGGGCCATTTTCAATGCTTATGACATTTATTCAAAAGGCGTGTTCATTTAATTCTCTATTGTTTAAGAACTTGGAAATGTCCATCAATTTTTGGGTAAGAAAGTTTATGAAAGATTTCTGGAAAACTTCGAGCAGTTTATTATTCATTTGTTGGACAAATTTATTAGAAGATTTTGGTTTACTTTTTCTAACAAATAGATGGTTTTCACCCCTGGGTGCGAGTACTTTGAAACCGCCAGAAGAACCACCAGACTGAGTGTCGGCCGATGTAAGACGTCCCGAGTCGTAGTTGCTACGTGAGCAATAGAGGGCGCAACAACTTTGTGAGAACTTTGTGAACTTTGAACTTAGTGACCGATTTGTGTTTACTGTGTGGAAGCTGGGATTGTCTAGCTTTCAATCTTTGTAAAGTGGAAAGTGGACGCCAGTCACCTATAATCCGGTGGGAACGTTTCTTTACTTATTATTATATAACTGTCTACCGCTAATGTGAAAGATATTTATGCGGAGAGAATAGTCCAAAAGACGTAACTGTTATTACTAATTATCGTTGACTTTGATTGATTGAGTGTGATCAATAACTTATCTAAAAGGTGTGTATTTGACGCCACTGTTACTGTAGCTCTTTTGAAGGAATTTGATATTGGTAAATAATTTTGGGGAGTAAAATCTGCCCCAAGTTCATAGCTGAATTTTGCTTTTCCTTTGTGTGTAACAAAAACGTTAACCAGGCTTAGAGCAGTGAACACTCTAGAGCTGTGGGTTTGGGGGATTTCTGTGATTGTAAATATTAAGTACATGTGCCTCCAAATTTTGATCGAGGGAATAGTTTGTGTATATTAGAAAAGGTGCCATAATCAAGGTGACTGTTAAACTGGGATTAATGTATCCGGTCAAATAGTTTCCTTTAATTTGACTAAGGTTTGTGTCGGCAGAAATTGGACACAATCTGTTTTATTTAAAAAACCTTTCTGAATTTGAGAAGGCCTTTTGGAAGAGGTTGTGACCAAAGTATTTAAATCATTCATTGAGTTGGATTTCATTTAATATCAATTTGTGAGATAGACCGAACTAAGTGAAGGTTGGAGAGAAGTGTATACATTAAACTTGTAATTATTTATTGGAAATATGTAACTCTTGTGTCACTTGTCTATAATTATTTGAGTTTGCCTAGATTGTCTATCGGTCATGGGTGCATTGCGGGGTAAGCTGTGACACCGACCACCATCTAACAAAATGTAACTATGATTCTTTGCCACCCAATAAGGTTAATGGTTTAGCTGGTATGTCCCTTTGGTAGCACTAAACGAAGTGCTAAAAAAGAGCAAGGAAGAGTATTTTGGAGAAAAAAAACATATTATTTCCTTGGGTTTATCAGTAGCTGTTTGAAACCCACCATTGTGTGTATATAAGGGGCAAAGCAAAATCATACATGTAGCCCTGTACAAATAGACCCAGGAGATGAGATTAGAAAAAGGACCAAAAAATCTGTAGCGAGTTTGCCAGCAGTATTGCCTAGAAAAAAAATGTGCCCTCCCCCCCAACAATTTACCTTATAGTTACGCTGCTGGTGTGAGCTCATGTGCATAAAATAAGGGAATAAAAAAGTAGGCGACAAGTTCTTAAATGGCCGTTGAAAACCGGCAGGGTTGTGGCCGTGTGAGGCTCAGGCCTTTATTACTAGTTTGTGCGCCCAACACGCAAAGCCAGCCAGTCTTAAACACCTTCAGTGGTTTATTTTACCAACCCTTTAAACAAACCCCCACGTGAGGCGCTCTCCACCAATAGGAATAGCAAAACTGTCTGGGGTTTTTATGAATAAATAATAATAATAATAATAACCACCATTTAACCATTTATGAAGCGCATAAAGCATCGGCATCAATACGCTGTGAGCAGATACTAAAACTCTTAAAGACACTGGACACATTTGGTAATTGTCAAAGACCATTCTTCTCACTTGGTGTACATGTATCACAACATGCACAAAATAACAGCCTGTGAAAATTTGAACTCAATTGGCCGAAGTTGTGAGATAATAATAAAAGAATAAACACCCTTGTCACATGAAGTTGTGTACTTTCAGATGCTTGATTTTGAGACCTCAAAAACTAATTCCGAGGCCTCAAAATCAAATTCGTGGAAAATTACTTCTTTCTTGAAAACAATTTACTATTATTTTGAGTAATTGGGTCTGTCCACACTAATGGGTCTTTTTGGTTCCAAAAGATACCTTTTTGGACTGTGACTGGGAGGGTACACAAAATACAAAATTTTTCCCTGTATTTTGTTTTGTACAATTCTCTGCTGATAGTGAGTGTGCTTACCAAACAGTATAACAAATGTCTTATTATTTAAGAAGTTACGCAGTTTTCTTTAAGACACATTGTTTGTAACGAGGACAGACATTTTGTATTGGAATTGACTAGAAATGGATGACACAAATAATTAATTAATTAATTTACTCAAAGGTTAATTAAGTTAGACCCATTGCCCCTATTTTTATGGTTATCTGTAAAAACCAAGAGTACCTTGAGGTTTTTCAGCTGGTATGAATGTGTTTTTAACATGGACAGACATATTGTGACAAATATCTGTCCATGTTACAAACCTAATATCTTCAAGATAACTCTCTGTAGTTTCTTGAGTACCCACGCAGATGTCTTGGTTTTGCCTAGAAACATTCTTTGCAGGGACAGATTGTAGGGGACAACATTTTTGGCAATTTGTTTATATTATTATGCCTTTCTCACCATTTATGTACGAAATGTCTGTCCAACATTCCCGTTACAAACATAATCATCTTGAAGATGATCCCCAGTTATTGCTAAAATACAGATAAATGTGTCTTGCTCTTTGCAAACAAAAACCTTGAAGTGATTTGGAATGTGCATGGGAAACAAGCTTGACAAAACTCTTCTTGTTTATTTTTGTCACCCATTTATAAAAAAAAGTCACATCAAATGGTCCCATTAGTGTGGACAGACCCAATTACCAATAGTGTCTACTCCCTTTAAAACAGGCAATGAACCCACAGGGTTTTTACATACCTCTGTTGTTGTAACCTTCAAACATTGATGATCATTGGGCTGATGATAGGAACTTGCGGTCTCAAGTCTACTTCTCTAGCAGGTTTATATCATCTACAGAAGGAATTCCTTTTAAAATACAAACAAGTGAAACATTTGGTTAAATAATGGTAACAACTCTGTTTAATCTTTTGTATTGCTTACATGATTCATGAAACTGTCTGTACACTGTAGGTATCCAGTGGCATTCTCATAACTTAGAACTACAAAAACATTGGGCTTAGGTTGCCCTCCCTCGGCGCAGGCCAGAACACGCAGTTAATGCATGGAAATTACATGTCGACAAAAATTTCAACTAAAATCAAAATGTATTCCCATGATTAACTACAGAATTAAACAAATTAAAAAATAACAAAAAATAACATAGATATATCAAAAAAATATGTTAAATGCAGTGGACACTATTGGCAATTTAATTGCTCAAAATAATTCTTAGCATAAAACTTTACTTATTGTTATTATTGGTTTATTAAAACACATTCAAACATTGCAGCTACAAGCTGAATTGAGTTTAAAATACAAAGATTCATAAAAAATCGAAATGTCAAAAAATTACAAAAAAAACATTAAGAATTACAATCTGTTTTTATACTGGCTAGTGCCAGTAACAAGTTAGATAAAACAAAAAATTGCACAGCAAGTCACCTTAAAGGAACAAGGCGACGGGTTGGGGACAAAAGGCAAGCCACTTGGTAACGAGTAATGGGGAGCTGTGGATAGTGTAAAATGTTGTGAGAAACGGCTCCCTCTGAAGTAATGTAGTTTTTGAGAAAGAAGTGATTTTCCACGAAGTTAATTTTTAAACCTTTAGAATTAGATTTTGAGGTCTCGAAATTAAAAAGCACACAATTTCGCCTACAAAACAGGGTGTTTTTTTTCTTTTCTTTTATATAGTCATAATACGACCAATTGAGCTAAAATTTTAATTTTTTTATATATTTTATGCATATATGTTGAGACACACCTGAGATTACCATTAGTGTCCAGTGTCTTTTCATTAACTAATTTACATTCTATTAATTTAAAACAACAAAGGACCGTTTGTTTGAGTTGACACATCCTGAAATGAAACCCATAGTTTGTGTATGAAACTATCGTAGGAGGCCCTGTGTTTTGGAGGTGTCCCTAAAATCGTGGCAAATCTTTTACCTCGCTGTGTGCGATGTAAACAGTCCCTAGATAAAAATTGTGTGGTTTTATTTTCCAAGCAAAGAGTCTTCTCCTTTGATCAAAACTTAGAAACACGTAAGGCTCCACTGGTCATTTGCACTTGATGCAAAAAGTTTGGTATTTTAGGCATTTCTACAAGGTACAAAAATATGTCATAATGTTGAGGCCATATAAAAATATTTGCCCACCAAAAAAGTTTCATCAAACACTATTTCAATGCACAATTCATGATGATCAAAATTCTGTGACTGAATGTTTTGCTGAGCACTCTGGGAAAAAAATACCGAGGCTTAAAGAAGCCATGTGCCTTATATCATTTTCTAATATTTTTTGAGATTTTTATTTTGTAACCCCCCTATTAAAATTTAAACATCAGCTTGTTAATTCAATTATCACTGTTTATTCATACGCTTTATTGTAAATATTAAGAAGAAAAAAAGATGAAAAAATATAAAAAAAATTCAAAAAATCAGATTTGGAAGCCAGTAATTATTCACACATTTTATAATTGTTTTAATCATTTTTATTTTTGCAAGTTACCATGGTAGTTTTTAAAATTTGATTGTCTTGAATAAAATGAAGGCAACTGCTGGCTATAGTCATACACAGAGTCTCAAAGAACACTTGTAGTCACTGCAGATGTTTCTTCCATGTATGGCTTCACCGGGAAACCATATTTTCTCATTTGCGGTGAAAACAGGAAAACTCAAAACAATTGGGGCCAGTTGAAGTCATGGAAGATCGGTGTGTGGTGTGAACATTTCAATGTCCATTAAGTTGTAATGTATGTTTGCATACTTCATATTAACAAATGAAGATAATTAGGGCATCGATTGATATAATGGCATCATTATTTGTTTCCCAATTCAAAGAAAAAGGCATATAGCGTGAAAACTGTAAGCGGAGGATATAAAAAATGTTAACAAAACGCATAAAAATCATTGTCAGACGCAGGGTTGTATTGTAGCTAGACCATATTTAAAGGTGGGCAATAAATCAAAATATGTAAAAGGTATACTGGGTCTATTTCTAATCTATGTGGAGCAAACGGTGATATTTGACAGCCAAGATTTCAGGTTCAAAGTTGAGCGGGATGTATCATTGCCTCTCTGCGCAAGCGCAGTGCGCGTGCGCTGATTCATTCATGGTTTTTTTACAACGTGTGATTTTGTTGTACATTGGTTAATTTGTTAATTAATACCGCTGTAAAAACCAACATTTCATAACACTTACCGTTGAATAACTAACGTACTTCGTATCTTGGAGGCATCTACAACATTTCGCACAATACGCACAATATTCTTGAACCCTAACTCTGCGTGCAAACAACAGCATTTTCCAATTCAAATTTGAAACAATTACACACATAAATCCAGAATGAAGCAATCGCCCACCGTGCGTGCAGGATCGAAGTCAGTTGTCAAACTTTCCTCACAAGAGGGCGCTATCATGAAACGGCTGAGCACGACGGACGGGCACGCCCACGACACACCCCTTGGTTTTGACGAACCAGCGCGCTAGATAGAGAGTAGTTACATTCCGTGCTGGTTGTTGCAACAAGCTCTGGTCAAATTTGAGACATAACTTAATATTTTGTAAAATGATGCAGTTTTAAATCCTCTCGACCCTGGATAAATGGGTACCTGTGTGAGGGCAGAGATGTTTCTTGTGATTGATTTAGCTTAATAGTGGGCTACATCTTTGGCAGCACAGGCTGTAACCTGAGGGACCTGAGATGGTTGTTAGGGGTAATAAGACACGCTTTGAGACAAAAAGTTAAGTGCTATATAAAAAAACGATTACTGTTATTAGTATTAATAGGTCACCATTGCTAAATAACAAGACAACACTTAGTAACTAATTATATAGTACGGTTAAGTTTTATTGGATTTTTTCTATGTGTATAAGGCCAAATAAATAATAAAAACACAGTTGACCGTCCGGATCTTTCAAAAAAGAGGAGGATGAGGGCTTTGTTGTTTACTATTACTATTTTTTTATAAGATGGCTGCTTAGTATTTCAAATTCAACAGGCCAAAAATTGTTCAGTTTGAGACATCGCAATCTTGTTTTATATCTATTTGCACGAGGACCCGTGTTAACAGGGTCAGATTATTACACTCAAAAGATTTGCTGGTATCTGGTAGGCATTCACTATTGTGTTTTATGAAACAGTCAGTTACACATGTCCGAGAGCATTGCATGTTAAAAAGGATGAATAAAAAAAATATATAAAAGGGGATAGGGCCCCAAAAAGGATGCAGGCAGGGACAATCAACTGGTACTTTTTTTATATGGCCTAAGAGTATAAACTTGTAAAATGTTTTAAGAAAATAGATCAGTTTGATTAATGTGAAATACTACTGTTTAAAAATTAGTTTAAAGTCATTGGACACTTTCGGTAAACAGTTTGTCCAAAGGCCCACACTTCGTGTATCACAACTTATATATAAAATAACAAACCTGTGAAAATTTAGGCTCAATCGCTCATTGGAGTCGGGAGAAAATAACTGGAAAACACACCCTTGTTTTCTCACGTTTCGTCCTGTCATAAACATGTGTTTAAAATAAATTCCGTAATTCTCGATATCGAGAATTGATGACTGTTTTAATGTTTTTTCAAAAGTAAAAGCATTTCATGGAATAATATTGCAAGAGAAGTCTTTCACCGTTACCTTCTGTAAACCCTGCGAGTTATTTGTAAATCTGTGAACTTTAAAAAAACAAATTCTGTTCCGAAAGGGTCCAATGGCTTTAAAAAATAAGAGAGAAATTGATAAAATTCAATGGAATAAAGTTATCTAACAACTTTCTACTTTGAAAATTAGACAAAAGCATCCAGCAAAAATAGGTCATGTTTTCAACCTAGCTGTGTTTATTGATCTTGTATTTTTTCTAAAAATAACAAAAGGGTTAACATGCAGTTTTTACTGAACCCAAAAAGGGGAAAGCGTCTCAATTTCTCCACAGAATCACATGGGTTAAACCTTTTGCAGG
Organism: Asterias amurensis; assembly: GCF_032118995.1. Lineage (NCBI taxonomy): Eukaryota > Metazoa > Echinodermata > Asteroidea > Forcipulatida > Asteriidae > Asterias > Asterias amurensis. Next base: position 27,371,415 of record NC_092649.1, read on the forward strand.
TATTTCTCAGAGTCGTACCATGCAAGCTTTGAATTTTTACTCAAAACTGTAAAGGATTAACCCTTGAAATATTGTACACAATCAAGAGGGGGAAATCGTCAATTACATTTTGTTTAAATACACAAAATCAGCAGAAGGTATAAAAGACTGAACACTATTGGTATGTCTCAACATGGTATGCATAAAACAACAAACCTGTGAAAATTTGAGTTCAACTAGTCATCGAAGTTGCAAAATAATAATGAAAGAAAAAACACCCTTGTCACACGAAGTTGTGTGCTTTTAGATGGTTGATTTCAAGAGCTCAAATTCTAAATCTGAGGTCTCAAAATCAAATTCGTGAAATGTTACTTCTTTCTCGAAAACTACGTAACTTCAGAGGAAGTCGTTTCTCACAATGTTTTATACTATCAACAGCTGTGGTGACACCATGTGTGTATCTACTTGCGAGGTGAAGTTTGTTCTAACATAACTGTCTTTTCATTATTCTACCACTGTGGTTAAGAGCACTGAACTCTGATAACAACAACAACGACAACGACAACGACAACGACAACGACAACAGCAACAATAACAGCAACAATAACAATAACAATAACAATAACAATAACAATAACAATAACAATAACAATAACAATAACAATAACAATAACAATAACAATAACAATAACAATAACAATAACAATAACAGCAACAATAACAATAACAATAACAATAACAATAACAATAACAGCAACAATAACAGCAACAATAACAGCAACAATAACAGCAACAATAACAGCAACAGCAACAATAACAATAACAATAACAATAACAATAACAATAACAATAACAATAACAATAACAATAACAATAACAATAACAATAACAATAACAATAACAATAACAATAACAATAACAATAACAATAACAATAACAATAACAATAACAATAACAATAACAATAACAATAACAATAACAATAACAATAACAATAACAATAACAATAACAATAACAATAACAATAACAATAATAATAATAATAATAATAATAATAATAATAATAATATAGAGCACAAATCCACAAAAGTGCTCATGGCGCTAAAAAGGGGCTTAAATATAAACAATAGCATTAAAATAATTTACACTAAAAAATATTAAAACGTAAACCTCAGTTGAGAGAAATCTGGAAAATGTGGTATAGAATACAATAGTAATACAAATGAAATATTTAAGAAAACATTTAATTAAACCATTGAATCAAATGCCTATTTGAAAAGATGTGTTTTTAGTTGTTTTTTAAACTGGGTCAAGGAAACAGATGATTTGACTAGTGCATGTAATTTGTTCCATAGACAGCAGAGTGTGGGTTGGAATCCCCGGCCATGACACTTGTGTCCTTAAGCAAGACACTTATAACCATTGCTTGTCCTTCGGATGGGATGTTAAGCATTTGGTCCCATGTGTTATGTAATGCATGTAAAAGAACCCAGTGCACTTATCGAAAAGAGAAGGGGTTCGCCCTGGTGTTCCTGGTCAAATAGACCGCAAATTGCGCCACAGCACCTTGTAAAGCATTACATGGTGCTATCAGAATTAGGTCTCATAATCCAAACGTAGTCCCACATCTGGCAGGAAATACTGTATGTTACAGCGCCAGGAGCATCACTGGGACGTTGGGACCAATTTACAAACTGACTCTGCAGTAGTACAAGTAATTACGATCCTATAAGCTAAAGTAGTAGTCCCAGCCTATGTTCTATACCATCCACCTAAGTAAATAGTTAAAAAGCAGGACAGTTCTTTTTAGAACTGAGAAGTCTCTCGAACATCCATAAAATCTACTCTGCGGTAGGAGATAAAGAAAGACGGTTCTCTAAAGAACAAACTCTACCTGGCAAGTAGATACACACATGGTGTTACCGCAAACCAAATATATATTGATACCTCGCCATGCAATGCCTCAAATCCTATATAGCTCCCCATTACTCATTACCAAGTAAGGTTTGATGCTAATAAATATTTTGAGTATTTACCAATAGTGTCCACTGCCTTTAAAGCCTCTTGCAATTTTAATATCATGAGTAATAATGCATTGTTGTTTAATCTTTTCATTAACCAAAAAAGGTGTTTCTTAAAACGGTATAATGTTAAGTCTTGGAGACACCGGCAAGTCATAAGGCCTGAGATTGCAAACCAGTTGGTAATGTGTTGATTAATATCAAACTCTCGTTATTCACTGGTGGTAGCGGTTTAACATATGGCTTCAAAACCTGAACACAAAAAGAAAAAGAAAAAAAAGACAATTTTATATTATAGACGTCTACTCTCAAATTATTGGGTAAAATAATCAGGGACGAATTTGTAAAACACCAACAAGGCCACAAATTGAATGTCAACATGCACCAACCAGTAACATTCTGAGTTACATAACGACATTTTGTGTTTAGCAATCAGCCAGCAGAAACAAAGAAAACGAAAAAAAAAGACAATCTTACATGAACACAGAAAAATAGTCCTTTCGATTAGCGTAAGGTATCCTACATTCAATCAAAACAAAACCCACATGTAGTGTACTTTTAAAGTAACGAGCTGAAGTTACTGGTGCTGTCTGAGGCATTAGAGCACCAACCAGCAACAACCCATGGTGTAAACCGGTTTAGGGTACACACCAATACAAATAATCTTAAACTTTCACAGCTTTTCTTTTACACAGAGCATGCACTAATCATTGAGTTTGGTTATCAAGTCATATACAAGGTTTATTTTAGGGCTTATTGGACGATCATCATTATGCGATAGACTCTTGTGTCATCTACAAGTTAGTGATTTGTAAAACATATAAATTATCACAATCTGATTCAGTTGACAACAAAAAAAGTTTTGACCAATATGTGGGGGAAAACTTACATAATGAGTTGTATGTTATCGATTGCCCATTGGTCGTTTCCTGGTCCATTGTGCTGAGGCTGCCACCAACGGAACCTGACAGCTCTACCCTTGGCCCTTGTAGGCAGGCTGTAGGACAATCCCTGTGCCCGCTGGTAGTCCACTAGGTCATGTGACTCAATCAGGTGCCAGTTGATGGCGTTATTGACTGTGTATTGTAGGAGGATGGCCTTGACAGAACAGCTTGGGTTATCAATGGTGGTGCTGCCGATTTGCAGGACGAACATCAGGTCACTGAAATATCAATTCAAATCAATTTTATTATGTATTCATCATGCCAGCTTGCAAATCATTACCGTGTTTCACACATTTAAAAAAAAAAATTAATATAAGAAAACACTACACTTAGGCCTATATTAAAATTTGTACAAGAAATAAAGATAAACCTCAAAAATAAGAACGAGTCGCAATCATTAGATTACTTTAATTACACTAAATGGCCAATACAAGAATAAAACACAAAAAGGAAGGGATAAAAGATAGACTGGGGAAACAGGGGGATCAGAGTGACGATTTAGAGAAGAGGCAATTAACGGGAAATGAAGGGGGGGGGGGGTGGAAAAACAAACATTGGTGTGGAATTGTTCAAGTTACCAATTGTTTAATAAATCATTAATTAAAAAGTTCCAAATCACAGCATTAACCGATTTGAAAGTAAATTTCAATGAAAGTACACAACATTCACGAAAGTATAATGGAATAAAAACAGTTAGGAGTTTAAAACAAGCTTCTGTACAGAAAGTATAGAAAAAAGAGATTGAGAAAAAGAGATTACAAAAAAAAGCATATATCAAGTATTGCTAAAATTACAAACAAGGTAAGGTAACAAAATATTTTTCATTCTTTCAGTTTTACAACCGAACAAAACAAATCTTTGCAAGTCTTGCATCCAGTATTCTAAATATTATAAAGAATGGAAACAAAATTGATGTGACCAAACATCGAATATATAAAATAAGAAACCTGCAAAGAAAATCAATCATAAGAGTCACAAGAAAATGGTGAAAATCCTCTCATATGTTTTCAGTTTTTAAACATACGCTTTGGACTCATCCAAAACACACATACGTTTTGGACTCGTCCAAACTGTTTGTGTTACCTTGCTTAGGCTCCTAGAGGACAAGCTTGCTGGCTGGAAGCTCAGGGTGGCAATAGCAGTGCCCTGCAAACTTCACTCCTCTTGCGCAGATTCTGGCACTAAGCTTTGGAACCCGAGATAGAGATGAGGGATAGAGAACCAACAATCAACATACCTTGAAACTGTGTGCAGTGGTAGAGCATCTCTTCCACACACCATGCTGATTAGAAGAGAAGATGCTTCCTCCGTCGTACACTCTGGGATTACATCTAGTCTGGTCCCCATCATCAGGCAGACAGCTGGGCTTTAGGAGAGTCCAGTGAGGCACGGCAGGATTCATGTTGTATTCTAAATGAATTGGGTGGTCTGTGATAGAGGAAAGCGACGTATCTTGACATCCAACTACAACCTGATATTGAGAGAAAGAAACTCGTTAAAGCATCAGTATTATGCACTGTGGCACGTTGTGGTCAAGAGCAGGGGCTTCTCAAGCTCGGATGGGCCAAATTTTATGGCTTTGCTTACCGTAAGCAAATATCGGCCTTTACGGAAGCAGGGAATTCTGTGATATGCCAAGCATATTTTACAGGTTAGCAGGAATTTTGGCTTGTGCGCGTGCGTATTCCACATTACTAGGCATTCTATGCTTTACACAGCTAGTGCAGACATTAAGCGGAGAATAGTGATCGTAAGCGCAGAATTTGGCGGTAAGCAGCTCAGAGCCATGAAATTGGGCCCTTGGATCTGCTGGTCAGAAACACCAGGGCCCAATTTCATAGCGCTGCTTAAGGGCAAGCACATTTTTGTGCCTTTACTGTAGCAGAAAGATTTGCTGCTGTGTTAGTGTGTTTCAGGGGTAAGCAAAAATAGTCAACCTCTAGTTATCCGTGGAGCACACTCGGACTTGCTCATAGAACAAGGCTTTAGAATAACATTGCAACTTACCTGTTCCATAACTCCCCCAGGAGAGGAGCCAGTTCTGATCATGTACTGATGTAATCTCATTACTGTCTCCTTGCATGGAGGAATCAAAGTCATCTTGTAGTACAGCTTGACCATGACTGCCAATAAAGATCTGCAAAATCACAAATGGGCGATGTAATATATGCTATCTTTAGAAGGAGCAGTTAAAGGCAAAGAATACATTTGGTTTTTGGAACCATTTAACTGTTTTAAAGGGTCTAAAGGTACTTGTTTCCACAGATTTACATTAAACTTACAGTTTGAAGATAATGATAGTAGAAAGCCTCCCTTAAAATTTTACTTCCCGAGGTGCTGTAGTTTTTGAGAAATGAGTAAAACAATGGGAAAAGTTTCCGTATGGCGCCACCACTTTTTCATTCGAAATAAAATAATATAGTATCTAATTTACCTGATTGATACATCCCTTTTTGTAAAAATGAGTGAAAAGGTGGTGGCGCCATACGGAAAGTTATCCAAACAATGTCACAAAAATAATTTTTGTCACAGTTTTAACATGTAAAAACGTATTAACCAGTTAAGGTATGTTTTCGTTGAATATCGTAACTGGAATAAGTTTTTACAAGCTAAAATAATTTTGTCTCACTGAGACAATAATTATTTACTCATTTCACAAAAACTACAGAATTCCAGTTAGTAACATTTGAAGAGAAGCTTTCCTTCATTGTCTTCAAACCATGTAAGTTTAATGTAAATCTGTGGACATTTTGAAAAGTAGAGATGTGCACAATTAACAAATGAAAACTTCCAAGCAGGAAGATATTGATCCCTAATAGGAATGCACTATCTGATCGAGAAGCGTTACTGCTAAGATTAAAATATTAGGGCATAAAAACTAAAGGAAGTTTCCGTATGGCGCCACCACTTTTTCATTCGATATGAAATAATATAGTATCTAATTTACCTCAATGAGATATCCCTTTTTGTAAAAATTAGTGAAAAGGTGGTGGCGCCATACGGAAAGTTATCCAAACTAAAATACATTTTGAAATAACCATATTACTTCAAAGTGAAATGTTTCTCAAATGCTTTGTACTATCAAAAGCTGTGGGAAGCTTCTAACAAAAAGTTTTTATTGCCATTTTTTTTAAGAGTGATTAACAAACATAAACCTTCCCTTTAAAACTTTATTTTTTTCCTTCATGTTTGTTATCTAAAACTAAAAGAAAATATATAGACATTCACTTTAACAAATTTAAATGTAAAAGTTGCCTGAGATCCATTTAAAGTACTATTATAATTGAAGGATAACTTTCCGTAAGGCGCCACCACTTTTTCACTCATTTTTACAAAAAGGGATATTTCATCGGGGTAAATTAGATACTACATTATATCATATCGAATGAAAAAGTGGTGGCACCATTCGGAAACTTTTCCCAATTGAAGGCACTGGACACTATTGGTAATTGTCAAAGACCAGTTTCCTCACTTGGTGTATCTCAACATGCATAAAATAACAACATTGTGAAAATTTGAGCTCAATTGGTCGTCCGGATTGCGAGATAATAACGAAAGAAAAAACACACACACTCCAAATACGGGCCATCAGAAACATTCATTAGCCAAACTTGTGTTTTTATGCCATAATTTAGGCTTCAAAACACTTAATACACTTCAATACACAATCTTCGCATATCTTGGAAATTACAATTAATAACTTAACAATAACAAGGGAGATAATTTACCACAAAGAAATCCACCAAACTTCCAAGTAATAAATTGCAAAATGACTTTCTAAATTTGTACAAGTTTTCTAAGATTTTTGATTTTAACTACATGTGCTTTATAATGAAAGTCTTCTTGAACAAATTGATTTTAGAGAAATTACTCACGATTGTAGATGTATCCTCCAATCTGTCTTCCTTTCCAAGCTGGCAAAAAGGGCTAAAAGCCTACAAAATCTAATAAAATGACTAAGCTTTCAAAGCTAGCACAGCAAAAATTCAGGTTGGTTTTCCAATATATTTCTTTGAAAAACTGTGGTCTGCACATCAAAAAACAGGGTGTGTGCATCCAGGGGTGCGTTCCACTCGCGCAAACGACTCGCAACTGTTCGCGCAAACGTGTCTTTATCTTTTGAACGATTGGTGCGTATACGCGATGTCAATATGGCGGCGCCCTGAAATGAAGATGGCGCGCACCATACGTAGGTTTTTTTAAACTTCGTTTTTGCTGCAATAGTCCTCTTTTTGACATCATTGCATCAACTAATTAACTTTGTAATTCCAAATCTGCATTATCATCCACCGAAAATACAATGTAATTATGTTTGTGACAAAGAAATAATACCGTTATGCTTGTCCGCCATTTTAGAAACCACTTGCCAACACCTCAGAAGTATGTTCGCCTCAAGTTGCCAACGTTCGCCAACGGTGGCGGCGAACAACTCGTTCCACTTGAAATTGTTGGCGAACGTGCGCAACTGTTGGCAACGTTTGCGCGAGTGGAACGCACCCCAGCACAAGCTCTCAGTGTTCACATCCCACCAAACCCAATTGCTCTACCCCCTATTGCTACCATTAGCATACCCCCAAAAGGACTGTGTTCACATCCCATCAAACTCAATTGCTCTACCCCCTATTGCTACCATTAGCATATCCCCAAAAGGACTGTGTTCACATCCCACCAAACTCAATTGCTCTACCCCCTATTGCTACCATTAGCATATCCCCAAACCCAATTGCTCTACCCCCTATTGCTACCATTAGCATACCCCCAAAAGGACTGTGTTCACGTCCCATCAAACTCAATTGCTCTACCCCCTATTGCTCCATTAGCATATCCCCAAAAGGACTGTGTTCACATCCCATCAAACTCAATTGCTCTACCCCCTATTGCTCCATTAGCATATCCCCAAACCCAATTGCTCTACCCCCTATTGCTCCATTAGCATATCCCCAAACCCAATTGCTCTACCCCCTATTGCTCCATTAGCATATCCCCAAACCCAATTGCTCTACCCCCTATTGCTCCATTAGCATACCCCCAAAAGGACTGTGTTCACATCCCATCAAACTCAATTGCTCTACCCCCTATTGCTCCATTAGCATATCCCCAAACCCAATTGCTCTACCCCCTATTGCTACCATTAGCATACCCCCAAAAGGACTGTGTTCACATCCCACCAAACTCAATTGCTCTACCCCCTATTGCCATCTCATTAGCATACACTGTATTCCCTTACCACACATCACACTGGACCCTAAACCTGAGACCATACAAATCTGGGCGCGGTACTAGACAATAGACATGGGTTATATACAATCATGAAGCACTGTGTTCACATCCCACCAAACTCAATTACTCTACCCCCCATAGCATTCACCCAGATTTGTATGGTCTCAGGTTTAGGGTCCAGTAACTTCATTGCATATTCAAAGGGTGAGTTTGAATAAGAAAGAGATTTGTGCTGGTGTGATGTGTGGTAGGGGAATACAGTGTATGCTAATGACATAGCAATAGGGGGTAGAGCAATTGAGTTTGATGGGATGTGAACACAATCCTTCTGAGAGCTTGTGCTGGATGCACACACCCTGTTTTTGCTGTGCAGTTGTATGTATTTTTTGGGGAGACCACAGTTTTCAAAGAAATACATGTATTTGGAAAACCAACCTGAAATTTTGCTATGCTAGCTTTGCAAGCTTAATCATTATATCTGCTAATGTAGGCTTTTAGCCTCATTCTGCCAGCTTGGAAAGAAAGACAGGTTGGGGGGATACATCTACAATTGTAAGTAGATTCTTTAAAATTATTTCATTTATTCAAAAAGTTTTTCACTATAAAAACCCATGCAGCTTAAACTACAACTCTTGGAAAGTAATCTTCCTTGTGAAGTTATGGACACTATTTCTGCATACAAAATAAATCTCAGGGATTTTTTCCCGACCATTAATTGAAAGTTTTAATTTGATTTGCAAATAGTACCAGTCGTACTGTCGTCAAGTTTAATACTAAGTTTATATTGGAAGTTTTGTATGTAAATAGCGGAATGTTTAATTTAATAAATCAAAAGTGTAATTTAAGAAGTTATCTCCGAGTCTTATTCAGTGTTTTGTGGAGCACATAAGATTGATCAGACAAAAGTCCAACGTACTACAAGGCGTGCCAACGGACAAGACGCAACATGTCAACTGATGTAGTCAACACATACAAGGGGTCACTGTGATGCTGCAAGCAGTTAAGAGAACACTTACAATAATGTAAAGGGACTGTAATTTTGTTATCACAATAATAAATAAAACATTGCTTGTATTTTTTTATTATTATTATTTTTTTTTTCCATTTTAAAGATTTTTTCTTACAACATAGTTTTATAGTTTGTTTTTCTTCTTCACAAAACGTCCACATAGACACGTGCATTTTCCCATCTTTCCCCCAGTAAACGGACTGTAAGCTACAAGAGACAGTGAACGCTAAAGGGCATTTTTGCACAATCTTTTAAGGTGGCCTTTTTTCTTTCGAAGATGGCCCGAGCATTTTGGAATTTGATACAAAGTTTGTGCTATGAAAAAAAATGGCAGCTTGCGCGCATGTCAAAAGAGTCCATCTCAACATCTTTTTTTTTAAATAATAGGTTTTCCGGGCCAATTTCAGCAAAAAATCATTCAGTTTCATTAACATATTCAAATTCGTGCATTTTCCCCTAATCCTCTCAAACTAAGGTTTATTTTTAGCTCTTCCTGCATTCAACTTCAATTAAGGGCTTCCAAGACAACACTTTGACCATTCTTAAGTTGAATTTCTACAACCCATTTATAGTTGACACACGACTCACCGAAGCGAACATAATTTTGCTGCTAGTTTGCGTTTTCTTTTTTATTTGTGTGCAACGAATTTCATTGAACTTCTTTGCATTCACATTAAAGATAACTTACGGCTTTATGAGAAAAAAATGAACTGTAGCTCCTTTACCACATACTTTGCCTTTTATAAGAGGTGTTCCAAGTGTTCTACATCATTATTAACATCATGTGTTTACTCGTAATTGAAATAGTTGGTAATTTTGCGTTGTTACCCTTCCTTGAGTTTAAGTCTGCACCCGATTACTTTGAAATGCAAAACTATTTATTTTGATTTAGCTTTGATGTGTTTTTTGCCCTGGTTATGTTGTCTTGGTTTTTTCTGTGACTTTATCATGACCATTTCAAATTAGAATTTAACAAATTTTTCAAAGGAATTAAAGTGATACAATTCAAAATGAAATTAATGTTATTCTTGAATGTTTCAACAAGTTTTGCCTTTATATATCTACATTATTCACTGCATGCTCTGTACCGACCTCGGGCAGCCATCTTTTTAGCCAAATATGATTTGGCCTTCACTTGGAGATAATGCCAAATAAGTTTCCCTGAAAGTATCTGCCTTTAAAGGCAGTGGACACTACTGGTAATTACTCAACATAATTATTAGCATAAAACCTTAATTGGTAAGTAGTAATAGGGAGAGGTTGATAGTATAAAACCTTGTGAGAAACGGCTCCCTCTGAAGTGATGTAGTTTTTGATAAAGAAGTAATTTTCCACGAATTTGATTTCGAGACCTCAAGTTTAGAACTTGAGGTCCGATCCAAAGCAACATGTTCCTTTATTATGAGTTTATTGTTAAATAATTCTCGCTATCTAATAATAAGCTCATATATAATAAGCCAGATTTTATATTGTACAATTACACCTCAAGCCCCTTTCACTCATTTGTAAGCATAGAACCAGCGGATGTAAATACAAGTAAGGCCTTAGGGACCTAAACACAACAGTATTATATTTATCAGAAAAACAACCTAGTTTGAATCTGAACAGCTATAGTCAAAAGTTATCCATGCATACTACACTACATTCACACAACACAAAGACTTAAATATAGAACTTGGTATTCCCACATTACCAATAATGTTAGTGAGATCTATACCCGTACCAGGTAGGGAGTGGTAGTGTGTAACAGTCCAACGGATCAATGCTTGAATATCCTACTCAGTCTAACAGATTGCATGCTCCGTGTTTCAAGCCATCTTCATCTGTCATAACTCAAGTAAGTTGTTTGAGATTAGACAAAGGCAATCAGGGTGGAATTTGAGATTTTTGTTATATGATTTTTGTTCATGATTTTTTATTTCTAGGTACTTTCTAACCAAGTTGAGTTTTATTACAACTTTATACAAATTGACATAATTTGAAAGTGATCAAAACAAGATCTAGTGTGATAATAACCAGCCAAATTCCAACATGAAACTAGAGTATTTAACCAGGCCAACAAAAACAAATTAAAAGATCTGCGCCATAACTGCCATTCTATGACCACTATGCAGTATCAAACTTTGTTATTAATAAAAAATCAATCAACTAAATCTATAGAGATCTGTTGCAGCACAATTTCTGTATTTTCTCCCTTCATTTATCCAATGCTCTCTAGACTCTGAGAGCGCCCCCATTAATGATGAGCCATGCCTCAAGATGTAATGTTCCTTTACTGGATGATGAGAAGAAGAAATGTTAAGAAATGCTAGATGTACCCTAAGATGCTAAACAAAGTCAACAACCCCAACCATGGACCACAAACTTTGACATATTGCGCAGCCTGCATAATTATAGAATTAGCAAACTATATTGCTATACAAGAGCTTATTGTTAGATAACGAGAATTGTTTAACAATTGCTTGAATAAAAAAAATAAGATCAAAGTTGTTGCAATTTTGAAGCTGCCATATAGCTTCCGCATAGCAAATCATCCAAATTGCGTTGTAAATAGCGTCGCAAATAGCGATGCGATACAGGCAAAATCGCTCGCTGGGAAGTCTCCCTTTCTTAAACAAAGAAGAATAAACACCATCATAGCTACATATTGTCAACTCAGTACTTTCCTGATTTCTGTCGGTGGAGTTAAACTGCCTCTCGTCAAGAGACAAGGACCCAACTTCATAAAGTTGTTAAGCAGAAAATTCTGCTGAGCAAATTTCTTTACAAAGCCAGAAGTGAGTGAGGTACCATTTGCTGTATGGTATTCTAGCTTGTACTACCTCTCTTTTTTTGGGCTTAGAGGCTGTAAGCCCTATAAATTTGAAACCATTTCAATGATCTATTGTGGGTTCGAATCCCAGCCAAGTGATATGCATGTGGATTTTTTTACTGAACTTGTAGAATTACTTAAGTAAAAAGAGTGCTCAATACCATTCAGTTTAGAGCCAAAACCCAACATTTACCAGAGTCATTAAAAGGTGTAAACAACAAGAATTAATATTTCTAGTGGCTTAACTAGACAGGGATGGCGATTGGCGACTTTATACCTGACATAGACAATTCTTGTGCAAGACCTAACTTTACATGTTGTTACATAGGCCTATTGTTAAGTACATCAGTTCTCCGACTGCATCTGTTTATACTCTCTTAATCCACAAGAGTGAAAAATCACTCTTTGAAGAGCCATATGAGGGACAATTTGAGCGAGTCTTTTTGAGTGATTTTTCACTCTGTCCTGGAGTGAAACCCCTCTAAAAGAGTGAAATAGCCATCACTCTTTTTAAAAGAGTAATATGAGGTACAACTCCAAATGTAAAGAGTGGTGTTTTTCACTCTTTTACATTAAGAGAGTAGTGAACCAGGCATTTTACATAACAGTGTTAGTCTGAACCCCAAAAGAAGCAACCAACATTGATCAAGTGCAACTTTTATCAAAAGTTTACCCAACAATCCAACGTCAAACCTTTTTCAGTTTTACCCAACGAATATACTCTGTTGAACTATATTGTATATAACATTTATTGTTTTACCCTTACACCAATGCGTATATATAAACACTGTATACCCGGTGCTTTCCTGAGTCCTCTGAAAGAGAAATCACAGGCATATTACTCCAGGGGGATTCGAACCTATGACCCTTGCCATTCTAGAGCAGTGTCTTAACGACTAGATCATCGAGATTGCTTAGTAGCTAGAGGCAGTTTGAAACAGTCATGTTTTAGCAGCGGGTACCGCACTGATATAATTTATGTTATCTTTGCATTTGGGTAGAAGTATGTTTTGGTTTTCTTGAAAATGTAAACCTATATCCACCAATAATAGGTTTGTAAAAAGCACAGAATTCTCATACAAGCATATAATGTTACAACTTCCTTGCATGGCTGCACCTTGGCAACAGCTCTGTCCAATAGTCAAAGTTTAAACACAATCTTGTTCATAGTCATTCAAATATCTGTGCAAAGTACAAAGCTGTGAACTACAAAAGAAACTCAACTATTGGAATTTTCTTGCCCAAGCTATTCAATCCGATTGGTTGTTTTGGATCAGGTGATAGTTTCACCTTTCCAGGGGACATTTTGGTGAAAACATCTCATGGTAGAAACCTAGACTGTATGAGACACAACACTCCCTAAAGTTTAAGGTTCAAACATTTTCATAGACATTCAAATATCTATGCAAAGTATCAGGGTGTGAACCACAAAAGAAACTCAACTGCTGGAAAATTCTGCCCCAAGCTATTCAATCTGATTGGTTGTTTTGGATCAGGTTATAGTTTCACCTTTCCAGGGGACATTTTGGTAAAAACATCTCATGGTAGAAATCTAGACTGTATGAGACACAACACTCCCTAAAGTTTATAAGGTTCAAACATTTTCATAGTCATTCAAATATCTATGCAAAGTATCAGGGTGTGAACTACAAAAGAAACTCAACTGCTGGAAAATTCTGCCCACGCTATTGCAAATGATTGGTGGTTTTGAATCATGTGGTTCAAGCAGCCCCTGGATGGGGAAAACCACTATGCAGAGGCTACCACTCCCTAAAACTAAGCTCACAAGCGCTATCTGGGCCATGTCAGTTCCTGGTCAGTGGGATAAACCTTGGTTGATTTGTTTCTTATCTACAATGATTATTACCACCAGGGCAGTAAATTGCCACAGAATAAGGTCTTACTTTTTGTCTGATTTTTAAAATGTTACGAACTCAGAGCAGATTTCTAATTTTCTACCAAATTCAGCTTTCATGCGTGAAGTTTTACGTCGATTAAGTTAGCTCTGCAGCCTGGTAACACTAGCATCCTTTGGTCTTCCACTGGTAAGCAACGTTTTATCCTTACTTTTTAATTTATTTACTTTTTTTTAATTTTTTTTTATTTATCTCATTATTTGTTTGTTTGTTCGTTCGTTCGTTCGTTCGTTCGTTCGTTCGTTCGTTCGTTCGTTCATTCATTCATTTAATAATTAATATTATTTTTTGTGGGGAAGGGGTTACTCCATTTGAACGTAAGAATTTAACCCAACAAGTATAGCCGAAAGTATCAGAAGATCCGGGTGTTGACACAGATTTGACACAGCAAGGATATCCTCGTTTTGCTTCTGTGGGGAAAGCAATAGTGAGTCAAAAAATGGGAGAACAGTACAAGTCCTTTGTCATCGTGTTAACACAATTATGTTGGTATAAGAAAAAGAGCCGAGCCCAGAACCTAGTACCAACTCTCTTGCATCATCTCTTTCCCTGATGCCCCCAAATAAGATTGAAGACAAGATAAGATAAGATAAGATAAGATAAGAACTTTATTATCCCACACTGGGGCAGGGGAAATTAAAACTGGCCATGATTCAAACAACATCATCTGACAAAGATCACTATTGATGACAACTGTCTAAAACGTTGTCTTGCACCTCAGATCGAAGATGTCTATACTTGACATCACTTTAAACAGCCAATAAAGGATGATCTCAATAGTTCAACTATTACCTTTTTATGGCCAAATAGACATCGTAGATACCGGTTAATAACCCTTTTACTCTCAAAATTTACATTTAGTAATAAATAACTTGAGTCAAAAATGCACCCGGCCGCGCGGCTTTTTCAGCCAAAAGTCAAAAATGGCTTAATGACCCCTTGACGATTTTCCCCTAATTGGGTTTGAACACAGTTCTCCAGCTTTGGCAAACTGAGGGCCCTATTTTGCACATCAAATAGCCGCCACTGATGTCACGATTCCTTTGTCACGCGGGTTTGTTTGACCTCGCTTTTTTCAGAAATTTGGCTTGGAGCGTTCTAGAGAAAAAACATTTTTACCATGTTTTAACGTGATGTAAGAGACTCCTTTTTTTTTCTTTTTCCTATGGACTCCAGCTATTAAAAAAACTGTAATATCTATATATTTGAGATCATCCTTTATTGGCTGTTAAATATAGAACTTGGTATTCCCACATTACCAATGTTCATAGTCATTAAATAAAACACCTTTAAGATGACGTCATCATGACATCATTGTTTTTTGCACCAATACCTTTCATCACTGAAAGTTTCATTGCAATTGCTCTTTAGGAACATTCAAATCGGCACTTAGAAATGGGCATTGTGGACATGACTCAAAACAATTAAATTGTGCCTACATGTTTCTTTACACTTTCTTATTATCCCAAACACATGCCAGGATCAACTTCAAAACTTTTTTTAGGATTTGCTTCACAGTTTGATTATAAAAAAATCATTTGTTCGGAAAGTGTATTTTTCAGTGGGAAAACTTAAAAAACTTAGAATTTTTTCAAATGAGTCCAATGTTTTCATCATTTATAAGCAGTTTTCAATAAAAGTCATTACATTTAATATCCATGAAATATGGTGTACAAGAAATATTCATCCAATTTTAACCATCACCCTCCACTTTTCCTTGTATCGCTTACTTTCAGATACTTTAGATATAGTGTAGCACGAGTTACCAAAACATACATTTTTTAATTTTACTACAAAATGGTGACACTTTAATTGATGCCAATTAATATCTATCTTCTACTTGGTGCCTCAATTATTTATAAGAAATTGAACTATCAAGCATTATCTACTACATTATAATGATCCGTTAAAAACTGTAGCACGAGTTACCGGTAGCACGGGTTACCGATGTAGCACGAGTTACCGCAATTCACTCTCCCCTAAACCAGCAGGAGGATTCAGTTAGTTTTACCAAATATTACTTGGCAACATTTGAGAGCTCTCTTCTGCATATAATGATATGCATACATGCAATATTAAAGCCTGGGGTCTGTGGTAGGCAGTGGCAGGCAAACTACTAAAGACCTAAACACTGACATTTGTGATGGTCGATGGTTTGTAAATATTATTGTGGTTGAATATGAAGCCTTATGAAGGAGACCACTTTCCCAGGTATGTTGTGCAAATTTGGCAAAATTACTGTACAGAGTTGCTGTTGTTCACAGAGCTGGATACTCATTTTACTGAAAGTGGCCTAAGGAAGGACGATTTAAAACATTCTGAAAAACCAAATGAATAAAAATGTGAAAGAACGTTTAAACCGTGGTCCGAACTTCACAAGATTCTTGAACAGATAGGCTACTTGATATTGTAAGAACTTTTCTTTCATCTATGCCACAATAAGTTGTTATAAGTTAAAATTCAATCATGGAGCAATTGCTCCATGATTCAACTGATCAAAAATGCAAACTATGGATACATGTATTTCACACTTCTTTGTGATGTCACTGTCACATAATTTATGTACATTTTGTACGTTTTGTACAAATACACTGTTTTTGTGTTATTAATTGTTTATTTTTACTTAAAAAAGATATATTTGATCATTTTACAAGTTGCTGAGGAATTCTATTTAAAAAACTTGACATTTTGTGAAATAATAGTACTTCGTTAATGGCCGGACAAACTGTAGCACGAGTTACCGTAGCATGAGTTACCATGTTTTTTGCATGTCAATGTGAAATTAAGAAGAGCACATCTTTCTAAGGTACACCATAATAAACTTCAACAACACAGTAGTTACTCATCATATAATCAATTAGACTTGATTGGTTTTTGTTTTAGGACACGATCAAAATAAAAATGGGTAATTTTTTAGCATGTCCTCTGCTCGTAGCACGAGTTACCAATATTCACAAATACACTGTTTTTGTGTTATAAATTGTTTATTTTTACTTAAAAAAGATATATTTGATCATTTTACAAGTTGCTGAGGAATTCTATTTAAGAAACTTTGACATTTTGTGAAATAATAGTACTTCGTTAATGGCCGGACAAACTGTAGCACGAGTTACTGTAGCACGAGTTACCATTTTTTTTGCATGTCAATGTGAAATTAAGAAGAGCACATCTTTCTAAGGTACACCATAATAAACTTCAAAGGCATAGTTGTTACTCATCATATAATCAATTAGACTTGATTGGTTTTTGTTTTAGGACACGATAATAATAATAATAATAATATCGAAGTCTTATATAGCGCACCTATCTACCAAACAAGGTACTCAAGGCGCTGAGTATTTACAAACTTTCAGAAAGATAGGTTATTGCAGTGATGAATTCTGAGACCCAATTATTTAGCACCTTATAAGGGTTTACAAGGTGCTACGGTGCATTAAGCAGCCACAACCAGGAACACCGGGGCAAACCCCTTCTCTTTTCGATAAGTGCACTGGGTTCTTTTACATGCGTTACACAACACATGGAACCAACGGCTTTACGTCCCCTCCGAAGGACGAAGCAATGGTTAAGTGTCTTGTTCAAGGACACAGTGTCACGGCTGGGGATTCGAACCCACACTCTGCTGATCAGAAACACCAGAGTTTGAATTCGGTGCTCTTAACCGCTCGACCACGACACTTCCACGACACAATCAAAATAAAAATGGGTAATTTTTTAGCATGTCCTCTGCTCGTAGCACGAGTTACCGATATTCACAAATACACTGTTTTTGTGTTATAAATTGTTTATTTTTACTTTAAAAAGATATATTTGATCATTTTACAAGTTGCTGAGGAATTCTATTAAAAATGTGCATACAAAATTTTAAAATTTTAAAAATAAAAAATAAAAAAGGAGACGGCCTGTAAAAAGGAAGCGGGCGGGGACACTAAACATGTTTCTTTTTTTACTTGGCCTTATGCCATATCAAACTGTTATTAAACTATAGAGGTCTGTTGCAGCACCTTTTCTGTGTTTTATCCCTTCATTTAAATAATGCTCTCTGAGATCGCCCCCAACAACGAGCCACGCCTCAAGATGTAATGTTCATTCACTGGATGATGAGAACAAGAAATGTTAAGAAATGATAGATGTACGCTAAGATGCCAAAGTCAACAACCACCAACCAGGGCCACAAAATTTGACAATTTTTCAACGATCAATGAAGTCTCTTTGATATACAGAAAAAGTTGTGGGTTTACATGTTGTTAATGATGCTCTGTGCATTAAGTTTCTCTCTATTTAGTGTGGTACACCCACTGACACAATCTGACTGATTATAAGGCCCTACTGATGATCACCACACCTACATGTGTACAACATACTTGTAAAGATAATACAAACTATTAGGAAGTCTTCCTTTTTTATAAACAAAGCAGAGTATAAGCCATCATAGCTATATATTGTATACTCAGTACATGATTTATATAGGTGGGGGGATTCAAACTGCCTCTCGCCAAGGGACAAGAGCCTAATTTCATTAAAATGCTCAGCAGAAAACTCTGCTGAGCAAGATTCTTTGCAAAACAAGAACTGAGTGGGGTAGTACGTCGGTACCAGTCGCAGTAATGGTGTCCTGGCAGGTAAATCTTGTTTTTTGCTAAGCATCTTTTTTGGCTTAAAGGCTGTATGAATTTGGAACCAGTTCGATGATCTAGAGGTAAGACATAAAATAATGCTCTATCAAGCAACAGTTGTGGGTTCGAATCCCAGCTAAGTGATAAGCATTTGGATTTTTTTTTTACTAGAACATGTGGAATTACTTAGTAAATACAGTGCTTGATACCATTCAGTTTAAAGCAAAAACCCAACATTTACCAGAGTTATTAAAAAGATGTAAACAATAAAGAATCAATATTCCCAGTGGCGTAACTAGACAGGGGATGTGCCTTATTACCAACTAGACTGCGGGGTTGTCCGGTAGCTAGAGGCAGCTCGAATCCTATGTTCACCGCACCGCAACGGTATATAATAGATGTCAAATTTGCATTCGGGGATAAAGAATATTAATTTTATATTAATACACTGTATATATATATTGAAATATTTTTTTCACAAGACTCAGGCAAGTGCTAATACGCATCGGTGTATGGGTAAAACCAAAATTAATATGCTTTATCCTCGATGCAAATTTGACATAGAAATATACAAGTTATTTTGGTTGTACAGAGTTTTCTGGTACGCTGTAACATCTTATTTGCATGAGTGCATCTTGACTTAAGGGCAATTCCACGTCTTGGACATTACGTTTGGAGACATTTTTAGAACTTTGTTGGTCAGTTAAACACACCAAGTAGCTTTGATTTATAGTTTTGTGTTTGATACTAGTATCTTGTGTCCTTGTAACTCAAATGATACTATGTATTTGGAAAAGTTCGAAATTAATTAAGGAGTCAGAGCATTGCTAACGAGCGTCATGGACATTACGAAAAACGGAAGTGGGTTTTGGGTACAACACACTAAATTCCAAAACTCTGTGAAGTTAGAGTTCAAAATTTTTAGAATACCTTTTTATTTTCTAAACAGGGAAGTAGTTAAAGCCATTGGACCCCTTCGGTAAACACTATTGTCCAAGGCCCACACTTTGTGTATCACAACTTCTAGATCAAATAACAAACCTGTGAAAATTTAGGCTCAATCGGTCATCGGAGTCTGGAGAAAATAACGGGAAAACCCACCCGTGTATCCGCGCGTTTTGCCGTGTCATGACATGTGTTAAAAATAAATCCGTAATTCTCGCTAACGAGAGTTGATATTGTTTTACTGTTTTCTCAAAAAGTAAAGCATTTCATGGAATAATATTTCAAGGGAAGTCTTTCACCACTACCTTCTGTAAACCCTGCAAGTTATTTGTAAATCTGTGAACTTTTTTTTTTTTCTGTACCGAAAGGGTCCAATGGCTTTAACATGAACTGTGATAATATTTTTAAGAAAACCTGTCAACTTTCTTGTTACACGTCTTAATAGAGCGTCATGGACATTACATTTTGGGTTATTTCTAGCGTCATGGACATTACGTCAAACTTGTAAAATGATGCATCATGCTTTTACCCTTAATTTGTAAACACATGTGCTGCCTTGCTGTTAATATGTGTTTTAAACTATAATGAATGTCCCTATCTCAATGTTTAACCTCTTCCAAACATTTTTAAGAACCAAAACTCCCCCAGAATCTCACTTAAACCCCGCCCCTCGGTAAGTCCCCTTTTTGCACTTTCCGTCCACATCTTACCAGGCTGGCTTTTGCCTTGGAGTAGTTATGATAGACCAGAGATGTAGGTATACATGAAGTAACCTTTTTTCTAATTATCTTTCACATAATTCCCTTTTATGTGTTTCTCACAAGGTGATTGTTCATCTTGAGTAATATACTGAACATCTTGCGTCAACATTTTGTGACGACAGTAAATGGAAATTAAACATTAAAGGTTTCTGTAATTTTCAAAGTTGATCTGGATACTGCTATGTTCAAGACTGGGTGAACAATTCCCAGAAGATCAGTTAAAATGAGTTGGGATGACTTCTTGGGAGGAACAGGCCAAACGTAGCTGCTTCCTTAGTTTTCCAAATACGAGACAGTCATTGAGGTCACTCTCTACACGTTCCACCTAGATTGACATGCAAAACAAGAACGGAGAACAACAAACGAGGGAAAGATTGGCTGCATGGGGCTTTGTTTATCACAATCATGTTTCCAGATTTCGTCTTGTTTTCTCTCTATACTTTTTCTGCCTCTCTACTCAAGTCTTGGCCATTCTGAAATTATGTAACAATAAAAAAATACTTTATGTATGACGTCTTTGTATCCAAGCTATCCGTAGACGAGTACAAATCTGCATTACGCCTAGGCCTTGAGAAGTCTTCTTTGATGATAAAGTGTGTTTATAATGTCCTACATTCATTTAAACTTGTCTCACCAACAGTACACATATATTTCAGTATGTAAAATGTCACTTGAATGTTTTTAGGAAAGAACAGTTCCATGAGAAAACTCACCTGAAAATCTCGGATTTGGGCTGTAGAATCTGTGCACGATGTTGCCACTAAACGCGCTGCTAAACATGAGCTTGAAACAAATTTCTGATGAGGTCTATGACAAATGTTATCTTTGACTAGTCCAGGTTTACCTACAATAGGTCCCATTGATAAATTGTAGCATTTACCTTCAAAAAGGTAAGTGTCATGTGACATGTAATGTCCATGACGTAATGTCCATGACGCTAAATGTAATGTCCATGACGCTCGTTAGCACAATTGTAATTAATTTTTTATTAATTTTCTTGCATTATAGGATTAGCCCCTAAAAAATAGCTTTGCGTATGAAGTCTCATGAAAATATCTCTTACTGGCTTTAGAATATAAAACTAAACACCATGCAATGTCATGGACATTACATTTCATAATTGGTAATTAAGGGCTAATTAAAACGAGTGGCAGCACCCTGTGAATAAATTTACAATGATGTTTCTTTAAAATTGTGAATACTTGCCACCAGTTATATGTTTTAAGCCAAGAATAATTTTTAAAAACATCTAAAATGTAACCAGGAGGGCATAATAGACAATTGTGCCAAACATTTCCCAAAAACCATGAATTTGGCAAAAAAAAAGCTTTTTTAATAAACGATGAAAAACATGGAAAACCAAGAAAAAAAAATGAAACAAACATAGATTTGAAATCACTAGGTATCACTCTTTCTTGCTACTTTAAATTTAGTTCCACAAATTTGACTTCAATTTTTTGGGCCGAGGACACTTTTTGGTGGAATTGCCCTTAAAACTGTGTTCAACAGCTCAACTTAAAATGCCAGTCATACGCTTGCACAGTCATTAAAAATATTTATGGAAAGTAGTAAGGTGTAAATTAATGACAAAAGTTAGCGAACCCCCCCCCCCACCCCAAATAATGGCAAATTCTGCCCCAACCTTTAACTGATTGTTCATTTTGTTTACCATAATGATCAATGCAGCTCCCCAAGGGGACAATAAAGAGAAAGTATGATTCTCCTGTAGAAGTTTCAGCTTCATTAGTCTTTCGTTTTGGGGGTGGGGGTTGAAAAAAAGTGGAAATCATAGAGCATTGTTTTCAGTTGAGTCGCATAAATTTGTTGCACATGCTAAAATAATTGATGTGTCTGATTTTTGTTAAAATGTTTTACTCATTTCTCAAAAACTACAGCACCTCAGCAAAACAAATATTTCCAGGGAAGCTTTCTACTGTCATTATCGTAAAACCAGGTTCATGTAAATCTATGGACGTTTGTAATTTGTGTCATAAAAAACACCCAAACCCTTCAAGTACTATAACTTCAATTGTCGCTGTGGCCATTTGGTCTGAGTAGTATCAAAAGATTTCTTCAGATTATTTATTTTTCTGTTCAATTTTAGATCCATCATGGCACCAGCTAACTCAACAGATTTGATGACTACAACTATTGCAGGAGGATCTGGATTAACAAATGGGGACAAGATAGCCATTAGTGCCGTTTGTGGCACGGTGCTTATAGGAGTTATTGGTGCAATAATTGCAACATGTAAGTCATTTTTTTTTAAACAAACCCTTGAATTTTCAGCCAAAGAAAATGGTAGTAAATTTATGGTAGTCAATTTACTTTCCTACCTTCCGCCCAGGTACATGTAGTAGCTAAATAGCAGTGCAGTTCTTTTCAGAACTGAAAAGTCTCTGAATTTCCAAAAATCTACTCCATGGTACTGGAGTAGTCTCGCGAATTCCAAAAGAAAGACAAGTTCTCAAAAGAGCACAATCTACATAGCAAGTAGCACTACATGTATAACAGTCTACCCGCAGAACACTAATCCCCATTGTTATTTATCTGCAGGGATTTGCAGCGCTTTTTCATGCGTGACCTCACTTTGAATACAAAAGGTCAAAAGGGCTTCTAGAATTCGGTAATTTCCAGCCTTTTCTGAAAAGTCTCAACCAAAATAATGTACCAGTAAATTGAAACGAAGAGCATATCTGTCGTTATGTATATAAACAATCGGTGCAACTCAATTTTTAAAGAGAAATTTTTACGTGAAAAATGGCTTCCAAGACGGCAGCGGCGTAACTAGACATTTTCATTTGGTGGGGCCAAAGATTAAATTTGGGGGGGGGGGGGGCCAAAGAAGTGCCAGATTATTATTAAAAAAATGTCAACTGATAGTTGATACACACCAATGCAGTTCTAAAACAATCTACATAGTCAGCTGGTAACAAAAGATTGCGAAAACAACCAAATCTTAGAGAACTTGTCATTTGTATAAGATAAAACTTTTCGACTGTATAAAAGGATTAAATTACCAACAGTGATTACCAAGTACACGGCATTTTCAAATAGGCTCTGTGGGTATGAATTAAAATATGGTTTGTATGCTTTATTTCAGTGTATTAATACCCAAAACATAATAATATTAGGCCAAGTAAAAATAGAAACATGTTTAGCGTCCCTGCCCACTTCCTTTTTACAGGATGTCTCCTTTTTTTTCTTTTTTTTGTATGCACATTTTTCTTGTTTTTGTTTTGAAAAAGGGTTATTTTAAATGATCTCAGCAAAAAAAAAAAACAATCTGAATGTCTTGTCTATGCCTTGACCAAACTTTTTCATTAATGTTTTGTGTATTTCAGCAGTAGAAAAAACAATGGATATTATATTATATTAACAATGGCGGCCATCTTGAAATGGTCTAAGCAACCTTTTCGCTGGCCATTTTGCTGTAGTAAATTTCTCTGTAGTGCATCTGACCTAGATCTGACTAAGTTGTGTTGATGGAGCTATTGGTCTGCGTTCAGACCACCATGTACATTATTATTAAAACAGAACTTTGTGACTTCCCGTACTCTCTGTAACCACAAAACCAAAACATACATTTACCCGCAAATATGATTGCGCGCGCGTTTCCATGCATTTTTCATGTTATAGTCCACATACTGATATGAATAAAAGTTTCCCTTTTTATGACAGCATTTTATGCAGCCTTAAACGATTTATATATTAGGGCCTATAAGAGTATACTTTTCTGTGATTTCATATGGGGGGGGGGCAAGAGGGGGGAAAGGGTTCTGAGCGGGGGGGGGGGGGGCCCCTCCCCCCCTCTGGTTATGCCACTGCAAAACGGAGAAAACAAGTCACAAAAAAACGGCAAGTCTTCCCCGTTATGAACGTCGGCAACAGTCCCCAATTAGTATGTATGTATAGATTATTTCATATTCTACCTGGAAATGTTTAAAACCGAGACCGGATAGTTCCCAGTCCAGTCAGGATACAGCGATTTCCATCGTTAATCCAAATTTCACATTACGAAAAAAACCACCAAAACTCACCACTAGACAACATGGTTATCCTGCACGCTGATTGGATAACGATGACATCGATTGATATCGGCATTGTAATTTCGCGTGTATGGTACCCTGACCAGCGAGAAAGCGTTCGCCATAACAACCAAAGGGCCTGTCTAGCATGAGCTGATGAACATGGGCAGTGCATATTGTGTTTTTTGCTGTGAACTTGTTTTTACTTAACTTTAAACAGAAAAGGGGCAAGAAGTGTGTAATTTATTTGGAAATGGCAATTTCAGTGTTTCGAAAAGATTGCAACTTTGGTTGAATTAAATTTGCCCATGAAGTGAAGGACACTGTAGTTGGTTTTTATATATTTTGAAGTCTAGATTAGTCAAATTAGTATTTGACAAAAAAAAAGAACATGCTTAGCGGAACTGAAACAGGGGTTGCAAACAAAGAAAAGTGTGTAACAGTAAATCAGGGAAACTTTACAAAACACAGACAAAGCAAGAATTTTAAGTCATTGGTTTATCTGATATTTTATCAAAACAAACTGTGATTTCAGGTTATTCTGTGTAATATTATTTATTGCTTGTTTATTTTAATAACAGGAATAAAACAACAAACTTGTTACTTGTCCTGACCCGTTTTTGTTATTAAAAATAAATAATAATGGTATAGTGGCCAATTGATAGCACATATCATAACAAAGAACATTCCCATAAAATGTGCATTGTAAAAGCACAGTGATAAAAACAAACATAGGCATAGCCTTAAATAACAATTTAAAAACCTGCAGTCCATATATATATTATACACACATATATATAAGTATATGAAATGAAATCGCTTACTCTGAATTCATTTATCAAGTAAATATATGAAACACTTTTCTAATAATTTAAAATTGTTATAATAAAACTTTTTATAAAAGTTTCAAATGTAAATAGAACTGAGCTAACACATATATAGAGTATATGAAACAAAATCGCTTCCTCTAAAATCATTCAATTTTCCACAATTAAAAGGCTAAAAACGGAGCTTCAACGTTAACCAAAATACATCAACAGAAAGAGGAAAGCACATTGTAAACACTCACCACGCCATCTTGGCCACCATCTACACGGTACATGGTAGGTGGTTTCCCACGGATTGTCAGCCAATCACCGTTCAGGAAAACCATCTTGTCTAATGGTTGCTTTTTTTTTGTAATGTTTTTTTTTGGGGGGACCACCGGTGGAAGTTGCTGTATCCTGAATGGACTAGGAACGATCCGGTCTCGGTTTTAAACATTTCCAGGTAGAATATGAAATAATCTATCCAAACATACTAATGTGGGACTGTTACCGACATTCATAACGGGAAAATTTGCCGAGTTTTTGTGACTTGTTTTCTCCGTTTTGGAAGCCATTTTTCACGTACAAATTTCTCTTTTTAAAAATTGAGTTGCACCGATTTGTTTAATACATAACAACAGATATGCTCTTTGTTTCAATTTACTGGTACATTATTTTGGTTGAGACTTTTCAGAAAAGGCTGAAAAAGACTGAATTTCAGAAGCCCTTTTACTAATTAGTATTCAAACCGAGGTCACGCATGAAAAATCACCCCTACTCGCGCAGATAAATCACAAAAGAGACTTATTAAATCAAGTGTTCTGCGTGTAGACTGATAAGAGATTAAATTTGAAACGGGGATAAAGAATATTAATATTGGTTTTTTACCCATGTAATAGCACTGTATACTCAGTACTTTTCTCGAGTCCTGTAAAAAAAAATCACAGGCATGTTACTTGGGTGGGATTTGAACCCAAGAAAGCAATGTGTTACCAACTAGACTACCGAGGTTGCCCAAATACAACTAAGTTGACAAACTAAAGCTACGATGTACATGTAGAATTACCATGATAACTTATCTGGGCAAGTCAACTGGGCAAGTTTCCTGTAGCATTACTGTATTTTGAGCCTGTGGATCAGCAAAATCAATTTGACACAAAATATAAATAATAAAAAAAATTATTTTGATGTAATTACTTGTTTTGCTAACTAATGTTTTTTTTTAATGACATTTAAAAAAAAAAAAGGGGGTAAACATACATATTGTTAGTCCTTTGGACTACTGTCTTGTGTTTGTGGTTCAGTGTCAATTAAACTTAAGTATTGAATTTAACTGGAACTTGGTTTGTTATTAAATGCTTGTAACTATTATCTGTATTACTTACAGTGACATATAGAGAGATTCGGAGGAGAAACAAAAGAGGTAATTATTAAAGTACTTCTACTTGAGAACAATGGATGGAAGTTCTTTGTGAGACGTTTCATTTAACAAGATTTATTACTAATTCCAGTTCAGAAGTCATGCAGACATGACTCATGATTCAATTCTTCTGAAATGTGTAAGCAGACAAATTATCTGCTGGTGGTGACAGCAGCCTCTTACAGCACTATCCATTTCATATTACTGCTTACTGTTAGCAAAAACAAAAGGCACTCCAACTTTTCTAAATATTGCCGTGGAATGACACCTCAATTAAAAATCAGTTTCTTCAAAGTGTAATGACCTGGGGCAGCCATATTCCTTGATATCAGAGGTTGATCGAGAACTCAGGGATTTTTTTTCTTTTTCAAAAGGACAGAAAATGATTGCCACTCGTGTTTATACCCAGCATATACAGACAAAACTGCCCAGATTTAACCCCCTGATAAGTAGAATATCTAAAGAAAAACGGCACAAATAATCATAGACAAAAGCTAGGCATATGTAAAGAAGTCATTATTAAAAAATATATATATATATCTTTGATGGAATGGATATAAACATTGGTGCTGTCCAGCACTGGGATAAAGTGGGAGGCTGCCACACTCTTAAAGATAAAGGAGCACAATTGTTATTCTTTCACATGTTTCTATTGTACATTCCCAGTACGGAGAAGTCTCCTCACACACCCTCTATAGAAATACACCTGACTTCCACAGATGCCAAGTCCAGAGGCCAGCTATGCGTGGGATTTTTCAAAGCTCACCACCCCAAAAGAATCAGTCGTGCTTTATACAAATTAGGTACAAAGGGTACCGACTCCCATAAAGTTTAACCCCTGTTTAACCCTGTGACCCAAACCATTGCAATACAGCCAGTGACCTCCATCTATGCAGAGTCCATACCTTTAAACTGGTTAACGAGTAACACAAAATTTATATGTCCTTTAATGTTCAAAGACAATCAAAGAGGTCTTGATGAGGATCGAAGACGTCTTGAAGAGGATCGAAGACGTCTCGAAGAGGATCAAAGACCTCCTCAGCCAGAAGATGTACCATTGTTAACAGAGGGTAATTACAGAACATTTTTGCGTTTATTTTTATGTTCTATAAAATCACTAATAAAAATTGACAATATATTTACAACTTGTATGGGTCAAGTATTACTGCAAAGTAATTGACGTTGATATTTTAGACTTGAAGCAAACTCTAAAATGAAACTAAGTTTCAATATTCATGATTTGTACTGAAAGCAGTAAGTTTAGAAGTCAAGAATGCTTCCGAATACTGACCATATTTAATTCGTCTTCATAGGAAATTATTATATTAAAGTGTTGTAGAAAATCTGGAAACACCCTAACTCTAACAATAAGGCAACCAGAGTGTAACACATTCTTCTTAGCAGAGAGTTTATCAGTGCAAAAAGAAACCCTCTCATTCCAATGCATCTGGATACCATTTTCTGCTTTGTCGAACAGTTTAAATTTTTGATAAGTATGGAAACTATGGTGCTCAGAGAGTGCAAGAATACTTAAAAATCGTCTCACCAAGTCAACTCATTTAGTGATATGTGCTGAAATACCCCGATGCAAACCACTCATGTCAGTCAAAGAAACTTACTCCAACCTTTGGGACACTGTAGCTCCGACATCCATTGCATTTGACTGTCAATTGGCTGGCAATCTTCATATAATTGGCACAAAGCATTTTTACTAAAAAAAAAAGAAAACAAATATAACGTGGACCTCCCCCCCCCCCCCCCCAGAAAAAAAATGCAAGTTATGTAAATGCTGCAGAGGACAAACATTTGGATTTGTACTCGGTGAATTATGGGAAGTTGCTGTCCTATAGCAAGTGTAAGTGTTATCTTCTGGAATGTGAACCTCAATCAATGTTGTATAAATAAATGTAAATTGAATTGAATTGAATTGAGTACAAAAATTAAACCCTTAATCCAAGGCTCTATATCTTGGTTACCATTTTTTTGTGCTTTTAATGTCAATTAAAAAATTAGGTACTACTTGTTGGTCCATTGGGAATAAGGTTTTCAAGTATGAAAACTACAGTGTTTAAATGTGGTGTCTTATTGTGATAATAACCACTAATGCCAAATCAGATTTAAAAACAATAATATTGGACAATGTTGCTCACACATCCCACAGTGTATGTTTTTAAACAAAATTCAGCACAGTAAAAAGATCAATTGGGCATTTCTCCACACAAATAAATGCTAGGTTTGTTGTTGAAATCTAACATTTTGCTTGAAAAACCATGAAAACCACAAGTTGGCTGTAGATGCGTTCGAAATGGGTTGTTAATTTTACAGAATTAACAACCAATGCAAGGCTCTTGAATAAAACTTTGAAAAGTTTGTGATTAGCAAATATTCAGAGCACTCTTCAGTGTTGTGTGAGTGCATGAGTGTTTTTGATTAAATTTGATTTTGTTTCTATTTCCCAACAGGAACACCAGACCAAGAGCAAATTCAAGCTGTTGCATCAAAGGCTGAAGAGGCGGTGAAGAAAGTATATACCAATACAGGTAGCTATGTACAGATTCTCCCATGGGTTGATGATCATCAGAGACACATAACGGACATCTACACTAAGCTATGTTTAGTTCAACAAGTTGAAATGAGTGGGATGATTCAAACAAAGGAAAGAACCATGCAATCATATGAAGAAATGTTCCACTTTGAAACAAGAAACAAAAATCCAATCAAACGTATTGTTGTAAGCGGATCAGCAGGAATGGGCAAGACAACCCTAATTGACAAAATTGCTTATGATTGGGCAATGGGTAACAGTGAGACACTCAATAAGTTCAAACTTGTTTTTGCATTGAAAATGGGTTCATTGCTACAAAGTAGCAACTTAGAAGATGCCATTTTTGAAAAGCTTATTTCAAAAGACTCTGTAGATAAATCTGCTTTGAAAGAGTTTATTGACAAGAACCAAGACAAAGTATTGATTCTCTTGGATGGATTTGATGAATGTAAAATCACTACAACTGACACATCCTCATTTGGTTCGATTCTCAAAGTTCTTAATCGAAAGCTGGTTCCAGAATGTTGGGTAGTTATTACATCCCGTCCTCCCATTGACAAATTAGTCAACTCATCATTGGTTGAGAAGCCCTATACTCATTTGAGAATTAAGGGGTTTTCAGATACGGATATAAAGGAATATGTGAAACAATTCTTCCTTGGGGATCATGACAAGGCTAGGAGACTTATAGAGCAGATACAACTCTCAGATACCTTGACTGATTTGGCAAAGAGTCCCATGCTACTGCTGCTGATGTGTTTGCTGATGGGGAGCACAGAGAACACCCTCCCAGTCACAATGACCCGACTGTATAACAAAACACTGAATTTCGTATTCAAAAGACAAACAACAGACATCAAAGATGATGCAATATCAAAGATTTTGATTTCTATTGGAGAGGTTGCTCTAGGTAGTCTCCTTTCTAAAGATCAGTCATTTGCCTTTAGAGAAGGGGACTTTGAAAAGACTGCATTAGATGCAGCACTGAATGCAGGTATCCTCACTAGTGAGAGGGTCATCGATGGGCTTGAAACCTATCAAAGAGTGTCTTTTATACACCAAACATTTCTGGAGTATTGCGCAGCAATGTACTGGCAAAGCTTGAAACATAAATGGAGAAAGACAAAGTTTGACAAAATCCTGAAGATTGTTTTGAGCTTAACTGGGAGTACACCATTGACTTTTCCTTCTCACCTCCTGTCTCGTTATGAGTATCTGTTCCGATTTTGTTGTGGAGACAATAAGGCTTGTACAAATTGTATTTTACAGAATATTCAACAAGGCAGAGATTCGCGACTTGTCATTATTTGCTATTTCGAGAGTCAGTCAAAGGAACTTCCACCAAAATCAGTTATCAGTTCAATTCTGACTGATGATATTGACATTTCAGATTGGAATAATGATAGTACAAACGCATTCTTTCATTTTCTGAACCAAGTGGCAGGAAATGATCACTTCTCAAAGGTTAAGAAACTGTTTGCGACAAGTTTTAACTTCCAGAGGTTTGGTACAGATTTGGTAGAGTCGATAAAGCCAATGACTAATTTACAATCTCTTTCTCTGCAAAGCAGCTCATTAACTGCTGCCAATACTAATCAAATCCTATCATCAATGGCAACCCCATCAACATTGACTGAGCTAGACCTCTCAGGGAATGAAGCCTTGGGTGGCTCTGTGTCATTGTTGGCTCCTCAATTGATGAAACTGAAGCGCCTCAAGAGGCTGCACTTGCTGGGTTGCTTACTGGTAGCTAAAGATGTGTCACCCATTGCAAAGTCAATGGGTGACACTCCGGTTGATCTAGATGTATCACTGAATAGAGCACTGGGTGGCTGTGCATCCAATTGGGGTCCTGAACTGGGGAAAATGGAATGCCTTCAAGATATTCACTTGAGAGACTGTTCACTGCAAGGTACAGATATAGAGCACATTGCTGTGGCACTGAGTGGTGTGTCTACTCTGGTTAGTCTAGATCTCTCAAATAATCATGCATTGGGTGGCAGTGCACCATTGGGGGCTTTGAAGAAAATGAACCACCTAAAGGAACTGACATTAGCAGGGTGCAATCTGACAGGTGATGATATAGAGCCCATTGCTGAGTCAGTGAGTGAACTGCCCAACCTGACTCATCTAGTTCTCTCAAATAATGAAGCATTGGGTCGCCATGAATCATCCTGGGATCTGCATTTGAAGAAAATGAAACACCTGAAGGAACTGTCATTGGTAGGGTGCTATCTGACAGGTGATGATATGGGGCCCATTGCTGAGTCAGTGAGTGACATGCCCAACCTGAATCATCTGAACCTTCGTGCTAATGGAGCATTGGGTGGCTGTGCAACATTGTGGGCTCAGCATTTGAAGAAAATGAACCACCTGAGGGAACTGTCATTGGCAGGGTGCAATTTGGAAGATGTTGATATGGAGCCTATTGCTGAGTCAGTGAGTGACATGCCCAACCTGATTCATCTTGATCTCTCACTTAATTATTCATTGATTGACTGTGCATCATCCAGTGCTCAGCATTTGAAGCTAATGACCAAACACCTCAAGAAGCTCATACTATATGGGTTGACAGATGAGGAAAAGGAGTACATTAATACATCATGTGATTTGAATCCGACCATATTGGATTTCAAATCCCCACCATGGTTGAAAAGAATAGGAAGATTAGGATCATTTCCAACATTTTAGACAAAGCCCCATTTGTCGTAAATGCAACTCATTCCAAGTTACTCACGGTGAATCTGTCATGTCATTGAGTCTGTGGTTTCTTTGCACAACTGTGTACTTTCTTTGTTTGAGGCAAATGAAGCTCATCATGTTTATTGGAGACTGTTCTACATCCATTTGAAGCTGATGACCAAACACCTCAAGAAGCTCACACGATATGGGTTGAAAGATGAAGATGAGGAGTACACTAATGCATCAAGTAATTTGAATTTGCCCATATTGGAGTTCACACCCCAACCAATCTCACAAACATTCATCGTTTCAAACATTTTAGACAAAGCCTTGAAATGTAGACTCCTCATTTGTTGCAAATGTAACTCATTCCAAATTACTCACAGATGTGAATCTGTCATGTCATTGAGTCTGTGATTTCCCTGCTCAACTGTGTTCTTTTCCTTTATTTGAGGCAAATGAAGCTGATCATGTTTATTGGAGACTGTTGGATGGAAATGAAAACCCCCAAACCAATGATGTATTATTCCTTGAAGTCTTTGGTTCTCTTGGGCAATTCCATTGTTACGGCCGTTACATTTCAGACAGTTTTCAGAAGTTCAAGAGCTCAGCAAATACATCTGCCAAATGTTTATCTAAAATCTTCCCTTACCACAACATAGTAGTCCCTATGGAGAGCATACACTGTGAGATTCAGTCTGTCTTATTCATTCATTAAATATCACTCATTAATGCTGCTGTGTTACTGACATCACATTTTTTGGACATGACATTTGACTACACTTTATATTTGTCAAAAGTCTGCGGGTTTTGGGTTCCCATCAATGTATTTTTGATACCAATCAATTAGATATGGTGTAAAAGATGCACAGGTACATTTGACAGAATTTGTCGCAATTTTGGTCTCTAGAGCACAAAACATGGCATTACGGACATTACATTTGGTCTCTAGAGAACAAAACATGGCGTTACGGACATTACATTTGATCTCTAGAGCACAAAACATGGCGTTACGGACATTACATTTGGTCTCTAGAGAACAAAACATGGCGTTACGGACATTACATTTGATCTCTAGAGCACAAAACATGGCGTTACGGACATTACATTTGGAGCGTTTTGGACAGAACACTTTTGCCCCCTTTTTTGTTTCAGTTGCTGAAAAAGTGTTCAAATGATGCAATTTCTTACTTTCTTTACTTAATCATCAATTATAGACTGTCTTCATAATTGAGTTTCAGATTTAAGTGGAATTTCCCTCTTTCAGCATCATCTATGTCCAATAAAACTAAGTAATTGACATGATTGATGTATCAACTATCAATTAAAGCCCAAAAAACGAAATAAGCCATTTGCGAGTTAGATTTCAATAATGTCTGGTATAATGACTCGCTTAGTTACAGTGCACCGTTTACATTTTAATTCAGGTCAAATCAGCCACAATTCAGACCCTAGCATCTTAAATGCTATTGAAGCTTAAAAGGAAATGACATCATTGGATTATGGAAGAGTAGACTTTATCCCATCCTCTAGTTCTAAAGGAACAGTTCGGTGACTGCAATAAGTCTTTACAGAGTTGCAGTCACTGTTTGCTTTGGGTTTTCAAGTTGTGTCTAAATGTTAATCATTCCAAGATGTTGACTTATTCAAATCAACGCTAACGTCAGTACATCATAGCATAATGTATTTGGGTAATTCAAGGTATCAGTGATTGTACCTTACCCATTTCAGCTGACATCAAATTTATTACTTCAGGTTTTATGCACAGGAAGTATATTCTTCAAAGCTCACTAAAGGTCATCTCATTAGTTCAAACAGAATACAATGTCTGCTTTGGTTTTGTATTCATTGTCTGTAATCATTATGAGAAGTTGACTTAGCCAAATCAATGTTAATGCCAGTACATCGCAGCGCAGCGTCTTTCAGTATGTATTAGTGGTAGTATCTTATTAATTGACCCAATTGATGAAGACAATGGGAAGAGAGAAGTATGACATCATTGCAAGGGGGGTATTTGAGGGCCAAGTCACATGAGATAAACTTACAGTAACCAACTCCATGCAATCTCCAAAAAAACACAACAAAATCTAGTTTTCTACTATAGTGTTTATATTGCCTAGTGTTAATATCGCCTATTTTTGACAATGCCATCATGTAATGTACATACAAACCTGTCCGATGTTTCTTACTTCACGTCAGGCAACTTACAGTTCCTTTAGTTTGTTTGTCAAACCATGAATGAGGGGCACATTAATGCTTTATTTTTATATAGTTTTGTACATACACCACTGAAATATTGGAATAGTATATTTTGGTAGTTATTACGATCCAACTCCCAAATAGCAGCAAAGTATGGACAAGCATCATGACACAATGGGATATGGATCATTATCTATGGTCAATGATACTTGGTAAAACAAATACATAGCTCACCATGGAAGAAAATTTCAAGTCTAAGACTAGAAGGTGACAATTGTTATTGATTTTGCTATTGAGAAAAGGCTGTACTTCTCAGACTATGCTCTTGCCAGTTTTGTTAATTCATACTACAATCAGTGTAATATTTCCTCATTCCACTGTTCATTTGGAACAAACTGCCTTTGGTTATCAGGACTGTCTCCACTATCAATGTGTTCAAGAAGACCCATATCTTTTTAACAATGATATTCTGTAAATATTTCATTGGCAACTTTTCAACGTTTCTGTGACTTTTTATTAATCTGCTCTTTTTACCAACTTTTTTGTTTTTACATGGATGGTCACCCTCTTCTCTTTTTAATATATTTTTGATGTGCTATTTGTTTTTTATAACTTGTACTTTTATCATTGTAAATTGTTTGCTACACGTATATTGTTGGTTTTGTATGAATGCTTCATTCGTCAAGGTATATTACACATTATGTAAATGGGATGAATATTTACAATAATTAAGTAATATTTTCGTTTGTGTGATTTTGAATCTGTATTATGTATTCATTATCCATAAATCATCTCTTAAAAGGGGAAAAAACATCAGTCACTTTGTTTGATCATAATAACATTAATAATAATGAGTATTTCTGATGCGCCATTCCATCTTAATAAGATGCTCAAAGCATAAAAAATATGGAAATATCAGGATAGTGTCACTTGGGTGTGCTTATGAAAATAAATATTAAACCAACTTTGTTAATGGGTCTGTGTCTGCAAAATGGCCCTTATATGTCACAACAATGGGCCGTATAAATAAAAACTAGCAATTACTTATCAAGTTACAGGTCCAGCGTTAGCAAGAAGACCGATAAGTAAAAGATCAGGCATGAACATTTGCTCAAATCCCTATAAATCTCTATGAGTTTTAAGTAAATACTCGCGGGTTTACCTTTCACTTATAGACATATAAATAAAAACGACCTTTTACTATTGTACTGTAGCAATTACTTGTATTTCTACAAGCTACTACATGAGGAGCTTGAGATTTTACTTAAACAACAGTGTTGCATATATGGCTCGGTATCGGGTCAGTATTACAGGGTTATTTTTCCCTTGGCCTAATGATCCAACTATAATGTTAACTTATAAATTTGTTGTGTAGTTTAATTGCTCTAAAAGTACCAACTCTGGAGCTCTGGCGTGGAGAGGCTGGCTCTTTCCTCATCATAGCCACTGCCGCCATCAAAAACTTGACTAAGCGTAAACTGCCGCCTGCTTTTCAGTTAATCGCTATTGATCTGCGAGTCCATGCCTCTGTTGTTATACTCCTGAATACCCCGCTATTGTGCTTTTCTCTGACCATTTACTAATCCGTTCAAGTAAATGGTGTTTTTCCAGTAAAAGGTTATTTATAGAGATTTGAGCAAATGCTCATGCCCGATCTTAAACTTATCGACATTTTGTTAATGCTGGCCTTTATACGGCCCAGTACCTTGTAAAACTATACAAGTAATAGTAAAAGGTCAGTTTTATTTACATCTCAATAAAAAGAGTCCCTAAAACATTGCTTTTACCTACTAGTTCGACCAATTACAAGCAATATTAAGGCTTACTTTTATTTATAAGGATTTAAGTAAAAGGCTAGTAAAAGTAAATGCTAGTTTTTATTTATTCGGCCCAATGTGTGTTTGAGCTGATGGAAAGGCCATCTTCTAAGCTTTAATTTGTTGGGTGTTGAACTCTTTGCAATTTGGAGATATATCGAAACAAATTTGTCATTTTGTTTAAAATAGGGGAACAAACCATGTGCAGTTTACAGAGATATTGAAGATGATTAACATCAAAGTTTGTCTGAATATCTTGCTGCTGGACTATCAATCTAAGCCTTTCATCAAGTGTTGTCTTCAAACTTTGTGTAATTTATTTTTAATGTAAACAATTTGTCTTAAAATATTTCCTATTAACAAACCATTTCAAATGGTGTGCATAACATTGGTAATTTTGGAAATATTAATGTTCACAGATTTACACATAGCGTGTGTGGTATAATGATGGTTACGGTAGAAAACTCCCCCTGAATAATTTTGGCATAAAATGAAACAGTTTTTGAGAACTGAATAAAACGATTAGTTTAGATCTCAAGCCCAAAATCTGATAATTGAAAACAGTGAAAACATTTCATTGGATTTATCACTGTTTTCTCATGACTCTGTGACCATTCACAGGTTTGTTATTTCATGCATATACCTATATGTGCATGTTCAGCGTGTTTATATTTATTTATTAATTAACCTACTATATGTTTCATTGAGTATGGACAAACATTAATTGCAAGTATAACTTCATCAGTAAACTAGTAATCCAATTTAAATGTTTTTGGTTCAATCAACTTTTCGAGAGAAAAAATAAATAAATACAAATAAACATATTTGGTTTGTGCTTTGGAAGGTTTCTTTTAAACTGGTGTAACAGTTTATATTTCTTAGGGTTTTTGAAACTAGCCTCAAGAGAAAAATATAACCAAACATTTACATTTATCATGGACGTTGTCTAATCATTTTCACAAAATGCATATTTTCAGTGCTTTTTTGAAACTCCTATGTCAGAACTGGAAGGTCACATCCATCCATGTGGACCACGCCCTCTTATTGACCATAATAAGCCCAAGACTTGGCCTCCTCTACACAAGTAGTCTTACTTCAAGACGTTTGTTTTTATGCAAATCAGACTACACCAGCATCATTGATGTCAACTGATGCTCCAATGCATTATTACTGATTGTACCCAATTATTAGCAACTGCGGTTAAAACTAAAGGCATGCCTACTGCTGGTGCATTAGAACCACTTTAAAAAGTGTCCTTAATGCTTAGATAGCACAGTTAAAGATTTATCAGTGTAAGGGTTATAAACTTTGATAGCATTTGTTGTAATGATTGCTGTATATTTTGAATGAAAGCTTCACTTTTGCCAACCGCTGGTTGTTGCAAAAGAAAGGATTCCCCCACTTATATATTAAAAACTCAAATCAATTATTGATCTTGATTTTACTTCTTCAAAATAACCGATTGATAAGCAACCATTGCAGCAGTGGGGTGGGGGGGGGGGGGGGGGGTTATTGAGGCAGGCAAAAGTTAGGGACCCCCACTATGGAAATTTACAAATTAAAATTTCTATACAAGATGGATGACACCATAAAGACAGCAGCCTTGTCAGCCGTAAAAGCACCTAGCTTCGATCATTTGGGAAATATGAGTGGGTCCAAAGATTACTTTGAAAAAGGCATTGAGAGGCGTCCAATATCTTTTCATATTGGACAACAATGTCTAAAAGATATGGAACAGCGCGACAGTTTATATGGCACATTTAAGGATGACATGTGTTGTGTATGTAATCAGGAAAATTGCAGGATCTGTGTGCAAGGCAAAGTTTCCAAACAACATTAAAAACAATTTATTTAAGGCCACAGGTAGCAAAAACACTTCAAAAACAGAATGGAACTCACTTTGTTTTGTTTGACTATCTTGATGACGGCAGAATGAATAAAGTCAGCATGTTGATTCAGACCCAGATGTCTCGGCAGTACAAGCATCCAGCAAGCAGCATCCAGCAAGCAACATGGCCCTGGGGTTTGCCATGTTCCTCCCCACAATTGTCTTTCCAGTGTTTCCAGGTAACCTTTAGGATAAAGGAAAATGTGAAAGTACAAC
Organism: Asterias amurensis; assembly: GCF_032118995.1. Lineage (NCBI taxonomy): Eukaryota > Metazoa > Echinodermata > Asteroidea > Forcipulatida > Asteriidae > Asterias > Asterias amurensis. Next base: position 27,409,238 of record NC_092649.1, read on the forward strand.
ATTAATTTCAAACCAAACACCAATCCTTATTGTTTGAGCACATTCTTTTTTTCATTTTTTTTTCATGCATATACAGTACAATTAAAACAATACTTTGATGCTGTGTTGTGAACATTGCAATGTGGAGTTCGAGGCCTGCTCAAGGGCCCTGGGGTAATGTTAGGTCAAAGATGTCCTCTGTTGCAATCTAGGCCATGATTTCAGAGACTAAACTAATAATATTAGCACACCCATGTTAAAAACAAGCCTTACCCAGATCTAACTCTCTGATAATTGGAGCAGTCTGTTCTTTGTCAGCTGGGCAAGTAATGTGCTCAAATAATACTGGACAAAATAACTGGGCAAGTGGAGAAGTCGGACATCGGACCGGACGACTTTGCAAACTGACCCCAGAAACTGTATTCGTTTCTGGTTAAATTTTGGTTACAAAAATTGAGATTTTTTTTCTTGTGAAAAAATAACCAGCAAAGCCGTCTGCCGCCATCTTGCTTTTTTCACATGGCTTGTACAAATGGACAACAGAGGGCGCTTTCCAGCATACGGAAAACGTATATAGTCTGGGCACTAAGACGTCAATGCTCGGTACCGCATAGTTCTGCGCGTCGTGTAAATTGCCTAATCCATCTGCTTAGTGGTTGGTTGACGCGAGTTGACGGCGATTTGGCTGCAAATAGTAGACCACCAGTGATATCAACACAGGAAAGTGTTTACACCGAAGTGGGAATGGGAAACGTAAATTTCAAATTTCTTTTCACAAAATATTAACACTAAAGGAGAAAATTTTAAAATGTGCGTAAAAGTTCAGCTTCCTGAGTTAGGTAGAAATATTTTTTTTACATGCTGTAAATTTTTTTGCAATGGTACGGAACCTTTATACAACGGAGGAGTCCAACATGGGCTAGTGTGTCTACTACTCTACGCATTGCATGCAAGTTCGAGGGGGTCGATGTTCGATCGAGGCAAAGTCTGCCTCGATTGGCGTCACAAAAGGGGATAGGCGGAGTCACCCCCCACACAACTTTATCTGTTTTTTAAACATAAAAATCATGAATTTTTTTGTTTTTTATTGTTCATAAACATATACTCTTATGTTTAAAAAAATATATATATATTTCCAGGTGACTTTAACTACACACATGCAATAAAAGATAGACACATGACTCTATCGATGTATAGACTTTTCTCTCCATTTAGTGAGGTGAAGCCTTTTAGTACAGTCACACCCAAGCCCCTTTCACTCATTCAGAAGCCTAGAACCAGCCAATGCAAATACAAGTGAGACCTTAGTGACCTAAACACAACAGTACAGTATTGGTATATCAGAAAAATAACCCCGCTTGATTCTGAACAGCTTTAGTAGTTAAAGTTATCCATGCATACTACACTACATTTACAAAACACTAAAGCTTAAAAATAGAACTTGCTAAATTTTCACAGGCTTGTTATTTTATGCTTATGATGGGATACACCAAGTGAGAACACTGGTCTTTGAAAATTACCAAGCCTGTACAGTGTCTTTAAATCAGGTCTTTTTCACTTTAGAAAGTAATAACTGCAAATTAAATCATATACATGCACACATCCAAGATTCCAAAGCATTCCACATCCATCTACTTGCTCTTTTCTGATTTCAAAATCATTTAACTAAACAATAATAATATGTTATTCTTATATAACCCATTTCAGAACTGAGAGAAATATCAATGCGTTTTTCAAATCAAAACATAACAGCAATAAAGTTAACGTTCAATACATGCCATACATGTAACTAATAAAAACTAACTAAAAGGCACTAGAACTTAAATGGTAGGCCTATCCCCCCATGACTTGTTCATCAAAATCCATGATTTATGAATATTCATAAATTGTTCATGAAAATCCATGCACAATTCATGTTTGTTCATTGACATCAGTTCATGAACTGGCCATCAAAGTTCTACATGGTGTTCATGAACGGTTCAAGAATGTTCTTGAACATGTACAACTGTGTTTGATAAGCTGACACCACGACACACACACACAGCCGGCCGTCGGCTCACACAAAGTGCGAGAGCTTATTCTGTGCGAAAATAGGGCTGAGTTCTTCATACGTATCATACCAGTGGAGGAAGGAATGGTGATACTGGTATTAAACACACGAAACAACCGCAATGCTTATTTAATAATATTGTCAGAGAAGACCGACTTGAAAAAGTTTCTAGACAGAGCATTTTAAAGGTAAAAAAAATACATCTTCTAATTTCGATTTCTTCCCTGGCTTCCCCAACCAGTGGAGGTAGAAAACTTTGCAATATCATTCCCCAAAAGAGTTAAACTCCTCAGATATGATTATGAATGAATTGATGATTGCCTTTTTAAGGCATGGCAATTCGTGATGGACACTCACTGAAGCGGGCCGCTAACGAATTTCTGGTTGCATTTTTTAACACGCTGTCCACAATGACGGTTTTTGATGTGCCATTCTGAGACCATCCCTTACAGAAACAGCCTGGGTGCCTCGCGTGGCTTATGTTGTGTTGTGTGTGTAACGAGGGCCAGGTATGTATTACACTACATTCACAAAACACAACGACGTGTACATAGTCAGACCTATACCCGTACCAGGTAGGGAGTGTCACTGTGTAACAGTCCAACGGATCATTGCTTGAATATCCTACTCATCTAACAGATCGGCTGCTGAGTTTCAAGCTATCTTCTTCTGTCATAATTCAGGTAAGTAATTTGAAATCAAGTTATGAACCATCAGAGCAATTGATTTGGTAAAATGTTGGGTTTGAATAAGGAGACCCCAACATACATGTAGGGCTACATGTAGGGCTAAAGGAAGCCCAGTTGGTAGAGAGCTGGAACATTAATAACAGGTTCACAGGTTCAAGTCCCACTCTTCAAAGGCAATCGGGGAAGAACTAGGTTGAATTGCTTTTAAAGAATAATGAATTTGTTTTAATAGACACATCAACTACAGTAAGATTCATAAATATGTCTTGCACTTCTCTTGGTCAAGTTTAAAAGCCAGCCCCTTAATTCTGAACTCACAACCCCTCACAAAATGAAAGTACGGAGCTGTAAACGACAAAAAAGTTGATAAACGTAATAAAAGAAAACTCAAATAGTGTCCCAAGCTATTCAAACTGATTTGCTCTTTTGTAGGCATATCATCAATGATCAATGCAGATCGCAAGGGACAATAAGAAAACTTCAAAAGGTTGGGAAGCACAGACCCTTGCACCCACACCCTCTTACACCCTTCTGGCCCCAAATGAGACTGAAGAAAAGGAAAGCTAGTTTCCTGAAGAAAAGAAAGCTAGTTTCCGTTAGGTGTTTGCAGCTAACTCATCTTTATGTGCACTCATCAAGTAAGCAATTGGGAATTGAAATAACTGACTAAACTAAAGTAATTAACACTTTGTAGGGTTACGTTTTGCACTGCTTGAATTATTCATGTAGTACATTTATTCTATAACTTGCCCTCCTCAGATCGAAGATGTCTATACTTGACATCACTTTAAACAGCCAATAAAAAATGATCTCAATATTTCAACTATTACATTTTTATGGCCAAATAGACATCGTAGATACCGGTTGATAACCCTTTTACTCTCAAAATTTGCATTTAGTAATAAATAACTAGTCAAAAAGGCACCCGGCCGCGCGACTTTTTCAGCCGAGAGTCAAAAACAGCTTATCTATTATAATGACTCTTGACGCCAGTGCGATTTTCCCCTAATTGGGTTTGAACACAGTTCTCCAGCTTTGGCAAACTGAGGGCCCTATTTTGCACATCAAATAGCCGTGATGTCACGATTCCTTTGTCATGCAGGTTTGTTTGACCCTGCGTTTTTCAGAACTTTGGCTTGGAGCGTTCTGGAGAAAATACAATCAACTGAAACTATAGAGGTCTGTTGCAGCACCTTTTCTGTGTTTTATCCCTTCATTTAAATAATGCTCTCTGAGATAGCCCCCAACACAAGCCACGCCTCAAGATGTAATGTTCCTTCACTGGATGATGTGAAACAGAAATGTTAACTAATGCTAGATGTACCCTAAGAAGGCCACAAAAGGGCCACAAAATTTGACAATTTTTCAACAACCAATGAAGTCTCTTTGATATACAGAAAAAGTGGGTTTACATTTTGTTAATGAGGCTCTGTGCATTACGTTTCTCTCTATTTAGTGTGGTACACCCACTGACACAATCTGACTGATTACAAGGTCCTACTCATGATCAGCACACTATTACACACAGTCACTGAGATGAAAATGATTTTTCTTAAAATGTTTTACTCATTTCTCAAAAACTACAGCACCTCAGCAAAACAAATATTTCAAGGGAAGCTTTCTACTGTCATTCTTGTAAAACCAGGTTCATGTAAATCTGTGGACGTTTGTAATTTATGTCATAAAAAACACCCAAATCCTTTGAAGGCAGTGGACACTATTGGTAACTACTCAAAATAATTATCAGCATAAAACCTTACTTGGTTAATCAGTAATGGGGACAGGTTGATGGTAAAAAAAATTGTGAGAAACGGCTCCCTCTGAAGTGACATAGTTCTCGAGAAAGAAGTATTTTTCCACGAACTTGATTTCAAGACCGTTTCCCCCCTAAAATACTTATGCATGCCCTTTACAGAGTAAATATTTTATTTTTTTCACATGATTTTTTTTCATGAGAATGGTCGCTAAATATTTTCCAAACAACATATGAGCTAGAAAAAATCCAAGATGACGGCCTTTTGTCAGAATGGCCGCCATTTTCCCACCAAAACTGTCTTATCGCCAGTTGACATAAATGTATCTATTTGAAGGTGATCTGATGCAAATCAGACTGTGATACCCGGAGATGTACCTGCAAGAAGCTGGGCTTGCTCAGTAGTGTGTGGCGAAAGCAAGGGAATAAACTGTAGGAATTCGCTCCAGGTAGCCACTGACAGCTTGACCGAGGAGCTCTAATGTTCTTTGCCCCATTTCAGTTCTCAAAACTCTTAAAACCATGTATTGAAGGTAGTGTTACATCAAAATCCGTTGCATACCAATTCAAATGTATGCAAACATCGCACTGTGTCTTTTCTGAATCTGGGATAAACAAAGTGGTATTATTATGTTTGGGGGTCATGCAACTTTTCCAGTTAAACACTGCATGCAAGTTAGAGTTGCTTTGAATGTCTCATATAAGTGTATTAAAGTTGATAATTGTTTATTTGAATATACCATTGTCACAAGTATAGTTTGTAAAATGGGATTAATATAGTGATAAATAATGTAATGAAATGTTACTTATAAACACCTACCGCATAGTCTAAGGCATGAACATCCGTGTAAGCGGGTTATTTAACTCAGATTTGTATCCTATTTTAGAGCCTTAAATCGATTTTGGCGGGGAAAATGGCTGCCATCTTGAATTTCTTTGTACTTTGTACAATGTTTAGAAACAATGCAATGAACATTTCCATGACAAAAAATCATGTGAAAAAAATAAAATATTTATTTTGTATAGGGCATGTATAAGTATTTTAGGGGGGAAACGGTAATTTTTAGTTTATGCAAATTATGCATATTTCCCCTGCTTACTTTTTTCTACTTTTTGGATTTGTTGTTTAGAGGGTCTCAGGAGACACTTGCAAAAAAATTCATTTCTGTTGCAATTTTGTCTAGGTCAAACCATAGATTGACTAGACTTAAGTGAGAAGACTCACAGGTCTTTGACAATTACCAATAGTGTCTAGTGTCTTTCAGTACTATAACTTCATTCGTCGCTGTGGCCATTTGGTCCGAGTAGTATCAAAAGAATTCTTCAATTTATTTATTTTTCTGTTCAATTTTAGATCCATCATGGCACCAGCTAACTCAACAGATTTGATGACTACAACTATTGGAGGAGGATCTGAATTAACAACTGAGAACAAGATAGCCATTAGTGCCGTTAGTGTTGTCGCGATTGGCGTATTTGTTGCAATATGTAAGACAATTATTATTTTTTTTATTTTTTTTTAACAAAACCTGGAATTTTCTGCCAAAGTTCTTCCAAGTGCAATTAATGGTAGTCAATTTACTTTCTTACCTTCCGCCACGGTAGTAGTTAAACAGCAGTTCAGTTCTTTTTAGAACTGAAAGTCTCTGAATTTCCCAAAATCTACTCCATGGTACTGGAGAAGTCTCGCGAATTCCAAAAGAAAGACAAATTCTCAAAAGAGCACAATCTACCCAGCAAGTTGCTATACACGTGGTGTTACCGCAAACAAAATACAACTACGTATAAGAGATTTAATTTGCATCTGGGATAAAGTACATTAATTTTGGTTTTTACCCATACACTGCTGTGTGTTAGCACTGTATACTCAGTACTTTCCCCCGAGTCCTGTGAAAAACTATCACAAGCATGTTACTCGGGTGGGATTCGAACCCACGACCCATGCAATTCTTGAACAGTGTCTTACCAACTAGACTACCGAGGTTGCCCAAACACAACTAGGTTGACAAACTAAAGCTAAGATGACATGTAGATCTACCATGATAACTTATCTGGGCAAGTCGACCTTTAAAATATCTACAAAGCTCAACAAGTGGCACATTACTTTATTATGAAATAACATAATTTATCTTGATATAACAATATCATACACTGGCAAATATATCCATAACAACATATTGAAACGATGACTACTTGGAAAGAAATTTACCTTATTATTATCTTGGGAATTTATCTTGGGACATCTTGCTACTTTTTATGAATTCGGCCCATTGTGCTTACACAAACTAGTTTCTCATGTTTTCCCATTAAGTAACCTTTTTTCCTTTGTATTAAATTTACCTTTATGTTGTTATTTATTAACAGGTTTGCTGCTGACATTAAAAAAAATAAAAAAAATTAGATGTTAACACGAAATTAGTCTGTTCGACTACCATATTGTGTTTGTGTGTCAACAATCTTAAATATTGAATTAAACTGGAATGTGGTTTGTTATTAATGATTTGTACCTCTTATCTGTGTTACTTACAGTGACTTGCCTTGGGTACCACAGGAAACCAGGAACAGGTAATTATTAAAGTAATGTCATTTGAGAACAGTGGATGGAGGTTCTTATGAGATGCTCCATTCTAGAAGATGTATTATTAATTCGAGTTTAGAAGTCAGGCAGACACATGATTAAATTTTGCTGAAATGTATAGCAGACATTCTCTACAAGTGGAACAGACCTCTCAACAAAATCCAGTTCATATATGGCTCAGTGCAAAACGGACTCTATTTTATAAATGATGTATGAATAAATTTTGAACATTGCCAAACATGCCCTGTCAAAGCTAGATTGTTCTTAAAGGCACAAGATTTTAGTTCTTTACCATTTTTTTCTATTGTTACTCCCACTGTGGAGAAGTCTCCTTACTGGCTGGCCCTCTCGAGTCCTGCAATACCATGACTTGCAATTAAGTTTTGTCATGATGACGTCATCCGTTCTTGAGTAATAGCAATAGCAATAGCAATAGCAATAGCAAAAGATAAAGACAACCAGCTACGAAGAGGCAAAAAGGTGGGTTTTGAGAGCACGTTTGAAGGCTGTGACACTGTTAGAGCTTCTGGTTAGGGTAGGTAAAGAATTCCAAAGTCGGGGAGCAGCAATAGAAAATGCTCTGTCACCAGCAAGTTTAAGGGTTTTGTGAACTGAAAGGGATTTATCAGTAGAAGAGCGAAGAGAGTAAGAAGATGTCTGGAGTGAAAGGAGAGAGGAGAGATAATCCAGGGCACAGTGATTGAAGGATTTTCATGTGTGGACCATTGTACGGAATTGAATGCGTTGGGCAACTGGAAGCCAGTGTAATTGCTTGAGAAGTGGAGATGTGTGAGTGTATTTGGGCAGCTTAAAGATAAGTCTGGCGCATCGGTTTTGGAGCCATTGGAGTTATGAAAACTCAAAGTTTGAATTGTGGATTTGTACAATCGATAGGCCTACATCATCGGAAAGGTCGTTTAAAACATGACCCAATTTTGACCTTGTCTTCCGGTTCAAAGTTGAGGTTGAAAATTAAAAGATTCATGTATAAACAACTTTGAAAAGCCCCCATTGGTTGCCCGTAACGATTTTACACGTACATTATACACCAGAGCGTATGCGGTGCATAATCACGCTCCAGTGATTGCGCCACATGTTCTTCGTTTTAGTCTGTGTTCGAGGCGTTTTCCACACAAACAGTACTATTTCCTTTCGGTTAGTTAGTTTCTTCCACAGTCGTCAATTTCCTCAACCACATCAGCTATTTTGACAACCCAGGCGAGATGATCAAGAACTGTTCATGAATATTCATGAATAGTTAGTTCATGAACTGGCCATCAAAGTTCTTCATAATGTTCATGAACAGTCCATGAATGTTCTTGAACAACAAATGAGACAATTGGTTGATGAATTTTTCATGAACATTTCGTTCATGAACTTTTCATGAATTTTTGGTTAACTTTTCATGAATTGTTCATGAACATTTCATTTTCATTTTCTTGCAGGGTCGTTGCTGTGCGATATCACACGGCCGCCGACCCTGCCGGTTTTAAACGGCCGTTGAAGAACTCGTCGCTACCCTTTTATTCTCTTATTGATTGAATGGGTAAACAGTTCATGAACTTGGTTTTAAAATTCCTGTGAAGAACATTTTATGAACTGCTGATGAATAATCATGGACTGATCAAGTTCATAAAAGTCCACCAATAATGTTCATTAATTGAATGGTGAACCGTTCATGAACTTGGTTCATGAACTGCTGTGATGAAAATTTTATGAATTGTTGATGAATGTTCCTGAACTGATCATGAACGTTCTTGAAAGTTCATAAAGTCATGAACTTCATCTCGTCTGGGAATCTATACATCATATGAATGGGCTTTACGTACTGGATATGTTGGTGAACTTTTCTTGACCTTTTGACCTGTTTAAACCAGAAGTGACTGTACAATGATTTGAAAAGGCATTATTAAGGGCTTTTAGGTTGGAATATACATCCTTTGTGGCTTTACCATCAAAGCATACAAGTCTGGCAAACATTTGGCAAATGTCTGGTTTAAAAAAATAATACCGATGACATCACCAAAAATAAGTGCGCCCTCTAGCGGCAGATTAAAACATCTAAAAATTCATTTTTAATAGATGACGTCATCATGTTGTTTTGACAATTTTTGCAATTTTGATCATTTATTAAAAATCTTGAGAACAAAGCAAGGTGTAATATTTTTTTTTTAAATCCAGGCTTTAACTCCCGGAAACCGAACACCTAGAGTTTGTTCACAAACTCTCAATGTCTAATTTGACCTACATTACACTCTTTTATTGCAATGTTTGACAACGCATTTTGGGCTCCTGTGGCTCTTTGTAAATACATAAAGAGCAAATATTCAGACAAAGGCCCCTTCCCGTAGTTATTAATTAGTTGTCATTTTAACATATGTGGCTTTTTGTGAAAACGGTGACAAAATATGCTTAAAAATGTGTGGTTTTCATTTTACTTTGTGAACTAATTCACCACCTGCCACTTTGTGAAAAACAAAATTGTGACTCCACAAAATTGCTTTAAAAAATCAAATTATACATTATTGCCGTTTTATGTAAACACAAAAATTTTGGTCCTTCAAACTACTGTTCTGTGTTGTCAACAAATTGAACTAACCATTATCTGTCTCTCTACAGGGACTTTCCTGTGCTGTAGGAAGAAAACAAACACAGGTAATACCCCCCCCCCCCCCACAGAAGTGTGATGGGGTCTACTAATAAAGGAATGCTTACCGGTAGAGTCGAATTACAAATTTGCATATTCCCTATGCCGCCAGGCAATATTGCTAAGACTTTACACACAATAGCGCCCTCCACCATCCTACCCACAATGCCCGGCCCATGACATGCTTGCCACGAAGTCGCCCTCTTTTCTCTTAGCCACAGTTGGGTGAGGACGTAAATAATTCTGTGTCCAAAGGTTTACCGTTTTTAAAAACAACTTACCTTTATTGCTAAAAATTGAAATAAAGACACTCCATCACCGGGCTCACCCTTCAACCGGCCCCCGCAGCCTCAGTCAGCTGCGTCGGCTGGAGGACCCACTGACCACGGAGGGAGCCTTCCTGCTCCCCCTCTTCGGTCACCGTACCTGGGTCCGCCCAATCTAAGGTCAAGCACCCCGACAAGTCCAAGAAAACTAGTGCTGGGGCGGCGACCAAGAGAGGTAGGGCTAGAGGTTGAGGTAACTCCATTCCAGAGCACACCACGCCCTCTCTCGAGCCTCAGGGTCACTGCAGCCGGAGGGATCCACCCCCCACCCCCCCCTCCACAAGGCTCAGCGTACCCGACCCTCGCTGACCATCACATGTTCTATGGATACTGAACCATAATAAATTTTACCCATGGTACTAGAAAATAAATTCAATTTATCTTCAACCTTGTGTCTTCACCCCCATCAATAATCTTGATTCCATTCACAAGTTCTTTGAAGCTCATCCTGTTAAGTATTCTTTGATAGAACCGATTAACGAAAACAAATCCCCCATTTAACTTACATTTTTTATTTTCTTTAAAACAACTTCCATCTATGGTCTGATTTTGACAAAGTTAGAACCCGAGCCATTGACATACATACTAGAGTCTTCATCCATGCAAGTCTAGGGGTTTAAACAATCAAGTAGTTGACAAAGTAACACAACCATATTTTTTTCCTTTTAATTTTCAAAGAGGAATCAACACAACCTCAGGAAGAGGGTCAACAGATGATGCCAACCACCATACCACAACCAACAGAAGGTAATTAAGATATGACGAAGTTTAATAACAGATTACATTATACAATTCTAGACTAAATGATCAAAGAAACCAGGCCCTTATTTCATATGTGTCTGTTTGAATTAACGCAGAAATCCTGTTCACACATAGACGCGGCTTCTGCATCACTGGAAAAATGGTCGAGAGCGTGGCAAATCGCGGGCCAAATGTGGGAGGATCTTGATGGGCATAGTTTGGTCGAGCTGGGATCTCCTAGGTCAGGAAGCTATGTTCTCTCCACACGCTTATTTTGAACATGTTCAAAATAAAAAACGTAGCCGGGTCATAGCCAACAATAATCGGGGCAAAGTCGTAGCGGAAAGCCATTATCAAACAAGCAGTATGGTAGCATCGTGGTGAGATCTCTGTGGTCGTATTAAAAAACACAGCACTGTCCGCAACCATTTCGAAGTAGAAACAACCGCTTGGTTGGCTGGTCTAGGAGTAATGGTAGTGGCAGCGAGTCAGCAACACGTTTGTCTTGGAGGCAGAACAATTGTTTGGAGTCTTTAATTTGCAAGTTTGCTTAATTTTGACAGCGATTGCGTCTCCACTGGGTAAAGCTTAAGATCACGATGATCAGCATGGTCTTCATACATGTCATAAGGTTGTAGAGCTGTGTGAATGGGGCATAGCAAATCACTGATGATTATTTTCCCTAGTTACAGTGCAATTTTGTGAAGAGAAACAGTTTGTAAAAATTTGTCTGGAGTCAGTAAACACTATAAACAACCATAATCAAAATGAGTATGTTCAGACAGCGAACCGGTTTAACAGGTTTAACTTTTTCGAGCAGCGGGGGTTGATCGTAAACAAATTTCCCCTTGCGTTCAGACAGCACTGTACTGAGTTCCGATACGTGCCGAGTTACTGCTGCCGAGAGCCCTACTGGACGATCATATAGAACATGTTGTATATTGGATACAACGGCTCTCAATCAAACGCGGAAAACAGTTTTACCATAGCAAGGATATGAGCACTTAAAACAGACAAGAACATGACTGTTAAAAAACGATTTAAACTAACAAAACATGACTGTAAAGTGTAAATAAAATTAATACAAACCGCCGAATAAAATCTCTGAACTAGCATCCATATTATTCCATCAAAACATTTTTGTGTTTTAAACCACCGGTTCTGATTTAATTAATTCATAATTTGTATCTCAGTTGATATCTCAGGTAACACGCAGTTCATTCTCCTGATAAAAAAGTAAAGCACGCTAGTAACGGTGACAGCAATAAGCACATCCTCGGGATCGGTGATGGATAACTATGGGATGGCAGGGCTGTGAGATGCATTGGGCCTACGTCATTAAAACAAATTCATGCTCCTGCGCTGCGCTCATACGCATGGAAAACAGTTTCAATTTATTGTAGAATACACAAAAAAAATGCTTGGAAAATATAATTTTGTTTCAGAATTGAATAATAAATCTTGGGCGTGGGCCGTTGTTAAACTGCATACACCGATAAAGAGGTGCTTCGCCAACTCGTTAAGCGGCAAGAACATTCGTACTGCTTCGACAATACCTAGAGACCACAGTGACCGTATGTATACCACTCAAGCACTCTGAGTTCCAGGCGTGTGCATTGAACAACAAAATGGGTCGTCTGTTGTGAGTTCAAACAGATGTGGTCTTTTTTATTCTGTCCACAACTCTCAAATACCTTGTCTGATTTGGCAAAGAATCCCACGCTGTTGCTGCATATGTGTTTGCTATATGACACAGAAAACACCCTCCCAGACACAATGACCCGACTGTATAATAAAGCACTGAAATACATAGTCAAAAGAAAAACAAGAAGAGACATCAAAGACAATGCAATGTCCAAGATTTTGATTTTCGAATTAGACAAACTAAGTCGCCAAGTTGGTCACAAGAGGGAAAGTAGGCCTAAAAACTTAACACATTAAGAAGTCAACCACTAATCCTGACTGTCCTTTACACATTACACAAAACTCTCAAATCGGGAGAGATTATTGCCGTCAAACTACATCAACCAACATTCGGGGCAAAGTGGGGTTTGAATTTTGACGTCAATATTGAAGTTAAGAATGCTGCAGAGGACAAAAAATTTGGATTGTACTCAGTGAATTATGGGAAGTTGCTGTCTTGAATTAAGCTAGTTGAAGTGTTATCTTCTGGAATGTGAACCTCAATCAATGTTGTTTTCCATCAGATATTGGACATGATCATCGGCAAGACCGAGTCAGCCAGCAACCATCTAATGTTCATACAGTCCGTCCTAACCAACCACCTGCTGAAGTACAAAATGTGTCTTTTGGGGATCGTAGTGTTGGCTTCTTGGGCCATACTTCTGGAGTTACTGTGAACCAAAATACCATTCAGAATGTTACAGGTATTTTATACCATTCTTCCTTGTATTCATGCGACTTTGCAACCAAACCATTCACAGATTGGTTTTCAAAGTTTGTAAATTTAAAAACAATAATTTTGGAATCGTCGTGATTCAAAGAAGGCAATCAGAATGTATAACAGGGATACAAATTCCAATCATGGAAGTTATTTAACATATAAATAATAGTGTATAAATAAATGTAAATTGAATTGGGTATAAAAATGAAACCCTTAATCCAAGGCTCTATCTTGGTTACAATTTTTTTGCTTTTAAAATATTAGGTACTACTTGTTGGTCCATTGGGAATAAGGTTTTCAAGTATGAAAACTACAGTGTTTAAATGTGGTGTCTGTCTGTGATAATAACCATTGATGCCAAATCAGATTTAAAAACAATAATATTGGACAATGTTGCTCACACACCCCACAGTGCATGTTTTTAACAAAGTTCAGCCCAGTAAAAAGATCAAATGGGCATTTCTTCAAACAAACGCTACGTTTGTTGTTGAATAACAGATGTAGATGTGTTCAAAATGGGTTGTTGATTTTACAGAATTAACGACCAATGCTCATGAATGAAACTTTGAAAACTTTGTGATTAGCAAATATTAAGAGCACTCTTCAGTGTTGTGTGAGTGCATGAATGGTTTTGATTAAATTTGATTTTGTTTCTATTTCCCAACAGGAACACCAGACCAAGAGTAAGTTCAAGCTGTTGCATAAAAGCTGGAAAGGCGGTGAAGATAGTGTATACAAATACAGGTAGCTATGTACAGATTCTCCCATGGGTTGATGATCATCAGAGACACATAACGGACATCTTCACTAAGCTATGTTTAGTTAAACAAGTTGACATGAGGGGGATGACTCAAACAAAGGAAAATACCCTGCAACCATATGAAGAAATGTTCCACTTTGAAACAAGAGAGAAAAATCCAATCAAACGTACCGTTATCAGCGGATCAGCAGGAATTGGCAAGACAACCCTAATTGACAAAATCGCACATGATTGGGCAATGGGTAACAGTGAGACAGACACTCAATAAGTTCAAACTTGTTTTCGCATTAAAAATGGGCTCATTGCAACATAGTAGCAACTTAGAAGATGCCATCTTTGAAAAGCTTCTTGCAAAGGACCAAGACAAAGTATTGATTCTCTTGGATGGATTTGATGGGTGTAAAATCACTACAACTGACACATCCTCATTTAGTTTGATTCTCCAACTTCTGAATTGAACACAATGCCCAGAATGTTTGGTAGTTATTACATCCCGTCCTCCCATTGACAAATTAGTCAACTCCTCATTGGTTGAAAAGCCCTATACTCATGTCAGAGTTGAGGGGTTTTCAGATACAGATAGAAAGGAATATGTGGACAAATTGTTCCCTGATGGTCATGACAAGGCTAGGAGACTTATAGAGCAGATAGAACTCTCAGATACCTTGTCTGAACTACATGTAGAATGGAATGAAGCATTGGGTGGCTGTGCATCAAGTGAGGGTCCTGAACTGGGGGAAGTGGTATGCCTTCAAGATATTTATGAGAGGCTGTTCACTGCAAGGTACATATATTGAGCCCATTGCTGTGGTACTGAGTGGTGTGTCTACTCTGGTTAAACTTGATCTGGAAAGTAATCCATACTTGGGAGGTTGTGCAGAGATGTGGGCTCTTCATTTGAAGGGAATGGGACACCTTGAGGCAGTGAACTTGGGTAATTGGTCATTGAGAGATAAAGATGTTGAACCCATTGCTGTGGCACTGAGTGGTTTGTCTACTCTGGTTCATCTGAACTTCATGTATAATCAAGCATTGGGTGACTTTGCATCATTGTGGGCTCAGCATTTGAAGAAAATGAACAACATTAAGGTGCACTCCAACAGGTGTTGATACGGAGCCCATTGCTGAGTCAGTGAGTGACACGCCCAACCTGATTTATCTAGATCTCTCAAGAAATTTTCCATTGGTTTACTGGGCATCATCCTGGGGGCCTCATTTGAAGCAAATGACCAAACACCTCAAGAAGCTAACAATGAGTGACTTGACATATGAAGATAAGCAGCACATCGATGCATCAATCAGTTTGAACTCGCCCATATTGGAGTTGACATCCCCATTCATGTAAGACTACTTAACAACACAAGATCATTGCCAACAAAGCCTTGAATGTCACTGTAGACTCCTCATTAGTCATAAATAGAGTTGGAGTTGACACCCACATAAGACTACTTTACAACAACAATTTCAAACATTCTAGACAAAAACCTTATCCCATGGAATGTCATTGTAGACTCATCATTTGTTGCAAATGTGACTCATTCTGAATTACTCACAGTGAATCTGTCATGTCATGGGTCTGTGATTTCCCTACAATACTGTGTACTTCCTTTATTTGAGGCAAATGAAGCTCATTATGTTTTATATGGACATTAAATTAATCCCCAAACCAACGATGTGTTATGTCTTGAAGTGTTTGGTTTTCTCTTCCAGAATGTGGACTTGAGAAATCTGCTCAAGTATAAACCCTGTCACCGAGTGTATGCTCCCTCTGGTTGATCTTAATCTTTAAATTGATTCAAAGCCTTGGTGACTTTATAGTTTACTGTGGGCTTTCATGTTTAAAACAAACTAAACACTTTCCTTATATACACCTCAATCAGTATGTATCAGTGATTGTACCTTAATTGACCCAATCGATGAAGACGTTGGGTATAGAGAAGTCACATATGACATCATTGCAAGAGGGGTCTACAAGGGCCAAGTCACATGAGATAAACTTACAGTCAACCAACTCCATGCAATCTCTAAAGAACACAACAAAGTCTAGTTTTCTATGAGTAATTTAAGACACTGTCATAGAAATGTGTCTAATTGAGCTACCAAAGTGTTCATATCGCCTATTTTTGACAATGCCCTCACGTAATTCTAATCTGTCCACTGTTCTACCTTCACGTCAGGCAATTTACAGTTCCTTTAGTTTGTTTGTCAAACCATGAATGAGGGGCACATTAATGCTTCATTTTTATATAGTTTTGTATAATACACCACTGAAATATTGGAGTATATTTTTGTATTCATTAAGAGCTGATCCAACTCCCAAATAGCAGCAAAGTATGGACAAGCATCATGACACAATGGGATATGGATCATTATCTATGGTCAATGATGCTTCATAAAACAAATAAGAAACAGGCACAACTTGTACAAAGCTCACCATGGCAGAAAATTTCAAGTCTAAGACTGTAAGATTACAATTGTTATTGACTTTGCTATTGAGAAAAGGCTGTACTTCTCAAAATATGCTCTTGCCAGTTATGTTAATTCATACTACAATCAGTGTAATACTTCCTCATTGCACTGTTCATTTGAATCAAACTGCCTTTGGTTATCAGGACTGTCTCCACTATCAATGTGTTCAAGAAGACCCATATCTTTTTAACAATGATATTCTGTAAATATTTCCTTGGCAACTTTTCAACGTTTCTGTGACTTTTTATTATTCTGCTCTTTTTACCAACATTTTTGTTTTTACATGGATGGTCACCCTCTTCTTTTTTAATATAATTTTTATGTGCGATGTGTCTTTTATAACTTGTACTTTTATCATTGTAAATAGGTTGCTATACATTAGATTGTGGGTTTTGTACAAATGCTTCATTCATCAAGATATATTACACATGTATGTAAATGGGATGAATATTTACATGAATTAATTAGTATTTTCATTTGTGTGAATTTGAATCTGTATTTATGGAATTATTATCCATAAATCATCTCTTAAAAGGGGAAAAAATATCGTTCACATTGTTTGATAATAAAACATTAAACAAAATGAGTATTTCTGATGCGCCATTCCATCTTAACAACATATGAAACACTAGTGTGCATCTGCTCAACGCATTTCACGGCGACCCGTTCAACACGGGAAATTCCCCTCAAATTCACACACTCGGGAGACATTTTCATCAGTTTAAGAAAAGTGATTTTGTTAAACTTACAAAGTCGCTCGGCATCGAATAGTATATATATTCCTCTTTCGAAGCAGTACACTTTTTATATAAATAAGAGCCAGTAAAGAGGGGCACTTTTTGGTTGAAAAAGATGCTTTTTGGACTAAAATAATCAGTTTCCTATGGCGGTCACACCACATTTTGTCATTTTTTGCGGGGGTTGTCCCACTAAATTCAACGGCAAACTCGCTAGCAATCTCGCACCACCAGAAGTCGCAAGGTTTATGAAACTAGATAAAATAAGCTTTCCATCCATGTAACATGTTTTGTGATTGGTGGACTGCAAAAAGGGGCACTTTTTGTGTCAAATCATGAAGTCCGTTAGAGAGCTTGCACCACCAGAGTCTGGACTACGAGCCATATAGGTAGTGCGTTATGTGGCGGAAAGCTAGACCTTTTCAAACCGCGCGAAGCACAAACATCGTTTAATCAGAAGCGGAATACGTCGTTTGGCAAAGCTTTTTGCTGTTTTAATCCATCGATCTTTATACCTCAACAATAAATTTATATCTAAGAAGCATTTTGGTTCAACAATGTAGCGTTTTTAATGTCCAAAGGTATATTTGAATCGTGGAATTTTGTGCATTTCTTCGACTCGAAAATCACTCGACGTGGCTGGATTACTACATTTAGTTAATAGGGGTGTTTTTTGCAGAATATGTGGTGGGCATGCAAAAAATGCTAATACTTCGTTAAAAAAAATCCAAAAAATATGGGACTACATAAAATTATCATTCAACACATTAGTAGAAGGGTCCCATGTCCTTTTTTTGTTAAATGGTGTACAGAAATATCTTGACGAATCAAGTTTGTTGTGTAACATTAAACAATTTTTGTCACTGTTTATGTAATGTATGTTCAATATTTCTGTATAATAACTGTAATCTACTCTACATATGCGACTTTCAATGAAATGATCTATTACTCCTAACTGCAATGTTTTGTTTTAAATAAACCTTGTGCTTTCCTGCCACTTCTTACAAAGTCTAGAAGTTTGATCCCCTAAAATCTAAATGAATTGTCCCATTCCTGGCTGTGCACTCAAGCGTTACACAGTCAGCTCACACACAGCGTGAGGGATTATCTGCTCAAAACGGGGCCAAAGTTCTTCATATGGATGCTCCAGTCAAAAAAAAGATGGAAATTTCAATTTTAACACAAAAGGAAAGTGTCACTTGGATGTATTTATGAAAATAAATATTGAACCAACTTTGTTAATGGGCCAGGGGTGGATTTCACAAAGAGTTAGGACTAGTCTTATCTCGAGTTAGGACCAGTTACTCGTCCTTAAACTTAGGACTATCCATGCAATCTGTATATCTCCTAGGACTAGTCCTAAGTTAGGACTGGTCCTGACTATTTGTGAAATCGACCCCTGGGTCTGCAAAAATGGCCCTTGTATGTCACAACAATGTATGTTTGAGCCTCTAAGAAGATAGAAAGGCCATATTCTAAGCTTTAATTTGTTGGATGTTGGAACTCTTTGCATTTTGGAGATATACCCAACTTTGCGAACAAATTTGCCATTTTGTTTTAAATAGGAGAACAAACCATGTGCAGTTTACGGAGATATTGAAGATGATTAACGTCAAAGCTTGTCTGAATATCTTTCATCAAGTGTTGTCTTCAAACATTATGCAATTTATTTTCAATGTAAACAATTTGTCTTGAAATATTTCCCATTAACAAAACAGTTCAAATGGTGTGCATAACATTGGTAAGATTGGAAATATTAATGTTCAAAGATTTACATATAACGTGCGTGGTATAATGATGGTTACGGTAGAAAACTCCCCCTGAATAATTTTTGCATAAAATAAAACAGTTTTTGAGAACTGAATAAAACGCTTGGTTTAGATCTCAAGCCCAAAATCTGATATTTGAAAACAGTGAAAACATTTCATTGGATTTATCACTGTTTTCTCATGACTCTGTGACCATTCACAGGTTTGTTATTTCATGCATACCTAATGTGCATGTTCAGCGTGTTTATATTTATTTATTAATTAACCTACTATATGTTTCATTGAGTATGGACAAACATTAATTGCAAGTATAACTTCATCAGTAAACTAGTAACCCAATTTAAATATTTTTGGTTCAATCAACTTTTCGAGAGAAAAAATAAATAAATACAAATAAACATATATTTGGTTTGTGCTTTGGAAGGTTTCTTTTAAATTGGTGTAACAGTTTATATTTCTTAGGGTTTTTGAAACTAGCCTCAAGAGAAAAATATTACCAAACATTTACATTTATCGTGGATGTTGTCTAATCATTTTCACAAAATGCATATTTTCAGTTCTTTTTTGAAACTCCTATGTCAGAACTAGAAGGTCACACCCATTTATATGGACCACGCCGGGTTGGGGGGGGGGGGGTGGACGACGACACACATTGAGGCATGCAAAATGTACGGACCCCCACTATGGAAATTTACAAATTAAAATTTCCATACAAAGATCGATGACCCCATAAAGACACCAGCCTTGTCAGCCGTGAAAACACCTAGCTTCGATCGTTTGGGAAATATGAATGGGTCCAAAGATTACTTTGAAAATGGCATTGAGAGGCGTCCAATAATTATCAATATTGGACTACAATATCTAAATGATATTGGAACAGAGCGACAGTTTATATGGCACATTTAAGGATGACATGTGTTGTGTATGTAATCAGGAAAATTGCAGGATTTGTGTGCACGGCAAAGTTTCCACACAACATTAAAAACAATTTATTTAAGGCCACAGGTAGCAGAAACACTTCAAAAACAGAATGGAACTCACTTTGTTTTGTTTGACTGTCTTGATGACGGCAGAATGAATAAAGTCAGCATGTTGATTCAGACCCAGATGTCTCAGCAGTACAAGCATCCAGCAGTAAGCATCCAGCAACCAGCATCCAGCAAGCAACATGGCCCTGGGGTTTGCCAAGTTCCTCCCCACAATTGTCTTTCCAGTGTTTCCAGGTAACCTTGGGGATAAAATAAAATGTGAATATACAACATTGATTTCAGACCAAACACTGCTCCTTATTGTTTGAGCACATTCTGTTTTCCTTTTTTTAAATGCATGTACAGTACAATTAAAACAGTATTTTGATGCTGTATTGTGAACATTGCAGTGTGGAGTTCGAGGCCTGCTCAATGGCCCTGGGGTAATGTTAGGTCAAAGATGTCCTCTGTTGCAATCTAGGCCATGATTTCAGAGACTAAGCTAATAATTTTAACACATATCCCATGTTAAAAACAGGCCTTACCCAGATCTAACTCTCTGGTAAGTGAATCAGTCTGTTCTTTGACAGCTTAGCCTTGACTCAAGGCTGTTGGCGTAGTGTGCCTCGGCCCGGCGCGATTCGGCAGTCTGCACGCTGTGCATACACGAACAACGTATACAGTACATTGTATGTACAGTACATTGTACAGCGAGAGCAGTATAGCGAAGTCTTGAGTACGGTCGTGTCTTTATACTTTCAACCTCGTACACGTGGCTCAAACAACAGCCTTGATGGGTTTGTACAGTTTTATCGGAATTTTGATAAAAGTGCTTATGCAGAGTGGGCGTTTCTTTCTAAACATTGGCCAATCACGGGCGCGATTGAGAATGACGTAGCAATTATGCCACGTCCATGTGTTATAGGCCTATGCTGTATGCTGAGCAGTGTGTGGTGGTGTATATGTTAGTAGCTTAGTATATAAGGGCCAGCTTTGTTGCGTTGCCGGACGGTACGGCTACCCTGGGCTACCGGTGCCGG
Source organism: Asterias amurensis (assembly GCF_032118995.1). Classification (NCBI taxonomy): domain Eukaryota; kingdom Metazoa; phylum Echinodermata; class Asteroidea; order Forcipulatida; family Asteriidae; genus Asterias; species Asterias amurensis. The sequence continues at coordinate 27,430,148 of NC_092649.1, forward strand.
ACAAGCCTAGCTCGGTACGATGTTGGTTGACCATGTAATGGTTGAACAACTGAGGAGGGGTTCATTATAACACCAGGACTAGCATCAGAAGTACAAGAGGTAGATTTGTCTCTGCCCTTGTAAAAAAAGTACCATGGTTTTACCATGATAACCATGGTTTTATGATGGTTACCATGGTAAATCCATGGTAAAACCATGGTAGTGTTCTCATTGGTGGTACCTCTATGGTACCTCTATGGTTATACCATGGTTTTATCATGGTTGTGATGGTAAATCGATGGTATCTGTAGTACTCTTATGGTTTTATGATGGTAACCATGGTTAATCCATGGTAAAACCATAGTAATGTTCTCATTGGTGGTACTTCTATGGTTATACCATGGTTGTACTATGGGTTTTTCATGGTTGTGATGGTACACCTATGAAAATAATATATTTTCATGGTTATGCCATGGTTATGGCATAACTCTCCTTAAAACCTTACTCTATGTTAAAACATATAACATGAAAACATATGATATAATTAAATGGCCTAAAGTTCTAGTGTTAAAAAACAAAAATCCGTTTTCTGTTGTGTTTGATTCCTATTATAAAATATAGATTTATACTATGAAAGCTGCAATAAGTTCAATATTGATTTGAAGAGTTACAGTTTAAGCATTAAAAAAACGAAGAGGTGTTGCTTTTGGGGGGGGGGGGGAATTAGGGGAAGTCAGATTAAACTTTGTTCATCAGCCATAAATTTTTCTTTTGTCAAGATATGAAAACATTTTTATTAGAAAAAATCACGAAAAAAAACATAGTTGTGAAGGGTTCAAAAATCATCCAAAGAAATAAAAAAATACTTAAAAAGCAATTATTGTGACACATGATTTGAAGTTCCCAAGATTTTCCTATCTATCGACTTTTTACTCAAGTTCCCTGATTCAATTATTATTTTCATAGATTTTGTAAAATTCCCCTGCAGCGGCAGCTTCGAAATAAATAATGACTGTTTAGGAGAACATTGGTCGCCAATAGAGGGCGCTATCCTATCCTTGGGTTTGCAGATCCACACTACACCTAGACTTCGCGCATGTAAACTAAACAGCTATATGGTAAGAGCCTATCTATTCTATCAGTCAAAGGTCAAACGGCAGTATTTCAAATCTTCAAATCAGTCCTCCATCCAACGGACAGACATACACATTTCCCGCGGTTCGTAGTATAGGGTATTGTAGTCAGTCTAGCAAGCACTTTCACAGCGTACTTCTCGTTAAGTTGCTGTAGGGCGTCTACTCCGATCGACATGGAAAGCCAAATACAAGCCAACTACATCGACGAAAGAGTCAAGCAAGCTGTTGCCAGTTCACAAACAGCACTTTAAGCAAGTTAGATAGCCTAATTTCGTCAAAATTTACTTGCTTTGAAACAAAGATAAGCGATGTACAGAAAGATCTTTCGGAGAGTCAACTTGCGAAAATTCAGCAGAACATTTTAGCAAATGACAGCTATATACGTTCAAACATAAGAGCTGTGAGGATCAATTTAAATTCAATGCAAAAATCGCTACTAAGCTGAGAGAAGCAGAAACGAGCGTGACAAACCTCAAAGATGTTCCACAGGCTATCAACAGCATATCTAAAGGTATAAACTTGATAAATCATCGCCAAAAGCTGATCAGAATGGCCGACGCATCGGAGTCCGGATGGAAGGTTGTTCATGAATATGAAACCAACCCACTGGCCTCTGATTCTGACGACGAAAAGAAAATCAAGCGGGCTGAATCCAGAGCCAGTAAGAAGCTGAAGATTGAGCAGGCCAAAAGAATAAAGAAATCCACAAGATTTTCATCATGGCCGGCTTCTCAGCCTGCTGGGAGGTCAGGAGCAAACACTCAACAAATTAGCATGAGCAGCGTGACATTCAGGCGTCGCTCCTTGTGCTTCGCTAACGGCCACAACTGTGTATGGGGAAGAGTTATTATTGTGTATTATGCAGTGAAGTGTAGACAAGACTTCTCATTCCTGCTGACCAGGGGTGCGTTCCACTCGCGCAAACGTTGCCAACAGTTGTGCACGTTCGCCAACAATTTCAAGTGGAACGAGTTGTTCGCCGCCACCGTTGGCGAACGTTGGCAACTTTAGGCGAACATACTTCTGAGGTGTTGGCGAGTGGTTTTTAAAATGGCGGACAAGCATACGGTATTATTTCTTTGTCACAAACATAATTACATTGTATTTTCGGTGGATGATAATGCAGATTTGGAATAACAAAGTTAATTAGTTGATGTAATGATGTCAAAAAGAGGACTATTGCAGCAAAAACGAAGTTAAAAAAAACCTACGTATGGTGCGCGCCATCTTCATTTCAGGGCGCTGCCATATTGACATCGCGTATACGCACCAATCGTTCAAACGATAAAAAACGTTTGCGCGAACAGTTGCGAATCGTTTGCGCGAGTGGAACGCACCCCAGGCTGAACTCAGCACTAAATTTAGTGCTAGCACCAAATTTGGTGCTGGCACCAAATTTCAAAAAAACCTGTCAGCATACCGGCGGCGCGACATCTGCCGTTACTGGCAGTAAGAGGTACTACGGTATGTTAAATGTTTTCAAAGTAAATCAATAAACCCTCAGATTTTTCTTCGAAGATGTCTTCCTTAGATCCCAACCAAAGAAATTAATTGGCTAATTAACTCAGCCCAACTAATTACATGTTTGCATAATATAGCCCTTACACATTTTCTACAAAAAAAAGCGCAAGTATCGAATAGTACCAATTATAATTTGAAATGTTTTCAAAGTAAAATCATTAGATCTTAAGATTTTTCTTTACAGATGTCTTCCTTAGATCCCAAACCATCATACCTAGGCGCCCCTAATGAATACATTGGCTAATTAGCTCAGCCCAACTAATTAAACATTTGCATAATATAGGCCGTACGCATTTTTAACATACAAAAAAAGCGCAAGTACTGAATAGTACCAATTTTAATTTGAAATGTTTTCAAAGTAAAATCGATAAACCTTAAGATTTTTTTCACAGATGTCTTTCTTAGATCCCAAATCATCATACCTAGGCGCCCCTAATGAATAGATTGGCTAATTAGCTCAGCCCAACTAATTAAACATTTGCATAAAATAGGCCGTACGTATTTTCTAACATACGAAAAAAGCGCAAGTATCGAATAGTACTAATTTTCATTTGAAATGTTTTCAAAGTAAAATCATTAAATCTTAAGATTTTTCTTCACAGATGTCTTCCTTAGATCCCAAGCCATCATACCTAGGCGCCCCTAATGAACATCGGTGACCTGTTTTGGTATATGTAAGTGTGTTTTCTATGGTCAACATTGTATTATTTGTAATAATTAAAAATTTACGAGTGGTTTTTTTTAAACAATATTCTTGTTACAATGCATTTGTATCTCTTGGTATGTTTGTCTGCTTGTGTATGTCAGGTTGGTGTAAGTTTTAGTTCTGCTTTCTATCCGTTATTAATAAATCCAAAGCTTTCCATCACGACAAAATAATTTGAAAAATAAATAGCTTTTCAACAATCATCATCATTAGACCATGTAAGTTTTATGTCATAAATCTGTGATCTTCACGATTTTTGTTTCTCACCAATTCTGTAATGTTCCTTTAATTTTTGTTAAATTTTATTTATTTATTTTACAATTATTATGTGATTATTTTATCCTAAGTTAATTTTGTTGGCTCTACTTTATGGCTAGAAGACAAAAGCCTTCAGTACAAAGCGACACTTTGATAATTAATATGCCTCGAAACATCCAATCCTCATCTGACATCGCTTACTGGATGCAAACCATATAGTTTTGGCAAATGTTTGATTATTTCTTACACATATTTTTCCAACTTCTTCTTTTTACAGATCTCTGTGCTTCTCTGGTAAAGACAACTAAATCATCATCACCATCAACAGAAGACAAGCAACGAAGCTTAGTGCCGTTTTTCACATGACCAGCATTGTGTTCCTGTTGTGGCTACATTTTGTGGCCAAGATAAATATTCAAAAAAGAGATTAATCCTGTTCTGTGGTATTCGACAAAAGGTGCAGCATGTATTTTATTTACACTGCTCTCTCACTCATTATTTTATATTTTGTATTTATTGAAAGCCTTTTTTATTCAAACAAAGGTACTGCAATATGATATGGTGATGGCATGAGCATAGTACAGTCAACCCTCCTACTGTCTGACCAATTAATAGCATCCTCCTGAATGATATATGTATAAACTATGTCAGCCTGAAATATGATATGGTCATTGCATGAACACAGTACACAGTCAACAATCCTACTGTCTAACCAATTAATAGCATCCTCTTATTGATATGTTAAACTATGCCAACCTGCAATATGATATGGTGATGGCATGCACACAGTACACAGTCAACCCTCCTACTGTCTGACCAGATCATATCAACAGTGTGGTTTTAAATTATAGACAATCTAAACTTGGTTGTTGAATGCATCTTCATAGTACACAGTCAACCCTCCTACTGTCTGACCAGTCATACCATCAGTGTGGTTTTGAATGATAGACAACCTAAATGGGCTTGTTGAACATAAGATCTAAATAGTACACAGTCAACCCTCCTACTGCCTGACAAGTCAATATCCTTAGCAACTTAATGTCAGAGGAGAGAAACCAACCCACAACCCTACTCACACATGGCCTTAGCAAGGAATCGAACCAGGGCCACAGTGGTAAAGGCGAGCACTTTACACACTTGCAAACTATCCTATGGCACCCAAATGATGAAGGGCTTTGGGTAAAGGGTCTATGTACTTTTTGTAGGACAAAAAACACAATGTCTACAGATTTACACTAAACTTACACAGTTTGAAGATAGTAATAGTAGAAAGCTTCCCTGAAAATGCATGCTGAGCTGCTGTAGTTTTTGAGAAATGAGTAAAAAACAATGTCATGAAAATAATTTTCGTCTCACTGATCATGAGACGAAAATTATTTTAGCTGTTTATATACAAATAAACTGGTGTTTTTTACTTCATTCTTTTACAGAGGAAGATCGACTGGGATTGTACAAAACAAAATGTTCACAGAGCTTGCTCATTATCACCAGCTAGGGTCCCTGTTTGTAGTATCATTTTATGCTCCCTACCTACGCACTTAGTTGACATGTACAAGATATTATACCAACTCATACCAATGCAGCGGCCAGATTACTCCCATTGTACCTCGACATAATGTTCTGTTTGAACAATCAAAGTTCAAGTACACACAAACTTTCAGAGCCAAACTAAAATTTTTGGGAACAAACAATGTACGCATTGCAAATCATTAACAAAAAAGATTATGTCACATAAAACTATGGAAACTGATTGGTTGACTGGTATCACATGATCGATGCAGCTGCTCAGGTGACATGAATTTGGAAATTCAGACTGAGACAACGCCCTTCCATCAGTTTTAACATACAGGCTATTACACAGGCATTATAGTAGGCCTACCGAAGCTAGAGGGATTCATTGATACAGTGGTTGCTTCTTTCCTGCCTAATGAGGGTCGTTCAAAATGTGTTGGTAAACTTCAGTGCATTGTATTCAATGCTATCACTTCTTGTCTGCATATTTGAAATCTCACATTAAAAAAAAACTTGATTTATTTACCCTCTTTCACATTGTCACTATTGAAGTTTGATCTGGTTGAAGTAATCTCTGCAGTTTGTACTACACCAGGCACCACCAGGTCTTTGGTAAGTTACACTTGATATCATTGGCCCTTACTCTCCCCATCCTTTGTCCCTTCTAATTTGTACTTTTCTAGGTTCCTTAAAAAAAATGTTTGACTAGAATAAAGCAAGAAGCAAGAAGCATAATCTACGACTAGTAGTGGTACTTTATTAAGTCAATAATAATGTCAGAACCCGCTGCCAGTATATCTGAGATTTTATGCTCCCTACCTACACAGTTAGTTGGATGAATGTACAAGATATTATACCAACTCATACCAATGCAGCGGCCAGATTACTCCCATTGTACTTAGGCATAATGGGTCGTATGAATAAAAAGTAGTATTTACTGACAAGTACTAGCAAAAAGTAAAAGCATAAACTTCCAAGTAGAAGCATTCAGTAAAAGCATCTTCTAAATTCCGTATGAATAAACCTATTCTTTTACTGCAAAGTATTCACTTAATGCTTTGGAGTAAATACTTCTGATATACCATGGCTGAATGGCTCTTAACAAAAGGTTTCCTTTGTATTACAACTCCCATTCACGTCTACGTACGCACTCACACACACACAGCCAAAGCAGCATTTGATTTAACAGAAACATAGAAATCTTCAAGTGTTAATAATAACACGAACAACATTCCATTGAAATGCATTTAATTGTTTAAAAAATTACTTCTTCTGATTTTATGAACAATAAGCCTTAATGATCGAAGCATTCATTTCTGAGTTGAAAAAATTCTTTATATCTTTGTAAAAAGCTTAGTGTAATGATACAAAACAGGTTTTTTTACAAACGGTTTTATTTTATCCTCAGCATATATAAACAAGTTTGATTAAAAGCAGTTTGAGTTTCTGTGTATTGTTTCTGTTGTGAAACACTGTGTATGTGTCTATTTAATATTTCAGTGATGTCTTTCATTTGGACTAAAACATTTATCCTGTGAGGAACATTCATAAACACTGTCATATCTTCGGACGAGCCTTTTACTTCTGTGCCCAAGGTAGCTCTGGAGCTACCTTGAAAAATCACTAGTATTTACTTGCATTTTGTAGTATATTCTCCGTTTTATTCATATGGAAGTAAGTAAGTGCTAAAATTAAAAGAATTTACTTTTTGGTAAAAGTAGATACTTTTAGCATTTTAGTAAATACTTTTAAGTAACAGTTTTTACTTCCTTTTATTCATATGGATGGTAGTAAATACTTGAAATTTTCAAGTAAAAGTAAGTACTACTTTTTATTCATACGACCCATTGTTCTGTTTGAACAATCAAAGTTCAAGTACACACATACTTTCAGAGCCAAACTAAAATTTTTGGGAACAAACAATGTACAAATTGCAAATCATTAACAAAAAAGATTACGTCACATAAAACTATGGAAACTGATTGGTTGACTGGTATCACATGATCGATGCAGCTGCTCAGGTGACATGAATTTGGAAATCCAGACTGAGACAACGCCCTTCCATCAGTTTTAACATACAGGCTATTACACAGGCATTATAGTAGGCCTACCGAAGCTAGAGGGATTCATTGATACAGTGGTTGCTTCTTTCCTGCCTAATGAGGGTCGTTCAAAATGTGTTGGTAAACTTCACTTCTTGTCTGCATATTTGAAATCTCACATTCAAAAAAACTTGATTTATTTACCCTCTTTCACATTGTCACTATTGAAGTTTGATCTGATTGAAGTAATCTCTGCAGTTTGTACTACACCAGGCACCACCAGGTCTTTGGTAAGTTACACTTGATATCATTGGCCCTTACTCTCCCCATCCTTTGTCCCTTCTAATTTGTGCTTTTCTAGACTCCTTAAAAAAATGTTTGTCTAGAATAAAACAAGAAGAAGCAAGAAGCATAATCTACATCTAATAGTGGTACTTTATTAAATCAATAATAATGTCAGAACCCGCTGTCAGTATATCTGAGACCAGAGAATGGGAGGGGGAGGAGACAGAAGAGGTGACCCCCTCTACTACAACACTCATGAAATGCACAAATGGATGGTTTGATATATTAAATAGCCAACCAATACTGTGTCTTAGCCACCATGACTGTCTGCTATGTTCTTTATCCAGGATGCAAATTTTAAATTCATTAAAATGAAGCGGTGCTTGCTGCTTTTAAAACATAGGATTCAAACTGCCTCTAGCTACCCATTAATCTTGTTGGTCTAGTTGCTAAGACACTGCTCTAGAATTGTAAAGATTGTGCGTTCGAATCCCTTCCAAGTAATATGCCTAAAAAATTTCTTTAACAGAACTCGGAAACTACTGAGTAAACAGTGCTAAAACAGTCACTTTTGGGTGTATTTATGACAATAAATATTGAACCAACTTTGTTAATGGGTCTGGGTCTGCATAAATGGCCCTTATATGTCACAACAATGTATGTTTGAGCTTCATACGAAGATGGACAGGCCATGTTCTAAGCTTTAATTTGGTGGATGTTGGAACTCTTTGCATTTTGGAGATATGTATACCCAACTTTGCGAACAAATTTGCCATTTTGTTTTAAAATTTATCACCTTCAAAACGCCAAAGTTATCTCCTTTTTTGTATCGTATATGTTTCATTGAGTATGGACAAACTTTAATTGAAACGTATAACTTCATCAGTAAATTAGTAATCCAATTTAAATATTTTTGGCTTTTCGAGAGAAAAAATAAATAAATACAAATAAACATATTTGGTTTGTGCTTTTGAAAATTTCTTTTAAATTGGTGTAACAGATTATTTTTCTTAGAGTTTTTGAAACTAGCCTCAAGAGAAGGGGGGGGGGGGACGACACACATTGAGGCATGCAAAATGTACGGCCCCCACTATGAAAATTTACAAATTAAAATTTCCATACAAAGATCGATGACCCCATAAAGACACCAGCCTTGTCAGCTGTGAAAACACCTAGCTTCGATCATTTGGTAAATATGAATGGGTCCAAAGATTACTTTGAAAATGGCATTGAGAGGTGTCAATATTGGACTACAATATCTAAATGATATTGGAACAGAGCGACAGTTTATATGGCACATTTAAGGATGACATGTGTTGTGTATGTAATCAGGAAAATTGCAGGATTTGTGTGCAAGGCAAAGTTTCCACAAAACATTAAACAAAAAAAAATTTAGGCCACAGGTAGCAAAAACACTTCAAAAACAGAATGGAACTCACTTTGTTTTGTATGACTGTCTTGATGACGGCAGAATGAATAAAGTCAGCATGTTGATTCAGACCCAGATGTCTCAGAAGCTAGCATCCAGCAAGCAGCATCCAGCAAGCAGCATCCAGCAAGCAGCATGGCCCTGGGGTTTGCCAAGTTCCTCCCTGCAATTGTCTTTCCAGTGTTTCCAGGGAACCTTGGGGATAAAATAAAATGTACTTTCTACAACATGCTTGATGCATTAAACGCGGAAGTCAAGCTTCTGAGTTGTACAAAACAATGTACTGTTGTAAATTATACATCATTGGTTTCCAGCCACTTACAGTAAACAACCTACTGGACCGAGGAGGGATTTCTCTCTCGCCCGGCGCCATTGCCATATTTAACAACAGCCAAGGCTTGTTTCGACGACGGACGAGCACTGGCGAGTGCTTGCAGAACGTTGTGATTGACATCGCAGCGAGAGTTAATAGGTAAACCAGTAACTAATCAGAACGGGTTTTAAGTAAACATTAGCATAATGGGTCGTATGAATAAAAAGTAGTATTTACTGACAAGTACTAGCAAAAAGTAAAAGCATAAACTTCCAAGTAGAAGCATTCAGTAAAAGCATCTTCTAAATTCCGTATGAATAAACCTATTCTTTTACTGCAAAGTATTCACTTAATGCTTTGGAGTAAATACTTCTGATATACCATGGCTGAATGGCTCTTAACAAAAGGTTTCCTTTGTATTACAACTCCCATTCACGTCTACGTACGCACTCACACACACAGCCAAAGCAGCATTTGATTTAACAGAAACATAGAAATCTTCAAGTCAGCCATGAGGTTTTTATTCTGACAACATTTTGATGAAGACGACTCATCTGGACACACAGAATAAAAACGTTTTTGTTAAGCTTTTGAAACTTGGAGTGGAGCATGACAGCGCTGTATAGAGAAGATGAGAGCTGGATATGAGCATAGCTATTTAATTTAAACTTAAAGTTTTAATAATAACACGAACAACATTCCATTGAAATGCATTTAATTGTTTAAAAAATTACTTCTTCTGATTTTATGAACAATAAGCCTTAATGATCGAAGCATTCATTTCCGAGTTGAAAAAATTCTTTATATCTTTTTTAATAAGCTTACTGTAATGATACAAAACGTTTTTTTTACAAACGGTGTTATTTTATCCTCAGCATATATAAACAAGTTTGATTAAAAGCAGTTTGAGTTTCTGTGTATTGTTTCTGTTGTGAAACACTGTGTATGTGTCTATTTAATATTTCAGTGATGTCTTTCATTTGGACTAAAACATTTATCCTGTGAGGAACATTCATAAACACTCATTTCTTCGGACCAGCCTTTTACTTCTGTGCCCAAGGTAGCTCTGGAGCTACCTTGAAAAATCACTAGTATTTACTTGCATTTTGTAGTATATTCTCCGTTTTATTCATATGGAAGTAAGTAAGTGCTAAAATTAAAAGAATTTACTTTTTGGTAAAAGTAGATACTTTTAGCATTTTAGTAAATACTTTTAAGTAACAGTTTTTACTTCCTTTTATTCATATGGATGGTAGTAAATACTTGAAATTTTCAAGTAAAAGTAAGTACTACTTTTTATTCATACGACCCATTGAGCTCCGCCCTTAGTTTTGGCAGATACAAAACCATCAAGGCGCTACTTAGAAAGTACTCATGTACAGTAAGTGTACCATACATAAGGTACATGTGATGTACATGTACATGTACAGTATGTACAGTATGTGTACATACGCTGTACACGTATTATATGCACGCTTTGTGTGGGGCCAGGGGCATGTGCGCTAGCGGAATTCAGTGGGTACTCGGATTATGCAGGTCGCAACTGGCTGGAGCCCCTTGTTTAAGGCTATTGTCAGCTGGGCAAGTAATGTGCTCAAATAATCCTAGACAAAATAACTGGGCAAGTGGAGAAGTCAGACATCGGACCGGACGACTTTGCAAACTGACCCCAGAAACTGTATTAGTTTCTGGTTAAATTTCGGTTACAAAAATTGAGTTTTTTTCTTGTGAAAAAATAAACAGCAAAGCCGTCTGCCGCCATCTTGCGTTTTTCACATGGCTTGTACAAATGGACAACAGAGGGCGCTTTCCAGCATACGGAAAACAGTCTGGGCATAAGACATCAATGCTCGGTACCGCATAGTTCTGCATGTCATGTAAATTGTTCGCTGACTAATCCATCTGCTTAGTGGTTGGTTGACGGGAGTTGACGGCGATTTGGCTGCAAATAGTAGACCATCAGTGATATCAACAACGGAAAGTGTTTACACAGAAGTGGGAATGGGAAATGTCAATTTCAAATTTCTTCTCACAAAATATTAACACTAAAGGAGAAAATTCAACAATTTTAAATAATGCGGTTTTGGAGTTCCAACTACGTGAGTAAAAGCTCAGCTTACTGAGTTAGGTAGAAATATTTGTAAAAAATGTTGTAAATTTTTTCGCAATGGTACGGGACCTTTATACCCTGGACTCCGTCGCGTTGCCCTGCAACGGAGGAGTCCAACCTGGGCTAGTGTGTCTACTACTCTACGCATTGCATGCAAGTTCGAGGGGGGTCAATGTTCGATTGAGGCAAAGTCTGCCTCGATTGGCGTCACAAAATGGGATAGGCGGAGTCAACCCCCACACAACTTTATCTACTTTTACACATGACTCTACCGATGTATAGACTTTTCTCTCCATTTAGTGAGGTGAAGCCTTTTTGTACAGTTACACCCCAAGCCCCTTTCACTCATTCAGAAGCCTAGAACCAGCCAATGCATACAAGTAAGACCTGAACACAAAAGTACAGTATTGCTATAAAAATATCACAAAAAACTGTCTAGTTTGAATCTGAAAAGCTTAGTCAAAAGTTATCCATGCATACTACACTACATTCACACAACACAAAAGCTTAAAAATAGAACTTGGTATTACACTACATTCACAAAACACAAATTCCTATAATTTCAACAATAGCGAAATACATAGTCAGAGTACCAGGTAGAGAGTGGCACTGTGTAACAGTCCAAAGGATCATTGCTTGAATATCCTACTGATCTATGATTGCATGCTCCGTGTTTCAAGCCATCTTCATCTGTCATAACTCAAGTAAGTTGTTTGAGATCAGTCAAAGGCAATCAATGTGGAATTTGTTGAGATTTCCTATTGGAGTAATATTTTTTTTCATAGATACACCAGGGGTGGGAGGATTTAATCTCTAGTACTTTTTATCCAAGTTGAATTTAATTAGAACTTCATACAAACAAATCTTGATTCAAAGTAAAACTCAAAAATAAGTTCTACTGTGATAATTACCAGCCAAATTCTAACCAATGCTGAAACTAGAGTATTTAAATAGGCCAACAAAAAACAAATACAAAGATCCGTGTCATAACTGCCATTCTATGACTACTGCGCCATATCAAACAGTTATTAACAAAATTCAATCAACTGAAACTATAGAGGTCTGTACGTTGCAGCACCTTTTCTGTGTTTTATCCCTTCATTTAAACAATGCTTTCTGAGAGCGCCCCCATTAATGATGAGCCATGCCTCAAGATGTTCCTTTACTGGATGATGAGAAGAAGAAATATTAAGAAATGCTAGATGTACCCTAAGATGCTAAACACAGACAACCACCACCAACCAGGGCCACAAAATTTGACAATTTCTGAACAATCAATGAAGTCTCTTTGATATACAGAAAAAGTTGTGGGTTTACATTTTGTTAATGAGGCTCTGTGGATTACGTTTCTCTCTATTTAGTGTGGTACACCCACTGACACAATCTGACTGATTACAAGGTCCTACTCATGATCAGCACACTAGTACACACTGTCACACCTGCATGTGTACTACAAACTTGTAAAGATAATACAAACTATTAAAAAGTCTTCCTTTTGTATAAACAAAGCAGAATATATTTCAAGAAAAATCTTGTGCAAGACATAACTTTACATATTGTTAAAGAGGCCTAAAGTTCAGTGCATAAGTTGATAGTGAACCAGGCATTTTACAAAATAAAGTTGAAATCCAAAATGGCACAACCACTATTTGTCAAGAGCAATGACGCCAGGTGAATTGGCTCAAAACCAAGTTATTTTGGTAGGGTGGGATTCGAACCCACGACCCTTGCAATTCTAGAGCAGTGTCTAACCAACTAGACTACCGAGGTTGCCCGGTAGCTAGAGGCAGTCGAATCCTATGTCATTTCAGAAAAATTTAATCATGTGTCTGCCTGACTTCTAAACTCGGATTAATAATACATCTTCTAGAATGGAGCATCTCATAAGAACCTCCATCTACTGTTCTCAAATGACATTACTTTAATAATTACCTGTTCCGGGGTCTACTAAAGGAATACTTACCGGTAGAGTCGAATTACCAATTTGCATACTCCCTATGCCGCCAGGCAATATTGCTAAGACTTTACACACAATAGAGCCCTCCACCATCCTACCCACAATGCCCCATGACATGCTTGCCACGAAGTCGCCCTCTTTTCTCTTAGCCACAGTTGGATGAGGACGTAAATAATTCTGTGTCCAAAGGTTTACCGTTTTTAAAAACAACTTACCTTTATTGCTAAAAATTGAAATAAAGACTGAGATTGAAGATAGTAGAGTTGTTGTTTAGTTACAGTGTTTTAGATAAAGATCGTTGATTAAATGAGTAGTTGGGGAGGGCTCCGACTGTCGGAACTGGGGGGTACATCCATTCCCCGGGACAGTCGGAGCCCGCGGAGGGCTGCGCCGGTGACACTCCATCACCGGGCTCACCCTTCAACCGGCCCCCGCAGCCTCAGTCGGCTGCGTCGGCTGGAGGACCCACTGACCAAGGAGGGAGCCTTCCGCTCCCCCTCCTCAGTCACCGTACGTGGGTCCACCCAATCTAAGGTCAAGCGCCCCGGCAAGTCCAAGAAAACTAGTGCGGGGCGGCAACCAAGAGGGGTAGGGCTAGAGGTAGAGGTAACTTCATTCCAGCTGAGCACACCACGCCCTCTCACTCGAGCCTGCAGCCGGAGGGATCCCCCCCCCCTCCACACGGCTCAGCGTACCAGGCCCTCGCCGACCACCACGTGTTCTATGGATACCGCATTAAATTTTACCCATGGTACTAGAAAATTCAATTTATCTTCAACCTTGTGTCTTCACCCCCATCAATAATCTTGATTCCATTCACAAGTTCTTTGAAGCTCATCCTGTTAAGTATTCTTTGATAGAACCGATTAAGGAAAACAAATCCCCAATTTAACTTACATTTTTGATTTTCTTTAAAACAACTTCCATCTATGGTCTGATTTTGACAAAGTTAGAACCCGAGCCATTGACATACATACTAGAGTCTTCATCCACCGGGGTTTAAACATATCAAGTAGTTAACAAAGTAACACAACCTTATATTTTTCCTTTTAATTTTCAAAGAGGAATCAACACAACCTCAGGAAGAGTGTCAACCGATGATGCCAACCGTCACACCACATCCAACAAACGGTAATTAAGATATGACGAAGTTTAATAACAGATTACATTGTACAATTCTTAGCCTTGACTCAAGGCTGTTGGCGTAGTGTGCCCCGGCCCGGCGCGGCACAATTCGGCAGTCCGCACGCTGTGCATACACGAACAACGTACATATATACAGTACATTGTATGTACAGTAAATTGTACAGCGAGAACAGTATAGCGAAGTCGTAAGTACGGTCGTGTCTTTCTACTTTCAACCTCGCACATGTGGCTCAAACAACAGCCTTGATGGGTCTGTAACAGCTTTATCGGAATTCCGATAAAAGGGCATGCATATGCATGATCTGGGCGTGTCGTTCTAAACATTGGCCAATCACAGGCGCGATTGAGAATGACGTATTACTGCATGGCACGTCTGTGTGTGTATGTATGTTTGTGTACGCTGTACGCTAGCTGTATGGACATGAGTAGGTGTCGCTATGATGTAAGGGGTCTTAATGCGCTGCCGGACGGTATACGGGCTACCGGTGTGAGCCGGACAAGCCTCGCTCGGTCGGTACGGTGTTGAACAACTTCGAAGAGAGGAGGAGTTCCTTGGCCCCGTTGTCTTGCGTTTCATTATTACACGAGGACTAGCATCATAAGTACAATGTAGCTGGTAGATTTGTCCCTGAATGGGAAGCTACTTTACTATAAGTCTAAACATATCAAGTAATTAAAAAAGTAACACAAACTTATATTTGTCCTGTTAATATTTAAAGGGGAATCAACAAAACCTCAGGAAGATGGTCAACCGATGATGCCAACCACCATACAACAACCAACAGAAGGTAATTAAGATATGATGAAGTTTAATAATAACAGATTACATATACAATTCTAGACTAAATGATCAAAGAAACCAGGCCCTTATTTCATGTGTCTGTTTGAATTAACGCAGAAATCCTGTTCACACATAGACGCGGCTTCTGAATCTGCGTCACTGTAAAAAAAAGCCGAGAGCGTGGCAAATCGCGGGCCAAACGTGGGAGGATCTTGATGGGCATAGTTTGGTCGGGCTGGGATCTCAGAGGTCGGGAAGCTGTGTTCTCTCCACACGCTTATTTTTAACATGTTCAAAATAAACGTAGCGGGGTCATAGCCAACAATAATCGGGGCAAAGTCGTAGCGGGAATGCCATTATCGAACAAGCAGCATGGTAGCATCATGGTGAAATCTCTGTGGTCATATTAAAAAACGCAGCACTGTCCGCAACCATTTGGAAGTAGAAACAACCGCTTGGTTGGCTGGTCTAGGAGTAATGGTAGTGGCAGCGAGTCAGCAACCCTTTTGACTTGGAGGCAGAACAATTGTTTTGGAGTCTTTAATTTGCAAAATTGCTTAATTTTGACAGCGATTGCGTCTCGACTGGGTAAAGCTTAAGATCACGATGATCAGCAGGGTCTTCATACATGTCATAAGGTTGTAGAGCTGTGTGAATGGGGCATAGCAAATCACTGATGATTATTTTCCCTGGTTACGTTGCAATTTTGTGAAGAGAAACAGTTCGTAAAAATTTGTCTGGAGCCAGTAAACACTATAAACAACCATAATCAAAATGAGTATGTTCAGACAGCGAACCGGTTTAACAGGTTTAACTTTTTCGAGCAGTGGGTGTTGATCGTAAACAAATTTCCCCTTGCGTTCAGACAGCACTGTACTGAGTTCCGATACGTGCCGAGTTACTGCTGCCGAGAGTCCTGCTGGACGATCATATAGAACATGTTGTATATTGGATACAATGGCTCTCAATCGAACACGACTGTAAATAAAACGAATTAAACAAACAAAACATGACTGTAAAGTGGACTGTCCACAGGGCACTTCCTCATCCTCGGACAAGGTTACACCCATCATACGAGGTATGGAAAAGGACAAAAAGCGCCAGAGAGAACCCAAAACCGGCAGCCTTGGTGGTGAAGTTACACCATCAAAACGACAAAAAACATCTGATATGAATCCCGGTAGCGGTGTTACCGCTCCAAAAGGGAAGCAACCATCTCAAAATGTCAACCATTTTGAACATGTTGGTTCAAATTTAAAGAAAATCAGGATAAACTCGCGGTGCTCGCGTAGGACAAATAGAAGAGAGTTTTGAGTATTCTGAAGAACCCGTGGAGGTTTAAGAACTAGATTTGAGTAATCAGACACAACCTCACACTCACAAGCATGTGAATAATGATGATAAACCGTCAACTAGTGCAGAGAAATCTGATAAACCGGTTGAAGTTGAGAGTGAGTGTGCAAAAACTGAGACAGTGAACATTTTCAAAAATATGACTGAGAAATTCACCAATAAGGAACGTTGTGACAAAGCCGTTGACAAAGATTTGGCTGACATGGTAAATGGTTTGTTCATCCCCGATGATAAATACAATGAACTATAATGTACAATAAACCTGAAAATTGTGTTGGGCTCTCCAGTGTACGTGTAAACCGGCTGGTTTGGGACATTATTCGACCAGAGTTACGGTCTTTGGATGTTAAAATCCAAGCAATCCAGGCATCCCTCGTGAAAGGGTCCACAGCTATCACGCAACTAGTTGAACAACTAGCCCGTTGCAATGTCTAAAATTTTGATTTTCGAATTAGACAAACTAAGTCACCAAGTTGGTCACAAGAGGTAGGCCTAAAAACTTAACACATTGAGAAGTCAACCACTAATCTTGACTGTCCTTTACACATTACACATTCTAGTTTCAATAATTTTGAGATTTTGTTTCAGAATTTAATAATAAATCTTGGGCGTGGGCCGTTGTTAAACTGCATACGCCAATCGAGAGGTGCTTCGCCAACTCGGTAAATGCGGCAAGAACATTTGCACTGCTTCGACAATACCTAGAGACCACAGTGACCGTATGTATACCACTCAAGCACTCCGAGTTCCAGGCGTGTGCATTGAACAACAAAATGGGTCGTCTGTTGTGAGTTCAAACAGATGTGGTCTTTTTTATTCTGTCCACAACTCTCAAATACCTCGTCTGATTTGGCAAAGAATCCCACGCTGTTGCTGCATATGTGTTTGCTATATGACGCAGAAAACACCCTCCCAGACACAATGACCTGACTGCATAACAAAGCACTGAAATACATAGTCAAAAGAAAAACAAGACGAGACATCAAAGACAATGCAATGTCTAAGATTTTGATTTTCGAATTAGACAAATTAAGAGGGAAAGAGGTAGGCCTAAAAACTTAACACATTGAGAAGTCAACCACTAATCTTGACTGTCTTTTACACATTTGACTGTCTTTTTACACATTACACAAAACTCTCGAATCGGGAGAGATTATTGCCGTCAAACTACATCAACCAACATTCGGGGCAAAGTTGGGTTTGAAATTTGACGTCAATATTGAAGTTAAGAATGCTGCAGAGGACAACCATTTGGATTGTACTCATCAATGAATTATGGGAAGTTGCTGTCTTGAATTAAGCAAGATGAAGTGTTATCTTCTGGAATGTGAACCTCAATCAATGTTGTTTTCCATCAGATATTGGACATGATCATCGGCAAGACCGAGTCAGCCAGCAACCATCTAGTGTTCATACAGTCCGTTCTAACCAACCACCTACTGAAGGACAAAGTGTGGCTTTTGAGCATCATAGTGTTGGCTTCTTGGGCCCTACTTCTGGAGTTACTGTGAACCAAAATACCATTCCGAATGTTACAGGTATTTTATACCATTCTTCCTTGTGTTCATGCGACTTTGCAACCAAACCATTCACAGATTGGTTTTCAAAATTTGTAAATTTAAGAACAATAATTTTGGAGTCGCCGTGATTCAAAGAAGGCAATCAGAATGTATAACAGGGATACAAATTCCAATCATGGAAGTTATTTAACAGTAGGCCCTATGTAGTTCCCCCCCACAATAGTGTGGTTGGAGTCTATGAACGATACTTACCCGTAGAGCCACTATGTCGCATTTTCCACCAACCGACAGGTTTGATTTGCTAAGAGTTTTACATACACACATAATAGCGCCCTCTCTCGTCCCATACTGCCCCGTGGTCTGGCCGCCATGTTATCTTCCTCTTTTCTCGCAACTAAGTTACTCCAGAGGCTCGAGCAGTGGGGAGGAGGGTGGGATGCTCTACGGGTAAGTATCGTTCATAGACTCATACCTGCCAACATTCGAAACCCAGAAATAGGGACAAGCCTGGCCGGGGTCCAGGGGTCACCAAGGCGGGGTACTGTGAATGAGTGTTTTCTTCCAGGGGGCTCTGCATTGCAGGGGACAGTGCCCCCTGGAAGCTAACAGAACTACACAGCTTCCAGAGTCATTTGGGGGCTAAACATTAACATAAAGTAAATTAACTTTGAATGTGGAACTACTCCATAAAAACAATACATTAGTTCATTATTATTTGATAACACAGCTTTTCACCACCTTTCTATTGGTGTAGACCTTTGTATGTGGATTGTTTTGCTTGTTTTAGTTAGGCAGTGTTAGGTGGGCGACTATATCGCCCCGTCCACCGTGAGCAATACTCACATCGGTTCTACATATGCCACAGAAAGCGTGATGCCTACTTTTTGTTGAGCTTTTAATGCACAAGAAATCTGTGGCGTAATTATCGTTAAAAACGCAGGACCTCTTCGATTTACTGCCACTCATTTTGAAAATCAACTTACGGTTTTAACAAAATGGCGACCGCAACACCCTTTGTATCACGACGTCGTCGATGAAGCAAATACATGTACATAACGTATTATGTACATGTATGTACACACGCACACACTCACGCACCGCATGAATTGGCTTGACACAATAAACTTGGTACAAGTCCTCTCCACGAATCTCTCTACGCGTACAATGTTGTTGCACGGACTAAACGGACACTTTTTGAGGGAGCGCACGTTTCAACAAGTCTATGATACAACTAAACTCTTCATCAGTCGTTTACAACATTTGTTTTTATTGATATACACACACACACGCACACACCACATGCTTGACAAATGATTTAATAAACTTGATACAAGTCCTCCACACGAATCTCCCTCTACACGTGCGTACTTGTTCACTCACACGGCTACTTTGGGATGAAATGCACGTTCGCTCAGCAAGTCTAAAATACATCTAGTCTTGTTCTCAGCCGTTCATCATCAATTTTCTTACTTTTTAATAATAAAATCGTGAAATCTGAGAAACCGGGACAGTCCCGATTTTAGGCGTCTTTGAAACTCAGAAACCGGGACTGTCCCGGGAAAATCGGGACAGTTGGCAGGTATGTAGACTCCAACTACACTATTGTGGGGGGGAAGTCTATTTCACTCACTTACCCGTAGAGCCACTATATCGCATTGATTGGCACCGCTACAGGCGGTGGGTGCAAGAGCTATCATGTGCGGGCCACCAAGATGCCCCTCTCAGTCCAGAACCATGCTGACTCACTGAAGTGAGTCCGCCTGGGGTTGGATCGGAGCCCAGGAACGAGCTAGAGAGGCACGTGGCCAACAACAAATAATTACAACTGAATTAAATTCAACATAATAAAATATTGGAAGAACAGAGGGTGCACTCACCAAAAAGGGGGGTGTCCGGTACCGCTACTTCTTCTGAGAGGAGACGTCACCTCGGCTGGAGGGGGCCTTCGCTGCCATCAGAGCTGCACGGCCTGCTCGCCCCTCCTGTTGTGGAACATCCTTCAGGTAGCAAGACGTGAAAGTACTTGGGGACTTCCAGCATGCTGCTTTGATGATATCCTCCATGGGAACTCCCTTGAAGAAAGCCCATGATGAAACCATTGCCCGGACCTCGTGAGCATGGGCCGGGTTCACCGAATGCGTAGGCCATGCAGTCTGCTGCTGAGCCAGATTTGATAGCCAGAACAATCCAGCGGGCAATCGTATCATTGGATGCAGCCCGATAGGGAAAACAGAGGTAATGAACAGCTGTTTGCACTCCCCTCAGAGGACCTTAATGCGGCTGAGATACAATTTCAGCCCCCATACAGGGCACCATAGTCTGTCTTCCAGAACCGAGGACAGAGATTTCAGTTCAGGCACAAAGATATCTGGTGGTTGAAAGGACGGGGATTGGTTTTTGGTAAGAAATCCCAGCCTCGGGACGAGGCGAACTCCACCTTGGTCCCAGCGTATGTGGCCTGGGTCAATCGTCAATGCATGAAGTTCGCTCCTCCGTCTCGTAGTTGCTGCTGTTAGGAGAAAGGCCACCTTGATGGACGCTTTCGTCAGGGATACCTGGCCAAGGGGTTCGAAGGGGGTCCTTGTTAGGGACTCTAGAACCTGAGTTAGGTCCCAGGAGGGAACTAGCTTCCGGCCTGGGGGGCGTTCCACAAACATGCCTTTGATAAGTTGGGAGAGGGCTTTATTGTCCGACACCGATGACCCATCAGCAAACCCGTTGTGTATTGCCGCAATGGCTGACCGGTAGTTACGAATAGTGGAGACAACAAGATTTTCTTGGAAGAGGTGGACGAAGAAATCGCCGATCACTGGCGGGATCCGCAGTCTTCCTTCCGCACCATTTGTAAAAACGGTGTAGTCGGCTAATGTACACCTCCCTGGTGGATGATCGACGGCTGTGTACTGCAATTGCTGCAGCGCTCTCCGAAAGGTCTGCCGCTGTGAGGGATCTCACAGCCCAGCAAGTCAGGTGTAGGTCCCTCGGAACCGGATGCAGAAACCCCGACGACGGTTGGAATAAGATGTCTGGCCTCTGCGGAAGGATCACGGGGTGGTCGACAAGAAGTCTGACAAGCCTGGTGAACCAGGGTTGGCGGGGCCAGAAGGGTGCGATGAGCAGAATCTTGCAACTTTCGCGCTCTATCTTTGCCAGTACTCTCGACACTAGGGAGATTGGGGGAAAAGCGTACCCCAGTATCCCGTCCCATGCCATCGACAGGGCATCCATGTGTAGGGCCCGGGGGTCGTAGTTCCGGGTGCAATACACAGGCAACTGAGTGTTTGCTGCCTTTGCGAATAGGTCTACATGTGGCCGGTCCATCCGACTGAAGAGTAGTTGGGCAATCGCTGGGAGCAGTGACCATTCTGTCGGGACGATCCTTCCCCGGGACAGCGCATCGTCCAGATCGTTGGAAGTGCCCGGGATAAACCGCCGAGAGATGAATATTGAATCCGGTGGCCCAATGGAGGAGGTTCCATGCAAGTAGACAAAGAGATGGCGACCGGGTGCCCCCCTGGTGGTTGATGTAGGCGACCACTGTGGTGTTGTCGCACCTTATCTGCACGTGGTGCTCCGATATTTGGGGTTTGAACCGCTCGAGGGCATTCACCACTGACCACATCTCCAGTAAGTGGATGTGAAGGGATTGGAAACTTCTTTCCCATACACCGCACACCTGTCGTGGGGACAGTGTCGCCCCCCAACCCGTCAATGAAGCGTCTGTCGTGATGATGACGGACGGTCGGCTTTGTCGAAAGGACAAACCTGTCGCTATGTTTGCCTCCTGGAGCCACCATTGGAGATGGGGATGAATGTGGCAAGTATCGGGATCATGTGACCCAACTTGTCCCGCTTCGGTGTAGTTGCAGGGGCCGCATGCGGAGCCTGCAAAACCCTACCAGGTCTACCATGCTGGCCTTAAGCCCTAGGAGGCGGAGCCAAGCAAGGGCGGAGGCCGATGTTTTCTGTAGAAAAAGTTGAACACATTGCCGCAAGTTCGCCACTCGCTCGTGAGATGGTCGGGAGATCCCCTTCTGGAGGTCGATTTCCGCCCCAAGAAAAATTGGAAGCTGAGTTGGCGTCGGACGAGATTTTTCCTCGTTGACGATAAACCCGAGGGAGGTCGTTAGATCTAGCGTCATGGACATGGCTGATCGAGCCTCTGCCTCGGACTGGCCCACAACGAGCCAGTCGTCTAGATACATGAATGTGGTAATTTCTTGCCGGTGAAGATGTGCCCCGAGTGCTTTCATAATTCTCGTGAACACTCTGGGGGCAGTTGAAAGACCGAAGGGAAGGACAGTGAACTCGTAAGTGATGTCCTTGTAACGGAATCGCAGGAACTTGTAATGGTCTGGGAGGACCGGTACATGGAGGTAAGCGTCCTGTAGGTCCAGTGATGCAGTGAGCGGTTTTAGATTCAGAATCGGTTGCCAGACACCGGTGCCCTTCTTCGGTGTCAGAAAGAAACTGGACATGAACCCTGTGAGTTCTTGTTTTCTGGGTACCATGCGAATAGCGTTCTTTGTGAGAAGGGAACGAATCTCTCTTTCGAGCCCCTCGCGTTTCTCGAGAAGAGAGGGCACTGGTGTCTGGCGCGCAAGGGTCCCCGACGGGGGGCTGCTTGTAAATTCTAAAGCGTAGCCTACGCTTATTGTTTGAAGCACCCACTCGTCGTGGATCAAATCCGCCCAGGGCCCTTGGAAGAGTTGGAGGCGGCCCCCCGTGGGCCCGTCTACGGGAGGCCGCCTTGAGGCGGACAAGTCACTTACGCCATCCTCCCGAAAACCGGGAAAATGGTGCCTTGTTGGCTTGAAAGGCCTGCTGTTGTTGTCCCTGTTGTCGGTCCTGAAAGGCCAGTCGGGACCCTGGGACAGCTGGCGTCACAAAGCCACGACCACGTCGGTCTCCCCGAAATGTTTTGAAAGGGCGATGCTGAGGGATTTGGAATCCCTGTTTGGTCTTTCTGGCCTTATTACCTGCCAGTGGGGCCTTGGGTTTACGAAGGTTGATTTTCTCCGTGGCGTCAAGTCGTTTGGCTTCCGCCTCCACAGCGTACTGGAACTTGTCGCTGAACAAATCCTTGCCAAGGAGTGAAAGGGCAAGGAGGCGTTTACGCGCTCCCTCCGTCGGGAGGAAGAGAGCGTCCAAAATATTGTTTCGTCGGGTCAGGACTGACATCATTGAGACATGAGTGAACTGACCTAGGAGGAAGCGAACGCCAGCATCCATGCAATTAAAACTTGCCGTGAGCACGTCCGGTGGAATTGTTGAATCCTCCTCGCACCCACTGACTAAGTATTCAATCAACAGGAGCAGGAACGAGGATGCCTGCATCCCGGGGCGGTCTTGCGCATGGAGTCCTCCAATTTGGCTCGGACCTTGTCCATGAAAACTCCCTTGGGGGCCGAGGCTGCCCCATCGGCCACCAGTTTGTCCTTGACGGAATCAGAGATCGATGGGACTGAGAAAAATCTTTCGAAGTCTGCCTGTGGGAAGTGGTAGTAAGCCGTCTCGCGTGATTTTACTGGTTTCCACTTGGTGGCCTCGGCAATAGCCGTCATGTCATCGGCGCAAACTGAGTCGAGGGGCATGGCTGGGAAGGTTACTGGCTTCGGCTCGACTGGAGCCGTGCGTCTTTTGAAAGACTGGCAAGCAGGGGCTGGGTCAGAGTCTAAGGTTCAACACCCGTATCATATCCTGCTGGACCAGCCTCAATTGGGTCTCAAAATTGGACAGCCTATTCATGTCAACAGTATCCTCAGACCCCAAAGAGTCATCCGAGGACCCCCCCTTATCCAGTGGGTCGGCGTGAGTGGCTACGCTCGCCGCCCGAGAAATATCATGTGCAGTCACGCCTGACTCCCCATGCGAGCTGCCACTTGCAGATTCGCGTGCACCCACGCGCGGGCGGTCTATCACAGAATCACGGAACCCGACGCGATGCTGCATGTCTGAACTGTATTTGTACGTCCGCGACGCCACCTGACAAGTCACGTGACATGGCCCGCGAGCCGAGTGGAATATGCTCCGTTACGCGTAGCGGATTTCCACGTTGGGCATCCCCCCGAGTTTGATTCAGCGAGTCCTCCCGACGGGTGGACGATAATACTCGGTGTCGGAGCAGGGATCTGGGAAACCGTCTGCGGGAGGCCGAGTTGGTTTCCCGGTAGCCATCCCTGGACTGCGCCGGGATAGGCCTGAGCCCCTGGTGCCTCGAAAGGCGGGCCCTGGTGGCTTAATCCTGTTGGAGCAATTGATCCGGACCCAGACATTGCCGCTAGCGATGCTGTGATCGACCGGAATGCTTCCATGAAAACTGCCGGGCTGACGGTAGCCTCGGGCCGAGTTGGATTTTCCGGAAGTCACCGCGGCGGGTCTGGAAAGGGATAATTCCTCTGCCCTAGTGCCCAAAAGCCCGCCTGAAATTACGGGTTGCGGGCTCGCCCGAGCCCGCTTGCCGCAACTTCCTTTTATCGAACCAGCTTTGGATTTCTTACCCCTGGTCGATTTTGCTTAGCTCTCGCCCCACTGGTCGACGCTGGAACGGAGGACTCGCTTGAGCCCCACCCCCCCCCCCCCCCCCCTTGGCCAGTGGGGTTCCAGACACTACCCAGTGCCGGGCGGGTAACATGCCATGGAGAGGACACTACCGTGCCCACCGACATGGCCCATGGGTCCGAGTCAGTGTTGGCAGTACCACCAACTCGGCCCGTGTTAGAGAGGGCAACACGTTTTTCCATATCTCAACCAAAAATACTTCCAAAAAACCAAAAAACAAACTCTAGGAGACTCCAGAAAAAAAGGAAACAAACTCTGTTAAAAAAAAACTCAGAAATAATATGTAAAACTAAAAACACTTAACACTTATCAGAGCAGAAAAAGAACATGCCCACTCGCGTCGGTGCTAGGAGAAAAGAGGAAGATAACATGGCGGCCAGACCGCGGGGCAGTATGGGACGAGAGAGGGCGCTATTATGTGTGTATGTAAAACTCTTAGCAAATCAAACCTGTTGGTTAGGGGAAAATGCGACGAAGTTTAATAACAGATTACATTATACAATTCTAGACTATATGATCAAAGAAACCAGGCCCTTATTTCTTATGCGTCTGTTTTAATTTACGCAGAAATCCTGTTCACACATAGACGCGGCTTCTGCGTCACTGGAAAAATGGCCCAGAGCGTGGCAAATCGCGGGCCAAACGTGGGAGGATCTTGATGGGTATAGTTTGGTCGAGCTGGGATCTCCTAGGTCGGGAAGCTGTGTTCTCTCCACAGGCTTATTTTGAACAAGTTCAAAATAAACGTACCCGGGTCATAGCCAACAATAATCGGGGCAAAGTCGTAGCGGAATGCCATTATCAAACAAGCAGTATGGTAGCATCGTGGTGAGATCTCTGTGGTCGTATTAAAAAACGCAGCACTGTCCGCAACCTTTTCGAAGTAGAAACAACCGCTTGGTTGGCTGGTCTAGGAGTAATGGTAGTGGCAGCGAGTCAGCAACCCTTTTGACTTGGAGGCAGAACAATTGTTTGGAGTCTTTAATTTGCAAAATTGCTTAATTTTGACAGCGATCGCGTCTCGACTGGGTAAAGCTTAAGATCACGATCATCAGCATGGTCTTCATACATGTCATAAGGTTGTAGAGCTGTGTGAATGGGGCATAGCAAATCACTGATGATTATTTTCCCTGGTTACGCTGCAATTTTGTGAAGAGAAACAGTTTGTAAAAGTTTGTCTGGAGTCAGTAAACACTATAAACAACCATATAATCAAAATGAGTATGTTCAGACAGCGAACCGGTTTAACAGGTTTAACTTTTTCGAGCATCGGGGGTTGATCGTAAACAAATTTCCCCTTGCGATCAGACAGCACTGTACTGAGTTCCGATACGTGCCAAGTTACTGCTGCCGAGAGCCCTGCTGGACGATCATTATAGAACATGTTGTATATTGGATACAATGGCTCTCAATCAAACGCGGAAAACAGTTTTACCACAGCAAGGATATGAGCACTTAAAACAGACAAGAACACGACTGTAAAAAAAAACCGAATTAAACAAACAAAACATGACTGTAAAGTGTAAACAAAATGAATACAAACCGCGGAATAAAATCTCTGAACTAGCATCAATATTATTCCATCAAAACAAAATTGTGTTTAAACCACCGGTTCTGATTTAATTAATTCATAATTTGTATCTCAGTTGATTGGACGTTGCGGTCTCTCAAAAGCTGGTGCTGGTATTTTTTATTCTGATGTACTTTTCAGTGCGTCCGACATTTCCCAACAACATGGTGATTGCTGGCCAAGGAAATTTCCCCCTATATACATACAGCCCCGCACCCACGGCAACACGCAGTTCATTCTCCTGATAAAAAAGTAAAGCACGCTAGTAACGGTAACAGCAATAAGCACATCCTCGGGATCGGTGATGGGTAACTATGGGATGGCAGGGCTGTGAGATGCATTGGGCCTACATCATTAAAACAAATTCATGCTCCTGCGCTGCGCTCATACGCATGGAAAACAGTTTCAATTTATTGTAGAATACACAACAAAAAACGCTTGGAAAATATAATTCTATTACGTCATCATTCCACACTTCAGTGACCACATGAGATTGCACCACGTACCAGAGAGAACCCAAAACCGGCAGCCTTGGTGGTGAAGTTACACCATCAAAACGACAAAAAACATCTGATATGAATCCCGGTAGCGGTGTTACCGCTCCAAAAGGGAAGCAACCATCTCAAAATGTCAACCATTTTGAACATGTTGGTTCAAATTTAAAGAAAATCAGGATAAACTCGGTGCTCGCGTAGGACAAATAGAAGAGAGTTTTGAGTATTCTGAAGAACCCGTGGAGGTTTAAGAACTAGATTTGAGTAATCAGACACAACCTCACACTCACAAGCATGTGGATAATGATGATAAACCGTCAACTAGTGCAGAGAAATCTGATAAACCGGTTGAAATTGAGAGTGAGTGTGCAAAAACTGAGACAGTGAACATTTTCAAAAATATGACTGAGAAATTCACCAATAAGGAACGTTGTGACAAAGCCGTTGACAAAGATTTGGCTGACATGGTGAATGGTTTGTTCATCCCCGATGATAAATACAATGAGCTCGTCAAGAAGTACAATAAACCTGAAAATTGTGTTGGGCTCTCCAGTGTACGTGTGAATCAGCTGGTTTGGGACATTATTCGACCAGAGTCACGGTCTTTGGATGTTAAAATCCAAGCAATCCAGGCATCCCTCGTGAAAGGGTCCACAGCTATTACGCAACTAGTTGAACAACTAGCCCGTTGCAATGTCTAAAATTTTGATTTTCGAATTAGACAAACTAAGTCACCAAGTTGGTCACAAGAGGGAAAGAGGTAGGCCTTAAAACTTAACGCATTGAGAAGTCAACCACTTATCTTGACTGTCCTTTACACATTACAAATTCTAGTTTCGTTTAATTTTGAGATTTTGTTTCAGAATTTAATAATAAATCTTGGGCGTGGGCCGTTGTTAAACTGCATACGCCGATCGAGAGGTGCTTCGCCAACTCGGTAAATGCGGCAAGAACATTTGCACTGCTTCGACAATACCTAGAGACCACAGTGACCGTATGTATACCACTCAAGCACTCTGAGTTCCAGGCGTGTGCATTGAACAACAAAATGGGTCGTCTGTTGTGAGTTCAAACAGATGTGGTCTTTTTTATTCTGTCCACAACTCTCAAATACCTTGTCTGATTTGGCAAAGAATCCCACGCTGTTGCTGCATATGTGTTTGCTATATGACACAGAAAACACCCTCCCAGACACAATGACCCGACTGTATAACAAAGCACTGAAATACATAGTCAAAAGAAAAACAAGAAGAGACATCAAAGACAATGCAATGTCTAAGATTTTGATTTCCGAATTAGACAAACTAAGAGGGAAAGAGGTAGGCCTAAAAACTTAACACATTGAGAAGTCAACCACTAATCTTGACTGTCTTTTACACACTTGACTGTCTTTTTACACATTACACAAAACTCTCAAATGGGAAGAGATTATTGCCGTCAAACTACATCAACCAACATTCGGGGCAAAGTTGGGTTTGAAATTTGACGTCAATATTGAAGTTAAGAATGCTGCAGAGGACAACCATTTGGATTGTACTCAGTGAATTATGGGAAGTTGCTGTCTTGAATTAGGCAAGTTGAAGTGTTATCTTCTGGAATGTGAACCTCAATCAATGTTGTTTTCCATCAGATATTGGACATGATCATCAGCAAGACCGAGTCAGCCAGCAACCATCTAATGTTCATACAGTCCGTCCTAACCGACCACCTGCTGAAGGACAAAAAGTGGCTTTTGGCCATCATAGTGTTGGCTTCTTTGGCACTACTTCTGGAGTTACTGTGAAGCAAAATACCATTCCGAATGTTACAGGTATTTTATACCATTCTTCCTTGTGTTCATGCGACTTTGCAACCAAACCATTCACAGATTGGTTTTCAAAATTTGTAAATTTAAGAACAATAATTTTGGAATCACTGTGATTCAAAGAAGGCAATCAGAATGTATAACAGGGATACAAATTCCAATCATGGAAGTTATTTAACAGTAGGCCCTATGTAGCTCTATAATATTGTGGAAATGTTTTGTATAAATAAATGTAAATTGAATTGAATTGAATTGAATTGAATTGAGTATAAAAATGAAACCCTTAATCCAATGCTCTATCTTGGTTACAATTATTTTGCTTTTAAAATATTAGGTACTGCTTGTTGGTCCATTGGGAATAAGGTTTTCAAGTATGAAAACTACAGTGTTTAAATGTGGTGTCTGTCTGTGATAATAACCATTAATGCCAAATCAGATTTAAAAACAATAATATTGGACACTGTTGCTCACACATCCCACAGTGCATGTTTTTAACAAAGTTCAGCCCAGTAAAAAGATCAAATGGTCATTTCTTCAAACAAACAAACACTACGTTTGTTGTTGAATAATTATGTCGAAAAACCATGAAAACCACAAGCTGATTGTAGATGTGTTCAAAATGGGTTGTTGATTTTACAGAATGAACGACATTCGGGGCAAAGTTGGGTTTGAAATTTGACGTCAATATTGAAGTTAAGAATGCTGCAGAGGACAACCATTTGAATTGTACTCAGTGAATTATGGGAAGTTGCTGTCTTGAATTAGGCAAGTTGAAGTGTTATCTTCTGGAATGTGAACCTCAATCAATGTTGTTTTCCATCAGATATTGGACATGATCATCGGCAAGACCGAGCCAGCCAGCAACCATCTAATGTTCATACAGTCCGTCCTAACCAACCACCTGCTGAAGGACGAAATGTGTTTTTTGAGCATCATAGTGTTGGCTTCTTGGGCCCTACTTCTGGAGTTACTGTGAAGCAAAATACCATTCCGAATGTTACAGGTATTTTATACCATTATTCCTTGTGTTCATGCGACTTTGCAACCAAAACATTCACAGATTGGTTTTCAAAATTTGTAAATTTAAGAACAATAATTTTGGAATCACTGTGATTCAAAGAAGGCAATCAGAATGTATAACAGGGATACAAATTCCAATCATGGATGTTATTTAACAGTAGGCCCTATGTAGCTCTATAATATTGTGGAAATGTTTTGTATAAATAAATGTAAATTGAATTGAATTGAATTGAATTGATATGAGTATAAAAATGAAACCCTTAATCCAATGCTCTATCTTGGTTACAATTTTTTTGCTTTTAAAATATTAGGTACTGCTTGTTGGTCCATTGGGAATAAGGTTTTCAATTATGAAAACTACAGTGTTTAAATGTGGTGTCTGTCTGTGATAATAACCATTAATGCCAAATCAGATTTAAAAACAATAATATTGGACACTGTTGCTCACACATCCCACAGTGCATGTTTTTAACAAAGTTCAGCCCAGTAAAAAGATCAAATGGTCATTTCTTCAAACAAACAAACACTACGTTTGTTGTTGAATAATTATGTCGAAAAACCATGAAAACCACAAGCTGATTGTAGATGTGTTCAAAATGGGTTGTTGATTTTACAGAATGAACGACATTCGGGGCAAAGTTGGGTTTGAAATTTGACGTCAATATTGAAGTTAAGAATGCTGCAGAGGACAACCATTTGGATTGTACTCATCAATGAATTATGGGAAGTTGCTGTCTTGAATTAAGCAAGATGAAGTGTTATCTTCTGGAATGTGAACCTCAATCAATGTTGTTTTCCATCAGATATTGGACATGATCATCGGCAAGACCGAGTCAGCCAGCAACCATCTAATGTTCATACAGTCCGTCCTAACCAACCACCTGCTGAAGGACAAAGTGTGGCTTTTGAGCATCATAGTGTTGGCTTCTTGGGCCCTACTTCTGGAGTTACTGTGAACCAAAATACCATTCCGAATGTTACAGGTATTTTATACCATTCTTCCTTGTGTTCATGCGACTTTGCAACCAAAACATTCACAGATTGGTTTTCAAAATTTGTAAATTTAAGAACAATAATTTTGGAATCACTGTGATTCAAAGAAGGCAATCAGAATGTATAACAGGGATACAAATTCCAATCATGGAAGTTATTTAACAGTAGGCCCTATGTAGCTCTATAATATTGTGGAAATGTTTTGTATAAATAAATGTAAATTGAATTGAGTTGAATTGAGTATAAAAATGAAACCCTTAATCCAATGCTCTATCTTGGTTACAATTTTTTTGCTTTTAAAATATTAGGTACTACTTGTTGGTCCATTGGAAATAAGGTTTTCAAGTATGAAAACTACAGTGTTTAAATGTGGTGTCTTACTGTGATAATAACCATTAATGTCAAATCAGATTTAAAAACAATAATATTGGACAATGTTGCTCACACATCCCACAGTGCATGTTTTAACAAAGTTCAGCCCAGTAAAAAGATCAAATGGTCATTTCTTCAAACAAACAAATGCTACGTTTGTTGTTGAATAATTATGTCGAAAAACCATGAAAACCACAAGCTGATTGTAGATGTGTTCAAATTGGGTTGTTGATTTTACAGAATTAACGACCAATGCTCATGAATGAAACTTTGAAAAGTTTGTGATTAGCAAATATTCAGAGCACTCTTCAGTGTTGTGTGAGTGCATGAATGTTTTTGATTAAATTTGATTTTGTTTCTATTTCCCAACAGGAACACCAGACCAAGAGTAAGTTCAAGCTGTTGCATAAAAGCTGGAAAGGCGGTGAAGATAGTGTATACAAATACAGGTAGCTATGTACAGATGCTCCCATGGGTTGATGATGATAAGAAACACATAATGGGACATCTTCACTAAGCTATGTTTAGTTAAACAAGTTGACATGAGGGGGATGATTCAAACAAAGGAAAATACCCTGCAACCATATGAAGAAATGTTCCACTTTGAAACAAGAGAGAAAAATCCAATCAAACGTACCGTTATCAGCGGATCAGCAGGAATTGGCAAGACAACCCTAATTGACAAAATTGCTTATGATTGGGCAATGGGTAACAGTGAGACACTCAATAAGTTCAAACTTGTGTCAGACTTGAGGGGTTTTCAGATACAGATAGAAAGGAATATGTGAACAAATTCTTCCCTGATGGTCATGACAAGGCTAGGAGACTTATAGAGCAGATAGAACTCTCAGATACCTTGTCTGAACTACATGTAGAATGGAATGAAGCATTGGGTGGCTGTGCATCAAGTGAGGGTCCTGAACTGGGGGAAGTGGTATGCCTTCAAGATATTTATGAGAGGCTGTTCACTGCAAGGTACATATATTGAGCCCATTGCTGTGGTACTGAGTGGTGTGTCTACTCTGGTTAAACTTGATCTGGAAAGTAATCCATACTTGGGAGGTTGTGCAGAGATGTGGGCTCTTCATTTGAAGGGAATGGGACACCTTGAGGCAGTGAACTTGGGTAATTGGTCATTGAGAGATAAAGATGTTGAACCCATTGCTGTGGCACTGAGTGGTTTGTCTACTCTGGTTCATCTGAACTTCATGTATAATCAAGCATTGGGTGACTTTGCATCATTGTGGGCTCAGCATTTGAAGAAAATGAACAACATTAAGGTGCACTCCAACAGGTGTTGATATGGAGCCCATTGCTGAGTCAGTGAGTGACACGCCCAACCTAATTTATCTAGATCTCTCAAGAAATTTTCCATTGGTTTACTGGGCATCATCCTGGGGGCCTCATTTGAAGAAAATGACCAAACACCTCAAGAAGCTCACAATGAGTGACTTGACATATGAAGATAAGCAGCACATCGATGCATCAATCAGTTTGAACTCGCCCATATTATTGGAGTTGACATCCCCATTCATGTAAGACTACTTAACAACACAAGATCATTGCCAACAAAGCCTTGAATGTCACTGTAGACTTCTCATTAGTCATAAATAGAGTTGGAGTTGACACCCACATAAGACTACTTTACAACAACAATTTCAAACATTCTAGACAAAAACCTTATCCCATGGAATGTCATTGTAGACTCATCATTTGTTGCAAATGTGACTCATTCTGAATTACTCTCAGTGAATCTGTCATGTCATGGGTCTGTGATTTCCCTACAATACTGTGTACTTCCTTTATTTGAGGCAAATGAAGCTCATTATGTTTTATATGGACATTAAATTAATCCCCAAACCAACGATGTGTTATATCTTGAAGTGTTTGGTTTTCTCTTCCAGAATGTGGACTTGAGAAATCTGCTCAAGTATAAACCCTGTCACCGAGTGTATGCTCCCTCTGGTTGATCTTAATCTTTAAATTGATTCAAAGCCTTGGTGACTTTATAGTTTACAGTGGGCTTTCATGTTTAAAACAAACTAAACACTTTCCTTATATACACCTCAATCAGTATGTATCAGTGGTTGTACCTTAATTGACCCAATCGATGAAGACGTTGGGTATAGAGAAGTCACATATGACATCATTGCAAGGGGGGTCTTTAAGGGCCAAGTCACATGAGATAAACTTACAGTCAACCAACTCCATGCAATCTCCAAAGAACACAACAAAGTCTAGTTTTCTATGAGTAATTTAAGACACTGTCATAGAAATGTGTCTAATTGAGCTACCAAAGTGTTCATATCGCCTATTTTTGACAATGCCCTCACGTAATTCTAATCTGTCCACTGTTCTACCTTCACGTCAGGCAATTTACAGTTCCTTTAGTTTGTTTGTCAAACCATGAATGAGGGGCACATTAATGCTTCATTTTTATATAGTTTTGTATAATACACCACTGAAATATTGGAGTATATTTTTGTATTCATTAAGAGCTGATCCAACTCCCAAATAGCAGCAAAGTATGGACAAGCATCATGACACAATGGGATATGGATCATTATCTATGGTCAATGATGCTTCATAAAACAAATAAGAAACAGGCACAACTTGTACAAAGCTCACCATGGCAGAAAATTTCAAGTCTAAGACTGTAAGATTACAATTGTTATTGACTTTGCTATTGAGAAAAGGCTGTACTTCTCAAAATATGCTCTTCCCAGTTATGTTAATTCATACTACAATCAGTGTAATACTTCCTCATTGCACCGTTCATTTGAATCAAACTGCCTTTGGTTATCAGGACTGTCTCCACTATCAATGTGTTCAAGAAGACCCATATCTTTTTAACAATGATATTCTGTAAATATTTCCTTGGCAACTTTTTACCAACATTTTTGTTTTTACATGGATGGTCACCCTCTTCTTTTTTTATATATTTTTTATGTGCGATGTGTCTTTTATAACTTGTACTTTTATCATTGTAAATAGGTTGCTATACATTAGATTGTGGGTTTTGTACAAATGCTTCATTCATCAAGATATATTACACATTACATGTATGTAAATGGGATGAATATTTACATGAATTAATTAGTATTTTCTTTTGTGTGAATTTGAATCTGTATTTATGGAATTTTTATCCATAAATCATCGCTTAAAAGGGGAAAAAATATCGTTCACATTGTTTGATAATAAAAACATTAAACAAAATGAGTATTTCTGATGCGCCATTCCATCTTAACAAGATGCTCCAGTCATAGAAAATATGGAAATTTCAATTTTAACACAAAAGGAAAGTGTCACTTGGATGTATTTATGAAAATAAATATTGAACCAACTTTGTTAATGGGCCAGGGGTGGATTTCACAAAGAGTTAGGACTAGTCTTATCTTGAGTTAGGACCTGTTACTCGTCCTAACTTAGGACTATCAATGCAATCTGTATATCTCCTAGGACTAGTCCTAAGTTAGAACTGGTCCTAACTATTTGTGAAATCGACCCCGTGGTCTGCAAAAATGGCCCTTGTATGTCACAACAATGTATGTTTGAGCCTCTAAGAAGATAGAAAGGCCATATTCTAAGCTTTAATTTGTTGGATGTTGGAACTCTTTGCATTTTGGAGATATACCCAACTTTGCGAACAAATTTGCCATTTTGTTTTAAATAGGAGAACAAACCATGTGCAGTTTACCGAGATATTGAAGATGATTAACGTCAAAGCTTGTCTGAATATCTTTCATCAAGTGTTGTCTTCAAACATTATGCAATTTATTTTCAATGTAAACAATTTGTCTTGAAATATTTCCCATTAACAAAACAGTTCAAATGGTGTGCATAACATTGGTAAGATTGGAAATATTAATGTTCAAAGATTTACATATAACGTGCGTGGTATAATGATGGTTACGGTAGAAAACTCCCCCTGAATAATTTTTGCATAAAATGAAACAGTTTTTGGGAACTGAATAAAACGATTAGTTTAGATCTCAAGCCCAAAATCTGATATTTGAAAACAGTGAAAACATTTCATGGGATTTATCACTGTTTTCTCATGACTCTGTGATCATTCACAGGTTTGTTATTTCATGCATACCTAATGTGCATGTTCAGCGTGCTTATATTTATTGATTTTAACCCACTATATGTTTCATTGAGTATGGACAAACATTAATTGCAAGTATAACTTCATTAGTAAACTAGTAACCCAATTTAAATATTTTGGGTTCAATCAACTTTTCAAGAGAAAAAATAAATAAATACAAATAAACATATATTTGGTTTGTGTTTTGGAAGATTTCTTTTAAATTGGTGTACAGTTTATATTTCTTAGGGTTTTTGTAACTAGCCTCAAGAGAAAAATATTACCAAACATTTACATTTATCGTGGATGTTGTCTAATCATTTTCACAAAATGCATATTTTCAGTTCTTTTTTGAAACTCCTATGTCAGAACTGGAAGCTCACACCCATTTATATGGACCACGCCGGGTTTGGGGGGGGGGGGGGGTTGGACGACGACACACATTGAGGCATGCAAAATGTACGGACCCCCACTATGAAAATTTACAAATTAAAATTTCCATACAGAGATCGATGACCCCATAAAGACACCAGCCTTGTCAGCCGTGAAAGCACCTAGCTTCAATCATTTGGGAAATATGAGTGGGTCCAAAGATTACTTTGAAAATGGCATTGAGAGGCGTCCAATAATTTTCCATATTGGACAACAATATCTAAAAGATATGGAACAGTGCGACAGTTTATATGGCACATTTAAGGATGACGTGTGTTGTGTATGTAATCAGGAAAATTGCAGGATCTGTGTGCAAGGCAAAGTTTCCAAACAACATTAAAAACAATTTATTTAAGGCCACAGGTAGCAGAAACACTTCAAAAACAGAATGGAACTCACTTTGTTTTGTATCTTGATGACGGCAGAATGAATAAAGCCAGCATGTTGATTCAGACCCAGATGTCTCAGCAGTACAAGCATCCAGCAAGCAGCATCCAGCAAGCAACATGGCCCTCGGGTTTGCCATGTTCCTCCCCTCAATTGTCTTTCCAGTGTTTCCAGGTAACCTTGAGGATAAAGGAAAATGTGAAAGTACAACATTAATTTCAGACCAAACACCAATCCTCATTGTTTGAGCACATTCTTTTTTTCATTTTTTTTTCATGCACATACAGTACAATTAAAACAATACTTTGATGCTGTATTGTGAACATTGCAATGTGGAGTTCGAGGCCTGCTCAAGGGCCCTGGGGTAATGTTAGGTCAAAGATGTCCTCTGTTGCAATCTAGGCCATTATTTCAGAGATTAAACAAATAATATTAGCACATATCCCATGTTAAATAGAGGCCTTACCCAGATCTAACTCTCTGATAATTGGAGCAGTCTGTTCTTTGTCAGCTGGGCAAATAATGTGCTCAAATAATACTGGACAAGATAACTGGGCAAGTGGAGAAGTCGGACATCGGACCGGACGACTTTGCAAACTGACCCCAGAAACTGTATTAGTTTCTGGTTAAATTTCAGTTACAAAAATTGAGTTTTTTTCTTGTGAAAAAATTACCAGCAAAGCCGTCTGCCGCCATCTTGCTCTTTTCACATGGCTTGTACAAATGGACAACAGAGGGCGCTTTCTAGCATACGGAAAACGTATATAGTCTGGGCACTAAGACGTCAATGCTCAGTACCGCTTAGTTCTGCGCGTCATGTAAATTGCCTAATCCATCTGCTTAGTGGTTGGTTGACGCGAGTTGACGGCGATTTGGCTGCAAATAGTAGACCACCAGTGATATCAACACAGGAAAGTGTTTACACCGAAGTGGGAATGGGAAACATAAATTTCAAATTTCTTTTCACAAAATATTAACACTAAAGGAGAAAATTTACAATTTTAAATAATGCGGTCTTGGTGTTCCAACTACAAGGAACATGTGAGTAAAAGTTCAGCTTCCTGAGTTAGGTAGAAATATTTTTTTTTAAATGCTGTAAATTTTTTCGCAATGGTATGGAACCTTTATACCCTGGACTCCGTCGCGTTGCCTGCAACGGAGGAGTCCAACATGGGCTAGTGTGTCTACTACTCTACACATTGCATGCAAGTTCGAGGGGGGTCAATGTTCGATCGAGGCAAAGTCTGCCTCGATTGGCGTCACAAAATGGGACAACACAACTTTATCTATTTTTACACATGACTCTACCGATGTATAGACTTTTCTCTCAATTTAGTGAGGTGCAGCCTTTTTGTACAATTACACCCCAAGCCCCTTTCACTCATTCAGAAGCCTAGAACCAGCCAATGCATACAAGTAAGACCTGAACACAACAGTACAGTATTGCTATAAAAATATCAGAAAAACCCGTCTAGTTTGAATCTGAAAAGCTTAGTCAAAGCATGGAGCAAGTATCCATGCATACTACACTACATTCACACAACACAAAAGCTTAAAAATAGAACTTGGTATTATACTACATTCACAAAACACAAATTCCTATAATTTCAACAATAGCGAAATACATAGTCAGAGTACCAGGTAGGGAGTGGCACTGTGTAACAGTCCAGACATTGCTTGAATATCCTACTCATCTAACAGATTGCATGCTCCGTGTTTCAAGCCATCTTCATCTGTCATAACTCAAGTAAGTTGTTTGAGATCAGTCAAAGGCAATCAATGTGGAATTTGTTGAGATTTCCTATTGGAGTAATATTTTTTTCCATAGATACACCAGGGGTGGGAGGATTTAATCTCTAGTACTTTTTATCCCAGTTGAATTTAATTAGAACTTCATACAAACAAATCTTGATTGGAAGTGATCAAAACACAAAAGTAAGATCTACTGTTATAATAACCAGCCAAATTCCAACCAATGCTGAAACTAGAGTATTCAAATAGGCCAACAAAAAAGAAAAAAAAAGATCCGTGTCATAACTGCCATTCTATGACCACTATGCCATATCAAACAGTTATTAACAGTTTTATCCCTTCATTTAAATAATGCTCTCTGGATGAGATCGCCCCCAACAACGAGCCACGCCTCAAGATGTAATGTTCATTCACTGGATGATGAGAAACAGAAGTGTTAAGAAATGCTAGATATACCCTAAGAAGCTAAACAAAGTCAACAACCACCAACCAGGGCCACAAAATTTGACAATTTTTCAACAATCAATGAAGTCTCTTTCATATACAGAAAAAGTTGTGGGTTTACATTTTGTTAATGAGGCTCTGTGCATAAGTTTCTCTCTATTTAGTGTGGTACACCCACTGACACAATCTGACTGATTACAAGGCCCTCGATGATCAGCACACTAGTAACTACACGCGTACCATGATTATCCGTTCCAATTTATTTAGTCTTGTAATTTCCTAAATATGTTCTGTTAATTTTCCTTTTTGTTATCAACTCTCAATATGTATTTATGGCATCATAGCAAACAAATTGTTTAAAACAGTTTAATTACAAACCAACATTGTTTTGTGCTATTTTTGCTGTATGCTCTCTAAATGCAAAAGAGTGGCACGGCACTCTTTAAAGAGCCACAAAAGGGACAACTCCTTTTCGAGTGGTCTTCCACTCTTTTAGATTGAACTTTGCATCTTTTTGAGTGACTTTTCACTCTGTCATGGGGTAAAACCCCGCTAAAAGAGTGAAATAACCACCACTCTTTTTAAAGAGCCATATGAGGGACAACTCGAAATGTAAAGAGTGGTGTTTTTCACTGTTTTACATTTAGAGAGTGCATTCTTTCACTGTACTTTCATTTACATCAATCAACATTGTTATTGTTATAAACTAAAACCGCCTTGCCAAACTGCAGACCACAATGGGATCATATTAAACAAACCACATGTGCACGTGCGTTATAGATGCTTATTGGTTAACTAGAATGAGATGGGGGTGTCACGGAGTGATAAAAGTTTCCACAAAGGCATCGGACCAATAGTTCTTTTGTGTTTGAGATTTGGAATGCGTGCAAGTCACAAGAGCATGACGTCACAGGTGTGGGTTAATTTGTGTTAAAAGGGGAGAAGAAATTTAGGTGAGTCACATTGCATTTTGAGATTTCGGAGGAAAGAACTCTGTCAGCCTCGACGATCGAGTTATTGAGAACTGTTGAATTTTCTTAAGGGTTATTGAGAGCCCTAAGTATACAGTCATTCAGCCCTAGTTGCTGAGTTTTGCAAAAACAGTTTTGTCTGGCGTATGAGACACACCAAAATTAATCGAAGAGACCCGCCACTGTAGAAACCAGGATAGACAAATCGACCTGTAAGTAGCTATTAAATAATGTTGTTTATTTCAAGAAGATTGTATGAATAACATTCAGTTCTGCTATAATTAATTGTGGAACCACTTCTAAATAGAACTGTGATTTACTTTGATTGAGTTGTGTGAGAAAGTCGTGGAAAGAAAGCTTGTATATAGTTTTGATTTGAATTTATGCGGTAAAGATTGGAAGTGCCTTGTCAAACTACCCTAAAGGAAACATTGGGTATGTTCAGACAGCGTACTAAGTTAGACCCGAACCGGTTTAACTTCTACGAGCAGCAGGGGGTGGTCGTAAAAATATGGTTTATCTTTGGTTTTAAGAGGTCAAAGCAAACGCGAACCCGTTACTCTAACATCCTGTTTATTGGCCTGTTCATTGGTCACCGTGTGTTTACATGATTACGGAGGTCAATGGGTCGTCTGTTGTGAGTTAAACCGGATGTGGTCTTTTTTATTCTGTCCACACACAGTGTTAAAAGATAAACCCGAAGCGGTCTAAAGATAAACCCCCTCCCTGGACGGTTTATCTTTTGTGGGTTGAACTCGATTCGGACTACATTTAGAACCGTTCAGACACACAGAGTTGAACCCGATCGGGTTGAACCATGAGTTAAACCAACTTTAGTACTGTGTCTGAACAACCTCATTGATCATTACCCAGCAAACAAAATAACGTCCCCCTGTTTTGATGAGTGGAATATGAATTAACAGTTAACTTAGTGTAGAGACACGGGAAGGAGCCGGTCCTCTAATGAATAAAGGGCGAACATTCGCCAAAATACAGTCAATGATAAATATACACCAGTCAATGACAGCTAAAATATATCAAATAAACTTCTCATGTAGGCCTATAGGTTTAATGGTAACCCATAGCAAACAACACAAAAAGTTACAACACGTCATTACACAGTGCACAGTAAAAGTTCACAAAAAGGTCAAACACGATCTATAAATAATGCGATCCAAACATGACCCTAAAATCACAGTAATTCAGGTATACAAAGAGGATTAAAACGTAAAACAATACCCACAGATACCTCTATAAACCTATCCCTCCCAGATAAATGGGTTTTTGGAGCATGGCCAGAGCCATGCTCCCTATAAAAATAGAGAGAAATCCAGACCAATCAAAATGTGCTCTTCCAAGAACGAAGCTATTGAAAAAGAGAAAGATCGTCACGTGACAATCTTAAAAGTAAACTTTTTACAAGTTCAACAAAGAAGGCGCACTTGACGGATCCATACATAAGGTTCTAAAAATTAAATTTCATTTTAAGTAGTAGGCCCGAGTTTTCGAGTAGGCCCCGACCCAAGAGGGCGCAGTTCGTGGCGCCATTCGAGGCGCAATATTTGAAGAGAAAATGTAATCTGATTGGTTATGATGCCTTTACTAAGAACTATGGTCAGGGAGCAGACTGCACGCACTGTATGGCTGCTGTGCGGAAGGTCCACTCGTACTACCCTGCACGTGGAATCGCATGCAGTGCCAATAAAAAATTGTGCCGCTTGGCGCAAGCTAAAAACATGCCCTCAAAGTTGAGCATACCCAACAAATTTCGTGTTTGGCAAATGCTCCTCTAGGTTTGTCATGTCTTTCTAGCACGACTGCTAGAAGTGATCGCTACACAGCGCTGAATGAAAAAGACGTCGGACCGGACGACTTTGCAAAATCACCATCTATGGTTTGCTGAATGCAGCAGCAATATTCCTGGTCGGCATTGCCAGAAAAATGCAAGAAAAAAACTTTTTCGAAATGTGAAAAACTCAAGAATTGGACTTGCATGTACTTGCACGTATGTTTACTCTACGCATTGCATGCAGGTTCGAGGGGTGTCGATGTTCGATCGAGGCAAAGTCTGCCTTGATTGACGTAACAAAAGGGGATAGGCGGAGTCACCCCCTACACAACTTTATCTCTTATTTTTTACCATAAAAATCACGAAAAAATTGTCTTATTGTTCATAAACATATACTCTTATGTTTTGAAAAAATATATATATGTTTCCAGGTGACTTTAACTACACACATGCAATAAAAGATAGACACATAGACTCTACCGATGTATAGACTTTTCTCTCAATTTAGTGAGGTGCAGCCTTTTTGTACAATTACACCCCAAGCCCCTTTCACTCATTCAGAAGCCTAGAACCAGCCAATGCATACAAGTAAGACCTGAACACAACAGTACAGTATTGCTATACAAATATCAGAAAAACCCGTCTAGTTTGAATCTGAAAAGCTTAGTCAAAGCATGGAGCAAGTATCCATGCATACTACACTACATTCACACAACACAAAAGCTTAAAAATAGAACTTGGTATTATACTACATTCACAAAACACAAATTCCTATAATTTCAACAATAGCGAAATACATAGTCAGAGTACCAGGTAGGGAGTGGCACTGTGTAACAGTCCAGACATTGCTTGAATATCCTACTCATCTAACAGATTGCATGCTCCGTGTTTCAAGCCATCTTCATCTGTCATAACTCAAGTAAGAATTGTTTGAGATCAGTCAAAGGCACTCGGTGTGGAATTTGTTGAGATTTCTTTTTGGAATAATGGTTTTATTCATAGATACACCAAGGGGGAAAAATTTAATCTCTAGTACTTTTTATCCAAGTTGAATGTAATTAAAACTTCATACAAACAAATCTTGATTCAAAGTAAAACACAAAAATAAGATCTACTGTGATAATTACCAGCCAAACTCCAACCAATGCTGAAACTAGAGTATTTAAATAGGCCAACAAAAAACAAATACAAAGATCCGTGTCATAACTGCCATTCTATGACTACTGCGCCATATCAAACAGTTATTAACAACATTCAATCAACTGAAACTATAGAGGTCTGTTGCAGCACCTTTTCTGTGTTTTATCCCTTCATTTAAACAATGCTTTCTGAGAGCGCCCCCATTAATGATGAGCCATGCCTCAAGATGTAATGTTCCTTTACTGGATGATGAGAAGAAGAAATATTAAGAAATGCTAGATGTACCCTAAGATGCTAAACACAGTCAACAACCACCAACCAGGGCCACAAGCGTTGACAATTTTTCAACAATCAATGAAGTCTCTTTCAGGGTTCGCCATTAACGCTGGTCCGCTGGCCAAATGCCAGTAGAAATCGCGTCGGACCAGCTGAAACCCTTTGCCAACTGGTCCGGCTGACCAGTCAAAAATATCGGCAGCGGTACTACAGAACTATGACTATTTTTAAAATATTTTTAGGCTCGAATAAAACGTAAAAACATTCACTTAAGGTTTGGATAAATCGTAAAAAAATTCACTCGAAGTGCCGCTGAACGCTGGCAAACTTCCGACGATCACGCATACACATGTACACACAGCGCAAAATCCCATCATGCAACGCAAAGGCTCGTAGTCTTCGTATTAGTTCACGTGTGGCAAAAAGTGTAAGAAACATTGAACGCTAGAGGGCGTTTCAGAATATTCGATAGCGTGGGAATAGACGCCCTCTATTGGTCAAAGTACGCGATAGCTTACAAAACTAGCTTCAATCGCCTCGACAAAAGACCACAAAGCAAAACACATTCTGTCAGCAGCATGGTCGTCGACAACGGAGCAGATTTCGGTGTGGGAATTAGAGTCTAGCGTGTTTACGAAAAACCAGCGAGACGGTGAGGCCTCATTCAACAAAAATTACCAAGTTACAATACTCTGGATGAGCAAAAAGGAGTATTTAATTGTGTTTAGTAAGGTTCTTCCGTCCTGATTTTGCTTAATTTTTTTTTGTTATTTGGGGCTTGTTTTTTGCGGGCGATTGGTGGGTGATCTAGTTTTGCTCCATGGTTTTATGGTCAAATATAATGCGCGGTTGTTTGGGTTTTTTTGCGGGTTGATTTCAAGAAAGACTTGGGTTCTAGAATGCAATACCTCCATGGTTAAACAAAGGCACAGTTGTTTTTGCTACTTTTAAATGAAAGTTTTGTTCACAAAACAGACGCCGGTATAATTGAAAAAAAATACCGTAAAACTTATATGCTTCTTCATGGATGTTGCAACTATTTTCATGTCTACCTTTTGGGGGGTTTAATTTTCTGGACGAAAGTGGGAAGATTTTGGGAACTTCCGTTATCGGTACGATGTATTATGTTTATGAATACTTATTAAAAGTACAAATAGGCAATGTTTATACATGCGATTGCACGTAACCCTCCCCACCGTAGATTTGAAGGCAATACATAAAAAGTTAATTTGATATTTTTAACAGTCGGTTTTGAAGTGGTTTTTTTTGTTAAGTAAAACACTAAAAAACAAAATCATAAAAAAAGTTCTTCTTACTTGGGAATACTTGGATGTCGAGTGCTTACAATAAACCGTGGACTAAAAAAACTACCTAAATAAAGATCATATTAAATTTTTTCATTTGCTCTGACAAATAATTTGACCCGTTTTTAAATTAACTTTAATAATATTATTGTTTACATATTTTAAAAGAAAAAAATACTCTCAAATTAGTGAGCCCCCTTACGAACACAATAAGCTTGGGCGGTTCCAGAAATTTGGGGCTCGGTTCCGGTTCCGAAAAAAAGCTCGGTTCTGAGACATACCCGGTTCCAATTCAATATAAAACATAAGCCGCCCGTCCCGAGCTCACACACACACAATTGAGCCGATCTATTTTACCTGAAAATAACAAATTTGGGGCTCGGTTCCGG
The DNA here is from genome assembly GCF_032118995.1 of Asterias amurensis. NCBI lineage: Eukaryota > Metazoa > Echinodermata > Asteroidea > Forcipulatida > Asteriidae > Asterias > Asterias amurensis. The sequence continues at coordinate 27,473,981 of NC_092649.1, forward strand.
TTCCGAAAAAAAGCTCGGTTCTGAGACATACCCGGTTCCAATTCAATATAAAACATAAGCCGCCCGTCCCGAGCTCACACACACACAATTGAGCCGATCTATTTTACCTGAAAATAACCAAGTTAATCAGACATCGGTTCCGAGCTCACACACACACAATTGGAGCCGATCTATTTTTAAAGAAAATACCAGAATACCCACCCCAATGATCAGACATCGTGCCACCGAGCACCTATTTTCCCTGCATTTAAACAAGTCTTTGATTTAGCCGGCAGTACGATCGTTGTGTAGCAGTATGTCCGTAGTGTAGTACATCCGTAGTGCAGTACATCCGTAGTGCATGCAGTGTGTCGTCTCTGTACATACAAGTGTACTATGCCTGTACATGCCTGTACATACATACATACATACATACATACATACATACAGCACTATGTGTTTTGTGCATGGGGCAAGCTTTTATGAATATGGATATATCGGCAGCCAATCACAACGTGCTGTCTATACATGAACATGTATATGCATGACATGTACATGCATACATGTGGTGGTTGTAGAAGATGCCTATGTGTGTGCACTGTGTATGCAGCCACATGTGATAGTTGATACTCATGTCGGCTTGAAGCCTTTGCACACTGTATCTGCGGTCACCGCTTTCAACATCAAGCCTGAATTTCTAGAGCCGGTTCGTCGCAGGATCGGCTCCACAGAGCCTTTTATAATTGGGACTCGGTCTTTTAAAATCGGAACCGACAAAAGCGGGTACCCGGTTCCACAGAAGAGTGGAACCGCAAGTCCGGTTTTCAATTTGGAACCGGGTAGAACCGGGTAACCGAAGGGACCGCCCAAGCTTCTAAGCTTGGTACACATAAATTAAGTATGGCTTCCAGTGCAGTTAAGTTGACGTTGCAATTCATGTTGAATTTTGAAATAGCGACGATCGGAAATCGAGTAGTTGGTATACAACAGTATACTTTTAGTTTTAAAAAAAATACAAAAATTGACGGACCAGTCAAACTGTGGCGGACCAGTGAAAAATCAAGCCAACTGGTCCTGCTGGCCAGTTGAAAAAAAAGTTAAGGGCAACCCCTGTCTTTGATATACAGAAAAAGTTGTGGGTTTACATTTTGTTAACTAGGCTCTGTGCATTACGTTTCTCTCTATTTAGTGTGGTACACCCACTGACACAATCTGACTGATTACATTGTCCTACTCATGATCAGCACACTAGTACACACAGTCACACCTGCATGTGTACTACAAACTTGTAAAGATAATACAAACTATTAAAAAGTCTTCCTTTTGTATAAACAAAACAGAATATATTTCAAGAAACATCTTGTGCAAGACATAACTTTACATATTGTTACAGAGGCCTAAAGTTCAGTGCATAAGTTGATAGTGAACCAGGCATTTTACAAAACAAAGTTGAAATCCCCCAAAAAAAACAAGTTATTTTGCTAGGGTGGGATTCGAACCCACGACCCTTGCAATTCTAGAGCAGTGTCTAACCAACTAGACTACCGAGGTTGCCCGGTAGCTAGAGGCAGTTCGAATCCTATCGAAAAAATTTAATCATGTGTCTGCCTGACTTCTAAACTCAGATTAATAATATATCTTCTAGAATGGAGCATCTCATAAGAACCTCCATCCACTGTTCTCAAATGACATTACTTTAATAATTACCTGTTCCTGGTTTCCTGTGGTACCCAAGGCAAGTCACTGTAAGTAACACAGATAAGAGGTACAAATCGTTAATAACAAACCGCATTCCAGTTCAATTCAATATTTAAGATTGTTGACACACAAACACAATATGGTAGTCGAACAGACTAATTTCGTGTTAACATGAAAACAACAGTTATCTAATTTTTATATATTTTTTAATGTCAGCAGCAAACCAGCTGTTAAAGCCATTATACACTTTCAGTACAGAATTTTCTTTTAAATTTCACAGTTTTTAAATCCAGGCTTTTACTCCCGGAAACCGAACACCTAGAGTTTGTTCACAAACTCTCAATGTCTAATTTGACCTACATTACACTCTTTTATTGCAATGTTTGACAACGCATTTTGGGCTCCTGTGGCTCTTTGTAAATACAAAAAGAGCAAATATTCAGACAAAGGCCCCTTCCCGTAGTGTTTAATTAGTTGTCAATTTAACATATGTGGCTTTTTGTGAAAACGGTGACAAAATATGCTTAAAAATGTGTGGTTTGTAAAAAACAAAATTGTGATCTACAAAAATTGCTTTAAAAAATCAAATTATACATGTATTCTTTATTGTCGTTTTATGTAAACACAAAAAAATTGGTCCTTCAGACTACTGTTCTGTGTTCTGTCAACAAATTGAACTAATTATTATCTGTCTCTCTACAGGGACTTTCCTGTGCTGTAGGAAGAAAACAAACACAGGTAATACCCCCCCCCCCCCACAGAAGTGTGATGGGGTCTACTAATAAAGGAATGCTTACCGGTAGAGTCGAATTACAAATTTGCATATTCCCTATGCCGCCAGGCAATATTGCTAAGACTTTACACACAATAGCGCCCTCCACCATCCTACCCACAATAACCCATGACATGCTTGCCACGAAGTCGCCCTCTTTTCTCTTAGCCACAGTTGGGTGAGGACGTAAATAATTCTGTATCCAAAGGTTTATCGTTTTTAAAAACAACTTACCTTTATTGCTAAAAATTGAAATAAAGACTGAGATTGAAGATAGTAGAGTTGTTGTTTAGTTACAGTGTTTTAGATAAAGATCGTTGATTAAATGAGTAGTTGGGAAGGGCTCCGACTGTCGGAACTGGGGGTACGTCCATTCCCCGGGACAGTGGGAACCCGCGGAGGGCTGCGCCAGTGACACTCCATCACCGGGCTCACCCTTCAACCGGCCCCCGCAGCCTCAGTCGGCTGCGTCGGCTGGAGGACCCACTGACCAAGGAGGGAGCCGTCCTGCTCCCCCTCTTCGGTCACCGTATGTGGGTCCACCAATCTAAGGCAAGTCCAAGAAAACTAGTGCTGGGCGGCAACCAAGAGGAATAGGGATAGAGGTAGAGGTAACTCCATTCCAGAGCACACCACGCCCTCTCTCGAGCCTCGGGGTCACTGCAGCCGGAGGGATACCCCCCCCCCCCTCCCCCCCTCCACACGGCTCAGCGTACCAGGCCCTCGCCGACCACCACGTGTTCTATGGATACCGCATTAAATTTTACCCATGGTACTAGAAAATTCAATTTATCTTCAACCTTGTGTCTTCACCCCCATCAATAATCTTGATTCCATTCACAAGTTCTTTGAAGCTCATCCTGTTAAGTATTCTTTGATAGAACCGATTAAAGAAAACAAATCCCCCATTTAACTTACATTTTTGATTTTCTTTAAAACAACTTCCATCTACTACGGTCTGATTTTGACAAAGTTAGAACCCGAGCCATTGACATACAACAGTCTTCATCCATGAAAGTCTAGGGGTTTAAACATATCAAGTAGTTAACAAAGTAACACAACCTTATGTTTTTCCTTTTAATTTTCAAAGAGGAATCAACACAACCTCAGGAAGAGGGTCAACCGATGATGCCAACCGTCATACCACAACCAACAAACGGTAATTAAGATATGACGAAGTTTAATAACAGATTACATTGTACAATTCTTAGCCTTGACTCAAGGCTGTTGGCGTAGTGTGCCCTGGCCCGGCGCGGCACAATTCGGCAGTCTGCACGCTGTGCATACACGAACAACGTACATGTATACAGTACATTGTATGTACAGTACATTGCACAGCGAGAACAGTATAGCAAAGTCGTGAGTACGGTCGTGTCTTTCTACTTTCAACCTCGCACACGTGGCTCAAACATTAGCCTTGATGGGTCTGTAACAGCTTTATCGGAATTCCGATAAAAGGGCATGCATATGCATGATCTGGGCGTGTCATTCTAAACATTGGCCAATCACAAGCGCGATTGACAATGACGTATTACTGCTAGCAATCATGCCACGTCTGTGTGTGTATGTATGTGTGTGTACGCTGTACGCTAGCTGTATGGACATGAGTAGGTGTCGCTATTATGTAAGGGGTCTGAATGCGCTGCCGGACGGTATACGGGCTACCGGTGTGAGCCGGACAAGCCTCGCTCGGTCGGTACGGTGTCAAACAACTTCGAAGAGAGGAGGGGTTCCTTGGCCCCATTCTCTTGCATTTCATTATTACACGAGGACTAGCATCATAAGTACAATGTAGCTGGTAGATTTGTCCCTGAATGGGAAGCTGCTTTACTATAAGTCTAAACATATCAAGTAATTAACAAAGTAACACAAACTTATATTTGTCCTTTTAATATTTAAAGGGGAATCAACACAACCTCAGGAAGATGGTCAACCGATGATGCCAACCACCATACAACAACCAACAGAAGGTAATTAAGATATGATGAAGTTTAATAATAACAGATTACATTATACAATTCTAGACTAAATGATCAAAGAAACCAGGCCCTTATTTCATATGTGTGTGTTTGAATTAACGCAGAAATCCTGTTCACACATAGACGCCGCTTCTGAATCTGCGTCACTGTAAAAAAGGGCCGAGAGCGTGGCAAATCGCGGGCCAAACATGGGAGGATCTTGATGGGCATAGTTTGGTCGGGCTGGGATCTCCTAGGTCGGGAAGCTGTGTTCTCTCCACACGCTTATTTTTAAAATGTTCAAAATAAATGTAGCGGGAATGCCATTATCAAACAAGCAGCATGGTAGCATCATGGTGAAATCTCTGTGGTCGTATTAAAAAACGCAGCACTGTCCGCAACCATTTCGAAGTAGAAACAACCGCTTGGTTGGCTGGTCTAGGAGTAATGGTAGTGGCAGCGAGTCAGCAACCCTTTTGACTTGGAGGCAGAACAATTGTTTGGAGTCTTTAATTTGTAAAATTGCTTAATTTTGACAGCGATTGCGTCTCGACTGGGTAAAGCTTAAGATCATGATGATCAGCATGGTCTTCATACATGTCATAAGGTTGTAGAGCTGTGTGAATGGGGCATAGCAAATCACTGATGATTATTTTCCCTGGTTACGTTGCAATTTTGTGAAGAGAAACAGTTTGTAAAAATTTGTCTGGAGTCAGTTAACACTATAAACAACCATAATCAAAATGAGTATGTTCAGACAGCGAACTTTTTCGAGCGGCGGGAGTTGATCGTAAACAAATTTCCCCTTGCGTTCAGACAGCACTGTACTGAGTTCCGATACGTGCCGAGTTACTGCTGCCGAGAGTCCTGCTGGACGATCATATAGAACATGTTGTACCGGTATATTGGATACAATGGCTCTCAATCGAACGCGGAAAACAGTTTTACCATAGCAAGGATATGAGCACTTAAAACAGACAAGAACACGACTGTAAAAAAAACGAATTAAACAAACAAAACATGACTGTAAAGTGGACTGTCCACAGGGTACTTCCTCGTCCTCGGACAAGGTTACACCCATCATACGAGGTATGGAAAAAGACAAAAAGCGCCAGAGAGAACCCAAAACTGGCAGCCTTGGTGGTGAAGTTACACCATCAAAACGACAAAAAACATCTGATATGAATCCCGCTAGCAGTGTTACCGCTCCAGAAGGGAAGCAACCGTCTCAAAATGTCAACCATTTTGAACATGTTGGTTCAAGTTTAAAGAAAATCAGGATAAACTCGGTGCTCGCGTAGGACAAATAGAAGAGAGTTTTGAGTATTCTGAAGAACCCGTGGAGGTTTAAGAACTAGATTTGAGTAATCAGACACAACCTCACACTCACATGCATGTGAATCATGATGATAAACCGTCAACTAGTGCAGAGAAATCTGATAAACCTCTTGAAATTGAGAGTGAGTCTGCAAAAACTGAGACAGTGAACATTTTCAAAATATGACCGAGAAATTCACCAATAAGGAACGTTGTGACAAAGCCGTTGACAAAGATTTGGCTGACATGGTGAATGGTTTGTTCATCCCCGATGATAAATACAATGAGCTCGTCAAGAAGTACAATAAACCTGAAAATTGTGTTGGGCTCTCCAGTGTACGTGTGAACCAGCTGGTTTGGGACATTATTCGACCAGAGTCACGGTCTTTGGATGTTAAAATCCAAGCAATCCAGGCATCCCTCGTGAAAGGGTCCACAGCTATTACGCAACTAGTTGAACAACTAGCCCGTTGCAATGTCTAAAATTTTGATTTTCGAATTAGACAAACTAAGTTGCCAAGTGGGTCACAAGAGGGAAAGAGGTAGGCCTAAAAACTTAACGCATTGAGAAGTCAACCACTTATCTTGACTGTCCTTTACACATTACAAATTCTAGTTTCGTTTAATTTTGAGATTTTGTTTCAGAATTTAATAATAAATCTTGGGCGTGGGCGTGGGCCGTTGTTAAACTGCATACGCCGAACGCTGACCGTATGTACACCACTCAAGCACTCTGAGTTCCAGGCGTGTGCATTGAACAACAAAATAGGTCGTCTGTTGTGAGTTCAAACAGATGTGGTCTTTTTTATTCTGTCCACAACTCTCAAATACCTTGTCTGATTTGGCAAAGAATCCCACGCTGTTGCTGCATATGTAATTGCTATATGATGCAGAAAACACCCTCCCAGACACAATGACCTGACTGTATAACAAAGCACTGAAATACATAGTCAAAAGAAAAACAAGACGAGACATCAAAGACAATGCAATGTCTAAGATTTTGATTTTCGAATTAGACAAACTAAGAGGGAAAGAGGTAGGCCTAAAAACTTAACACATTGAGAAGTCAACCACTAATCTTGACTGTCTTTTACACATTTGACTGTCTTTTTACACATTACACAAAACTCTCAAATCGGGAGAGATTATTGCCGTCAAACTACATCAACCAACATTCCGGGCAAAGTTGGGTTTGAAATTTGACGTCAATATTGAAGTTAAGAATGCTGCAGAGGACAACCATTTGGATTGTACTCAATGAATTATGGGAAGTTGCTGTCTTGAATTAAGCAAGATGAAGTGTTATCTTCTGGAATGTGAACCTCAATCAATGTTGTTTTCCATCAGATATTGGACATGATCATCCGCAAGACCGAGTCAGCCAGCAACCATCTAGTGTTCATGCAGTCCGTCCTAAACAACCACCTGCTGAAGGACAAAATGCGACTTTTGGGCATCATAGTGTTGGCTTCTTGGGCCATACTTCTGGAGTTACTGTGAACCAAAATACCATTCCAAATGTTACAGGTATTTTATACCATTCTTCCTTGTGTTCATGCGACTTTGCAACCAAACCATTCACAGATTGGTTTTCAAAATTTGTAAATTTAAGAACAAAAATTTTGGAATCGCCGTGATTCAAAGAAGGCAATCAGAATGTATAACAGGGATACAAATTCCAATCATGGAAGTTATTTAACAGTAGGCCCTATGTAGTTCCCCCCACAATAGTGTGGTTGGAGTCTTAGAACGATACTTACCCGTAGAGCCACTATGTCGCATTTTCCACCAACCGACAGGTTTGATTTGCTAAGAGTTTTACATACACACATAATAGCGCCCTCTCTCGTCCCATACTGCCCCGTGGTCTGGCCGCCATGTTATCTTCCTCTTTTCTCGCAACTAAGTTACTCCAGAGGCTCGAGCAGTGGGGAGGAGGGTGGGATGCTCTACGGGTAAGTATCGTTCATAGACTCCAACCTCACTATTGTGGGGGGGAAGTCTATTTCACTCACTTACCCGTAGAGCCACTATATCGCATCGATTGGCACCGCTACAGGCGGTGGGTGCAAGAGCTATCATGTGCGGGCCACCAAGATGCCCCTCTCAGTCCAGAACCATGCTGACTCACTGAAGTGAGTCCGCCTGGGGTAGGATCCGGAGCCCAGGAACGAGCTAGAGAGGCACGTGGCCAACAACAAATAATTACAACTGAATTAAATTCAACATAATAAAATATTGGAAGAACAGAGGGTGCACTCACCAAAAAGGGGGGTGTCCGGTACCGCTACTTCTTCTGAGAGGAGACGTCACCTCGGCTGGAGGGGGCCTTCGCTGCCATCAGAGCTGCACGGCCTGCTCGCCCCTCCTGTTGTGGAGCATCCTTCAGGTAGCAAGACATGAAAGTACTTGGGGACCTCAAGCATGCTGCTTTGATGATATCCTCCATGGGAACTCCCTTGAAGAAAGCCCATGATGAAACCATTGCCCGGACCTCGTGAGCATGGGCCGGGTTCAGCGAATGCGTAGGCCAGTCTGCTGCTGAGCCAGATTTGATTGCCAGAACAAGCCAGCGGGCAATCGTATCCTTGGATGCAGCCCGATAGGGAAAACAGAGGTAATGAACAGCTGTTTGCACTCCCCTCTGAGGTCCTTGGTGCGGCTGAGATACCATTTCAGCCCCCGTACAGGGCACCATAGTCTGTCTTCCGGAACCGAGGACAGAGATTTCAGTTCAGGCACAAAGATATCTGGTGGTTGAAAGGACGGGGATTGGTTTTTGGTAAGAAACCCCAGCCTCGGGATGAGGCGAACTCCACCTTGGTCCCAGCGTATGTGGCCTGGGTCAATCGTCAATACATGAAGTTCGCTCCTCCGTCTCGTAGTTGCTGCTGCTAGGAGAAAGGCCATCTTGATAGACGCTTTCGTCAGGGATACCTGGCCAAGGGGTTCGAAGGGGGTCCTTGGTAGGGACTCTAGAACCTGAGTTAGGTCCCAGGAGGGAACTAGCTTCCGGCCTGGGGGGCGTTCCACAAACATGCCTTTGATAAGTTGGGAGAGGGCTTTATTGTCCGACACCGATGACCCATCAGCAAACCCATTGTGTATTGCCGCAATGGCTGACCGGTAGTTACGAATAGTGGAGACAACAAGATTTTCTTGGAAGAGGTGGACGAAGAAATCGCCGATCACCCCTACAGGAGCACTGGCGGGATCCGCAGTCTTCCTTCCGCACCATTTGTAAAAACGGTGTAGTCGGCTAATGTACACCTCCCTGGTGGATGATCGACGGCTGTGTACTGCAATTGCTGCAGCGCTCTCCGAAAGGCCTGCCGCTGTGAGGGATCTCACAGCCCAGCAAGTCAGGTGTAGGTCCCTCGGAGCCGGATGCAGAAACCCCGACGACGGTTGGAATAGGATGTCTGGCCTCTGCGGAAGAATCACGGGGTGGTCGAAAAGAAGTCTGACAAGCCTGGTGAACCAGGGTTGGCGGGGCCAGAAGGGTGCGATGAGCAGAATCTTGCAACTTTCGCGCTCTATCTTTGCCAGTACTCTCGACACTAGGGAGATTGGGGGAAAAGCGTACCCCAGTATCCCGTCCCATGCCATCGACAGGGCATCCATGTGTAGGGCCCGGGGGTCGTAGTAGGCAACTGAGTGTTTGCTGCCGTTGCGAATAGGTCTACATGTGGCCGGTCCATCCGACTGAAGAGTAGTTGGGCACTCGCTGGGAGCAGTGACCATTCTGTCGGGACGATCCTTCCCCGGGACAGCGCATCGTCCAGATCGTTGGAGTGCCCGAGATATGAACCGCCGAGAGATGAATATTGAATCCGGTGGCCCAATGGAGGAGGTTCCATGCAAGTAGACAAAGAGATGGCGACCGGGTGCCCCCCTGGTGGTTGATGTAGGCGACCACAGTGGTGTTGTCGCACCTTATCTGCACGTGGTGCTCCGATATTTGGCGTTTGAACCGCTCGAGGGCATTCACCACTGCCCACATCTCCAGTAAGTGGATGTGAAGAAATTGGAAACTTCTTTCCCATACACCGCACACCTGTCGTGGGGGCAGTGTCGCCCCCCCCCCCAACCCGTCAATGAAGCGTCTGTCGTGACGATGACGGACGGTCGGCTTTGTCGAAAGGACAAACCTGTCGCTATGTTTGCCTCCTGGAGCCACCATTGGAGATGGGGATGAATGTGGCAAGGTATCGGGATCATGTGACCCAACTTGTCCTGCTTCGGTCAGTAGAAAGCTAACAAGTGTAGTTGCAGGGGCCGCATGCGGAGCCTGCAAAACCCTACCAGGTCTACCATGCTGGCCTTAAGCCCTAGGAGGCGGAGCCAAGCAAGGCCGATGTTCTCTGTAGAAAAAGTTGAACACATTGCAGTAAGTTCGCCACTCGCTCGTGAGATGGTCGGGAGATCCCCTTCTGGCGGTCGATTTCCGCCCCAAGAAAGATTGGAAGCTGAGTTGGCGTCGGACGAGATTTTTCCTCGTTGACGATAAACCCTCGGGAGGTCATTAGATCTAGCGTCATGGACATGGCTGATCGAGCCTCTGCCTTGAGTGCTTTCACAATTCTCATGAACACTCTGGGGGCAGTTGAAAGACCGAAGGAAAGGACAGTGAACTTGTAAGTGATGTCCTTGTAACGGAATCGCAGGAACTTGTAATGGTCTGGGAGGACCGGTACATGGAGGTAAGCGTCCTGTAGGACCAGTGATGCAGCCCATGATGGAATCGGTAGCGAGTCTAGAACCACCCACAGTGTGTCCATCCTGAAGCGTTTTGGTTTGATGAATCTGTTGAGCGGTTTTAGATTCAGAATCGGCCGCCAGACACAGGTGCCCTTCTTCGGTGTCAGAAAGAAACTGGAAATGAACCCTGTGAGTTCTTGTTTTCTGGGTACCATGCGAATAGCGTTCTTTGTGAGAAGGGAACGAATCTCTCTTTCGAGCCCCTCGCGTTTCTCGAGAAGAGAGGGCACTGGTGTCTGGCGGGCAATGGTCCCCGACGGGGGGCTGCTTGTAAATTCTAAAGCGTACCCTACGCTTATTGTTTGAAGCACCCACTCGTCGGGGATCAAATCCGTTGGAGGCGGCCCCCCGTGGACCCGTCTACGGGAGGCCGCCTTGAGGCGGACAAGTCACTTACGCCATCCTCCCGAAAACCGGGAAAATTGTGCCTTGTTGGCTTGAAAGGCCTGCTGTTGTTGTCCCTGTTGTCGGTCCTGAAAGGCCGGTCGGGACCCTCGGACAGCTGGCGTCGCAAAGCCACGACCACGTCGGTCTCCCCGAAATGTTTTGAAAGGGCGACGCTGAGGGATTTGGAATCCCTGTTTGGTCTTTCTGGCCTTATCACCTGCAAGTGGGGCCTTGGGTTTACGGAGGTTGATTTTCTCCGTGGCCTCAAGTCGTTTGGCTTCCGCCTCCATAGCGTCCTGGGACTTGTCGCTGAACAAATCCTTGCCAAGGAGTGAAAGGGCAAGGAGGCGTTTACGCGCTCCCTCCGTCGGGAGGAAGAGGGCGTCCAAAATATTGTTTCGTCGGGTCAGGACTGACATCATTGAGACATGAGTGAACTGACCTAGGAGGAAGCGAACGCCAGCGTCCATGCAATTAAAACCTGCCGTGAGCACGTCCGGTGGAATTGTTGAATCCTCCTCGCACCCACTGACTAAGTATTCAATCAATAGGAGCAGGAACGAGGATGCCCGCATCCCGGGGCGGGCTGCGAGGTCGATCTTGCGCATGGAGTCCTCCAATTTGGCTCGGACCTTGTCCATGAAAACTCCCTTGGGGGCCGAGGCTGCCCCATCGGCCACCAGTTTGTCCTTGACGGAATCAGAGATCGATGGGACTGAGAAAAATCTTTCGAAGTCTGCCTGTGGGAAGTGGTAGTAAGCCGTCTCGTGTGATTTTACTGGTTTCCACTTGGTGGCCTCGGCAATAGCCGTCATGTCATCAGCGCAAACTGAGTCGAGGGGCATGGCTGGGAATGTTACTGGCTTCGGCTCGACTGGAGCCGTGCGTCTTTTGAAAGACTGGCGGGCAGGGGCTGGGTCAGAATCTGCCTCAGTGGGGTTCCAGATGCTACCCAGTGCCGGGCGGGTAACATGCCATGGAGAGGACACTACCGTGGGTTCGAGTCAGTGTTGGCAGTATCACCAACTCGGCCCCCGTTAGAGAGGGCAACACGTTTTTCCATATCTCAACCAAAAAACACTTCCAAAAAACCAAAAAACGAACTCTAGGAGACTCCAGAAAAAAAAGAAACAAACTCTGGTAAAAAAACACTCAGAAATAATACGTAAAACTAAAAACACTTAACACACTTATCAGAGCAGAAAAAGAACATGCCCACTCGCGTCGGTGCTAAGAGAAAAGTATGGGACGAGAGAGGGCGCTATTATGTGTGTATGTAAAACTCTTAGCAAATCAAACCTGTCGGTTAGGGGAAAATGCGACGAAGTTTAATAACAGATTACATTATACGATTCTAGACTATATGATCAAAGAAACCAGGCCCTTATTTCATATGCTTCTGTTTTAATTTACGCAGAAATCCTGTTCACACAGACGCGGCTTCTGCATCACTGGAAAAATGGCCGAGAGCGTGGCAAATCGCGGGCCAAATGTGGGAGGGTCCCGATGGGCATAGTTTGTTCGGGCTGGGATCTCCGAGGTCGGGAAGATGTGTTCTCGCCACAGGCTTATTTTGAACATGTTCAAAATAAAAAACGTAGCCTGGTCATAGCCAACAATAATCGGGGCAAAGTCGTAGCGGAACGTCATTATCAAACAAGCAGCATGGTAGCATCGTGGTGAGATCTCTGTGGTCGTATTAAAAAACGCAGCACTGTCCGCAACCATTTCGAAGTAGAAACAACCGCTTGGTTGGCTGGTCTGGGAGTCATGGTAGTGGCAGTGAGTCAGCAACCCTTTTGACTTGGAGGCAGATCAATTGTTTGGAGTCTTTAATTTGCAAAGTTGCTTAATTTTGACAGCGATTGCGTCTCGACTGGATAAAGCTTAAGATCACGGTGATCAGCATGGTCTTCATACATGTCATAAGGTTGTAGAGCTGTGTGAATGGGGCATAGCAAATCACTGATGATTATTTTCCCTGGTTACGTTGCAATTTTGTGAAGAGAAACAGTTTGTAAAAATTTGTCTGGAGTCAGTAAACACTATAACCAACCATAATCAAAATGAGTATGTTCAGACAGCGAACCGGTTTAACAGGTTTAACTTTTTCGAGCAGCGGGGGTTGATCGTAAACAAATTTCCCCGTGCGATCAGACAGCACTGTACTGAGTTCCGATACGTGCCGAGTTACTGCCGAGAGCCCTGCTGGACGATCATAATAGAACATGTTGTATATTGGATACAACGGCTCTCAATCAAACGCGGAAAACAGTTTTACTATAGCAAGGATATGAGCACTTAAAACAGACAAGAACATGACTGTAAAAAAACGATTTAAACTAACAAAACATGACTGTAAAGTGTAAATAAAATGAATACAAACCGCCGAATAAAATCTCTGAACTAGCATCCATATTATTCCATCAAAACATTTTTGTGTTTTAAACCACCGGTTCTGATTTAATTAATTCATAATTTGTATCTCAGTTGATATCTCAGGTAACACGCAGTTCATTCTCCTGATAAAAAAGTAAAGCACGCTAGTAACGGTAACAGCAATAAGCACATCCTCGGGATCGGTGATGGGTAACTATGGGATGGCAGGGCTGTGAGATGCATTGGGCCGACGTCATTAAAACAAATTCATGCTCCTGCTCTGCGCTCATACGCATGGAAAACAGTTTCAATTAATTGTAGAATACACAACAAAAAACGCTTGGAAAATATAATTCTATTAGGTCATCATTCCACACTTCAGTGACCACATGAGATTGCACCACGTACCAGAGAGAACCCAAAACTGGCAGCCTTGGTGGTGAAGTTACACCATCAAAACGACAAAAAACATCTGATATGAATCCCGCTAGCAGTGTTACCGCTCCAGAAGGGAAGCAACCGTCTCAAAATGTCAACCATTTTGAACATGTTGGTTCAAATTTAAAGAAAATCAGGATAAACTCGGTGCTCGCGTAGGACAAATAGAAGAGAGTTTTGAGTATTCTGAAGAACCCGTGGAGGTTTAAGAACTAGATTTGAGTAATCAAACACAACCTCACACTCACATGCATGTGAATCATGATGATAAACCGTCAACTAGTGCAGAGAAATCTGATAAACCTCTTGAAATTGAGAGTGAGTCTGCAAAAACTGAGACAGTGAACATTTTCAAAATATGACCGAGAAATTCACCAATAAGGAACGTTGTGACAAAGCCGTTGACAAAGATTTGGCTGACATGGTGAATGGTTTGTTCATCCCCGATGATAAATACAATGAGCTCGTCAAGAAGTACAATAAACCTGAAAATTGTGTTGGGCTCTCCAGTGTACGTGTGAACCAGCTGGTTTGGGACATTATTCGACCAGAGTCACGGTCTTTGGATGTTAAAATCCAAGCAATCCAGGCATCCCTCGTGAAAGGGTCCACAGCTATTACGCAACTAGTTGAACAACTAGCCCGTTGCAATGTCTAAAATTTTGATTTTCGAATTAGACAAACTAAGTCACCAAGTTGGTCACAAGAGGGAAAGAGGTAGGCCTAAAAACTTAACGCATTGAGAAGTCAACCACTTATCTTGACTGTCCTTTACACATTACAAATTCTAGTTTCGTTTAATTTTGAGATTTTGTTTCAGAATTTAATAATAAATCTTGGGCGTGGGGCGCTGTTAAACTGCATACGCCGATCGAGAGGTGCTTCGCCAACTCGGTAAATGCGGCAAGAACATTTGCATTGCATTTGACCGTATGTATACCACTCAAGCACTCTGAGTTCCAGGCGTGTGCATTGAACAACAAAATGGGTCGTCTGTTGTGAGTTCAAACAGATGTGGTCTTTTTTATTCTGTCCACAACTCTCAAATACCTTGTCTGATTTGGCAAAGAATCCCACGCTGTTGCTGCATATGTGTTTGCTATATGACGCAGAAAACACCCTCCCAGACACAATGACCCGACTGTATAACAAAGCACTGAAATACATAGTCAAAAGAAAAACAAGAAGAGACATCAAAGACAATGCAATGTCTAAGATTTTGATTTTCAAATTAGACAAACTAAGAGGGAAAGAGGTAGGCCTAAAAACTTAACACATTGAGAAGTCAACCACTAATCTTGACTGTCTTTTCCACACTTGACTGTCTTTTTACACATTACACAAAACTCTCAAATCGGAAGAGATTATTGCCGTCAAACTACATCAACCAACATTCGGGCAAAGTTGGGTTTGAAATTTGACGTCAATATTGAAGTTAAGAATGCTGCAGAGGACAACCATTTGGATTGTACTCAGTGAATTATGGGAAGCTGCTGTCTTGAATTAGGCAAGTTGTGAAGTGTTATCTTCTGGAATGTGAACCAATCAATGTTGTTTTCCATCAGATATTGGACATGATCATCGGCAAGACCGAGTCAGCCAGCAACCATCTAGTGTTCATACAGTCCGTCCTAACCAACCACCTATAGGACAAAATGTGGCTTTTGGGCATCATAGTGTTGGCTTCTTGGGCCATACTTCTGGAGTTACTGTGAACCAAAATACCATTCCGAATGTTACAGGTATTTTATACCATTCTTCCTTGTGTTCATGCGACTTTGCAACCAAAACATTCACAGACTGGTTTTCAAAATTTGTAAATTTAAGAACAATAATTTGGAATCGCCGTGATTCAAAGAAGGCAATCAGAATGTATAACAGGGATACATATTCCAATCATGGAAGTTATTTAACAGTAGGCCCTATGTAGCTCTATAATATTGTGGAAATGTTTTGTATAAATAAATGTGAATTGAATTGAATTGAATTGAATTGAATTGAATTGAGTATAAAAATGAAACCCTTAATCCAATGCTCTATCTTGGTTACAATTTTTTTGCTTTTAAAATATTAGGTACTACTTGTTGGTCCATTGGGAATAAGGTTTTCAAGTATGAAAACTACAGTGTTTAAATGTGGTGTCTTACTGTGATAATAACCATTAATGCCAAATCAGATTTAAAAACAATAATATTGGACAATGTTGCTCACACATCCCACAGTGCATGTTTTAAAACCAAATTCAGCCCAGTAAAAAGATCAAATGGGCATTTCTTCAAACAAACGCTACGTTTGTTGTTGAATAATTATGTCGAAAACCATGAAAACCACAAGCTGATTGTAGATGTGTTCAAATTGGGTTGTTGATTTTACAGAATTAACGACCAATGCTCATGAATGAAACTTTGAAAAGTTTGTGATTAGCAAATATTCAGAGCACTCTTCAGTGTTGTGTGAGTGCATGAATGTTTTTGATTAAATTTGATTTTGTTTCTATTTCCCAACAGGAACACCAGACCAAGAGTAAGATCAAGCTGTTGCATCAAAGGCTGGAGAGGCGGTAAAGAAAGTGTATACAAATACAGGTAGCTATGTACAGAGGGGCACTCTTTTTGTAAGCAATGTGGCTTTTTTTCTTTCATGGACAACATTTCTACATTCTCTTCAATACATTTTACACCGTATGCAAATGGGATGAATATTTATATGAATGAATGAATTAATTACTAATTAGTATTAATAAGTACTATAATTTATGTGATTTTGAATCTGTATGTATTTGTTAGCCATAAATCAGCTCTTAAAATGGGAAATATTGTCGTTCACTTTGTTTGATAATAATAACATTGTTTTCCCATTTGTTCATCCCAAAATCATTTAAAAATGTACCCAGTCAGTTTCCCTTGTGGTTTATTATTTGATAATAATAACATTAATAATAATGAGTATTTCTGATGCGCCATTTCATCTTAATAAGATGTTCCTGGCATAGAAAATATGGAAATTTCAATCTTAACACAAAAGGAAAGTGTCACTTGGGTGTATTTATGAAAATAAGTATTGAATATACTTTGTTAGTGGGTCTGGGTCTGCATAAATGGCCCTTATATGTCACAACAATGTATGTTTGAGTTTCATACCAAGATGGAAAGACCAAGCTTTGGTGGATGTTGGAACTCTTTGCAATTTGGAGATTTACCAAACTTTGCATATAAATTTGCCATTTTGTTTTAAATAGGAGAACAAACCAAGATATTTACCAAGATATTGAAAATGATTTACTACGTTTGCAGGAATATCTTCCTGCTGGACTATCAATCTAACCCTTTCACCAAGTGCCGCTTGTAAAACTTCATAATGTATTAAATCCTTCTTGTTAATATTTCCCATTTAACCAAACTAGTTCAAATGGTGTGCATAACATTGGGTAAGATTGGAAATATTAATATTCAAAGATTTACGTATAACGTGCATGATATAGAGATGTTATGATAGAAACCTTCCCCTGAATAATTTTTGCCTGAAATGCTACACGTAGGCCTATAGTTTTTGAGAACTGAATGAAACAAATAGTTTAGGTCTCCAGCCCAAAATCTGATGTTTAAAAACAGTGAAAACATTTAATGGGGTTTTCCCATGACTCTGTGATCATTCACAGGTTTGTTATTTCATGCATGTTCATGTCCAGTGTGTGTATATTATACAAATATTGACTGCTTCGAGTGCTATGGTTAAAACTATGACTCCCGAGGTGATCCCTGTAGCGTTCTATTTTTACCGAGGCGAAGCCGAGGGAAAATAGAACGCTCCGGGGATCACCGAGGGAGTCATAGTTTTTAACCATTGCACGAGTAAAAGCAGTCAATATTTGTTTTATAACACCCCAAATATTTCTAAATACTGTACTATTATTATTAAGTTACAGACCTAAATGCTACAATCCACGGACGACGCGAATACAGATTGCAAACACTTTTACTGAATGTGTTGCATGTAGTGTCATGTAATCCGAAATGGTTACAGACTATTAATTTGTCATACTCGTACACGCAACGGACGTCTGGGTACTGCACGCCGTGTGCTAGTCTGTCGGACTAGCGCACGGCGCCATGTGCTAGTCTTCGGACTAGCGCATGGTAAACCGACGGCCGTCGTCTAGCAAAACTAAGACATGTCATGTGACGCGCTCTAAACCAATGAGCAGGCAGAATACTTGCAAGGGGTGTTATAATATACAAATATTGACTGCTTCGAGTGCTATGGTTAAAACTATGACTCCCGAGGTGATCCCCAGAGCATTCTACATTCTATTTTCTCAAGGCGAAGCCTCGGAAAAATAGAACGCTATGGGGATCACCGGATCGATTTTAACCATTGCACGAGTAAAAGCAGTCAATATTTATTTTACAATACCCCAAACATTTCTAAACACTGTACTATTAAGTTACAGACCTGAATGCTACAATCCACGGACGACGCGAATACAGATTGCGAAAACTTTTACTGTGCTGCATGTAGTGTCATGTTATCCGAAATGGTTATACAGACTATTAATTTATCATCCTCGTACACGCAACGGACGTCTGGGTACTGCACGCCGTGTGATAGTCTTCGGACCGCATGGCAAACCGATGCACTATCACACGGCTGTCGACTAGTAAAACTAAGACATATCATGTGACGCGCTCTAAACCAATGAAAAGGCAGAATATTGGTAAGGGGTCTTATAATAATGAACAGTGTCGTGGCCGAGCGGTTAAGAGCACCGAATTCAAACTCTGGTGTTTCTGATCAGCAGAGTGTGGGTTCGATTCCCCAGCCGTGACACTTGACCATTGCTTCATCCTTCGGATGGGGCGTAAAGCCGTTGGTCCCATATGTTGTGTAACACATGTAAAAGAACCCAGTGCACTTATCGAAAAAAGAAGGGGTTCGCCCTGGTGTTCCTAGCTGTGGCTGCTTGATGTGCCGTAGCACCTTGTAAACCCTTACAAGGTGCTAACTAATTGTGTCTCAGAATCCATCACTGCAATAACCTATCTTCTGAAAGTATATACTCAGCGCCTTGAGTACCTTGTTTGGTAGATACGTGCACTATATAAGACTTCGATATTATTATTTTTATTAACCAATGTAAATCTCCAAAGTTATCTTCTGTTTGTGTATCATATAGGTTTCATTGAGTAAGAACAAACATTAAAGGCAGTGGACACTATTGGTAATTACTCAAAACGGTTATTAGCATAAAACCTCACTTAGTAACAAGTGGGAGAGGTTGATAGTATAAAACATTGTGAGAAATGGCTCCCTCTGAAGTGACGTATTTTTTAGAAAGAGGTAATTTTCCTCCAATTTTATTTTTAGACCTAAAGTTTAGAATTTGAAGTCTTGAAATCAAGCATCTGAAAGTACCAACTTCGTGTGACAAGGGTGTTTTTTCTTTCACAGTTTTCTCGCAACTCCGACGACCAATTAAGCTCAAATTTTCACAGGTTTGTAGTTTTATGCATATATTGAGATACACCAAGTGAGAAGACTGGTCTTTGACAATTACCAATAGTGTCCAGTATCTTAAGTTGAAATGTATAACTTCATCAGTAAACTAGTTAAACAGTAATCTAATTTAAGCAACCCCTTTGGTCAATCAAGTTTTGGAGAGAAACAAATAAATAAGTACGAAATAAAATATATTTGGCTTGTGCATTTGAAGATTTCTTTTCAATCAGTGTAACAGTTTATATTTCTTAGGGTATTTGGAACTAGGAGATAAATATAACCAAACATTTACATTTATCGTGGACGCTGTCTAATAATTTCCACAAAATGTATACTTTCGGGTTTTTTTGTCAGAAAAGGCAAGTCACACCCATCCATGTGGACCACGCCCTCTTATTGACCATAATAAGCCGGAGACTTTGCCTCCTCTACACAAGTAGTCTTAATTTAAGACGTTGGTTTTCATGCAAGACAGACTACCCCAGCATCAGTGATGTCAACTGAAGCCCCAATGCGTTATTAATGATTGTACCCAATTATTACCAACTGCGGTTAAAACTAAAGGCATGCCTACTGGAAGGCTAGAACCACTGAAAAGAGGGTGTCCTTTTTGCTTAGATATCACACGTGATAAGGGGAATTAATTACTGTGCTTTTTACCAACCACTGGTTGGCCAAACTCACGGCCATGACCTTTGAGAAAGAAAGGACACCCCCGCTTAGTAGACATCAAATTATATTTCATGTATAAAGTGATATCACTGTCAAATTATGTTTTTTCCAGTGATACAAAAAAAGAAACAAAGTCCTACAGAGCTAGCAATAAAAGGACAGGAACAAACTTTTGAAGACCCCACCAAAACAATGTCCGCAATTAAAACTGCTAATTAAAAACTCCAATAAATTTTTGATCAGTTTTTCTATATTCAAAATACCCCTGAGATAAGCAACCAGTGTTTGGTGTGTGTGGGGGGGGGCACTGAGGTAGACATATGTTACTGACCCCCACTATGAACATT
Organism: Asterias amurensis; assembly: GCF_032118995.1. NCBI lineage: Eukaryota > Metazoa > Echinodermata > Asteroidea > Forcipulatida > Asteriidae > Asterias > Asterias amurensis. Next base: position 27,494,185 of record NC_092649.1, read on the forward strand.
TATAAACTAAAACTTCTAAACAATGTGGACGTAGGCACGGTCAACCTTGTCAGCCGTGAAAAGACCTCGCTTCAATCATTTGGGAACTATGAGCAGTGGGAAAAGATTACTTTAAAAATGTCATTGAGAGGCATCCAATAATTATCCACATTGGACTACAATATCGTAAATATATTGGAACAGCGCGGCAGTTTATATGGCACATTTAAGGATGAGATGTGACGTGTGTTTCATCAGGCAAACTACAAGGATCTGTGTGAAGGCATAGTTTCCATACAAAATTCAAAACAATTCTAAGGCCAAAGGAAGCGAAAACACTTAAAAAACAGAAGGGAACTCACTTTGTTTTGTATGACTGTCTTGATGACGGCAGAATGAATAAAGTCAGCATGTTGATTCAGACCCAGATGTCTCAGCAGTAAGCAACCAGCAAGCAGCATCCAGCAAGCAGCATCCAGCAAGCAGCATCCAGCAAGCAACATGGCCCTGGGGTTTGCCAAGTTCCTCCTCAAAATTGTCTTTCCAGTATTTCTAGGTAACCTTGAGGATAAAGTTAATTAAGAAAGTAAAACATTGATTTCAGACCAAAATGTGTTCCCTAAACTTCTTTTAGAAGAAGTGTATTGATCAACAGTACATTCAAACATGTTCTTGATGCCTTACTGTGAACATACACAAATAATGTTTCAATTAATTAAAATGCATTGTTTATCATTAAATTAAACTAATCTATCTAGCAGGGTGAATCAAATAGACCGTGGGATGATCGCTAGAATTGTTCAAAACCGTAGCCCCCACTTTTGGACCACGCAATTTTTGTATGTAGGTATGAAATAAAATACAGAAAATCCTTTACTTGTTGTTGCTTGGCAAAAATCCTGCACCGAATCCCGAAAAGAAACAATTACAGCGACAAATAGTGATCTAAAAATCCTCGGAAGCCTGCGATGTGGGTGACGTCATTCGAAGCATTATCGTGTTTCGTTCTCACACTGTACCATTATAACATACAGAGTATTTCTTCAAACCCCTGAATAAAAGAATGCCGATTCGTAGGCTCGTTCGACAAAATTATAAGTTATCACACAAGCGCGAGTGGAATACGAACAACATAGTGCGTCTGGGTCCCACATTACTCGACCGCGTGTGTGATAATACAAATTTAACACACGCACGTCGTAGCAACAAAAAACAAATGGCATTGTACTTGATGTTCAGTCAATAAAATCATGGGTTTTTGTTGTAGGCCTTTGCATGTTAATCGGACAGAAAAGGGGAAAATTCACATTGTTCCTATTAAACACTTGGAAAAGGTTCTTGCACTGCCGTGAACGATTGGTAAATAGTCCCAGTGTATACAGACATTATCAAAAAATACTGTTTTTGACCTAAAATGACCCAAAAATTGGTCTGTTCACGAACTGTGCAGTTTTAGAGCTTAGCAACAACCAAATTCGGATTCAGTACCATTGAAAACCCTTGTTTGTCAAATTTCATGCGGTCCGGAGATGGGGACCACGAAACCCCAAAAGTAGGCCTCTTTTCAATACCCATCCCATGGTCTAAAAAAGAAGTTGACCGGCATTGGTGATTTTTTTTCTAAACAAACAAATGACACTCAAAAGTTTAGTAAAGCATTTAGCAAGCACTCTCTCCTGCAGAAGATTGAAAGATCTTTGTAGCTCTTCGTTAGACCCTAAAGGTGACCAAGACAAGCTACCCTGTGGGAGCAATAACTGTAACACTCGGCCCTCCTGATATGATGGTCCTAGAACCAATTTCTAAGGTTAACTTTGGACCAAAAAGCACAGGTACGCAACGCTCTGTTATTTGTAGATTTACCAAGGAAGAATACTGACTATGGCGGCCATCATTTACTCACAGTCAACCCCATTGTTTCCAAAAGTTCATGGTTGATTTTTAGTGAAACCTACAGATGTTCCCTGTACCAAAATGTTTGTTTGGTTTTGGGCTAAAAAAAAGATCAGAAAAGTTACAGTAAGTATTTAAATTTGTCATGGTACAGTACAAACCCACCTCCCTTAGGTTAAGTCTCTGCCCGCCCTCTTTAAAATGAAGATGTCTATAATTTACACCACTGAAGGGCTGGAACATAATAATAATAACAACTGTACTTATAACGAACCTTTTGCCAAGGGATACAAAGCCCCAGGTATTATTACTGCAAGGAGTGGTACGAAGTTTGAGATACACATTGTAAGACCCAATCCTTAGCACCATGTAATGGTTTACAAGTTGCTGTTGCGCAATATGCTGCCAAACCAGCCAGGAACACCGGGGCAAACCCCTTAACTCTTTTTGAACAAGCAGCAGTTGCAGCAAGCTTTTTGATTTACACAACACATGGGACCAACGCACAGTGGGCCAGGTCAAGGTCAAACTGCGCCAAAATAGGCAACTGGTCATTGTTTCAAAAATCAGTACTTCCATTTTGTTATTGTTCTTAATAGTCCAGGGGTATGTTAAAAGAAAGAATTAATGAAAAAAATCTCTTCAAAATTCGGCTTATGACTTTATTTAGACACAAAAGGGTAAAAAAGTGCAGCAAAACCGTTGAACTTAATGGGTATTTTAACTTGCTGCCCTGAACGGCTCTTAAATAATGCCATGAAAACCGTGTCGATGGTTGTTTATAGTCTATATTTCATGAAAATTATAATCAGTTTAATTTCTGTTTTCTGTTTGAAAAGGTCTAATAAATCCCAGTTAATGTCTCTAATTTTCATTCATTTCAATCAGAGACATAGGAAATATAAAATGCCGCCGATTATCCCTTTAATTCTAACTTTTTTCAGTAGCCTGAACCTTCAGGAACAGTCTAAAATCAAATTTGGTTGCGACTTTTTGCGACTTTGGACATTACTCAATTTTGAAGTTGTATACCCCTATGAGAAATGCCTGTTTTGACTCAACCACCTGTAACGACTCATGCGTGTGTCAGCGGTCATATTACTCTGTTCAGCATCAAAGAAAGACCACCATTATGAAAACCCTTATGAAAACACACTTTGCGACGCAAAAATTTGTTCACAGCCTGTTTCTTTGATATGCCTAGGTTTAATTGAAGAAAAAAAATGAACAAAACGCATATTATAGTAGTTATTATTGCCGACCAATCACGTTTCAGGACTATGATGACGTCATAGACCTTTAAAACCATTACCATCAAATTCTACGTATCAGAAAACCCCTTACAACCAACTTTCCATCATAAATATGTTTAAATATAATTTTCATCAAAAATATGTTGAGATATAATTTTGGCGCACTTTGATTCAATTCTGGCCCACTGTGCACCGGCTTTACAACCCATACGAAGGACGAAGCAATGTTTAAGTGTCTTGCTTAAGGACACAAGTGTCACGGCTGGGGATTCAAACCCACACTCTGCTGATCAGAAACACTAGAGTTTGAATTTGGTGCTCTTAACCGCTTGGCCACGACACTTCCTATATCACCCTACATGTATTGTACCTTTGAAAAACCCTGTTGAAATTTCTCAAAAGTTTATCAACCGATCCAACCATGTATGGTTTTGAGTATTTTCTTATGAATATATGCTACTTTTTTAACCATGGAACTGCCAAATTTCCGATTAAGACTTTAAAAGGGCACTAGGCATAGTAGAAAAATGAGTCAATAATGGGACCATCAGTAATCCCTTTAATATTATTACGAATCGAAAGCGAGTTGTTTTCTTCAACAAGGATCAAATTTACAGAGAAACAGAAATAACAGTTTCCTCTTTGCAGAAATAACAGGCAAAGTTCATATTATTCTGCTTGCTTGTTGCTCTCCCCCACTGCGCTAACCTGGATATGAGTGCCATTCAACTGTCAATCAAACACTTCTACATTACACCTCCCTCTGTAGTGACCTAGTTTTCGAAAAAGAAGTAATTGTCCACGAATTTGATTTCAAGACCTCAAGTTTAGAATTTGAAGTCTCGAAATCAAGCATCTGAAAGCACACCATTTCAGGGTGACAAGAGGTTTTTTTTCTTTCATAGTTATCTCGCAACTCCCACGACCAATCGAGCTCAAATTTTTACAGGTTTGTTATTTTATGCATATGTTTAGATACACCAAGCGAGAAGAATGGTCTTTGACAATTACCATTAGTGTCCACTGTCTTTAATTTGGTTTTATTTTTGAAAATGGGAAACAAATCAGTTGCATTTTTATAGAGGGCAAGTGAGGAGACTTCTCCATACTGGGAATAACAAGTGTCCAGTGTCTTTAAAGCCATTATACACTTTCGGTAAACAGTATTGTTCAAGCCCCACACTTCGTGTATCACAACTTATATATTAAATAACAAACCTGTGAAAATTTAGGCTCAATCGGTCATCGGAGTCGGGAGAAAATAACGGGAAAACCCACTCTTGTTTCCGCGCATTTCGCCGTGTCATGACATGTGTTTAAAAAAAATCTGTAATTCTCTCAAGAATTGATATTGTTTTAATGTTTTCTCAAAAAGTAAAGCATTTCATGGAACAATATTTCAAGAGAAGTCTTTCACCATTACCTTCTGTAAACCCTGTAAATTATTTGTAAATCTGTGAACTTTTTTTTTTTTTTTTTTTTCTGTACCGAAAGTGTATAATGGCTTTAAGGGAGAGGAAATCAACTGAAATCACAAGGGGGGGGGGGGGGGGGGCAACCAGTTAACCCTCATTTGTTCCCAAGAGTTAATTTGCCAGCAAACATGAAAAATCACTTTCAAAAGATTGCACATCAAAGATTTACAAAAACAAGCAATTCAAATACGTAGAAACACTAAGCAAAGTACTGAGAAACCTGGCCTGGCCTGGCCGCGGGCAGATACATGTACTGTAGGAAACAACCTCCAGGGTGGTACACAAAATGCTAGAAGCAAAATAAAAGACAAGAACCCTGGCAGGGAAAGCCAATACACTCAGAAAACAAATGGTAAAAAGATGTTATGTAAAAAAAGTTGTGTAAGAAACTACCTAAATTAAGTAAAACACGGCCAAAAATATGTACTGATTTGTAGTGTAAAAAAATGTTTACATGTTTTGAGAGTAAGTATTGCAGTTAACCAAAATAACTTAAGTTATGTAAGATTTACCGAAGTAAAGAGAAACTTTACATGGCATTGGTAGGTCTTACAAGGAACTGTGAAAGAATCCGGTGTTTACATGCAAGTGATGTTTTTCCCCTCGTGTGCGCACGCGCGTCTGCGTGACAAGTTGCTAACGTCTCAGTCCATGCAGTCATGTCGTTCGTGCTCGTCGAGCAAAAGTAACAAGAATGGAGATTTTTGCTCCTAGGTGGACGTATTAAAAGGTGAGTTTCTCAAAAGTTGTTACGATCTACAGTCATATCTACTGATGTGTGTCGTATTATTATTTGTTAGTTTTTACAACCATTCTGACCTACATGTTTGCCATGAACTTGAAGATGTCTACAGCGCTATAGTACATGTTGCAACACGTTACAACACATGCCCACTTTATAGCGCTGCAGACATCTTCAAGTTTATGACAAAAATGTAGGCCGAAATGGTTGTAAAACCTAACAAATAATAATACAACACACATCAGTCTGTGTATATGACTGCAGATCGCAATTGTTTTTGAGAAACTCACCTTTCATTACGTCCATCAAGGAGCAAAATCCCCATGCTTGTAACTTTTGCTCGACGAGCACGAACAGGCAGTAAGGCCTTACTCAAACGTTCAGACGGGAAAAGGGTACAACGGTAAAAATATGTAATTGTGTACGACTACACACAATTGAAGTAAACATTTTACCTAAACAAACAGTAAAATAATAATAATTACACAGCTATAAGGTAAATTAAAGTTTTAACCCATACAAAGGGTAACACGGAATAGTTTTACATGTCATAAAAGTGTAAGGTTTACACAATCAATGTGTAATATTTTACATATCTAGCGTTTACTTAAAATTTAGGTAAATATGTTTACTCCTAAACGAAGTAAGTTTGTAAGTATTTGTTGTGTAAGTTTTACCCTGCAACGAACTGGTAAAAGTTTACCTAACTGTTAGCAGGTTCACCCCCTGCCTCTAAAACATGGTTTTTTTTACACAACTTGTGTAAATATTTTTCTGAGTGTAGTGAAAGTCACGTTCAAAGTGGCTGACCTTTTGGGTGCAGACAATAACAGGACCAAACACACCCTCCACCTGAAAGATACACCACTCTTATTACCACATGCAAGTTCATGTAATGTTGCCATAATTTAAAACACATCTGATTTATTTGGTGATTGCGTGCGAATATTGACAGGAAAGATAAGTTAGTGTATATGATTTACTGCGCTCCACCCCCAACATACCAGTACAAGCCCACCACCCCCTTTAAAAGTCAAGTTCTTGTATGTTGGTGTAAATTACAACAAAACTGGGTCATTTGAAAAGGGAAACGGTGTAGATTTTCAGTGGTAACTGGTACCAAGAGACTCACATGGGTCATCATTTCCTTCTAGAGAGAGAAAGAGAAAGTGAATATCTAGGACTAGGTTGAAATGAGACCAATTACACCAATTAAAGACTGACTTTGGTTTATTTCATACTGTATCTAGGGTAGACTTGAATTTGAATTGTCTTAATACAATATCGTTATTGTCCAATTTGAAACAACAAATATTTCTCAAGTTGAACATTTAGTTTCGAGTTCTTATATTAATTTTCACATAAACAAATAAAATGACTGAGATGAAATACAAAATCCTGTGTTTTGTGAATGGGTCTGTTATAAGGAAGCTGTTTAAAAGCACTGTACCGTTTGGTAATTGTCAAAGACCAGTGTTCTCACTTGGTGTATCCCATCATAAGCATAAAATAACAAGTCTGTGAACATTGTTGTACGAATTTGTGTGCTTTCAGATAGAAATAAAAGACTTCTAACTAGTAGGAGTCTTATACAAGCACTAGTGTATTCCTTGCATGACAGCACCTTGGCATACATCTATGTCCAATAATCAAAGTTCAAATACAAACTTTTTCACAGTCATTCAAATATCTTTGCAAGGTACCTAGGTGTGAAGGACAAAAAAAACAATTAAAGGAAAATTCTGCCCCAAGCTATTTAATCTGATTGGTTGTTTTGAATCACCTGATCGATACAGCTTCCCTGGGAAAATTCAAGAACCCTGGAACATTAAACACATACAAACACACGGCCCTTTTATGCGGAACACAATTTTAAATCCACATTTCCTCTTTGCAGAAATAACAGGCAAAGTTCAATTTATTCTGCTTGCTTGTTGCTCTCCCCCACTGCTCTAACCTGGATATGAGTGCCATTCAACTGTCAATCAAACACTTCTACTACATTACACCTCTCTCTGTTCCATAATATCAGGTAGTATATTTGGGCCCGTACATCAATATTTAAACATTTCACAAGTACTATGAAACATATAATCAAACTTTGTTTTTGTGAATTGGATTCAATAATTCTGGTCAGAAAAATTTGGGACTGCTCCAAGGCTAAAGTGGACGTGCCCTAAAAAAATTAACTAGGTACAAGTACATGTACATGTAGTAACTGTAGATGAAGCCTATGTGTGCTTGATCATCCAATCAGTCATAACACATTAGTCGCTTACAGTGATCAAGAGCTGCTAGTACTTAAGTATTGTAGTGCAATAATCATTACCCTCCATCCTCCTGATGCAGGGTTCACCACAAGTGGTTTTGGACGAGCTCCCTGAATGATGTTAAAATTATGGTCTGTGACAATTCTCTACGGAAAGGAAAGCAAATCAGCTGATAATTAAATAAATCAGATGATTGGGGAACATTTAGGGGAGAAGAAATTAACTGAAACCACAATGGGGGGGGGGAGCACCCAGTCAACCCTCATTTGTTCCCAAAAGTTTATGATGGATTTGAAGTGAGACTTTCTTTGGGCTATGGTATTGTACCTTTGAAAAACCCTGTCTCAGAATTTCTCAGAAGTTTATCAACCAATCCAACCTACTTTAATAGATTTTAGATTTGTTTTTCTGGTGAATGTATGCTACTATTTCCCTAAGGAAACACCATGGTGAGCACTGTAATCAAACACTGTTTTCTTTTCAGTACCAATAAACATAAACAAGTATCCAATGTCTCTGGCAGAAACTGGTGACTTTTAATCCACCAATCATCAATGACAAGCGCTGACTGCTTCATAACCATGGACCATTTGTCCCGCCCCTATATTTTTTGAGTGGTATAAAACCAGATGGAAATGCTGCGTTCTTCATCAAACTGAACTGCTCTTTCCTGAAGTTGTTTGATCTCCAGTTCTCATACTGAGTCTAAAGGTAAGTGCTTTCATACATTTTTGATACACAGGACCAGGGACACTTTGCCCGTAAATACACAGACTTTGTTTATCATTCGTCTGTATGTACACTAATATTAAATAAGTCAGCTGAAAATAAAGCTGTTGTTTTTCCCTCAACATATTTTCCCAAATATTTCATTTTAATTAACGCCGTCACAGACCACCAACAAAGCAAACATGGCTTGTGACAGGCTACATTTAATGTCACTGTGGAATGGAAATGCAGTCAGTTCCGATGGCAAGACCAGGATTACTTATAATAAAAAATTAAAAATAACAAAATTGAATAAAAATAATAGTATTTAGATCCAAGGACTGGGCTTACGGCAATGCACACTGAGCTTTTGGCGTTTTGAGAGTGTGAAATATCAATCAAGCCGATAATTCAAAAGTGGCGTCACATCACACTCATTTACATTTTACCGTTAATAAATTGTAATATCAATAGGTATTTTGATGGGGGTCAAGAAAGTTACAAGCTTTCATTTGAGCCATTGCTCGAAAAAGTCCGAAAAATAAGAAAATTGCCATATTTCACCTAATTTAGCTCTTTTTATAAGTATAAACTACCCAAAGTTGAGAGCTTCACTGTGTGAAAACCAAATTATATGACCTGCGTCTCACCTGAATATGGTAAATATACACCTTTGGTCTTTCCAAAAATGCACCTGACACAGGTACAGTTAATTGTGAATGGAACAATCCATAAGTTTCAAAAAGGGGTGTTTTGAACAAAGGTCAATTTGGAAAATAGAGGGGATTGCTAAGTTTGTCAGAAGTCCGAAAGTAGCATATTTAGGAAAGTTTTGCTACCAGGCTTGAAAGATAAGATACTAGTCTGTAGGAGTTTCAAAAAAATGTTTGGTATTTGTTGAACTGGGGAGCAGTGTTGCCAGAAGCTTCGTGCTTTTTGGCAATTGTATAGATTTAAAATAATGCTCTTTTTATGGCTTTCTACATGCTTAACAATGATGAAGACTGACAAAATATCAGGACAAAATATAATAAAGCATCTTATGACAACATAACTCCCAGTTGTTTAAACATGCATCATAGTATTAAAAAAGAAAGTTTTTGTATTTTTTGAACTCTGAGCAGTGTTGCCAGAAACTTCACGCTTTTATTTTGCAAATTTCATAATCATATGGAAAAATAATGCTCTTTAATTACTTTTTACATGCTGAACAATGATGTTGATTGAAAAAAATAGGCACACAAAAATAGCAAAGCAACTTACAAGTATAACAATATATCTCTCAATTGAATAAACATGCATCACAAAGACATTCTGTGGTCATTTACGTTTGGCTATAGCAGCTACAATCTTCAACAAAATGTTAAATTTTCTTGACAAATGGACGTTCACAGCTCTTCGTTTGAACATCAAAAATGTCTAACACGTCCTTAACGCTGCGCAGACGCATCACATAATCAGTGACTGTACAATTAATTTTAATGGTTACGAAAATCAATTATATTCCAAGTTCCTTAATGGAACATAGCCGGATAACACTATACCAGCCGAATTAGCTTGGGGTGAGTCTTCAAACTATACACTGTATACAATTGAGAGTTATAGTTTTATACTTGTAAGCTGCTTTGCTTTATTTTATCCTGTTTTTTGTTGTTGTTTTTTTCAATCAACATCATTGGTCAGAATGTAAGAAATGCCATTTTAGAGAATTATTTTGTGCTTGTTTTAACAAATATCATGTTTGAGACAGTGTCACAACATGATAGTTGCCCATTTGTGCTCCCCAGACATGAAAACACAAATAATCGCCCAATCACAACCGAAAGGGAAATATTCCCTTAAGGAGACTGAAGACACTGAAGACTGAATTTTTTTTAAAAAGGGACTTTCAACAAAGGACGCTGTTCACAGCGCTATGTAATGCATTGTCAACAAAATTTGATATGCTTGGGGGCTGGGCAGGGGAGGGGGGGGGGTATAAAATCAAAAACTTAGGTCATTAAAAATATTCTTGATCAATGTTGGGAAGTCCACAAGGCTACAGGGTGCTTATGAAAGGTGCCGGATTGATGGAAAACTTAAAAAATAAAAGTATTATCTTATTTTTGTTATTAATTCAATCTGAAGAAAACAACTTCAAAATGCATTTTTTTTTTAGGCAGTACTGTTACAACAGGTAACATTTGCCCAAGTTTTTCTCAAAAGTTTTTCTCAAAATGAAGGGACCAATGTTGGCCCAAAATACAACCGAAAGGACAACATTTTGAGACCCCTGGCAAATTGTCATTTTGAGGGCCAAAAATAGGGCAAAAATGTTGATTTTGCAATTTTCTAAAAACATGCGCTAATGATGTTCTAAAAAAAGCATTAGGGTAAATGTTAAAGCAATAATTTTTGTCTCAAGTAAAGCAAACGACAACTCGTTGTATTGATGTTAAAGGTTTTATGAAAAAAAAGCGCATTGGCTGGGTGGAGTTGCAAATATATGCTAAAATACAGTTTTTCAGACCCCAAAATCGGCCAAAAATTTCCAAAACACAAAATGAGCTGTTACCATGGCAACGGGCTATGTAGTGATTTCAAGGGTTAATTTTGTTTGAATGCACCTCAAAGCCCTTCTACCCATAAGGTATTAAACAAAAACAAAAAAGTAAAATAATAATGTATAATTTTTGTCCATTTATTGCGTTTTTCCCCTGCCAAAAGTGCTAACTTTCCGACAAAACTGTGTTTGCGCACTTAAAATACCAAAACATGTTATTGCTTTTTATGTAGGTCGGTACCTTATCTTCCAACTATAAAAGTGTCATAATCCACAAAGTGCCACTTTCGGACTTATGGCCCAATTCAATACCCCTTTTTTTTTCGCTATTAGAAAATATGACAAAAACACCCCTATTTGAAATAGTGGTTTGATCCAAAGTTGATCGCACACTTAATTTTTAAAAACATTTTCTGAAAGAGTTAACATGGTTGTGCAATATGTGTGAAATAAAAACTTCAACGTTTTCCCCTGTAGACGTACCAGTGCTTTCAATTTACCTATATTTCAACACTTCAAAAAGGTAAAACTGGGAAAATTTGCGTAAAATCTTATTTTTGCTATAACCATGGCAACCAATGTCTGATATAACTTTTTTTTTAACTTTTGTGTTTTGTGTACCCATACCTACTCATACATGGAGTTTTGCCAAAATCCATTTTTTGAAGTCTGCCAACATTTTAAAAATATCTTATGATTTTTACAGCAACCCAGTCTTAAGCAGTACACGTCATCACCCCAGTGGAGAAAAGTAGTTTGTTTATTCCAGATCCATCAAAATGGTATCAGCGGCACAAATTGAAAAGTAGTTTGTTAATGTTTTCCTTAGAAAACAGGAATAAAAAAAAGGAGTTGCAAATAGGAAAGAAGATTTATATCTTGGCATTTATATTTACAAACAAACACAATATTAGTGGCAAGGATGCCGCATAATCAGATGTTATATGAAAGCAAGAGATACAACCACTTGCGTAACCAGAAAGGCAGTTCTTCAAAAGATAATGAAGATCCCTGGGAAAATGGATGTGGTGTGCCGAGTCCCCATGGACCTTATTTACATTGAAAAATAAGCGTAGCCCTGTGGATTGCAAAACGACACTCTTTTTGTAAACAATACAACATTGGATGTTTTAATAGTCAAAGTTTCTTCATTCGTCAAGGTCTGTTACATGTCATGTAAATAAAATGAATATTTACATGAAATAATTAGTATTTTTCGTTTGGGTGATCTTGAATCTGTATTTTCATCTATAAACTGTCTCTTATAAAGGGGAGTAGTATTGTTTACTTTGTTTGATAATAATTTCAACAATAATAACAATTTCTAATGGGCAACCCCATCTTTATTAGGTGCTCAAAGCATAGAAAATACAGAAATTTCAACTTAAACACAAAAGGAAAGTGTCACTTGGGTGCATTTAAGAAAAGAGATTTAAAGAAAAACTTTGTTATGCTGACCAATTTGCAAACAGTGCACTTTTATGTTTCCAAAATGCATTTTTAAGCTACTTAGAAAGAAGATGGAAAGGCCATATATATCCCAAGCTTAATTTTTGTGTATGTTGGATATCCCAAATTTGCCGGTTTGTTTAAAAAATTACTTCAGGATAAGAGGTTGTACAAAATACCAGTAGGAGTCTTGTACAAGCATTAGTGTATTCCTTGCATGACAGCACCTTGGCATACATCTATGTCCAATAATCAAAGTTCAAATACAAACTTTTTCATAGTCATTCAAATATCTATGCAAAGTACTAAGGTGTGAACAACAAAACAAACTCAACTAAAGGAAAATTCTGCCCCAAGCTATTCAATCTGATTGGTTTATTTGAATCACATGATCGACACAGCTTCCCTGGGGAAACTCGAGAACCCTGGAACATTAAAGGCACCTGGAAATAGGATTTTTTTCTTTTAAACATAAGAGTATATGTTTATTAACAATAAAACAATTTTTTGAGTAATTGTTTGTCACGATTTATATGTTAAAAAATTAATTAAGTGCTTGGGGGGGTTGACTCCGCCTACCCCTTTTGTGACGTAGGAAAAGGAAGACTTTGCCTCGATGCGTAGATAAACACACGTGCAAAAGTACATGTAATTCTAAGACGTGAGTTTGTAAGCTGCGAAAAAGTTTTTTTTTTTCTGGCATTTTTCCGGCAATGCCGACCAGGTGTATTGCTGCTGGATGCAACAAAACAACTAAAGATGGGGTCAGTCTTCATCTATTTCCTGCAGATCCCAAATGTAGGCGGTTGTGTGCTGCGAAAGTCAGATTAACTAGAGCAAAGTGTTCCGGTCCGACGTCTTTTTCAGCGCTATGCAGCGAACACTTCGAGCCATCGTGCTTCAAATCCGGGATACACCACTCATTTGACATGACGAGAAGAGCCATTCTTAAACACGACGCCGTCCCAACATTTTTTCCAGCTAGCGGGAAATCGAAGAACGTATCTGAAAGACGTAATGTACGGGGGCCTGACTACACATTTTCTCTTCAAATATCGCACCTTGAATTACGTCACGAACAGCGCCCTCTCGGGTCGGGGCCTACTCCGTCGGGGCCTACTTGTAAATACAATCAAAACTAATATTTTTAAACCTTAGTTAACTTTTTATTCACATTCCTCTCGTAAAAACACATATTTTAGTGACAAAAGCTTTATTTAAAAAAAATACCACTTCCAGGTGACTTTAAACACAAAACAAACACACAGGCCCTATTATGCGGACCACAATGTTAAATCCAAAGTAGGAGGGAAAACTTCAGTTGTTTTGTTTCCTATCTAACACCGGTTCTTACCAATTATTAGGTTAATTTCACTGTAGCTTCCTATATGTTCTCATTCAAGGCTCGACTGATATTTGAAAACACTTGTCAGCTACATCTGAAGTTTGATCTGGTTATTTCTGAAGTGGGCACAACGCTAACATCACCATATTTATGAGTGGTAAGTAACACTTTATTGTTGTTATCCATGCCCCAAACTCCCTCTTGTCCTTTAAAACCTCCTCATGTAATGCCACCATGGTGATGTCAACTGGTATTGCCAAAAGCCCTGCTAAACCACATATGAAACTCTTAGGAGTGGAAATTATTGCAAGTAAAATGGAAAAACATTGTAAGTGAATTTTTAAAAAGTTGATATCACCTCAACCTTATGTTCGATTTTGATGTAACTTGGTTTGGTAGTATTGGTAGGAGGTATAGTATATCTGTGGGTGATATGACGTCTCACTTCATTAATGTTCATGATGGGCGGGGCCAAACCTAATTTTACCAAAATTAGCTCGTAATCATGCAAACTCAAAGGGGGTACATGTAAGTGAATTTCTTTAAAAGTTGATATCTCTGCAAACGTATGCTCCAATTTTGTGAAACTTGGTTTGGTGGTATTGCAGGGTAGGAGGTATAATATTCACGAGGGGCGAAGCCAAACCTTTTTTTACCAAAATTAGTTCTTATAATCAGGCAAACTCAGGGGTAAGTGAATCTTTAAGTTAATATCCCTGCAAACAAACGTTTGATTTTGATGAAACTTGGTTTGGTAGTTGGTATAGTATATGTGTGGGTGATACGACGTCTCATCTCTATATTATTCTTGATGGGCGGGGCCAAACCTAATTTTTCCAAAATTAGCTCGTAATCAGACAAACTCAAAGGGGGTAACTTGGATCAGTCCTATTCTTGGTGGATAGGTTACCCATAGTCAGAAGATGAACCCTATTTAATTCGATATTGATCTCATGAATATAAATGAGTGGGCGGGGCTTAGAGTGAATTTCTTTAAATGTTGATATCTCCGCAACGGTATGTCCGACTTTTATGAAACTTGGTTTGGTGGTATTGGTTGGAGGTGTGGTACATGTATATGTATGGGTGATATCACATATCATTACATTAATATTTATGAGGGGCGGGACCAAACCTAATTTTACCGAAATTAGCTTGTAATCAGGCAAACTCAACGAGAGGTAACTGGGATCAGTCTTACACTTGACAGAGCAAACTTCAATTGAGCTCATACTTAATTTGTGTGTTCATTAGTACATGAATTGAACCCTGTTGTTTATGATTGTGGTTTAAGGGAGCGTCTCAAAAGTCGGAACAGCTATATACCCGCGGGAACGTTCTGCCGGGAATACTCGAGCGATCCGCGGGAACTATACAATGTTCTCAGTGGGAACAGCGCGTTTGCTACGCGGATCGGCAGCGTGTTCCCTGTCAGCGATCCTGTGGGAACAACGAAAGCATACTGTATTCCCAGAAGAACGTTCTTACGGGAACATTCACAACTGGGTTGTGTTGTTTCAATTGGTTTGCACGTCAGTGTACAGCGAACTCCCGTCAGTGCTTGTAGAGATCTATCATCAACAACACTGTAGAGATAAGTTTTTGTTTTATTTTAAAACTAAGTTTAATTTAACATCGATGTTCCATGGCAACACAAGTAAAGCTGAACTAGGAGTAAATAAACCTAAATACTTTTTGCAATATCATTCGTGGACAATCTAGGACCTTCAACGCATGCAAAATATTATTGTTCAAATACAAATCAACATTACACACAATGGGGATATACTGAATCAGAGAATCGGAAGGACCAAATTTGTAAATTAATACATAGCCAAACAGTTTAACAGTTTTGAAAAAAGAAGGAATGTAAAGTACAAACTAATAGAATGTTATTTTCAATCTCATTCTGTGTTATTGATAAATTAATAGGCTTTAATTAAAGGAACACGTTGCCTTGGATCGGTCGACTTGGTCTTTGAAAAAGCGTTTGTAACCGTTTGTTATCAAATGCATATGGTTAGAAAGATGTTGTTAAAGTAGAATACAATGATCCACACAAACATGCCTCAAAATTGCACGGTTTTCCTTTTACATCGTCGGATAACACGGTCCACCATTTATGGGAGTCAAATTTTTGACCCCCATAAATGGCCGACCGTGTTAGTTCACAAAGTAAAAGGAAAACCATGCAATTTCGAGGCAAATTTGTGTGGATCATTGTATTCTACTTTTAAAACATCTTTCTACCCATATGCATTTCATAACAAACGGTTACAAATGCTTTTTATAGACCAACTCGTCCGATCCAAGGCAATGTGTTCCTTTAACTGCTCTTCCTCTCAGTCGTGCCGATTCGCGATTGGGTTTACCTGCTGCGTGCTTGACAAAGCGATCCACAGGAACGTTCCTACTAGCAGAGTATGACCGCGTATTCCCAGCGGAACGTTCCGCTGAGCCGTATGCCCACTGGATCGCTGTCGTATTCCCTGTGGAACGTTCCAACCGTTCCGACTTTTGAGACGCTCCCTAATAACACTGGATACTATTGGTAATTGTCAAAGACCAGTCTTCTCACTTAATGTATCGTAGCTTTCGGTTCTTGTTAATAACATTTTCTGAGAAGCCATGAATCACTACCCCCTAAATGTGTTACATTTTATAGATAATTTTGAGGAGAATCATTTGTACATCTAGAATTAATTGCCTTACTCAAAAAGTAATATTTTATTTGCTATTTCCCTCAGATATTTTGTCCTGTTCACAGGAATTCGCCTTCTCCATGGAAATAGAAAAACAGCGGTAATTGCACCTACTTCATACGTCAAGTGGTTCCGAAGTTACTCGTGTTCAGTTTGTACAGGATTGTGCGGTTTATACGACGCGAAGTACAATTTTTAACTATTTCTTCTGACTAGTTTAGCTTATATCTCGGGTTGTGCTAAACCAGTGTTTGTCAAACAAAGACAGTTCTGTTCAGAAATCAACATAAAATTTTAATATAACAACGTAATACTGTTTACGTAGTTTAAAAAAAAAAACTGTCCGGAATCAACAATATTGAGTGGGACCATCAATCATGGCTTTTGTAAATTCCCTTCGCCTGCTAAACTTGTTGGTAATCACTCTCATTTTGTGCGACAATGTTACAGTGGGTGTGGACTTTTTTAAGGTTACCAAGGAAGCCAAGGAAAAACAGCAGAAGTTTTTGGAGCAGTGGAATGACTTGGTAACACGTGGAGAAATAACTCAAGGTCTTCACGAAACATTTCCCATTTACAAGTTTGAAGGGGAAACTGTACAAAAGATGAAAGTGAAGGACATATTCTGCATGCTACAAAATTGGCTTCACCTTCAAACTGATAACACGCACAGCATCGTTGAAATGAATATTGGAGGTGAATCCTATCGATTTCGAATAAGTCTATCTCTTTGGGGAAAGACGAATATTGTAATTAGAAACGAAGAGGGACAATCTCCAACTAAATATGAAACGATTTTCAAACAATTTGACAAGTTTGAGGGGAATATTAAGGAAATTGCTGAAGCCATGCTAAAGTCTTCAAACGAACCAATGAATGCTCAAACAAAATGGTCAGTTGGTGACGAAGAGACTCGAGAAGTAATGCGAGAAATGATGGTTATCACTCAAGTTGCGGAAGCTGCCAGACCGACGGAGGAGAGCTACAAAGCGTTACTAAGCATCATGGATACAGTCACTGAAGAAGCAACATGGAAAGAAAAAGTTAAAAAATTAACACCCAAAACTGGACGAATTCCAGGATCAGATAAAACCGTGAGAAAAATCTTACAACGACTAACAAAAGGAGAGTTCAAATCATTTCGACAAGCATTCCACGAACTATTTCCAATAAGTATAACAACTCAAAAGGGTCGGGAAAGACTCTTTGAAATTGGCGATAAATTTGAAACGGTCTCAAGTAGCGATTCAGACACAGATTCAGAAGAACATCAAGACAAACCACCGAAAAGAAAAAGAGTGGATTCAGAAGTGGATTCAGAAGTGGATTCAGAAGTGAAACCTCCACAGAAAAGACTGGATTCAAAAGCAGTAGCAGTAAGCGACGGAGACAAGTCTAACTTGCAAGACAAGCTAAAAGAAGAATTAGAAAAAACAAGTTGCAAAAAGCGAAGAAAGAGGGACGGATCTTGCACCGTGAAACGCTTGAAGGTTGTGGATGACTCTCTCAGATGGGAAGGAGAGTCTCTTTATTTCCAGACTGTTGATGAAGACGGAAAGAAAATCACACATGAAGTAGAAGTTGACTTAAAAAAGACGGCAACACCAGAATTCACCAAAGAACGGCTTTCAAACCTCAAAGAATCTGGCTTACTTAAGGGAACAGAAACTACAGGAAAGGCTCTTGGAGTATATGGTGCTGCTGTTGGCATTCTTGCTAGTATTCAGTACTTCTCTCAAGGAGAGAGTGGAAGGGCATTATTTTCCTTAAGCCAAGCAACGCATGCAATCGGAGGATTGACAGGACTTAACAATGTTCTTAAACAAGCAGTTCGCAAAACTGTCACACACACTGCTGAACGAATTGGGTTAGAGAAGACTCTCGAAAAAATGTCTGAACTAGGTGCTAAAGCTTTAGGTGAATCAGCAAGTAAAGTACTTGGCCGAATCGCTGGAGACTTACCATTTGTCGGTCTAGCATTCGACGCATATTTTATTGCAGAAGATATCAAGGATCTCACAGATGAAAATTCTTCTACGCCTGTATTTCTAAAAATGACACATCTTATTCTTGATCTGGATACAACGGTATTGACACTTGTTGAAACTGCTATACCTGAGTTAGCCGTTTTGGAGCCATTCATCATTGGTTTAACCATAGTACGAATATCTATTGACAACTTTTATCTAGAAATCCAAGATGAGCTTGCAAAAGTGAAAGGAAAAGGCTTTGGAGAACAAGTTGGAGCATTTATGAAAGGATTTGTAGAAGGTTCGGCTGATTTCTTTACACTTGGACTTGTTCAACAAATCAAAGGACTGAAAAGACAGCAAGAATATAATCGACAGCTACTAACAAA
The DNA here is from genome assembly GCF_032118995.1 of Asterias amurensis. Lineage (NCBI taxonomy): Eukaryota > Metazoa > Echinodermata > Asteroidea > Forcipulatida > Asteriidae > Asterias > Asterias amurensis. Next base: position 27,512,902 of record NC_092649.1, read on the forward strand.
TCTTTCAAACCCTGCTAGTTATTTTAATGTAACATTTCATGGCCTGGATGGAAATGGAGAACCTGTCGGAACTGTAGACTTTACAGCTGGAATACTGTCCCAGTTTGGAGGATTCTTGACTGTGAAGTTAAATAAAAATGGAACATTCACTGTAGAGTTACCTGAGGTTCCAACCGAGAGTGGAATTCTGACACGAGTAGTTAGAACATTCTCTTTTGGTCACCCGGTGAATGACGTGGTGCTGGGAGTTGGTGAAGTAGCGAGTCCACGATACATTCGCGAAGAAGCAAAACTATGGCTATTCATTCCTGTGGAACATTTTGACATTATTGATGGTTTTGACACTCACCAATCTTCTCAGTATGGTGTGTACACTGGCAACTCCCATGACAACAACTTTTATGCTGTACAAGGTAGTAAAGAGCGAAAGAAGAGATCGCCATTGTACGAAAAGCTTCGTCATAGGCGTACAACACGCACAGAACAAGACTGTGTAAGTTCCAGTGAAATTAAAGTTCATCTAAATAGCTATCACTACGACCTGTACGGAAGAGGAGGAGATGATCGATTCTTTCTGGGACCACAGACCTCTCGGGTTGCTGGGGGTGACGATAACGATCTGTACTTCATCTATGCAAACGGAAGAGCCATAATTGATAACTTTGCTCATGATGAAGAAATGGATACCCTTTTTCTTAATGTCAGCCATGAGAGAATAAGATGCGCACGGGATGAATGGGACCTCTTGGTGAGCTACTGTCAGGACACCAGTCATGTCATTAAGATAAAGAACTGGTTTTCTCATGGCAAAGAACAATTTTATCGACACATTTATCTAGCTACCCAGGATGGGGTAGTTATTGCCGTTCCAGAGAGTGAAGTGAATAACGCTCAGTATCAAATCAGTTGCAGTGCAGTTTCAGTAGACAAATCTAGCAGCACCTCAGCACAAACTCTAATGCTAACTGGATCACTATCACAAGTAAAACAAGCCACAGGATCAAACTATTCAGATGTCATAATTGGGAATGAAAAACCTAACATCCTATCTGGCGGACTTGGAGATGATGAAATTACTGGTGCTAATGGATCAGATATATACTTCGTAAACAGGGGTGGCGGAAGAGATACAATAAACAACTATGCCACTGACAAACAGGTGGACACAATTATCTTTGGAGTCCCTTTTGCTGAGATATTGGTGGAAAAAAGCCACCAGTCTGATTTGGTTATGCACGCTTCAGGTGATCGATCTACTACTCAAGTAACACTCCAGTCATGGTTTAGAGGCTCAGAGTGGAAACACGCTGTCTTTGTTTCAAGTGACTATATTACGTTTGAGGTAAAGGAAGACAGTAATGGAATCCCAAGAAAACATCCCTACAGTATTGATTTCAGTGAGTTCCAACACGGCGCACGATTGAATCTGAGGAATTCGAGCGACAATCAAAGTATCTACATTGAGGCACAACTTGCAGACAAAGTAAAAGTCATTATGGACTCTCCATATAATGACACACTCATCGGTAATGCACTCGGTAACTTTCTCACCTGTTCCGGCGGTTTTGATTTCCTTCAAGGAAATGAAGGAAAGGATACATACGTGATTAAAGAGAGGTGCAGTCAAGTTATAATTGAGAATATAGACAGTAAAGGCGATTTTGACATGATGCTACTAAATTGTTCTAGTCGAAACATTCGTTTAATTTTGTTTAGTTCACACTTGATCCTGCGTTGTAACCTGAACAATGGCTATTTCGAAGTGCATCTTAACAACTGGTTTCAGTCTCCAGAGCAACGCCATCTCATTGTCAAAACATCAGACAAAATTACCGCCTTGCTCCCAGAAACAACAGCAGAACATAATTTGAACCAAGGCCGTCTTTTTCCATATCAAATTGAGGCAGATGAAGACTGTGATGGAGAACATCGTGTTATTAATCTAAACGTCCCACCATATTCAAAATGTGAACGATTTGTTGCAAAAACCGACTTGTGCAGTTATTCTATCATTGGAAATGAACTAAATAACTACATCGATCCTGGACCAGGCAATCCGTTTGGTTCACAGAACTTGACAGGGAATAACGGTACAGACGCCTACGTTATGGGGCACAGATACGGAACATTCAACACCATTGATAACTTTGCCGAAGACAAAGAACTAGATCATCTGAAACTTGATGTTATTTTCCACGATATTGAGGTCTCGCGTGATGCCAGTGATGCTACTTTGACATCTCGTTCCAGAAATGACTCAATCAGGGTGACCGTCGTCAACTACTATACTGGAGTGACATACCAACACTTGCTAGTTCACAGCATTGATGGAGTCTTGTTCAAATTAAGTGATGAATTTCCATACATCAAGGTTATTATTGTAGACTTCTCTACCTCTATGTTCAGTCAAGTGTTGTCTGCACAAGTAAACACAACCTTTTCTACTGCCCGTGTTCTACTTGGATCTAAATTTGCTGAAAACCACATTGAAGGTGGAAAACACACAACAAAGATTATTGGGGGACAGAAGAATGATACCATAATTGGTGGACCTGGTGGAGAAGATTTGATTGGTTTAGATGGGCATGATTCCATATATGGTGGTCCAGGAAATGATGCACTTTATGGTGGAGATGGCGACGACTTTCTCGATGGCGGTCTAGATGACGATGTGTTTTATGGTGGCATGGGAGCTGACACAATCATAGGAGGTCCCGGTTCAAACACAGTGGTTTTTAGTGGGCATAGCCTTACAGGTGTGAGCATAAACCTTCAAATTGGTCTTGGATGGGATGCAGATGCTGAAGGTGATTCTTATGAAATGATTAACAACATTCTATCTTCAGAATATGATGATTTTCTGATTGGAAATGATGACAACAATGTCATTCGAGCATATGGTGGAGAGGATTTCATTTTTCCAGCTGGAGGAGATGATCTTCTTCAAGGAGGAAGAGGCTCTGATATCTATCAACTTGACAATGCGTTCGGGCACAAAGTGATCAATAACTTTGCAACTGACGAAGAACTTGATTTGATTGTTTTGAATCAAACTTCATTACATGGAATTTGCTACTATTTTTACGGTGAAGATTTGCAGTTGACAGTGGGCTTTGATAATTCTACAGAAGCAGTATCAAGAGACTTTCTTGGTCAGGACTTTCTGATGATAACCCTTCCGTTCTGGTTGCGAAACAGCACATATCAGCATATAGCATTCTCTTTCTCTGATGGCTACTTAACCCCGGAAGATTTTGATGAAAGCTATAGACAACTGGAGCCTATGATTAATTTGGTGAGTAGTGGACAACTCCTTTACAGCACAATTGTTTCAGTGACTTCCATTCGACTAATCTTTAATGTAAGCTCTTGGAACGATGTGTACGATTCTCAAGAGACAGCGAGTCTTCAATACGTACACTTTGAGTACAATTCTACCACATATTATCCTCTGAATCTACCACCTCCTGAGTCAGTCACAGTCAATAACCTGGCAGCCGGGTCAACACATAGCTTTACTTTGATCCTGAGTTCTTGTGAGCTAAATGTTGCCATTTCACCTTTATTGTATGGTACTATTCCCCCAAACCAACCGACTGGTCTAATTGCTGATCCACTCTTGGACGGTTTTGTTATACGCTGGAATCCACCCACTTCTCTGACCGATCCTTCAGTCCAAGATTATGAGTACATTGTTAGAATTTGGAGTGTTGAACAAGCCGGAGAAAATTTTGAGCAGACCACCAACAGTTCCAACATCTCTGTATTCAGTTTGATTCCTGAGACTGAATATCATATTTCTGTTAGTAGTCTGGTGTACAATACAACTAATACTCCTGTACAGATAACACTAAGGACTGGTAAAAATACTTGCACAAACTTAGTTAATTTGCCATCACATCTACGGATAGAGGATTTAACACGCAATGAACAAGAATATATTGTTGCAATAGTCTCGTGTGAGACTGGTTACGAATTGGAAGGTGGCAACAATATCATCTGTAATGACGTGACGTCAATCATCCCTAGATGTAGTATAACAGAATGCACACTGCCAGTAGTCACCAATGCTGAACTTGTTTTGGGTAGTGACAACCCTGTTTATGAAGACACGTTTACATGGAGATGTGTACACGGTTATGAAATAAGTCGTGATGGAATAAACACATTCAGTAGTGTTTGCGGTCACCAGTCTCAGTGGACTCCCGAAATTCCAACCTGCTATGAAAAATCAAAGTGTACAGGCCTGAAGGCTCCACAGTTTGGTAGCGTGAATGCTACTGCAATTTATGTGGAAGAGAATGTTACCTATTCCTGCTCTTCTGGGTACAATCTTCGAGGCCCTGCACATAAACAATGCGTTAGAGTTGCAGGATTTGAGGTGTTTTTGTCTCCATCAGATGTGACCCAATGTGTACCACGAGTGTGTCCAGCTTTATTACCACAGACACATGGCTTTTACTATAACATAAGATCTCAGTATGTGACAGGAGATATGGTGGAACTGGTTTGTAATGGAGGGTACTACGCAAGAGATGATCGAGACTACCCAGAACAAATAATGTTTATTTGCAATGGTTATGACTGGAACCCACCACAGAGGCACTGTCAGTCTATCATTGAAGTGTTTGACGCAAGGCATTACATTTCACACGTCGATGTGAGTGTGCAATATACAATATCTTCACAGCAAGGCACTGTTGTTCCACAATCACTGTATCCTCAAGCCTGCCGTCAAATAGTGCCACTCTTTACAAAATGGGTTTTAAATCCTGAGACTTTACCGAGCATACATCCACGTCTTGAGTGTCATAGAGCAATTTATCTTGCTAACGGACCAACTCGCTATGAAGGAATTCTCAAAATTAGTTCAGAGAATGACTTTGCATTTGTGTGTGTAATGAGCAGTCACTTACACACTGCTACTGAAGTTTGTAGACAACTTGGGTACGAGCAATACACCAGTTCCATTTACCACAGTGCATCAGCAATCCAGACAACTTACATATCACAAACTTCATCCCCAACGGAAATATCCCAACATGAACAACTGTGCAACCACAGAATCAGCTGTAGAAAAACATGTGATCAACTCTTCCTTAATAACGGTAATTGGCGATCCAGCTGCCCACAAACACTGGAAGGACAAACTTGTGACTTTTCTTGTGATGCTGGTTATGGAATGATAGGATCATCATCTCGAACCTGTACAAGCAATGGATGGACAGGGAGTCACCCATTTTGTGATGGTAAGTGACCCTTTACCTGCTAGCCCTATTTCAGTATTTAAAGACAGTGGATACTGTTGGTAATTGTCAAAGACCAGTCTTCTCACTTGATGTATCTCAACTTATGCATAAAATAACAAACCTGTGAAAATTTGAGTTTGATTGGTCGTCGGAGTTGCGAGATAACTATGAAAGAAAAAACCACCCTTGTCACACGAAGTTGTGTGCTTTCAGATGCTTGATTTCGAAACCTGAAGTTCTAAACTTGAGGTCTCGAAATCAAATTCGTGGAAAATTACCTCTTTCTTGAAAACTATGTTGCTTCAGAGGGAGTCGTTTCTCACAATGTTTTATACTATCAACCTCTACCCATTACTCGTAAACAAGAAAGGTTTTATGATGATAATTACTTTGAGTAATTACCAATAGTGTCCACTGCCTTTAAGTAGTTCTTTTTATTTTAAAATAATCACCAAATAATCTGGAAGCAATAAAAAAATTGCTGTTTGGAAATTTGAATAGCCAAATTATTTAAAATATATATTACGCCAAAACCTCACATTTGTTCACGTTATTCTCAAACCTCGATAAATTAAGGTAAAACACTTCCCCTAACCATAACCCAGGTGTTTTAGACACTGCAAATAACTTTTGGTGTTTTTATCTTGTTAACTGTTGAAGGAGAAAATAAAATCCATTACACTTGCGTGTGGCCTAGTTCCGCGATATTACGTATTTAACGAATAAACAAACATGTAGTGAAATATTATCCAGCCTAATTTATGCCAAAACAGCCTTAAAAATATAACCCTACAACTGGGGGGGGGGGGAGGGTGATGTCTCAAAAAATGAAATACGAACCAATTTTGGCTGACATGGTTCAAGGTATAATTCCCCAATGGCTCGCCAAGCAAAATCCCATTGACTTAGTGTGTGGAAGGGCGCAGAAAAACCTTGACACCCACTAAACCAAATTTTGAATTCAAGCTAGCAAGCGGAAATGAAAGTTATAAAACTTTTCAATAGCTACAATATTTTAGTATGGCAGGGTGTAAGTTACAAGAGTTTAGGGGTCAAAAGGTTCGGTTTTAGGTCAATAGGCCCATAGACGGCTTATTGGGCTCAGAATGTTTTTTTTTATAATAGTAATAGTAAAACAATTTAGGGAGCAAACAAATACAAAATGGAGCAGCTTCATTTTGGGGCTGATGACCTCATTTGACCCCAAATTGCAAGATCAAGCCATGTTCCTCCCCAGTGACCCCCTCCAAAGATGAATATATGCTTAAAAACCCTTTCTCTTTTCTATCAAGGTTTTGAAAAACCTGATTTTTAAAATGCAAATTTTGCGTCCGTGGAAGGGAAACTGGGTTGACAAGATTAGTGGTAAACTGTCATTAAAAAATGGCTAGTGTAGGAATGGATGCTGCAAAAAGTAATGATACAAGGTACGAATGGCCGCAATGGCAATTTCTGAATTCCGATAACACAGGTATATGACTACTTCGTTTATTTATTTTTTTACTATACATGAATGCATGCATCCTGTGATGTGTACTGTCCAGTGTCTGAAGTAATAGTACTATCCGAGATATATTCCAAGAGTTCAGTTGAAAATAAAATAAAGTAGTTATGTGCAGGAATTCAGACATTGTCATTTGGCCATTCTTTCCTTTTTTTTTTCATTACTTTTTTACAGCAGCCATGCATTCCTACATGAGTAGGCCTAACTTGTTTTTATGAATTTTTTACCACAAAACCTCCACCCAAAAAATTATGTCCCAACTTAATGTTGCTTTTATGTAATAAATAAATGAACGTCCTGTTTTTAATTAATTTTTTCTCAGGAGAGTTATGGAAGACTGACATTGAAAGAGAAAGTCGTGTAAAGTCCGATCTTACCCATCATGGCCTGTCCATTCATCTGAAAAATTATCTATGTGACAACTATCCAGGAGTCTATTGGATGGTTTCAGTCTACCATCCTGTTTCAGGTTTTGATACACACACTGTCTCAGGATATGGATATTATTACCTTTTCCGTCATTACGGACATAACATTGTGGTAGGAAAAAGCCTACCCAACATTGGATCATCTCACAATGACTTGAGTGATTTGTTTAGGCGAGCATATTCTCCCCAGTATGATAAAAAAGGATTGTTTGGATGGGGTGGTTCAGTTTTAAATGCTCAGCGTACAAATAGTGCAACGTGGGACAAGCTTGTCAATCTCGGAGTGAGACCAATCATGCTTCTTATTTACAGGAGCACATATAGCGGTGCATGGGCTTCGTGTTATGACGAAAATCGAGTGTATACCACCGATGGTGTGGTATTGCTGATATAATGACGTATATGCGATGTCAAGCTTTACATACCAGTTATAATTATAAATACTTATTAATTGGTACAAGTTATAATTATAAAGATTTATTAACTGATACTATTTACAATTATTATGAACACTACAAACTGGAAAAAGCCCACTTTGTGTCAGAGAATTGGAATAATACAGAAATGATTTGGAATAGTCCAATTGCTTTACATGCAAATTGGTATGCGAATTACATTATGCAAGCTTTTCACAAATTGCAAAAAAAAAAAGTCAGATATTAATACAGTTCCTATTGTTGGTCTCTTTGTTCCGCTGCAAGTGGTCTACCCGCAGCCATTAAGAGTTGATGCTTGAAGACTACTGGGACAGACAAGGCCAATGGGACCGATTCATAAAAACTAGCAATTGCTTACTGTAAGCACAGGCACCAAGCAAAAGCAAAAGTTCATCAACAGAAGCTGTTGGCAAAAGGGCAATTCCATGGTCAGTCTCATTACATTTTTCTGTGTCATGTCTTGATCTTGGTGCTAATAGATCTGTGTGAGATATTTTTTTCACTAAGTTTATAGACTGATTTGTACTTGACACCCAAGGCTGTGAATTGATATTAGGAATGTTGTGTGCTTTGTGATTTGGATGTTATAACGTTGAAAAAAAAGCGGTCAGTCGCATTACACAAAAAAGACATGGAAAATATTCACTAGTCACAAATCAAAAGTTTCTTCTAACTAAAAACTTAGGAAAGTTTGACCACATGCAACACACAACTCTTATACATACAACAGGATACTCATAAATGGTCAGCAACTTGAACTTTTAGATATACATGGCCAGTCGCATTACGTTCAGTCGCATTACTGTCAACAACTAAAAATAAATTGATTTCATAAGTAAGCTATAACTTCTAGGTGGAAAGAAGGTTGTGATAAAAATTAAATTTGTTGGTGTCATGTCCATGTTTGCTTGGAATTGTCCAAAAGCAATTGCTTCCAACTAGCCCAGCAATTGGTTGTAGGTTCTTAATAAAGCACTATTCATGTGCGATGAAGCATGCATAAATGTGCAGGGCTGTAAGCTTCGTTTTTGAAAGGGCAAGGGCACCAAGGCATTTTCTCTTTGGCAAAGGGCACCCTATGAGGAAATTGTACATTTCTACTCGAGCATTTCAAGGGCACCAAGGCAATGGCAAGGGGCAAGGGAGGCAATCGCCTGCGTTGCCTCCGTGAAGTATCAGGCCTGAATGTGGAACTCAATAGAAGCAACAAGAGAGTGCAGCTTTGGTCAAATTCATCCCAAAACATCCTGTGCTATAAGACAAATCTCAACTAACATAAAAGCAAAGGGTGCCCAGCAAAAACTGCTACAAACACAGGGAAAAACATGGATGACAAACAAAATGCTAAAGAAAGTTGCCAACACGAAAGTAGCAGTACAACTTTGTCTTCAATAGAATTGATTTGATCAAGTATTGTTTGTTTCGTCATTCTATCGTACTAGATATTAAAGTCCAATCCAACATATAATGCAGTCAAATCTGTATTCCACAGAAATAAAAAGCAGTTGCATCACTTTATAAATTGAGCAACTATACACTATACCTAGTTGTGCCCAGTCCAAGGTGTCAAACATCATTTAAAGGGGCAGTCAAATATTTCCTTCATTTCTAGTGCATTATAATACACACATAGTCTTTATTAATCAAATTTAATTAAACAATACTGGAATCCCCACGACCGGGCTAAAGATAATAATTTTATAAAGTTTTAAACCTCCCAGTGGTGCCTGGTCCGAGGCATCAAACAAGATTTAAAGGAGCAGTCAATATTGTATTTCCTGCTAGTGCATAATACGTACATTATACTTAATTAAACAAATGTAATTATGATTTATCGGCAGCTTTGATACTTTGGATGTTGTTGACACTTTATTTGGGAGGGTTACCTGGTTTCAAGAGACATTTGCATTAAAATTTGATGTGACAATGATATCAATTCTACAACTATCAGGGCGTGTGCACACATACACTAGTGCAAATAGAGGGGAAAACGACAACTTCCAATTTAGGGGGGGTTGTACGACCCCACTCCCCCCCCCCTTGCATACACCCATGTTGATTCTATAGTTAGGGTTATGCTATATGCTTGATCTTACCTTTTTACATAATCATGTGCTTAATAATCTTTTTGCATTACCAAAACAATCATTATTTCAATTGTAAATAGATCAACTTTGGCCATTTTTGTGTTAGCATTCCTTGTTGTATTTAGCGTTGTTTTGTTGTATAGACATTTCAGCATTAGTTATTAGAATTTATTGTAAATACTTTAACAATTTATCAAAATCTTTTAACAATTTCATTGACTTTAGAATAGAGCTGCTACGGGCGAGAGACTGAATAAGTTTCAAGTTACTTTTTTATATTTTTATTCTTGAAATTGTATACTTGACATCGGTGTATGGGTAAAAACCAAAATTAATATACTTGATTTACTTAGAGTCACCTTGATCAAGTCATTTGAACTTGTCACCTGAAATCAAACTAAGTAATATAAACCCAAACTCCTTGCATTTGAACTTTACCTTGAAATCAAAGTATCTAAAAATCAGATCAACTTGAATTGACGCACCATGATTAAACAGTTTGCATATAACATAAATCATTTGGGGTAGAATAAATCGTTTATTCTTAATAGCCTAAGATGTTTATTCGTAATCAAAAGTTTAGTTGTAATAAAATGTTTATTCGTAATCAAATGTTTATTTGTAATAAAATGTTTATTCGGAATCAAATGTTTATTCAGAATCAAATGTACATGGTATCAGAATCAACTGTTCATTTGTAATAAAATGTTTATTCGTAATAAAATGTTTATTCGTAATAAAATGTTTATTCATAACAATATATCTTTAAATTGTTTGTTTTCTGTTTATTCATGCCATAAATACATGATATTTGTTTATTTTTTAAAAGCATGAGATATGATGTTATAGGTTTTAAGACTCAAGCACCCCAACTTAATATTTTCAGAAATTTTAATAATTTGTAACTATTGGTATTTTAAAGATTATTTTAATAGCATTGTATACTTTGTAGTTTTCTGTTATATTAAATCATTGAGATTTCAACGATATAATCATAAATGTTTTATCATATCAACAACATCTAGGGAGTGCAAAATGCCTACAACCTTGCTTACGATATCATAACAAATTACTCAAGTATCTAAATGTGCCTAACCAGCATTTTCCAACATTTTCTGGTCTTCCAGCATGAATGTGACAGGCAGTCAGTGATTCTTTAGTTAGATGAATCCATCACCCCACACATGTGGACCACGCCCTCTTCTTGACCATAATAAGCCTCGACTTTGCCTCCTCTAAAAAAGTAGTCTTAATTCAAGACGTTGGTTTTCATGCAAATCAGACTACTTAAGCATCAGTGATGTCAATTACTGATTGTACCAAATTATTAGCAACTGCAGTTAAAACTAAAGGCACAAATACTGGTGGGTTTAGTACCACTAAAAATGGTGTCCTTTTTGCTCAGATAGCACAGTTACAGATTTGTTAGTGATAAGGGTAATTAATTGTGATAGCATTTCTTGTATTAATTATTGAACTTTGCACAAATACTGGTGGGTTTAGTATCATCAAAAAGGGAGTCCTTGTTGCTCATATAGCACAGTTAAAGATTTATTTTTGTACTTTGCAATGAAAGCAGCAGCTACACTTTAGCCAACCACTGGTTGGCCAAACATTCAAGACTTTGCAAAAGAAAAGAAGCCCTCGCTTGGTAAACCGAAAATTATATTTTGAGTACTAAGCAAAGACATAGTCAAATTATTTTTTCTTTGATGGTACACTTAAGACAAAAATAGAGAACTACAAATAAAGGTCCAGGGAAAAGCATTCAAAGACCCCACAAATAAAATTTGATCATGGTTTGTATTTATTCAAAATACCCTTTAGATGCGAAACCAGTGTATGGTGAGGGGGGGGGGGGCACTGAGGCAGACTCATGTTACTGCCCCCCCCCCCCACTATGAACGTTTAAAAATTAAAATTTCTAAACACTGTGGATGACTCAATAAAGACACCAACCTGGTCGGCCGTGAAAAGACCTAGCTGTGGTCATTTGGGAAATATGAGTTGGTTGAGGTCCAATATATACCCATATTGGGCTACAATATAAGATTCTGAACAGCGCGGCAGTTTATATGGCACATTAAAGGAGCACAGCGGCTCACCGTTTACGCAATTAAGTGGTGTAGAATCATAAATAATGTTTTTTTAGATGGTTGCTGTAAAAAAAATCATCAAAATATCACTTAATCAGTGAAAAATTATTATAAAAACCAAAAGCCGTAAAAGACCAGCATAAACGTGTTTCCAGCCGTTGCAAAGTCCTGTCAAATCTTTGTGACATTGCCGCGCAACGTTGCAAGTAGACTGCTGCTTTGTTTATAGCATTGTTTACTATGACGCAGCATAAGGATCCAGTCTGTATATCCATGTGTTATAAACAACCAGCAAAACATGCGGATCAGGCAAATCCTTTCGACAATGGAGGTAGACCTCCATCCAAAGATCGTCATGAAGAACACAAAGAAAGTAACCCAGAGTATGATGGGACAATGACAAGTAAATAAAGCATTCCTGGTACTCATAAGCTAGACCTACTACTGCATTGCCATGATGCAGTTTGGAATGCGATTGTGGTGTTACATGCTCTAATTTAACTATGGGTAGACAGATAGGGCATTTTCTACCGCGGTGTATGTTGTCATGCACGACGTGCGCACGCATTGCCTATATCTTTGTACAATGGTGTAGGTTCAACAGCGCCCTCTCTTGATATTTTGCTATTCGCTATAAACCTTATTGGAAGTCAGGCTTTTACTCAACATCAATTTATATATAATGATGAACATATGGCGCTGCTGCAAATTTGGATGCTCATGATGCATGAACATTATAAAAATGACCACTGCGTAATTTATTTAATTCCTGTTAAAACCATTTTGGTTGCCAGGGGTTTCCCTTAACTTTTTTTTTCAATTGCCCTGCGGGCGAGTCAACCAAAATTCTCGATCGCCCGCAGATTTTTCACTAGCCCGCATGTATTTATACACAAAACAAAATTAAAAAAAAAAAAAAAGAAAAAAAAAAAAGTGAAGCCCTTAAAGTTTGAGGATTTTATATCTTAATTTTTACCTTAAATTATCCCTTTTCCATCAACAACAACTTTAAAGGAACACGTTGCCTTGGATCGAACGAGTTGGTCAAAACAAAAGCGTTTGTAACCGTTTTTTATAAAATGCATATGGTTGGAAAGATGTTTTAAAAGTAGAATACAATGATCCACAAATAATCATACTCAAACTTTACAATCTTATACAATATTAAGACCAATTACTCAAGTATCTAAATGTGCCTTTACAACATTTTCTGGTCTTCCAGCAAAATGTGACAGACAGTCAGTGATTCTTTAGTTGAATCCATCTTAGATCACACCCCACCCATGATGACCACACCCTCTTCTTGATCAAAATAAGCCGAAGACTTTGCCTCCTTTACACAAGTATAATCTTTTCCTAAAAACAAAGCAAACAGGCCTGTGTTCATGAAATAAATAATCATGATAAGACTAGAGTGCTTACCTCTTCCTGTTTCTTGAACATGTCCAACTCTCCCTGTACCCTGTAAGTGGTTTCAAAGCTTCCTTGGTAGAGTCTTCAGCATCTGTTATTATTAGACAGTCAAAATACTATGAAAATAAAGGCCTATTATGAAAATTAAAAAAAGGATGGAGAGCTTAATATTTCCGTTTAATACCAAAGTTGTTATGAAATACAGCAGAAATACAATTAATGAAAAATGCTTAAAATTTAGCAGCAAAATCAAGTTTAAAGGGAATTACTAAAAATATTAACAAATAGACCTAATCGCACTCGTTAATCGGCCGTCCTGCAGGAGATCTCATATCTTTTCCCACTGGTCAGACAAGAGCTTTGTCAGGGTTTTCTTTTGTTACTATGCGGTTTGGCAGTCGTTCAAACTCATTCTCTTCCTTCCTCCATGCTTCAACCAAACAATTATCTTCAAAAACTGAAGATTCATCAAAAAATGTCACTGCATTTCACCTTGATGGAAAGGGAAACAAAATCTCCCAAAGAATTTTCTGAAAAGGAAGAAGCGGTTACAAAGACTTATTGGCTACTCTAACTAGTGGGTTATTGCCATTAAAAGCGTTTACAGAGCTACTAACAAGGTTTAAACCAGTTTGTATCTCTAATTAAACAACACTCAGCACTTCCAGCGAACAGTACTGATTGCTTGGTGCAGAGTTTGTTAGTCAAAAATAGGCCGGTACCGAGTTTGTATAGGGTCCACATTTCGGGTGTCGAGCGTGTGCCAGGCCCATGTTTGCAGAGTGCGTAGTTTGCAGGGTGACAAGTTTGCAAAGTGCTTTTGCAGGGTGCCGAGTTTTCAAAGGCCCAAGGGGCAAGTTTTGCAAGGTGCCGAGTTTGCAAAGTGCTTTCGCAGGGTGCCGAGTTTTCAAAGGGGTAAGTTTGCAAGGTGTCGAGTTTGCAAAGTGCTTTTCCAGGGTGCTGCGTTTGCAAAGTGCCAAGTTTGCAGGGTGCTGCATATTTGCAAAGTGCCAAGTTTGCAGGGTGCTGCATATTTGCAAAGTGCCAAGTTTGCAGGGTGCTGCATATTTGCAAAGTGCCAAGTTTGCAGGGTGCTGCGTTTGCAAAGTGCCAAGTTTGCAGGGTGCTGCATATTTGCAAAGTGCCAAGTTTGCAGGGTGCTAAATTTGCGAAGTGCCATGTATGCAGGGTGCCGAGTTTGAGTGGTGTCGAGTTTGCAAAGTGAAATGTTTTTAGGGTGCTAAGTTTGTGAGGTCCTGATGTGTATTGCCTGTGCCTAGGCAGAAAAATTAGCTTGACAAAAAACATGATGTAGGTATGTGACAAAACACACGCACAGCAATCATGAAAGTGTACAGAGCCTCGTTTTCAATGTTTACGTCCGTGCACAAATTCGGGCTTGCGCGGATCACATTGGCAAAAAGGTGCCCTAACAATCACCCTTTTAATGACGTATAAGTTATTTTTAGAAAAGTACACAAGTTATTATGACGTAGAGCACATCTCAATGATTATGGAAAACAAATCGATTTGCTCAGAAAGTATGTGAATCTTGGGTCGTTGCACTTTCAGTGGGACTGAAATATTTTGTACAAAACGGCAGTCAAGTAGTCAACAAAGTCGTATTTTTTTTCATTGAAGGAGCAAAAACTAACTCTTGCCACCTTGAAATTGATGTTTAGTGAGTAATTTTGAGTTGAAATGTGAAGTTTAAAAGCAATTTGTGGTTGCATTCATATTTTTTTTTGAGCCGTAAAAAAAAAAAAAAAAAAATCAATCGCAACATTAAATTCATGTCACAAAGGTAAAAAATCGGCCGAGAATGGTACTATTTTTAACAATTATATTGATGTTTTTACACCATCTTACTTGATCCATGGTTTCTTGAATATGTCTTTATTTGAAAACTGTTAATATTTTGTCAGAATCCTTGTTCAAAAGTACGATGTTTGTAGATATTAAATTGACTTTAAAACTAACAATACACATGGAAAATGTAGTGGGCGGCCATTTTGTGGTCACATGACAGTAATGCCTCTTCCTGATTGGATGAAAGTCAATATCTGACTGTTAACAAAGTCAGCTGTTTTTTTTAAGTGTTTTTAATCGTATTTAATTGTAACTAGGAGGTCCCCCCCACCCCTGTCAATAATAACAGTAATATTAATAATAATTAATAAATTTAAAGAAATTAATAAACGAATAAATTTAAATAATTTAAATTAAAAACAATTTTTTTTTTTTTTTTTAATACTCAGTCAGAATAGATTATATTTAAAAGAAAATGAAGAAAAATTACATGGAACAAAAATACCAAATAGCAGAGTAAGGCTTTCATAACTAAGTATAAAACAACTTGTAAGTTAAGTTTGATCCTGATGCAATGGTGGGTAGTGAGGTGGGCGGTGGGAACGCCGGGTGGGTCTTTCTGGCAGTTGGTGGGTGGATAAGTTTGTAGGCTGACAGGCAGTTGGGTGGGTGGGTTTTCAACTGATGATTTAATTATTACTGTTTAATGTTATTAAGCCTATTCTAAGCTTTCCATTGATACCAAATTCATGAAAACTGAACAAGAAATAAGAAAACAACAACATTTCTGGTAGATCTTTTATTCACATCATTTCGGTCACAAAGTCCGATTCACTTTTGTGTTGTTTTCAATGGAAGTCCATTGGACGCTAATTAGGCTAATTAGGCGACACAAAAAAAATAAATAACTTTCTTATTACTGGTCTGAGAAAGATGATCTTGGTGTCATTTGAAAGGTCTCTTCAAGAGCTTTCCAGCAGTTTCAGTTTCATTGAAATCCATTAACTTTTCATTTTTTTGTCACATACCTACATGATTGATAGCCAAACACACAGTCACAGCATGGTCACAGCCACAGCTACTTTGTGCAGGGAAAAAACAGCAGAGCTGAGTTGACTTAAACATTGCGACATACATGTACAAGAAATAAATACGAAAGAAGTTTCAGCTTCCTCCACCAGGTAATGATATGAAAATATGTGGTTAAAAATTGTTTCAACCTTACACGCCTGGAGGTCTGGACCCGGTCGCGTACGCAAGTCGCAACGAATGGAGGCGTGGTCTGTACCGAACCGAGTGACACTCACACACAGCTAACTCCATGCTCACACAACAACCAAGTTCACGGCCAGTCTTCAGTCAAAAACAGCACAAATTCACCAGTTTATATATTATCAACAGCATGCACGTACATTTCCTATTAATATACTGTACTTTCTAAAGTTTAATGTTCGCTTACCTTTGTTTTTCCCGACATTTTTGAGTTCCATCTCCTCCCCTCTGACCGTCCGCAGTCGTCACTTTTGCAAAATTCCAAACACGCGGTTTATGTTTATTCTCGACAACAGAGGGCGCTAAACCTCCAGTTATTTATTTCATCGTGTCGCCCCGCCCCCCCCCCCCCCAACGTCTCTTTTAATAAACAAACCGCACTGGTTTTTAACCAAATCCAATATTATCTGATTATCTGCAAACTTTCAACTTGAGTAAACAAAATTAACGTTTGAGCTACCTCCATGCTCTTTGCTACAACCAATCTGGTTTTGGTCTGCATTTATGGCTTTCCATAGTTTTTCAACCTGTGGGGGGGGGGGGGGGGCAAGCAGTGGGTGAAGAAAAAGGAAGGCTCAATTAAAGCCATTTGATAAACAATGTCTGTGCATCCAAACTGGTTATTGGGTCCAGGATCAGAAAAAACAATTCAATTATTTCTAAATTTTAATGCTCAGACGGAACACTTTGTGCATTTTTTGTTGTAATTTAGCGATAACAATAGTGTGTAATAATAAGGCCAAGTTGCAGAGTTACGATGTCTCTTTTTCCTTTTCTTTTTTTACATTTTGTACATATTTTTTATTTTATTTTATTTATTTGTTAGTTATTTATTTATTTTTTAATTATTCTTTTTTTTTTTTGGGGGGGGGGAATGGGAGGGGTTTTGGGGACGCTCGGGGTCAGGTGGCAACTGGTTTTGGGTTCCATGAACTGCAAAATGTTCCTTTAACCTGATTAGGTCCTTTTTTAAGCCATGGCTTCAGCTTAAGGTCTGTTTTTGGGCTCCGGCATTGGTGCCATTGAATATGTATTCAGACAGGTCCAAATTCTAACAAAAACTATGTACTAAAATTGCAAGGAATACAAGAAGTTTATTTACATATTCACAGTTTATCAAAAATGTTATAAATCTGACACCCTTCACTAGTATTTTAAGACTTTACATAAACATATTTGTTATGAGAATTAATAACCGTATTTAGCGCTTTGTATCAATTCGAAAATTAAAAGGCGCTTATTATTATTATTATTTTTAAACTATGTGAGGGTTCATTGCTTAACCTTTAACAACACAAATAATCCAGACTACAAGTTTGTTGGATGCAGTACCATACCATTGACCTAAACCAGACAGGTTGACTAACCACATGGTTTAACTACCCATATGGTTCAATGTTTGAACAAAGAGGGAGGCTGTGTATTGGGAGAGTTGTGAGACCTTACAGAAGACATTCTTTGGTCCAATGTACGCATACAGGGTGCCAGACTGGACTGTACATAGCTTTGTGCTACCTTTGGACTGAAAAATGGCGTCCATCAAATCCTAGAGCAACTTCGAGTGTGCACCACGGTTAACTAAAGGTTGACCATTTGCACTCGAACCCCAGGCTGGTCAATCATTGGTTGACTACATTTTGAACCAGCCCCATGAGCATGGTTTCTTCCGTGGTCCCAATGGCTTGTTCCATGCTTACATGTGTCAAGTGCAAAGGGGAACCAGTGACACTATAGCGAAAGTGACTGGGCTTCCAAACCAGTCGTTTGAGTTTCAATGCTGGTCAGTAGTCGACTAAAATGTGCACCCTCGAACTTGCTCCAAGCTTACACTACCTACATGGTTGAACTTACCAAACTATTATTTTATGAACACCTGACCGTGACATAAACAACAGCTAAATGCCAGTCACAAGCAATGAAAATGGCATGAAATTTTGGCCAGTTAACAGGCAGTGACATGAGCTTTTCATAGCTGTGTTTTGATTGGTTAGGGTGATGTTGGTGCAATCACCTCGGACCAATCAAAACACAGATATGGAAAGCTTACTTTTGGTCATCTGCATGCTGTGTCCACGTGTGTATTATTGATACAAAACACAATAACGTACATGCACGTGCAAATACTTGCGTGCATGTACTTGCATGTAATGTTGGTGTAAAATTTGACTGCGAAGTCAATGTATGTGAAGTCAATGTAGGTGAAAGTTGAAGATACACGACAGCTGGAGGCCAGTCTCTGGCGTTATTCATGAGCCTCGAAGTTTGACCTCAGATGTTCAGGGTAGTGTGAAATAAGCATGCTATTTTCGAGCTTAAGCACAATTTGTGCTTAAGCAGCTCAAGGAAATTGGCCCCTGGTGCTTCTGGTACACAAAGTAAGCACCCTTGTTTCCTCAGGCTTGCAGGCTAGAGAGTTTTAAGTTTACTTATGAGGCATCCTTCGTTTCATAACCAGAAGTATAAAATAAAACAATACCCTAAATCTGTCAAGTTGGACATGTTGAGTTAAGTCTCTCCCTTCACGTTAAATAAAAACCAGTCTTCAGGGTTCAGTCTTCGAGGATGTTCCGTGTCATGATGTCCTCTCCTTCTTAACTTCTCCATTTGTGCTGAAATCATTAACGACAAAGTCGACTGTCTGTAAGACGAGCTTGGAAGCTACACGATCTCGGTCGATACATTTTTTTTCTTCAAAACACCCAAGGCCTGTGCACATTTCACTGATTCAATTACAACCAGACAGGGCCCAATTTCATGGCTCTGCTCACCGTAAGCAAAGAATCGACGCTTACTGAAGCAGGTAATTCCTTGATTACGCCAAGCCCCGAACCATTTCACAGAACAACTGTCTGTAAAGTCTGAGGAATTCAAATTCAACCGGTAACTTATGACTTAGTAAGTGAAAGTCATTGTACCAGACATTATTCAAACTCACAAATGGTTTAGGCCTCGTCTGGAACAGCGACTACGGCTACAGATACGGCTAGATCGCGCGTATCTGCCAGTGATCTAGCCGCAGCTGTAGCCAAAGCCGCTGTTTCGGACACGGCCTTACTGTCCTGGTGTGAACAGTTCTAAAAATACTAAATTTTAGGAAGCACTTATCAGAGTTTATGCAGCAAGAGGTATGTTATCCCTTCCCAGTGGACAGTATTTTTGTATTTTAGTCTTTCTTACAGACACAGGACACTATTGGTAATTGTCAAAGACCAGTCTTCTCACTTAGTGTATCTCAACATATGCATAAAATAACAAACCTGTGAAATTTGAGCTCAATTGGTTGTCGGTGTTGCGAGATAATAATTAGAGCCTTCAAGAAAGACTCTGCTAGGGTCGAAACGTCAGGCCATTAACTATTTTTTGGAGATAATAATTAAAGAAAAAACACCCTTGTCACACGAAATTGTGTGCTTTCAGATGCTTGATTTTGAGACCTCAAATTCTAAATCTGAGGTCTCGAAATCAATTTCGTTGAAACTTACTTCTTTCTCGAAAACTACGTCACTTCAGAGGGAGCCGTTTCTCACAATGTTTTATACCATCAACCTCTGCCCATTACTCCCTACCAAGTGAGGTTTTATGCTGATAATTATTTTGAGTAATTACCAATAGTGTCTGCCCTTTATGTTTTTTCTGTAATTTTTTCTCTTTTTCTGTAATAGTATATATATTTTCTTATGCTCTGTAATTTTAAACGCAATTCAGCCTCTGGCTGCCAAGTTTGAATGTTTTTTAATCAACCAATAAAAATAAAAGCTTCAAGAACTCACCTCTCTTTTTCTTCTTTCATGAGGTTAGGGTAAAGAGCAGCGACCTTGCCTGATGATTCTGACCTCCCAGCGAACTCCGAGTGCCGCTTAGAATGAATGGTGTTGATTCGACCGCTCCATAGCGATAGCAACGACTGTGGCCCGGCTGGATCAATAAAAAAAAATTAAAAAGAACAATTAAATCCATGCTCAGTAAAAATATTAATAATAATAATAGCAATAGCCCTGTGCCAACAAACCAAAGGTCTAGCGTTAAAAAAAACCTCTGAACCCCTCTAAATAGGCTCATTTCTCTAATATCTCTTCAGTCTGCTGATGATGACCAGAGCAAGCTTGTCCAAACATTGAGACCAATCCAAGAACTGACTCCGTGGTAGTGCAGTTAAGTAGTAGTCCCAGGCGCTTATCTATACCTTCCGCCCAAGTAGTAGTTAAAAAGCAGGACAGTTCTTTCTAGAACTGAGAAGTCTCACAAAAAATCTGAAAAATCTACTCTACGCAGTATTACAATATATAGCATGACAGTTCTCTAAAGAACAAATCTACCTGGCAAGTAGACACAAACATGGTGTTACCGCAAGCAAAATATATATAAATATTCATATTCATAACCAAACATTCACCATGTTCATGGACAAAAATTCTTAAACTGAAAGATGTATTTGTTGCTCATTTGCTTTATCCTTCGGTGTTATGTCTTGAGTGTATTTATGTTTTGTCCGCCCCACACTGCATACATGACCTGGGTTTTTGTGTATTGTGTGTTTTAATTGCTGAATAAAAATTGATTGAACAACAGCAAAAACAAAGTGTCTTTGCTTAAAATAGAAACAAAACACAGGTCCATGTCCTCAGGTGTCCACGTCTAAAGCCCGGATCATACTTCTGCGAATGCAAAGCGAATTTTGACATCACAGTGCTGCTGCCGCAGCGAATGTTTCGCAAGAGTTGAGCACAAGTCAACTGTTGAGAATTATTCATTGCGAATTTGTGACGTCAAAATTCGTAACGCCTGTGCATTCGCATTTGCAGCAAGTATGAACCAGAGTTTCAGTGAGCAGTTAATTCATTTTTATTTTGAATCGATGTTATGCAAAATGAGTAATCGTTTTTTTTACTATGTTCTCGTGACCCAGATGGCCATTCGATCTCAGAACTTCTACAGGTTTGTCAGTTTATGTATATGATGGACTACATGAAGTACTTACACTACCAGTAACTGTTTTGTTAGCAAAAACATTTCTGTAGTGTTCCTTTAAACACATGCAAATATAATTCTTGAGTTCACTGACCTTTTGGTTTCCCGATAAGATCTCCAATATACATCTTCTGTTTCTTGATCGGAGGTTGATCTAAGACGCCTCGGATGTTCTCTTTGTGCATCTCTGTTTTGATGTCTGGACCGCCACTCCTGTAAAATCAGACGATTTGCGTCAGAGAACATGTCGTGAACTAGCTTTCAGGGGCGAGGTTGTATTAAAAAGGATATTCCTTAAAAATTCAAGACTCAAATGTCGAACTCTTTGTGTAGAGATGAAGCAAGGTGATTCCACAAGATGTTACATCTTAGGACTGCCCAGGATTTCTTTGTTGTTGGAAAAATGTTTCCCCGGAAACCATTGCGAGACGAATCAATTACATCGTAGATCATATAAATAGACTCAAATCAAAGAAGTGCTCAAAATGAATGGCTTCGGATACCATTTTTGCTGGTAAATACCCAATTTTACATTTTGTTTCAAAAGGAGATTGCAAGTGTAATTTGGAAATTGCGCGGTGGTTGGAAACAGAGGAAATTATTCCAGTGGTAGTAGTGCCGGGCGGGTTTTCCGGCACCGACCACTGTGCGAAGAACCCTTCAGTAACTACTTTAAAGGTACTCGACACATTTGGTAATTGTCAAAGACCAGTCTTCTCACTTGGTGTATCTCAACATACGCATAAAATAACAAACCTGAGAAAATTTCAACTCAATTGGTTGTCAAAGTTGTGTGAGAATAATGCAAGAAAAAACACACTTGTGCCACAAGATTTGTGCTTTCAGATGCCTTGGATTCGAGACCACAGCTGAGGTCTCGAATTCAATTCAAATATTTTAGTGAGAAATTACTTCTTTTTTCAAAAACTATGTTACTTCAGAGGGAGCACGATGTTTCTCACGATGTTTTTATACTATCAACAGCTCTCCATTGCTCGTAAACAAGTCAGTTGTTATGCTACCAATTATTTTGAGTAATTACCAAGAGTGTCCACTGCCTTTCCTTTAACCGGAAGACCTGTATGCTTGCACAACTTTCAAGGAGTGAGATCATAACTGGGGTCAAAAGCCTGGTTCATACTTACTACGAATGCTTTGTGTAAAACGAACTTGACGAAGTTGTCTGAATTGTTCACTGCGAATTTGTGATGTTTAAACTGGCATAGAATTTGCATTTGGCTTAAGGTGGTAAAATGCAGGGCAGGTAAAGCCATTCTGATCCCCAACAGTCATTCTTACATAGAGTAACATGTGAAACATGAAGCACAGCCTTCCTGCAGGCAGGATATTTGTTCCTTAAGAGTACGAGAGTTGACCCACATGTACATATGGAATAGGCTTCAATAGACCTTTATCATGGTGCAGCAATCTTGAATTTTTCCCATTGATATCAATGTAATCAAACCGAGGCAGGAAGAACAAAATAGTCTGGTTCCTGTTTTCAAAATGATTATATTAGCATTCATTAGTGTTACTTTGTGTTTCTTTTCTGCACAATTTGGTTTTTTTTGATAGGCGTTATTTATTCCATGCCACTTTTGCTATTGCCAATCTCCTTTTTTCTTATTTAATTTTTATGTGGGTTTAATGTTTTGTATATTTCCCTTTAATGTATGTAATCTTGTTGATTTTTACCTTGTAAATTCAATTGTAATTTAGCCTTTGGCTACAAATATTTGAATAAAATACCTTGAATTGAATTGAATTGAATTGAAATTTGATACAAGGAACATGACCAAGATGGAGACAGCATGATAAAGGTCAATAGATCTGAATTTAATAACAATTTTTCTGGTTTTGAACGAGCCAATTTTGTTGGTTTTTCTAACGGAAAAAAGAAATATGAAATCAGACTTGAGTAGGAAGAATATCATGCCTGCAAAAATGCTAAGAACTACAACTGTCTACAACCGTTGAAATAAATAAAAAAAACGTTTCTCCAACTACCTATCGTTTTCCGGCCACAAAGGTTGCGTTTCCATAGCGTCAGGGTCGGTCTTTTCCACCTTGACAGTAACCCGCTCTGCTGCCCTCTTTGTTGAGGTCTTTCCAGCTTCGTCACCGGGTGGTTTACGGCAGTCCAGAATGCACTGTAAGACTTTCTCGTGGGCTGGTGACGTGGCACTGTGCGCTCGGACAAGCGTCTCTAGCTCAGACCACATCTGTCTGTACTGCTCCTCTCTGTAGACAAATATATTTTTTTTAAACATCAACCTTTCTTTTAATAATGTGTGTACGTGTGTTTAGAAATAGATTAGGCGCTGTTACTATTAGCTATGAATTGTGTTCCGCGTAATAAAATTGGCGTACATGAGACTGGCGCGTCGTACACGCGGAAACCAGCCAGTCTTAAACAGCTCCAGCTGGTTTTTATCAACCGTTTAAACACACCCGACGTGACGAGCTCTCCACCAATAGGAATAGCGAAACTGTTTGGGGTATTTATGAATAATAAATAACACTAGGTATTTGTTTTGCATGCGCCAAATCAATCTAAACAGATGTTCAAGGCATCTTCAACATGATATTGCACAGATGGTATTCTTATTTAACTGAAATTATACAACAAGACCGTCTTACTTGTTCATTCATTAGTTTATAATAATTAATTATAATAATTTGGGGGCGCTAATCATCCTTACTCGCAGCTAAGAGCTGAATTGCGAAGGACGTGGCTACAACGTGTTCGAGAAGCAGGCATGCAAGGCACCTTTGGCTGCCAGCCACATCAACCCATTATGACCACGGAGCACAGCCAAGACCGAAAGTGTTTGATTTTTCCCGAGGGAGGAAAACCGGATGTTCTGGAAAACCCTCGTGGCACAGCAGAGAACCAACGCACAACTCAACTCACATATGGCCCCGTCCGCGAATCAAACCGGGGTCACCTTGGTGAGAGGCGAGCGCTTAACGCACACGCCAACCATGCCACCATTACTGGCCCGACACTAAAACTACCTGGCCTCAAGCCTGCGGTTAAGTGTAAAACTAAAGCCCTTAGTGACACTTGTGTCCCTGAGCAAGGCACTTTATTACAATTACTTCTCTCCACCAAAGGGTAAATTGGTACCTGTGAGGGCAGAGATGGTTCTTGTGATTGATTGAGCCTAGTAGCGGTCCCCAGGGAGCTGAGATGGTTTTAAAGGAATGAATTAATGGCACAGTGACCAGGAGTAACACTGTGGGGAGTGCTTTGAGACACCTTTCGGGTGTAAAAAGCGCTATATTAGAACTGGTTGTTATCATTGATACTAATATTCTTGAAGAAGCCAAAACTGACTCACCTCTTCGGACCTTTGCCCCTTGACCCCATAGTAGGCACTGGAAGTGGTTCATTCCTGGTTTCCATGCCAACCACGTGATAGACAGCTTTCTTACACTCTAATACCTCATCGTCTGTCAAGACCGATTTAGTGATGAGGGTAGGCAAGGGGTCTAAATGCTAGTAAATATAGGAAAGATGCAACCATTACTTCAATTCAATGTGACGTTTATTCCATACTCATTTTGGAAAATAGTTGAGATTTTAACAGTACATAGAAAGGTAACAAAATCAAAAGCACATAAAATATGAGCATACAAAATTTATATGTTGTTAAAGCCATCGAACCCTTTCGGTAAACAGTATTGTCCAAGGCCCACACTTTGTGTATCACAACTTATATTTCAAATAACAAACCTGTGAAAATTTAGGTTCAATCGGTCATCGGAGTCGGGAGTAAATAACGGGAAACCCACCCTTGTATCCGCGCGTTTTGCCGTGCCATAACATGTGTTTAAAATAAATCCGTAATTCTCGCTGTCGAGAATTGATATTGTTTTACTGTTTTCTCAAAAATTAAAGCATTTCATGGAATAATATTTTAAGAGAAGTCTTTCACCACTACCTTCTATAAACCCTATAAGTTATTTGTAAATCTGTTAACTTTTTTTTTCTTTTTTTTACCGAAAGGGTCCAACGACTTTAAAGTAAATAATAAATAAATAACCAGGAAGTAACTATGTACAAGAGGGAGCTATTGGTGTTACATGATGTGACAACAATGTAAGAAACATTCATTTTTTACTTTGAAGTATTATGTGGTTAGGTAAAAGATTTTAATTTGTATGCACCCAAAATTTAATCTGAGAGGCGTCACTGGAGTAACAGTTCTCAGATTGTGTATTCCCATTGCAGATTATTCTTCCTGTGTGGACATAACTGCTCAAGATTTTCAGCAATATCTCACAAATGCTATCACCTTTACTTGTGGTCAAGTGGTTCGACTGCTGGACTTGCAATCATAGGGTTAGGTTAGAATCCTACCAAGCTAATCACTAACTTCACAATGACTAGAATAAGTACTGTCGTCTAGTTATGCACCGTTCCGGCTTTCCACTAAGCTCCACCCACCGCGCACGTGAGCAAGACACGTGTATGAACACTCCCAATGACATTCTGCACGATTCTGCCGCGCGTGCCAAATATACGCGCACGCATGACCGAGTTTGTCCGACCACAATCATTGCTGTGATTGGTCAAGTGGGTGAACGCGCACAGTTTGATTGATAGGCCGGATCGGTTCATTGATCCGCAATTTCAAACAA
Organism: Asterias amurensis; assembly: GCF_032118995.1. NCBI lineage: Eukaryota > Metazoa > Echinodermata > Asteroidea > Forcipulatida > Asteriidae > Asterias > Asterias amurensis. The sequence continues at coordinate 27,538,812 of NC_092649.1, forward strand.
ACAAAATGGAATTTTCATAGGCTATTTATGGTATACGTATCAACTACTATATAGGATTGCACCAAAAAGTGGGTTCCAAATATCAAAGGTTTATATTCCCTTTATCTACTAATTTTAAAATTCAGTTTCATTTTACCCATACACACTGATGTGTGTCAGCACAGTATACTCAGTACTTTCTCCCGAGTTCTGTAATTAAATTCACAGACAAATTACTCAGGTGGGATTCAAACCCACCCTTTGCCATTCTAGACCAGTGTCTTACCAACTAGATTGCCCGTTAGCTAGAGGCAGTTCGAACCCAATGTTTAAGCAGCGAGTACTGCCACAATTAAAAAAATGTTAAATTTACATTGGGGGATGAAGAATACCTTTTTTTGGTTTTACCCATATACAACAATGTGTAGATAGGTAAAACCAAAATAAATATTCTTTATCCCCAATGCAAATTTAACATCTATTACTATTTACATTTTAATTTTGGTAAAAATATAGAGAGTTTCCTTCAATGTGTGACTTACCGATGGCATGTTAAAGATGATAGTGTTACTGATCACCATTGGCCAAAGTCTCGTCATCCGCTCCAGCTGGGACTTGGCTATGGGCAAAAGTCAATCCCCAAAAGCATTGATTAAAGGATTTGGGTATTTTTGTGACAAAACACTTTGTCCACAGATTTACATAAAGCTTACACAGTTTGAAGATAATGATAGTACATGGTTTCCCTTAAAATATTACTTGCTGAGGTGCTGTAGTTTTTGAGAAATGAATAAAGCAATATCCCCAGAGCAGGGAAAATAGAATCGTGCGGGGATCACTGAGGGAGTCAGAGTTTTAACCATAGCAGGAGTGTAAAAGCACTTATGACTCAAGAATTGTTATTATTATTATTATTATTATTATTATTATTAAGAAGTTTTCATACTGACCTCTTTCAATCGGAGCTTCTTCTTCCGTTTCTGGTGTTGGTTGGCACGGCGCCAACCGATTCTCCCTCATAAACTCCCCGAAATCTGTAATCCGATAATCGGTCACCCGGCCGCCGCACCCCTCGCTGATGGACGGTGGGTCCTCAAGGCTGGACCTAGAGGTTGCTAAGCAGTGGAGGAAGATCTCCCCTCCGTGGCTGGCCAACATGTGGGAGATGACCTTGCTGCCAACCTTACGGGGTTGCTCTAACATCACCTGACGTCCGTTCAGGAGGAAGTTGGTCAGGCAGACAGAGTGTCGGCTGTTAACCTAAAGCATTATGTACAGGCATTTTAGATGTAGACCTTTTTTGCAAAAACCCATGACACAAGCACTAACTGTTGAATGAGGTGCATGCTAGTCTAGCTAGCGATCAAACTTGATCGCTAGCTAGACCAGGAAGTTTGTCAAGCACATAGACTGCCGGCTGTTGACCTATTGTAAAAGGCATTATAGCCATTATGTACAGGCATTATAGATTTTTCACAAATACTCATTGCCCAAGCACACACTGTTGAAGTTATGAGGGGAAGTTAAGCAGGGAAGTTACGCAGGGAAATTTGCAAAGAAGTTACAAAGGGAAGTTCTCAAACAAATATACACAGGGAAGTAACCAAAAGGAAGCTACCATGGAAAGTATTAAAGTATCAAATTAAGTTATCTAGGGATTTACCACCGAAACATTTAAGGTAGGATTTGAAACTTTGCATGGTGGAAATACGATATGGAAAGGTTTGCGGTAACACCATGTAATGACTATCTCTTAATGAGTTCGGGTGGTTCCGAAAAGAACCAATGGTTTCAACTCGAATTTTAATCAGTATGCTCTAATCGTCTTCTGGAGAAAAAGGAATTTAACAAGTGAAATATCAAAGGGACATTACCCAAGGAAGTTGGAAAACCTCGGAAAACCACAGGAAGTTATTCCAAAAAAAATTATATCCAAGTTTATCCATAGAGATTCAGAAGGAAATATCAGTGAAGTTTAACACAAGGAAAATACCAAAAGGAGTTTATCTACAGCACATTGCTCAAATAATTTAACTCAAAATCTTAACCACAGAAAATTTCCAGTAAACTGTAACAAAATCTGTTTACTAAGAACAGGCTTTTCTTCTCTCTTTCACATGAAAAGAAAACCTCTTTGTTCTTCTGTTCAAAACAAAACCAAATTGAACATACCCCAACAGGTGAAACTCTGTAAGCTCCTCCGCAATGAAGCAATTCTGGAAAAGAGAAAAATCAAACAAAGAATCAATGTGATTTGCGTATTCAAGAAGAAAGGGTGCTAAGAAGGTCGCCCTCGTTTAGTGTAGAATTTAAAAATCAAGGAACCAAAGGATAGTACGAAAGATCAACGCAAGCAAAGGTGTGCAACTTCTGAGTTCTGTATACCAAAGCATGAACATTACCAGTACATGCATTTCGAAGTTCACATCCGGGTGTCAGTAATCATGGCTGTGGGGGACAGCCAACGGAACAGGGTGTTATTTATTGGAAATGCCCCAGCTTGAGAGTGCAGTACACTTACACTCGTTTCAGACAGGTGCACCAGAAACAATGAGGAGCGACTCTAGTCGATCTGAACGACTGCAACAATTGATCCTTCCACTTTTAGCACGTCCAGTCACTCCTTACTTTTATAGACGTCAAACTTTTCATGTACTTAATTCAGAAATTTGTCCAAGACGCCTCTGGAGCGCCTGTCTAGAACGGCTAATTGCTCAGCCACAACACATGAAATAAAACAAATAAAAATAAAACCCAGGAAAAAAAGCCTCACCTACTGAGCTGGAGCGTGGTTGACACCACTTCAACAAGATATTGTTACTCTCTGGCGACTTTGTTACTGTGGCAACAGGCCCTTTGGTTGAGATCACCATGGTGTTTGAAGGCTCTGGCTCCGGCTGATTGGTCATGACGGATTCCAGTTTGCGTAAGTCAAAATGCGCTTCCTTAAGGTGGAGTAGCTCCACGTCATAATTTGCCGAACTCATAGCATTTTGCTCCTCCTGGAATAAGAATTTTTAGAAATAATAATAACACACAGCTATCATTTTATTTTATCTCATCTGTTTTATGTGGTTGTGAAGCCAAGGACTCGCAGAAAAGCAAAGTTAAAGGAACATTACAGGATTGGTTTTTGCTAACAAAACAGTTGCTGGCATTGTAAGCACTTTATGTAATCCACCATATCCATGAACCGACACCCGTAGAAGTTTGAGAACGATTGGTCACAAGTAGAAAAAAAGGCATCAGTTAAAAATAAAATGCTCTCTGAGTGATAAACTCAAAAAACGGGAAATTGGTTTTATTTGCTTCCCATCAAATATGACATTTCAGACAGAAATATTTCAAGGGATGTTTTCTACTATCATCATTAGACCGTGCAAATCGTTGGACATTGTGTTTTGTGTCCTACAAAGAGCACCCAATTGAGATAGGCAAGGACATGTGGAGTGTCATGGCCTAGCGGTTAAAAGCACCAAACTCAAGCCCTGGCGTTTAATTAGCAGAGTTTGGGTGCAATCGACTCCCTGTTGTGACACTGTTATCCTTAAGCAAGACAATAAACCATGATTACTTTATAAAAGTTGGGGAGGTGTAGTGCTTTCTGCTTTACCAACCAGGTAAAGATGGATGATACCCAAGCCTACATCTGTATGGACTGTAAAAGGGCTAACTGTGTTTCAAACCCAAGAGTAGGCGGCAATGGCCCCCAGCATTGTATGTGACATCTTTACCTTCATTGGAATGCCGGTTACTGTGGTAATAGCCAAGTCGTAGTGTTTCTGTACCAGCTGAGAGAGTTTATTAGCGAGGTGCCGTCCAGCTTTGGCAGAGTGTATCTCAGCAGTGAGGTGCGATGATAGCACTGTGGGGGGTCTGTCCTTGACTGCTCCTTCTTTATTCGTGGGGAGGACGTTTATGAGAGTCAGTTGACAGTTGGTGATAGGTATGAGGCTGCGGGAGGATGAAAACAGTTCATAGAGTTAACAAATAGTACTTAGGCCAAATAACAAAAAATACCAGTTGGATTTTTCAAAAAAGAGGAGGATGAGGGCCGTTCTATTTACTGTTTACATTTTTTTTTTTCAAGATGGCTGCTAAGTATTTCAAATCAAACAGGCCACCAATTCTTCAGTTTGAATCAACCGCAAACTTATTTATACCTATTAGCTGCATGAGGACCTGTGTTAACACTAACACTAACAGGGTCGGATAACACTAAAAAGATTTGCTGGTAGGCATTCACTAATATTGTTTTATGAAACAGACGGTTACAAGTGTTCGAGAGCAACAAGTTAGATTCGGGAAAAGCTCCTAGGCCAGTCCTTTTGAAAAGATGGATTTTTTTTTTTATACAAAAATCAAAAAATAGTAAAAAGTAAAAAAAAAGGATGCGGCCCCAAAAAAGGATGGGGGCGGGGACGATCAACTGTTTTTTTAAATTTATTTGGCCTTATCGAGTTCTTGACAATTTTTGCATCGTCCTTTGGGTGGGACGTAAAGCCATAGGTCCAGTGTGTTGTGTAATACATGTAAAAGAACCCAGTGCACTAATCGTAAACAAAGCGAATTTGTCCCCTTGTGTACCTGGTTTGACTATCTGTACATGTATATTGCACTACAGCACCTTGAGGTAAAACGGTGATGAAACAATCGAAACGCACAGATTTGTATGCGCAGCGCACACAGGATTGGCAAATGAACAACCTCCTTGAGGGCGCCCTACTGAACTTATGTCATGTTCATAAGGTCTATAAACTTACTTTTCATTATCTCCTGACAGCAGCAATTTATTCTGTTGTGCAATAGTATCCCGAACACACTCTATCAACATATCACCGTGAGATTCACTGTAAAGAACAAATGCAAAACATACATGGATACAGCAGTAGGTTACCAACCAAAGCAGAATGTGGAGTAGCTTACAAGTGATTGGTTCCCTTGCCCCCCTTTTCCGCCTGGTCATGGCACCAATTAATGAACACTTCCCGAAAAATCAATTTTTTTTTATCTCTAGCTGTGCTCCGTGCTCATATTGTCACCATTTTCATGAAAACAACACATCTCAAAGGCACTGGACACCTTTGGTTATTGTCAAAGACCACTCTTCTCACTTGGTCATGTTGGTGTATCTCAACATGCGCATAAAATAACAAACCTGAGAAAATTTAAACTCAATTGGACGTCGAAATTGCGAGAGAATAATGGAAGAAAAAACACCCTTGTTTTATAAAGTTGTGTGCTTTCAGATGCTTGATTTCGGGACCTCAGCTGAGGTCTCACATTCAATTCAAATATTTACGTGAAAAATTACTCCTTTTTTCTCAAAAACTGTTACTTCAGAGGGGGCCCTTTCTCACGATGTATACTATCAACAGCTCTCCATTGCTCGTTACCAAGTAAGTTTTTGTGTAAACAATTATTTTGAGTAGTTATCATAGTGTCCATGCCTTTAAAATTACAAATTATTCATTACTACAGGACGGGGCCTGTATCTCAACAACTGCAGTTTGCATTTTCACTACGTGCCACAGGCCCAAAAAGGGCATTGTAATACGATGCAACAGAAGAGCGTAAAATGTAGGTCAAATCGCTTTTTTAGGTTTAAATAATTTTAGCATTTAAGACTCAGGCTTTTAGCGCAGGGCCACGACCCTGCCGGTTTTAAACGGCCATTTAAGAACTTGTTACTACCCTTTTATCCCCTTATTTAAAACTGTGTAAGTTTAATTTAGAATGTGGACATTGTGTTTTGTGGCCTACAAAAAGTACCCAGACCCTTTAAGGACACGACCGGGACAATTACCTTTTAACCGAGGTGATACAGATGATGTGACCTCTGTTGAGTACCTTCTCGCCTCCTTCCTCTTCGTTCAGCGCCGCTTGAGTCTGCAGCTGCAGATCAGTTCCTGCAGTCATCACCTCCACAGCAGACGATAGACCGTTGAGGATGCTGGCATCGTTGCTCTTAGGGCCACGGAGGGGAGGTAAACCTGCTAGGGACACCATCAGCTACGGGAAGATCATCATCATAAGACAACGTCAGCAATTTCACAAACAGCAAACTCATTACAAAAACCATACTTTTTGGCAAATCTGTGCTCTTACACTTGTCAGACATCAATTGAAGGCAGTGGACACTATTGGTAATTCCTCAAAATAATTATTATCATAAAACCTTTCTTGATTACGAGTAATGGGGAGAGGTTGATAGTATAAAACATTGTGAGAAACAGCTCCCTCTGAAGTGACTTAGTTTTCGAGAAAGAAGTAATTTTCCACAAATTTGATTTTGAGACCTCAAGTTTAGAATTTGAAGGTCTCGAAATCAAGCAGCTGAAAGCACACAATTCCTGTGACAAGGGTGTTTTTTTCTTTCATAGTTATCTCGCAACTCTGACCACCAATCACGCTCAAATTTTCACTGGTTTGTTATTTTATGCATATGTTGATATACACCAAGTGAGAAGACTGGCCTGTAACAATTACCAATAGTGTCCAGTGTCTTTAAACTTACACAGTTCGAAGATAATGATAGTTGAAAGCTTCCCTTCAAATATTACTTACTGAGGTGCTGTAGTTTTAGAGAAATAAGTGAAGCAAGTCACAAAATAGTTTTCGTCGCATCTTGCTTTTAAACTGTAAAAGCAGAGCCATAACAATGGGCCCTAGAGTTTGAGTTTGGTGCTCTTATAATCACATCCCAAACCATAGAGTTATATATAAGAACTAGAGGGCGCACGAGTGATGCTTCGTGCACAAACGCCACGGGACCGCAAGATGACAAGCGCGTCATTCTGCACGCGCGTTGAATATGAAATACATGTTTGAGGTTTTTTTTATTGAACGCTCACGCGATGCTGTTTGTTCAACTTACAAAATGGCCGCACAAACACACGCTGTGAGATAGCTGTTTTGTCAACTTAGAAAATGGCCGCCTGCTCGTTTACCGGGGCGCGTATATAGGCCAGTGCTCGCTCTAGTTCTTATACATAACTCTATGTCCCAAACAGACTTACCTGAGAAATATTCTGGTCCTCTTGGTTCCATGTATTGAGAGGCCTTGCCTGTGTGTCACTCGCCAAAACACTGATCTGAAACATTAAATTACAACAAAACTTCTTTGAACCCTCCTACTCTTGTAACGCCCTCCAGTAATAACATAAAATTTATAAGGCGCACAGCATCTGAAATAGTACCATTCAAAGGCGCCGTTGTCTGAAACATCAAAATACAACAAAATGTCTTTAAACCCCTCCTACTTGTAACATTTTCCAGCGAGTTGACCGACCACCACAAAGTAACATGAATTGTGTACAGTGACAAAATGATGCTAAGAAACTGAACAGTGTCAAATGTAATTTTAAGGGTTAACATTATTAATTTTGGTTTTATCCTTACACCGATGTTTATACTCAGTCTCCAATAAAAACATTACCAAGCAAGACACCATTTTTTAGTTACTACCACAGTCTGAAAACCAACTTTCTTTAGTTTGTGCCAGGTACTGAATGCTTGGGCAAATCAGTCACAAGAAGTACAAGCCGGGTACACCTGACCCCTAAACCGGGTAGTGGATGCACAGGGAAAACAACAAATTAATTGCTTGCAAAAGAAGGCAGAGTAGATGCCCTGCGGGAATCTCCGAATATGTAATGTACAATGTAATGTTATGCTTTAAGTATAATATAAGTTATCACACAAGCGCGAGTGGAATATGGAAAAATATAGCGCTTCTGCGTCCCATTACCAACGAGGCCGAAGGCCGAGTTGGATATGGGACGCAGACGCGCAGACGCGCTATATTTTTCCGTATTTCCACGAGCGCGTGGGATAACGTATTTATCTTCAAGCAAACTTGGCAAGTGACATAAAACACACAAGATGCAGGTAGTGATATTAGCCATGCAATATAGGTTTTTAAAACACACCTCTTGCTCGTTCTGTATTCTGGTTGGCTAAAACACGGTCACGTGGGATGAACTAATATAGGCTCGTGAACGCGCACGCCTGTTTTGCGGGAATAGTACCAGAGCGGGAACTAGTCTTTGCAAATAGTGCCCATGGTAACAGCGCCCTCTCTTGACTTGAACCCTAACCGTGAACAACAACTACAAAACTCCTTTTTCTGTTCTTATTTGTTACCTCCTTGCCAGTCAATATGTGTAAAGTATCGCCACTCCATTCTGAAAATCTGATTGGAGGATTAGCGCGTACTTGAAGATAAAGCCTTTTAAAAGGAAGCATTAACACTGCATACTAAATACTTTCTGTGAATAAAATCGCAGGCAAATAACTCGAGTGGGATTTAAACCCCATTCAAATATCCGGTTAATGGCGAATAGGTTTTCCTATCCGTAACCACGAATATCCGGTTAATTTTGGATAGTTGGCCAGCGGTATCCGAATAACAAAATTTCACTATTCGCCCAGCACTACCCATGACCTTCACACTTCTAGAGTCAGTGTCTTACCAACTAGACCACTGAGATTGTCCGGTAGCTATTGGTGTACGGGTAAAACCCAAAATTAATATTCTTCATCCCCAATGCAAATTCAACAAGTATATCATTGCAGTACCCGCTGCTATAACTTAGGATTTGAACTGCAGCTAGCTACCGGGCAATCTCGGTGGTCCCGTTAAGGCGGATGGTGTCTGGGAAGAAGTAGCCTTTCAGAAAGTTTGTGCGGGTTGTGCGGGTTGATGGAACAAGGAGGTTCATATAAGTACCGAGTATACAGTGCTAACAAACATCAGTGTATCCCAGATGCAAATTTAACAAAAGAAGTTCATATTGTTTCCTCTGGTAGAAAACATCTATTAGAAACCCTTTTGAAAATTAACATTTGTTAGAAACCCTTTATTTTGGCACATAAAAATCTGTTAGAAACCCTTATGCTCTTACCAACTTTCCCTTCGGGAAGATGTCAAATACAACCCTGCAGTACTCCAGAACGGACTCGATGCTACACGTCCACAACGACTTACAGAACGGCGCCAAGGGTATGAAACCTGTAGACCGAGTCTTGCTCAGAGCAACTACATCAAATTCAACTGGGTGTTCACATGACTCTGCAAAAAATGGCCCATGGTCCAGGACGTAGACGGTTTTGTGAGAAGCAGGGAAGGACATAGTTGATGGTGTCGAAATCTTCAGAGGTTGAAACAACTGTTGAAAAAACAAAATGGAATTATTAGTACGATTATAGAATGCAAGGCCGTTTCAAGGGTAAAAGTAAGAACAGGCCTGTACATGTATGTTTCATTTTTGAAAGGGCAAGGGAATTAAGGCATTTTCTCCTTGGTAAAGGGTACTCTATGAGGAAATTGTTATGAGGAAATTGCAAATTTCAACTGGGGATTTCAAGGGCACCAAGGCAATGACCAAGGGGCACAGAGGCAATCACGGTGTTGCCTCTATAAAGTATAAGGCTTGTGAGAAGATTCAAATAATAAACCACAAGAGAAACTGATTATTTGAAAAATATTAATGGGTTTAAAGGAAATATTTATCGGAGGGGATGGGGACTTGAATCTGCTTTCCATAATCATGGAGATTGTCAAATTTGCTCATAATAACATGGAAAGATTGGTTCATTTTCATGGAACTTTCTATGGAATTAGGGGAGTTGGCAGCTCTGTTCCCACTTAAACTTAAATGTAAAGTGTAACTCTTCCTATTTTGTGTTATCATGAAAAATAAAGCAGAGTTTGACGGGTAGACAGATATATAAAAACCCCAAGGTATTGGAAGTTGACAAACTAGTTCCCAAGGTAGAGGAGCTCAATCTCAAATCGTGCACTTTATCTGCAGATGTCTGTGCAAATCCCAACAGTACGCTTTAATACAAGCATTAACACCCTCCTACTCAGATACGACATTCAAAACCTAACGTTTACATCCTGTTTGACACACATGCAGTACCATTTTAGCAGTGTTGATGATAAGCTGTACTACCACTCAAACCATTCAGGTAGTGTCTATGACATACATTTTGTAGTGTATGGTAACCTCGTAGCCAGGGGCAGATCGATCAACCACACACCGCCTGGTATCACTCAATTCAAAGTCATAGAGTGGGATCCTTGATGCACCACTTACACAAATCCTCATAGGATTCTGTACCAGCTGCACCACCATTCAAACCATTTTGGGAATCAACTGTGTGCTGTACCATTCAAAACCATTCACTTGAATGGTTTCAAATGGTGTATCAACTTATTTCAAAAAGGCACCAATTGTAGGGAGGTTTTAATGCACAACAAACACACTCAATTTGGACATTGGTTCTGATTTTTTCAGGTGAAAATTTCACTCTTCTTGAGAAATTTACCAGGCATGATCGTACGAAACTTCATTGGAATTTGGAGCCATGTATGCATCAAGACAAATTAAGCTAAACTGGGGATGGTTGTGCCCGAAATGTGCATGTGCATACTATTTTTAGCCGCTCTATAGATATCGTGCTTTCTTTCCCTTTTTGAAATAATCCTGGGAGGGGGCGTTATAACAATTATATGGAGTTCGAGCTTTCTTTCCCTTTTTGAAAAAATCCTTTGTGAGTGAATGTGACACTTCACTTTGTATGAAGCTTTATCTTCCAGTACGCGCTAATCCACCATTTAGATGCTCGAACTGGAGGGTGGTTTTAAAAAGCTTAAACCTACTCCCAGTTTTTAAATTGCACTCTGCATATAAATTGCATCAGGCTCCGCATACTGACAGTGCAAAAATTACAGGATAACTTTGTGCATGCATGCTGTTTGTCACAAAATAACGTTCTGCTATATATGTTTTTGGATAACTTTCCGTATGGTGCCACCACTTTTTCACTCATTTTTACAAAAAGGGATATCTCATTGAGGTAAATTAGATACTATTACTATATTATTTCATATCGAATGAGAAAGTGGTGGCGCCATACGGAAACTTTTCCATTGTTTGAGCATAAGTGACCTACTACTAGTATCGTAGGAGGTCCTGTTTTCGAGGTGTCCCTTAAATCGTGGCAAATCTTTTACCTCTCTGTGCGCGATGTAAACAGTCCCTAGATACAAATTATGTGGTTTTATTTGCCAAGCAAAGAGTCTCCTCTCCCGTGACCAAAACTTAGAAACAGAAAAGGCTCCACTGGATATTTGCACTAGTAAATGCAAAAAGTTTGATATTTTAGGCATTTCTACAAGGTACAAAAATATGTCATAATGTTGAGGCCATATCAAAAATATTTGCACACCAAAAGTTTCATCAAACACTATTTCAATTCAAAATTCATGATGATCAAATCATGTGACTGAATATTTTGCTGAGCATTCTGGGAAAAAAATACAGAGGCTTAAAGACGCCATGTGCCTTATATCATTTTCTAATATTTTTGGAGATTTTTTTTTTAACCCTCATATCAATATTATTATTAATATTAAAATTTAAACGATCAGCTTGTTGATTCAATTATAATTGCTTATATCTGCTTTATTATAAATTTTAAGAGAGAACAAACAGAAAAAAATAAGTAAAAATCAGATTTGAAAGCCAATGATTATTCACACTTTTTATTAAATTATTTATTTTTGTTATTTTTTGCAAATTACCATGGTAATTTTAAAATTTCATTAAAAAATATTTTTAATAAAACGAAGACAACTGCTGGCTATAGAGTCATACACAGAGTCTCAAAGAACACTTGTAGTCACTGTAGATGTTTCTTCCATGTATGGCTTCACCGGGAAACCATGCTTTCTTGTTTGCCGTGAAAACAGGAAAAATTCAAAACAAATGGGGCCATTTGAAGTCATCGAAGATCGGTGTGTAGTGTGAACATTTCAATGTCCATCAAGTTTTAATATATGTTTGCATACTTCATATTAACGAAGGGCATCAGTTGATATAAGGCATCATTATTTTTTCCCCAATTCAAAGAAAAAGGCATAATAGCGTGAAAACTGGTTAGGGGAGGACACAACAACAAGAAACTTTATTCTCAGCATATGATGAAGTCTGCAAAATACAGACTGTGCATGACGTGAGTAAACTGCAGAGCATCTGTCACAGGTGGAACTTGCACAGTCTTTCGGTAAATGGGAATCGAAGCTGTTTTGGATTTCGAAAACGTGTGATTTATGAAATCTGAGGGGCGAATTTATCCCTTTTTGTAAAAATGGGTGAAATTTTTAAAAGGTGGTGGCGCCATACCCATATAGTGCCATCCATACGGATGGTTATCCGAATATTTATTTATAATCCTGACACTGACAGCATACTGTAACTGTGTACTCTCCTCATCTGTCATAAACCACAGGACATGCAAAACAGAAGGATACTTACGGTTCGTAAACTGTCGGCTGACTGACTGCATAGACTGAGAATGGGATACACAATTCACTCCCACACCACACTGACCATGCTGACTGTAGTACTCTCTCCTCATCAACTCTCTCCTCAACAAATGACGGTAGTACTAGTAGATTAGTTAAGAACCTCCTTCCTTCAGTCGTTTCACAACCAGAAACTCTAGTTGTTGGTGTCTTCACATACAATGACGCACCCGAAGGAACCTCCGAGATCTGTTCTTAAAATTCACAAGGAAAAACCAGAATATAATCCCGTGAAAGTTGCCACATTACTCACAGAAAATGTACACAAACGAAAACGGGAGCACTGAACGCAAGTTACAAGGGCGCCACCAAGTGTGTAGCTAGAGTCGAATTAAAATGCCGCCCTCTTGTGTCTTCTAAAACCCAGACATTATTGCCCTTCTTGAGACTTTATTACAAAATGAAATGTTTTGGGCTGATAGTACGTTTTACACCTATTAAAGTACCATGCTCACTTTGATTGGTTTAATTTGAAGTATTTAACCCATACACCTCAATTTTATCAAGTTGTTAAACAAAAACAGCAGCTCCATCTTAGGGTAAAAAATGCCCCCCTTTGATTTGCGGCCCAAAATACAAATTATACATACAGTAATGCTTATCTGTTACCGTTTCTAACTGCATTCTGTAATGCTTAACGGTAATTCATCCCAATGTGTGGCCATCTCCGAACTAGTGGCTGCAGCCATAACTAGTATTCTGAGCCGTCATGTGTTCAGTTTGGACCTAGCTCCTTTGTAAAGAAACCCTGATTTAACAGTCATAGTGGCACCGTGCCGGTGGCCACATACGACCTAAACTTACTGGTGGCTGGAAGGAAAAAGTAGTCTGGCACCAGAAAAATAAAAGAGACCCTCTACGAAATAAACCAGGCACAATCTTCAAATTTAAGAATCACCAAGTTTATTTACTCCCCATGGTTTCTTACAATTAATTGATATTTATCTCATAACATACACAAATACTCTCACAAGTAACCAAAAGTATCATTCTGTAATGAAACTCAACACAGAGACTTCTGATAACATTGTAATTTCCTTCAATTTTATCAGACAGCATAATTTACAAGATCTTATTATTCTGAGACGGCTGGAAATACTGATGAAAATCTTTTCTTTAAAACAGAAGCAAAATGATTAAAAACCATAATGTTAATTACAGGGGTAGATCCAGAGTGGAAATGTTAATAGATCAAGGCAGCCACACGTATAGTATTTTATCAAGTCCTCCTGGGTTTATTGAGATCATCCTGAAGGATTTAAAACTTGACACTTTTGACGAGTCGTTTCTAAAACAGTCATGGTGCCTTCTCAAAACCTAATCTTGGGCTTGAGCTTCTGCTTGGGCTCTTTCACCAATTGTGTAGAAGTTGGTATTTTCCAGTGTGCTTCAATGAAGCCAGCAGCCAACTTCATGAAACCCTGGGATTAATCCTATCTCGAGTCAGGACAAGTAGTTTGTTCTAAAGGATGGGTTCAATGTAACTAGCCTCACGTCCACAGGTTAAGCCTAAGTCAGGAAGAGTTTGGTGAAATCGACGGTTTGAGCCTTTAGGTTTCACAAAGAGATAAGAATAGTCTTTAGTCCTAAGTTAGGACTAATCCTAGCTCATTTTAAATCGACCCCAGGAGCCGAGTTTGGAAAAAGCCCAAAGTTTGGTAACAACTTTTTATTCACATGCTCGGATCTTTTTCTGTTTTTTCTCTTCCTTTTCTTCCCTGTACACGGAAATCATCAAAACAATGGAACCATCAGACATCATAAACATCATGTTTGTTGCATTAACTAGCAAAATGGTCTTTAGACAAGTTTTGTTAGACTTTTTGTTTTTCTGTTGTTTTTTTAATCCAAAATTGATAGATGTTCAAGTCAAGTACATAGCAGGTAAGGACACTGTACTCAAAGCTCGTCCTTCTTCGCCCTTCTAAATTTGATGGGACATGAAGCTGAAGTTCCCCTGCTCGGTGTAATGCAAGTAAAAGAACCCGGTTGCACTTACCCCTGAGAGATGGGGGTTTGCCGAGGTGCTTTTGGCAATGGCTGCTGAACGATCCGCAGCACCTTGTAGACACTTCAAGGTGCTACATAGTTATGCATGGGTCGCATAACTCATAAACTTCAAAATCCTGTCTTAAAAGGGTGTATTTTTGCTATAGATTTATGGGTGGATATGTGCGCTATACAAGATTCCGACATATTTATTTATAACATTTCTTGAGGTCCCATATTTAAAACTTAAAAATGTGTAATTCCCTCGCTGCCTTGTTGCCAAATAAATCAAAACTATTTAACATTAAGCAAATATATGATAAGCAATAATAGTACACAGAAAGTCAGTTACTTAATTACATTAGGATTATGGTGACTAATTGAAGACCGATACAGCATGGGACAAAATTAAAAGGGAGTTTACATGCAGTTTCAAGAAATAAAACTCAAATATTTGTTTGGCCATCAGCTTGGTTTTGTTGGGTCCCAGGTAATATTTTGCCAATTAGACCACACACATAGTTGCTGAAGCATTTCTACAATGTAAACAGTTTGTTTTTAGTAGTTCACTTTTAAGTGCATTGCCTAATTATTTTAACATATCTTTTACACTAGTGGAACATAAACTGAATTATAAGTTACGAGTAGCTACACAAATAATAGAGATTTCAATACCTACCTGACATAAACATCATGAATGCATATGGCATTAGAAATTTTAAAAACTCAACCAGCGCAGACAGTTTCACTTTTAGTTGTTGGCACGCGCAAAGTTAATACAGGGCCGTTCTTATCGTTTTACATGGATTTAACATGTTATGTACAAATTGGTAATTCCCATATTGTAAATCATGTCTACTTTATGTAAAAGGTAAATTACAACTTCTAATTGAATGGTTCTTATCTCTTAAATAAAAAATTTAAATGAAAAAAAAAAAACATCTGCTACTGCCACAGGAACGGAGGTGTCTTTTTGATAATAAAAACACACACACACATAGCAATAATCTTTTAACAATGATTTTGATAAATGTGCAAATATTTACCTTCAGTTTTCAATCACGACCCGGAAGTTTGATAGCAGGACCGACACTAAACTCATTCCTGAAAACCTACAACACTGATCTATGCCAACGTATGCTGTCCAGGACAAAACTAAACAGTCAATGGGGGAGGGAATAAACACAAATCAAATACAACGTTCAAAATGCTACATTTTCTTTTTAGCCGTCAATATTTGTACACTGCTGTGACTGATTTACAATTGGTGAACACAAACCATAGTCAGCATGGTTTTAAAATGGAAAAACATTCATTTGAAGATTGAGGCGATATGTTTGATGCACCAATGACCGATACCTTGGATTGTAAAACCTTGAGCCTCTTCCAATCGCCCGTTCTGGGCTCTTTTTTTGTGGGCAGACTACATGACTGATATGCAGTTGTTGTGAAGGGCTCGGCAGTCCTTGGTACATTTGGACGGGCCCCAAGGTAATGACCAAGGGGCATGCTGAAGGCACCTTGCAAGGGCATAGAGGCACCTTGCAGGGCAATGGAAGCAACTTGCAGAGCAAAGAGGCACCTTGCAGGGGCATAGAGGCACCTAGCAGGGGCACTGAGGCCCCCTCAAAATGGCCTAAATCTGTGAGCTTAGTCTTGAGAATTCGCTTATAAGCAAAGAGAATTTCCTTCAGTCACAAATGGGAAATCTCCAGGGAGAGATTGTGTGAGCCAGAACCAGATTGGAGTCCACATTTGAAAAAGTCACCCTCTGATAAATTTGTGGCCATGCACTGAGCTATCGCATGTAATTAATTGTACAAGATATGCGATAGCTGTTGAGTTGGGTTCTATCTTGTGTAATCCTGGAGTTTTCCAGGGAAGAATGCGGTTATCCCATTTACCCCTAGTAACAGGTTGCTTGATTTTGCACTACCTCGTTACCTTACTCCACAGGTGTGATGGCTCGTTGCATTGATAACCGCTAGTTGGGGTAAGATTGTTTCTATTGGGGTTGGTTTGGAGTCCTAGGTCTCGCTCAATGGTGCAGCAAGCGCAAAGAATTTAAAATCATTCACCCTTTAAAGGGTTAAAATTTACAGATTTTGAGTCTGGTTCAATGCAGAGTACAAAAAAGAAAAATCACAGAGTCACAAACAGGGAAAGTCAAAGGCTTTGCAATTTAGTCCTGTCCTTCTTTCATTTTTTTCATTTTTTTTTTGACAGAAGAATGTCGTCCAGGCAAAAGTTTATATCATGGCAAGAGCTTTATCACAACAATTCAAATGGCACATGCATTCTTATTGTCTCGTTTTTTGTTTTGTTTTTCATTTAACCCAAACAACCGAAAAACCCTTCATTTGATGGATTGAGTGGTTCTAAACACCCGAACGCCCCCCCCCCCTCTCCATCTAAGCATGAGGCCAGGCACCAATACCATTCAAGTACAGACATTTTGGTGTCAAGTCACTTTTGAGGGGAGCATTTTGTATATTTGGGAAAACTGATTACAGAGTTTGGGTTAAAGATTCTAAAATCATGATATCAACTTAAGTACCTGGACCAATGTGGCAGACTTCGAAATTTGGAATTCCACACCAGATGTTAGGTCTTTCCATTAAAAAAAAAGCCAAAGCCTCTCCAAGTCCCCGGATGAGTCAATTATACACCACCCTAACACCTGTGCAAGAGCCTAGGTGCAAAGGGTGCTCTGCGGAATCTAGAAAGGGGGGGGGGGGTACTTTCTAAGAGCCTCAACACGAGCAGCCCGACTTATCCTGTTTGTTGTCGTCGGTGAGTTTTATCTGACTGGGGAAATCATTGTACATGTCTGTCTCGGGTTCTTGTGCGAGGGCGTTCTTGGCTATTGTCTGGAAGGCCTGCTCGACGTTAATGGATTCCTTGGCGCTCGTCTCGAAGTAAGGGATGCTGTTCTTGCTGCTGCACCAGTTCTGTGCCCGTTTGGTTGAAACCTGAGAGGAAAGAAGTGACGATTTAATTATAACCCTTTGGGGCCCAGCTACCTCCCCAGGTATTAAGGAAGCAATTATGGTGAAGTGCCTTGCTCAAGGCACAAGTGTCATGACCGGGATTCAAACCCACACTCTGCTGCTGACAACACCAGAGCTTTGGTCTGGTGAACTAGACCTCTTGGCCACAACACACCAGAAAGATTGAGTTTCAACCTTTGAAAGCAAGCTTTTCTGTAGTGTGAGAATGTGTGCTTCACACATGAGTGGTCAACCGTCCTACCGTCAATTGCACAAAGAGTTAGGACTCGTCTTATCTCGAGTTAGGACGAGTAACTCGTCTTAACTTAGGATTAATCTTAAGGTCTGCATGCTACAGTGCAGGGTTGGGACTCGTCCTAAGTCCTAAGATTAGTCTTAAGTTAGGAAGAGTTTTGTGAAATCGACGGCTGGGCACCAGCTGTTGTTCATGTCAACAGAATTTAATATTGAGAGCGTTAACCCTTTGGTGTACAGATAAATTATTTAAAAATCAAGAAAAGAACATTTCCAACCATATTTTTCTCAAAAAAAATTCTATAACCCCCCCCACCCCTGTGGACATCACACCAATCAAAAGCTCAACAGTATATTTGGAGGTTGTAGTTTTTAAGTTATGACAGCTTATATAAGTCAAATTTGACATGCTTGGGGTGGTCGCTAGCTACCGCTTTTGCACTACAGGGTTAACCCTTCTACTGCCCGACCATTATATTATAAGTATCATCCACTGTGGTTTTGGAATGATAGATCAACTATGCCAGCCTGCAAAATGATACCATATGGTATGCATCTGCGTGGTGCACATATGTACACAGTCCTGTTCACAGTTGTGCCCCCAGAAATGCAACACTCGTGCACCGAGTGTTACTATCATTTTAATATTCTTATAAGAACACTTACTTGTCTACTCTCCATGTCAATCTTGTTGCCTAGTACAACAAAAGGGAAATTCTCAGGATCCCTTGGACTGGCCTGGATCAAGAACTCGTCACGCCAGCTGTCCAGCGACTTGAAGGAGTTCTGATTGGTTACATCAAAGACCAGTACGCAGCAGTCAGCGCCACGGTAAAACGCGACACCAAGGCTCTGGAATCTTTCCTGGCCGGCTGTGTCCCATATCTGGAAGGGGCACCAAAAAAATAGAGTGCAAGATTTGAGTAAAGATGTGCGGAGATCCATCTAAATGTCTTCAATTTCTCATTCCTTGCATATCCTACAGCCACACTATTTTCTTGAATAGGATTTTGATAGATTGGGGAGCGTTAAGGCCAGTTTATAGTCGGTCCCACGATGGTCGTGTGATGGAAATCTTGACGCGCGACACAGTTTACCTCGCTGAGGCACAAAAACTGTGTCTTCTGTGATCGCACGTCAAGATTTCCATCGCCCGACCATCGCGCAACCAACTATAAACCGGCCTTTAGGATTAGCATATATGACCTTTGACCCGATTCAACTTACCTGCATTGTGACGAGTCTATCCTCTACCATGACTTCTTTTGTGAGGAAGTCTGCACCAATAGTGGCCTTGTACTGGTTGCTAAACTTCTTGTTGACATACTGGTTCATAAGCGAAGTTTTGCCAACACTAAAAACAATCACAGCATACAGTTGTTATTGTAAATAGTATAATGTCTTTCTATTAATAAAACTAAGGAATCCTCAAAAGTACATTGGAATGTTCTGTAGGCCTGAAGATACTTTTAAAGAGAAGTTCTTGAAAGTCACACAAAAACAGTGAGATGAAAATTATTTATTTAATTAAATATCATATACCCAGTATTACAAGCTAAAACTAGGACAAAAATTATTTTTGTGACATTGTTTTAAATAATAATAATAATTGTTGTTTTTCTCATTTCTCAAAAACTACAGTCCCTCAGCGAGTAATATTTTAAGGTGAGCTTTTTTTAATTATTATCTTCAAACGGTGTAAGTTTAATGTAAATCCGGGGACATTGTGTTTTGTAATACAAAAAGTACATAAATCCTTGAAAAAAAACATGAGAACCAATCAAAATTCAATCAAAGTGATCCGGCTGACTAAAAATCACTGGATTTCATTTTAAGTAGTTACAAATGAAAGCTATAACTGGTCCTGGCTGGCTAGTTACTAAAAAAGTTACAGGCAAACTCTGTATTCACCATGCAGTTCTGTCACTGTGCGTTAAAGACAGTGGACACTATTGGTAATTGTCAAAGACTAGTCTTCACAGTTGGTGTATCTCAACATACACATGTATGCATAAAATAACAAACCTGTGAAATTTTCAGCTCAATCGGTCGTCGAAGTTGCGAGATAAAAATGAAAGAAGAAAAACCCTTGTCACACGAAGTTGGTTGCTTTCTGATGCTTGATTTCGAGACCTCAAATTCTAAACTTGAGGTCTCGAAATCAAATTCGTGGAAAATTACTTCATTCTCGAAAACTATGTCACTGTAGAGGGAGCTGTTTCTCACAATGTTTTATACTATCAACCTCTCCCCATTACTCGTAATCAAGAAAGGTTTAAAGATGATAATTATTTTGAGTAATTACCAATAGTGTCCACTGCCGTTAAACAAAGCAGTACAAAGCACCCTCATGAGTGCCAGGGGTACATGATGTGCAATCTGGTACTGTGTGCTTATAACAACATAATTCAAAAACCATACAATTTTAAGTTGGTTGAAAGATGAACTGTTCAATTCACACGGCTTTGCCTTGTTTGAAAATGTTTAATTGTTCCGCTCGTTACTTAAAGATATGTTTTGCTTTACTCCGTAATACATGTAACTGTTGTTATTCTTTTATGAGAGTATGAAAATAAATGTACTTTGAATTGAAAAAATTGAATGGAATTATAATTTGAATACTATTGCCGCAGAATTGTGTGTTACATGACCACAATCACAAAAAGTCAAGATGTGTCAACACTGTTTATAATAGAAACAATTCTTATCTTCAGTTGAATGCCTTCCTTTTAAACAGTTGCTGGTGGTTCAAACTGAGTACCCTACTTCAAATGATTTCTTTGCTGATATTGCCTACAGCCGCCCTCAGATCGACCCAAGTTTTGTTTGCGCCGCGACAGAACCATCGCAATCAAGCAGATATTTAATGCTCAGATCACTGTAAATGTGAATGAGATTGTCGTGGAATAAGCATCACTTCATCAACGACAGGAGACCAAATGTTTAAATCAGTTTAAATTTTCATAATCAGCTGCTAAAGGAAAAATCAGTCAGTTAGCATAAAATTGGTTGGCTGATTTGTACTTCTATTTCCCTCACACAAACACCCCAAGTGTTCTTTTGTGACATAATGTATATCGGTAATTTTCACAAATACATAACCTCAATTCATTCCATCATTGTAACAATTGATGCGTTTTCCCCCTACATTAGGGAAATCTCATACTGAACAAATGTTAGTCCAATAAAAGAATCAACACCAGGCTTGATACACTCAGATTCAGTTTCTAGATGCGCATAAAGCAAGATTGTCAGACGTACGTGTCGTTTCAGGTGTTGGTGTTTTCACACTGCCTTCTGATCAACTGATACTATCTTTAAAAAAAAAAACATGCTGCTTTACACACCATACTACATGTTTGTGCAACTGAGTGCAAAATCCAAAAAATTTTCCAAAACCATAGAGACAGGGATCAAACTACCTTGGAGTAAGTGCAGTTAGTGACTTTGAATACTGATATACTTGCAATACATGGATAAACAATATTTTTACATTTGAAACTCAGAATACAGTGTATTTTGATACTGTAGAGACACGAGAAGGAGGCCGCTCCTCTATGGGAACATGTATATTCAGACAGCATACTAAGACCATGGAGGTAGACCTAAACTGATTTTACGGGGTGGTGGGAAAAATTTGTTCCCCTTGCGTTCAGACAGCTACGAGTTAAAGCCATTGGACCCTTTCGGTACAGACAAAAAAATAAAAGTTCACAGATTTACAAATAACTAACAGGGTTTACAGAAGGTAGTGGTGAAAGACTTCTCTTGAAATATTATTCCATGAAATGCTTTACTTTTTGAGAAAACAGTAAAACAATATCAATTCTCGTTAGCGAGAATTACGGATTTATTTTAAACACATGTCATGACACGGCGAAACGCGTGGATACAAGGGTGGGTTTGCTTGTTATTTTCTCCAGACTCCGATGACCGATTGAGCCTAAATTTTCACAGGTTTGTTATTTTATATAGAAGTTGTGATACATGGAGTGTGAGCCTTGAACAATACTGTTTACCAAAAGGGTCCAATGGCTTTAAACCAGATACAGTTATCTTGTTTTAAGAGGTCAAATCAGACGCGACCCTCTTACTCTAACATTCGGTTAATTCAGAGATACTTGTCCTATGTATTGGTCACCATGTGTTTTCGTAAGGGTGACAGAGGTCAATGGGTCATGAATAATTCAAATGTAAGTGGTACATTGTGACTTAGAAGCAAGTCATTGTACATTATTCAAATCTAACTTGCAAATGACTTATTGTCACAGTGTGGGGTGGAAAAGTGTACGTGTCCAACTTGTATTCATTAGAAAAAATTTAAAATGGCAAAAACATTATGTGAGTCATATAAAACAAAAATTGAATGAACAAATGCTCACGCATTGCCACAAAATATTATATGAATTACTCTGAATTCCACTTCACTGCCAGTCCAGATTAATACCTTGTAATTATATTCTGCAACAATGCACTTATATATCCAACCGATATTAGTATAATAAATTGATCGTGTCGTCTTCTTACCCGCTGTCTCCTAGGATAATGACCTTCAATAGAACCTTCTTCCTTGAAGTCATTTTGTTCTTTTTAGAAGAATTCCTTCAACCTGAACGGACAAAAAAGAAGAGGGTACAGTTAAAATATGTGAGTTTCTGAATGCTGAGTTGTTGAACAAAAGACCTTTGCACACTGCACTGCTGCAGATTCGCCATACAAAACCATTTTTCTCCATAAACGCATGTTCTTAAAACTATAATCAATGGAAACTAGGTTTTCAGATACAGCTTTCTCGAATGTTGAATCCGACCTAAAATAAAAACATCCGGTTTAACTCACAACAGACAACCCATTGACCTCCGTATCATTACGTAAACACACAGTGACCAATGAATAGGACAATAAACGGGATGTTAGAGTAACAGGGTCGCGTTTGCTTTAACCTCTTAAAACCAAAGATGAACCGCAATGGGTTTAACTAGTGCTGTCTGAACGCAAGAGGAACAACTTTCTACAATACAACCACCTCGAAAGTTAAACCGGTTCGAGTCTAACTTAGTACGCTGTCTGAACATACCCAGAGTCAACAGGGTGCATGTGTCAACATGTTTGATGAAGCGTTTCCCTAAACCTTGACATCAGATACACAATGACTTCTGAATGCATTCAACATGAAGTACCTCCACATGACAATACATACAAGCCAGGCAGTCACATGTTAACCTTGATGCTTTAGAAAGCATATTGTTAAAAGATTCTTTCGTTGAACAAGAATGACAGATTTAAAGAATAATAGTCAGGGCTCTTCCAGAATAAAACAAACAACAATTTTAAGACAAACATAAATTGGTTAAAAAGGAGGACATACTACAATGTAAGAGATCAGCGTTCTCCCATTACTGTGGTCTGCTTGTGTAATGCCAGATAAAGCACCTGATGACCAGTCAAGATTCACTCTGAGAGATCGAACTGGCTAAATCAGTTTGAAAAGGGTTACCCTATTGAAATGTGGAACATTGAAGAATGTGATGGACTAGTAAAATGCCAAGCTAACCTGGTCGTCCTAGCCAGTAACTCAAAAAGTTCAGGACAAACCCTGTATAATGCAGGCCTGATACTTCATTTCTGTAAGGGCAAGGCCCTTTGGGAAAAGGTTAAGGACACCACGGCTAAGATGGAATTTTACATTTTGACTAGACTATCTCAAAGGACACCATGTGAATGAACCAGGGGCATCAGGGCAAGTGCCTTCATTGCCTCTGTGAAGTATCAGGCATGTAAATGTACATTATACAATACATGTATCATAGTCGCCCTGTGATTATACACTTCAATATCAATCAATTTTGTACTGTGAATAAATATCGAAATTTCTCAAACACTTTAAACCAGTCAAATAGACAAAAAGTTGTGTTCAACATGTAAGGCCAAAGTAAAAAAAAATACCAGTTGATCATCCAGATTTTTCTAAATGGCCCCTTAGTATTTAAAATCAAACAGGCCACCTATTCTTCAGTTTGAACCCGTCGCAAACTTATTTTATAATTTGTTGCATGAGGACCTGTGTTAACACATTAACAGGGTCGGATTACACTAAAAAGGTTTGCTGGTTGCCTACCACTTTTATTGTTTTATGAAACAGACTGTTACACGTGTTCGAAAGCATCACGTTAGATTTGGGAAAAGCACCTGGGCCAGTTCTTTTGAAGAGATGGATTTTTTTTAATATTTTTTTACAAAAATCACAAAATACAAATTAGTAAAAAAAGATGTGGCCCCCAAACAGGATGCGGGCGGAGACGATCAACTGGTTTTTTAAATTTTATTTACAGTTTTACTGTAAATAAAACGTGAGTTTCATCACTTTGATAAATAGCAATAGCAACTGCAAAGGGTACTGTCCTCATAACTGCTTCCTGCCATACATATTGGTAAGAATTAAATTGAGTACTTTGAACTGCAGTAATGTACGGTTACACAAACAACCAAGTGGGAAAAAGATCACAACTATTAATTACTGTTGTTGCAGTGTTTGGAGTCAGATCAATGGTAAAGCTAACATAATCTGCACATCAGTGTACATGTGTGTCAAGAACGTAAATGTACAACGTAACATAGCCCTGGCGGCCTTACACTTTCGTTTTGTACTACAGTGACGTCCTGGACATCAGGGTACATTTCTGGGGCGGAAAATTTTTACAGCTTCATAACTCAAATCTTACCTGCAAGAAAGCACTAATTTCAACAGATTCACATTCAATGGTAGCATATATTTTTCTGCGGTGGGTTTTGATCGTCATATATTCTTCACAAATCCGTCATTTTCATGAATTAATGCAGCTCCCAATGTTAAGGAATTCCCATTTTTGTTCGTACTCTCACAGTCTGCTGTGTGTGCGCAAGACGCACGACGCGCAAATTTTGAATTGTGTTGTTAACGCTGTGCAGTCAAGATACAGTGACCAAGAATTTTTCATGCGTCTGAGCTTGCATCATGCGCCTTGCACGCGAATGTCTACGCGTACGCACGACAACAGACAACACTGTGAGAAAACGATTGAAACAGGAATTTTTTAGCGTTGGAAGCTGCATTATTTCCCGAAAATGATGGATTTGTGAGGAAAATATGAGGACCAAAACCCACCGCAGAAAAATGTATGCCGCCATGGAATGTGAATCTGTTGAAATTAGTGGCTTGTTGCAGGTAAGATTTAAGTTATGAAGCTGTGAAATTTTTCCGCCCCAGAAAAGGGCCTCAATAGTTAGGACTCTGTTCCTGTGTACAGAGAAAGAGTCCTATATAGGGCTAAACGTAACATTGATATACAGTTGATGTACAATCATGTACAGGTCCCCACAATCATGACAATGGGATGATTCGACCTTGGCATCACTTATGGTACAGTACACTACAGTATACTGTACATGTGTTTTTGTGTATCACTATGCATCACTGGTTTTGGGGTTCTATTTTTCCCATCCTGTAGAGTTCAATGTGTATAATAATAATTTCTTATTTGATGTCCTTTTCTTTGTTAACTTCTACATGTGCAATTCAGTTTTTAACTGCGATACATGTTTTAATAAACCATTTTTGAATTGAATTGAATTGAATAAACAAACTTTAGTCTGTTTGTTTGTTTGTTTGTGTGTTCAGTGAGGGTTTTTTGGTGGTAGGGAAGGGGGTAGAAGGTTGTTTGTGTCCTCATTTGCATGTATCTGGACAAAGCTTGATCTAAAAGTAGCTATGAAAAAAAAACAAGTTCAATGTATTACAATGGGGACAATTTTCATGCACACATTTCTGACAACTTTTGTTATGGACATTTAGTATTAGGAAAGTTTCAGACTTTAACTGCTCCAGTCACCACGTGCCTCCTTTACATGCTTTAAGCACTAGCTGTGTCAGCAAAATGGTGCATGTACTGTTTGCTAATGTACTCAAATCTACACCAATGTACTGGAATGGTGACAGTCAATGTGTTACAATTCTTGGTGCAGCAGCAAACTCAAAATGCCACTTACAACATACATGTATGTATACATGTGATGAGGCAAGTTGAGTTATAAAAATCAAACATGTCTGCTACAACAATGTACACATTAGGCCTACTATGGAAAGTTTCAGTTTTGAAGTGTACATGAATGCTAACTTCATGTACATTCTGCTGATCAGAAACACCAACACTAAGAATTGATTTATTTCAAATTGATTTACTTGACAAGTTTACATATTTTAAAAGGATAGCCCCATAAATTCTTCCAATCCACTCCATATCCTTGGCCCCAGTACATTTGATATCAAATTCTTTTGCCTTTAAATAAAAAAGATTGATCTGCAACGATCTGCATCATGAAACTACCGATCAAATGCTTCTGCAGTTGTAGATAGCCCTACGCCTGGATTTGTTCAAAAAAACATCACGCGTTATTAAGCCTGGACGATTATTGCAACAGTCTTCTAATTGGAATCAACCAAAAACTCAAAAGGAGGCTAAATAACGTGCAACGAACAGCTGCCAGACTCATCACAAAGAAACGCAAGTTCGACTCTATCACCCCGGAACTCATCACACTTCACTGGCTCCCAATCCAACAAAGGATCGACTTCAAGGTCATCGTTCTCATGTTCAAGGCCTTACATCAACAAGTCCCTCATTACATCATAGACATTCTGCAAGTTGGTGCTGAACGGAGACTCCTTCGGTCAAACAGCTCCTGTTCACCATACTATGTAGTTCCAAGAACAAGTCACATCACTTTTGTCGATAGAGCCTTCTCGGTATATGGACCCAAACTCTGGAATAAACTTCCCAATCACATCAGGGACACAACATCACTCAACACATTCAAGGCACTTCTGAAAGCCCACTTGTTTCAGGAGGCCTACCATCAATGACTTTTTATTTCTTCTGTGCCTCAGCGCCTTTGAGCAAACTTTTGATTTAGGCGCTATACAAATTACGTTTGATTGATTGATTGATTGATTGATTAGGATGTTGAAAACAACAATGCCGATATGGATGTTGGTTTTGAAATCATCAAAATATTCTTTTTTTCAAAGACTGTACAATATTCCAGGATACGTTATTTTAAAACCACCTTTGCGTCTTTTCCAAAGAATTTCTAATAATCTGACAGGTAATTCAAGATTTGTTTGAGCGCAACCCACTTAGGCCTTAACCCATACACTTTGTATCTACGTCTTCACATCTAGACATGATGGTCTCTCTTTAGGCAGTGCCGTTCTTGAAATGTTTATGTGCTGTGTGAATATATATGACGTCAGCCTAATGTTTCTTAAAGCGCTGCCATTAGAAAGATGTTAATAAATCCATCACCTCGATCCCATGGTTATTATGCTAACTTTATTATTTACGAACTGAGTGTTGCCGTGGCCACTCGTGAGTGCGAAGCTTTAGGGGACATTCCCTTGGCCAGAAATCACCACTTTGTCGGGAAATGTCGGATTATGGTCGGACACACAGAAAATACAGGTCAAACTACTTGCCCTCATCTGGCTTTCAACTCACTTGGGTTGGTAGTTGGTACCACCACTTACAATCATCACCTCCATTAATACATTTAAAATCCACAAAAGAGGCCATACAAAATTGTTAAAACCTGTTTCATAATCTTATCCTTGTTTTAGCTACTGGTAAACTTGGTTTTACAGTTTCAGATTCATACTAACCCTGGACGATAGCGAAAATTTTTACTGGCGATATATTGTCCGATACATGACGAATTATCGTGAATTTTTTTTTAAACGGAAACCCCAGGCACGGGCCCCGACTTCTCATGATCAACAGGCAAAGAATCGTGGATGTCAGACACTTCGTACCTTAGCCACTTCGTACCCTGGACACTCCGTAACTTCGGGACACTTCGTACCGTAACCAAATTGGTCACTTCGTACTCTTGGTTGGGTATGAAGTGACCATCAGCTGAGTCACTTTGTACATTTATAAAAATGTGGGCTCCTCAATAAGGTAATGTTCGTTGAGATACAAATTAATTAGGGAATAACAGTGCGAGTACCCGGTCTTCACTGCGTGGTAATGACCGGGTTTGGTGGCTGGCGCTGTTAACGGACCGAGCCAGCCACCAACCAAGGCATAGTGTTAGCCAGAGGGGTGTCTGGGTGTCTTTTGGACACCCTGTTTTTAATTTGGACACCCTGTTTCATCTGTCATTTACATGTAAATTTATTGTAGGTGAACAATTTGGACACCCAGTTTTAAAATTTCCAGCAAATTTGGACACCCTTTTACCAAATCCTGGCTAAAACCTTGAACCAAGGTCATTACCACGCAGTGAAGACCGGGTACGAACACTGTTATTCCCATTAATAAATACCTTTTTTAGCGAATTAAATGGCTAAAATTGTCAAAATTTTGTGACTTTTCTCTCGGCGGTACTTCCAGACATGTTCAGGGGCCATATTTGAACTTTTGATCGTTCCCATCTCTTTAGTGCGTTAACCACATTACTGATCTTTGAGACCAGTGACTCTTTTAAATAATGATCTGTTCAGCGCCTTCACTGGGGTCAAAGGAGGCAAATGATTGGACGATAGCTGTTCCTTGTGCATTAAAACGCGCGCATGAGCTCGGCGTCAGTTTATACGCGCGCACATGTTACAGGCGCGCACTCAAAATTGATACATTTTCAGCGCGTGTACGCGTAAGTGCGCGAAGTTGCAATGAAACTAACCAGGATATAAATAAGCGTGCGATAACAGTGCAACGCGCAAGGTTTACACAATGTATGCTGATTTAGTGGCCACTTTTTCGCTATTTTCCAAAGCCGGTCTTTATACCACCGTTAACACTCTCACACGTGACCGGGTTTTGACCAATCAGAGACTTGAAACCGTCCAAGGTATTTATTAATAATATTTAACAATTAAAATTTGTGTTTGAATTCTTATGTGAATGTCCTTTCTGTCCTTTTTAATGTGAATTTAATATATTGAATAAGAATGGAGGTCAATTACCGCCACAGACATCATCTTCCACCCATATCTTTTACAGATATTTTAAATGCAAACAATCATGCAATCGTCAAAATGGCTCCTTGGTCCCAACAAAATAGTAATAATTGGTTTGATTTGCTTTTACTTCATAATCATCCTGTCACAAAGCACAAAATAGTCATAAGCGATGCAGAAATCCAAATGAAGTACCAAGGTAGGAAGTGTCTCGTGAGAAGGTACAAAGTGTCTTGTAAAGAAGGTATGAGTGTCCAAGGTACGAAGTGTCCAAAGTCACTTCGTCACTTCGTACCTTGAAAAAGTATGAAGTATGAAGTGTCCAGGGTACAAAAGTGGCAAAGGTATGAAATGTCCTGACTCCAGGCACGTTAATGTAATTTTTGTACACGCCTTTTTTGGACAGGCAATTCTGCACAAAAGTCATCCATCATCATTTGGTAAGCCCTGTCATGTTTCAAATTCCATAAATGTAAGGAATAAAATGAAGTATGTTGGGAGTATAGGACTTTTCTAATTGTAAGAAATTTGCAATCAAACTTGTACCACGCATAGCGACCATTAACTTGGCGTTTTTACTTTTATTATGCATGTATTGAAGGTGGGCTGTAATTTAATGTATGCAGATTGCGACTGTGATGAGACCGTTGCGATGTTAATTTTTTTAAAGATGTTAAAAAAAAGAGCCATTGATGATTTACACTTAGGCCTACTTAGTAAATTACAGCTCAACAAGGACAAGGTGGGCTACTCACTGTACTCTGGTCTGTAGGACCGACAGAAAGGAGACCAGACAACTCGTCCGTCGGACAACTCGTCCGTGCGAACAACTCAACGGTTCAGACAACTCGACGGTTCGGACAACTCCACGGATGATTTATTCAACCATCAGACAACTCGATTTGGGACCAAGACAAGGTGACGGATGACCTAGTCGGGAGGAGGGTTGGCCGTGACTGTTGGTGGCTCAGCACGGGGCAGGAGGGGGAGTCATTTTTAGTCATTATTATACACAAAGTGTCCTGGGGACATAGTTGAACAGATGTTTCTTCAACGTATGGCTTCACTGGGACACCACCACATTTTCTTGTGATTAATAAAAGATAAATTTTATAAATACAGTGATAAACTATAGAATCGCAGGATTAATAATACAGGAAAATTTGTGTAAACATGACACAGTTACGGAGGTCAACCGCTCAACCGTCGACTTGTCTTGGCCAACCGTCAAGTAGTTGCGATAACGTAACCCTCCTCCCGACGCCCGCCAGGCCGGAGGGTTACGAGTCTGTTTTGAGCGGAAACGGTTGATCTGGTCCAACACGTACAATTTTGACAGCTAGTCACCAGATTTGCCCCATTTTTACCACTTTCAAAAATCATGACACAAATTCTGAGGGTACGAACTTAATCCGCAATGTCTAATGCAACCTGCCATAATACTCAAAACAAAACGTGTAGTTTGTGGCAATGCGTAGGGTGCATTGTGTAGCCCGGCAACTGTGCACACATGTACATGCGGTAATAATGCACTGTACATGATTGTACGTACAGTACTGTACACCAAGTATGTATGTGAACATGTACAGGTACATGTACTGTTGAACTACACGTCACACACGTAGAGCCGAAGCTCCGCCCCACGCAGGTTCGACATTTGAACCTGTGAATTTCGCTCCGGTTCTGGTAAGTTTTTGTCCATTTTTCTTCGAAATATTTCCTCAATGGTGTTTTGTTTTGAGGATTATGGCAGGCTGCATTAGACATTGCGGATTAAGTTCGTACCCTCAGAATTTGTGTCATGATTTTTGAAAGTGGTAAAAATGGGGCAAATCTGGTGACTAGCTGTCAAAATTGTACGTGTTGGACCAGATCAACCGTTTCCGCTCGAAACAGACTCGTAACCCTCCGGCCTGGGCGGCCGTCGGGAGGAGGGTTACGTTATTGCAACTAACCGTCAAGCTGTCTCAAAAAGTTGAGTTGTCCGAACCGTCGAGTTGTCTGAACCGTCGAGTTGTCCGAAGTGACGAGTTGTCCGATGGACGAGTTGTCCGACATTCGATATTCGACAGAAACAGTGTTTAGACTTAGTCAGTTAGATTAGAAATAGAATAGATAGATGAAGTGGGCATGTGACTCACGTGAGGGAAGAGTTTGTACCCAGCACCAATTCTACCTCCATGCCAGCACCAAGCCCATTCTCCCCCTCGGACCAGACGGCACCGTGACACTGCATTGTCCGTCACACTTTGTCTGTATGAGGAATGAGTGTGACACCGAATACCCGTGACACCACCTACAACACAACACTGAATGATCCATACGTAACATACCCACTTCCGACTACGCTAAAATGACTTACAAACAATCTAAATAAGGTTGTCTGATTGTCACAGTCATGAATAAAGCCAATGAAAACCATGCCTACCTTATAATTACCAAGAATTGTTTAATATCAACCACTTTTCTTTGATAATTGCACACTTTTCTCTTCTTTCCACGCCTCCTCTGCTGATGTTTAGTCGGAATAAATACTGCATACGTTAAAAAGGAATACAGGTCACGGGACCATTTCATTCAGCTGGTACTACACTAGCGCACTGTTAAACATCGACGGGGCTAGCGTGCACCAGCGAGCGAACCCGACGTCATCGTAAGCTACTTTCACGTGAGATTTTGCGTGATTACGTTATTGACAAACTTTTCTCTGACGACGCCACTACAAAAGTAGTGTCGCAATAGAAAAAGACCGTCCATTTGCAATCATTAAACATTTTCTGAAAATCTGTTGTTGTTGTTATCGTAGTTAAGAGCTGATCTATTTGTCTTTCTAGTTTTAGTAGGAAGAAGTAAATATTGATTCGATTGATGACACAAAAAGTTTACACGGTGATGATCAAAGCGTAAAATTTACTTATTGCGCACACTTTATGCTCGCATTATAGGCTACACTGAATTATTATAGTATTACCCCCGTTGACCAATTGTATTGGCTTGCAAGCCACTAGGCATGCAGGGCCCGTTTGTAATGGTTTTGTTGAATATTCAACATCAGGGGCGGATCGATCCAGGATTTTTTTTATTCCCCCCCCCCCAGAATGAAAGAGCACGCAAAGCCTGAACATCTGACGTCACACTTCGAGGTTTGCGGATAAAACTAGGCACGCCAGGCAGTATTTTATTTGTCTGCACTATGAAATTGCCACTGCCGTCAATGGGATTTTTTTTTTTTTGACCGTAATTTTGTTACAGTTATTCTTAAGTGCAGTGATCAATACAACAGACCGCCGGTGTCGCATGCAATTATGTCCCCTATGCAATACTATCCGGGGGACATTATTGCATATGCAATAACGTTCGCCGGACGGTTTTGCATATGCAATCGTGTCCGCCCGGACGCTGTTGCAAAATGCAATTGTGTCCGGCCGGATACATTTGCATATGCAGTTGTTTCCGCCCGTGCAAAACCGTCCTTGCATGCAGTACATTAAACGCCCTTGGTCGACGAAACACGTTCGCCATTTTTTCTACAATCTAAGTGCATGTTGCGAATGACATGGGAAATATTCGGCCGTTGGGTATTCGCTGCAATACATGAATATGCATACTGCATATACATTGATTCAATGTGCAGTCATCCATGTACATGTCCGCCGGATGATTTTTGCATAGCCCCGGTCACGATTGCATATGCAAAAGTGTCCGGAGCGGACAGTATTGCATGGCGGACACAATTGCATTTGACACCGGCCATTTTGATTTCGCTTTGGTGACAAAAAAAATAGTTTTCAATCGAATAAGCCTGAATGAGTGAACATTCTTGTGTGTATTTGAATAAAGCAGAGTTACGCTGTCTTGATTATGGATGAATGCCGAGTCAGGAGGGAAAACACAAATTTTATTGGAGATACCTGCCGTGAATGTCTTGTTTTTCCCTAGCCCCCTAAACTGGTCCTTTGGCCCCATCACCTTTGATATAGCATTCTTCCGCTTTTGAGAAAGTTCCCTCTCAAAAATCATTTGATTTTTACCCAAAACGTGTGATTTCCCCCCTTTTCTAAATCAAGGCGTAGGGCTATCTACAACTTCAGAAGCATTAGATCAGTAGGTTTCATGATGCAGATCGTTGCGGATCGTTTTTTCTCCTTAAAAAAAAAACCAAACAAAAACAAAAAATGAAATAATTTTGTATCAAAGGTGCGAGGGCCAAGGATGGGTGGATTGGACCAGTATTTTGAGGCTAGTGTCCCCCTGTCTGCTGACCCTGCAGGTCGGTGGTGATCAATGTTTTGCACAATATTGTGGTATCAAAATACTTGCTTTTTTGACAAAAAAAATACACAGGCACGTAATATACTTTGTGGGGCACCCTTCCTTCCTCCATGCAAACACCAACGATGTGTGGGGTTTTCTTTTGTTAGTTTTTCAGTTTTGTGTGGGGGCCGTGGAGTGGAGAAGTGACGCAGATAATTATTTACTTGTATTATTTGATTTACTTAAAAGTCTGGACATCAATGATGTATTGCCTCATGTACGTCTCTGATACCAGTCGATAATCCCAGCATCATTTAAGGCGTCCATCAACTCGATCTCCTTCGCTAGATCGTGCACAGACGTAGCTCAACACACAACATCACTCAACACATTCAAGGCACTTCTGAAAGCCCACTTGTTTCAGGAGGCCTACCATCAATGACTTTTTATTTCTTCTGTGCCTCAGCGCCTTTGAGCAAACTTTTGATTTAGGCGCTATACAAATTACGTTTGATTGATTGATTGATTGATTGATTAGGATGTTGAAAACAACAATGCCGATATGGATGTTGGTTTTGAAATCATCAAAATATTCTTTTTTTCAAAGACTGTACAATATTCCAGGATACGTTATTTTAAAACCACCTTTGCGTCTTTTCCAAAGAATTTCTAATAATCTGACAGGTAATTCAAGATTTGTTTGAGCGCAACCCACTTAGGCCTTAACCCATACACTTTGTATCTACGTCTTCACATCTAGACATGATGGTCTCTCTTTAGGCAGTGCCGTTCTTGAAATGTTTATGTGCTGTGTGAATATATATGACGTCAGCCTAATGTTTCTTAAAGCGCTGCCATTAGAAAGATGTTAATAAATCCATCACCTCGATCCCATGGTTATTATGCTAACTTTATTATTTACGAACTGAGTGTTGCCGTGGCCACTCGTGAGTGCGAAGCTTTAGGGGACATTCCCTTGGCCAGAAATCACCACTTTGTCGGGAAATGTCGGATTATGGTCGGACACACAGAAAATACAGGTCAAACTACTTGCCCTCATCTGGCTTTCAACTCACTTGGGTTGGTAGTTGGTACCACCACTTACAATCATCACCTCCATTAATACATTTAAAATCCACAAAAGAGGCCATACAAAATTGTTAAAACCTGTTTCATAATCTTATCCTTGTTTTAGCTACTGGTAAACTTGGTTTTACAGTTTCAGATTCATACTAACCCTGGACGATAGCGAAAATTTTTACTGGCGATATATTGTCCGATACATGACGAATTATCGTGAATTTTTTTTTAAACGGAAACCCCAGGCACGGGCCCCGACTTCTCATGATCAACAGGCAAAGAATCGTGGATGTCAGACACTTCGTACCTTAGCCACTTCGTACCCTGGACACTCCGTAACTTCGGGACACTTCGTACCGTAACCAAATTGGTCACTTCGTACTCTTGGTTGGGTATGAAGTGACCATCAGCTGAGTCACTTTGTACATTTATAAAAATGTGGGCTCCTCAATAAGGTAATGTTCGTTGAGATACAAATTAATTAGGGAATAACAGTGCGAGTACCCGGTCTTCACTGCGTGGTAATGACCGGGTTTGGTGGCTGGCGCTGTTAACGGACCGAGCCAGCCACCAACCAAGGCATAGTGTTAGCCAGAGGGGTGTCTGGGTGTCTTTTGGACACCCTGTTTTTAATTTGGACACCCTGTTTCATCTGTCATTTACATGTAAATTTATTGTAGGTGAACAATTTGGACACCCAGTTTTAAAATTTCCAGCAAATTTGGACACCCTTTTACCAAATCCTGGCTAAAACCTTGAACCAAGGTCATTACCACGCAGTGAAGACCGGGTACGAACACTGTTATTCCCATTAATAAATACCTTTTTTAGCGAATTAAATGGCTAAAATTGTCAAAATTTTGTGACTTTTCTCTCGGCGGTACTTCCAGACATGTTCAGGGGCCATATTTGAACTTTTGATCGTTCCCATCTCTTTAGTGCGTTAACCACATTACTGATCTTTGAGACCAGTGACTCTTTTAAATAATGATCTGTTCAGCGCCTTCACTGGGGTCAAAGGAGGCAAATGATTGGACGATAGCTGTTCCTTGTGCATTAAAACGCGCGCATGAGCTCGGCGTCAGTTTATACGCGCGCACATGTTACAGGCGCGCACTCAAAATTGATACATTTTCAGCGCGTGTACGCGTAAGTGCGCGAAGTTGCAATGAAACTAACCAGGATATAAATAAGCGTGCGATAACAGTGCAACGCGCAAGGTTTACACAATGTATGCTGATTTAGTGGCCACTTTTTCGCTATTTTCCAAAGCCGGTCTTTATACCACCGTTAACACTCTCACACGTGACCGGGTTTTGACCAATCAGAGACTTGAAACCGTCCAAGGTATTTATTAATAATATTTAACAATTAAAATTTGTGTTTGAATTCTTATGTGAATGTCCTTTCTGTCCTTTTTAATGTGAATTTAATATATTGAATAAGAATGGAGGTCAATTACCGCCACAGACATCATCTTCCACCCATATCTTTTACAGATATTTTAAATGCAAACAATCATGCAATCGTCAAAATGGCTCCTTGGTCCCAACAAAATAGTAATAATTGGTTTGATTTGCTTTTACTTCATAATCATCCTGTCACAAAGCACAAAATAGTCATAAGCGATGCAGAAATCCAAATGAAGTACCAAGGTAGGAAGTGTCTCGTGAGAAGGTACAAAGTGTCTTGTAAAGAAGGTATGAGTGTCCAAGGTACGAAGTGTCCAAAGTCACTTCGTCACTTCGTACCTTGAAAAAGTATGAAGTATGAAGTGTCCAGGGTACAAAAGTGGCAAAGGTATGAAATGTCCTGACTCCAGGCACGTTAATGTAATTTTTGTACACGCCTTTTTTGGACAGGCAATTCTGCACAAAAGTCATCCATCATCATTTGGTAAGCCCTGTCATGTTTCAAATTCCATAAATGTAAGGAATAAAATGAAGTATGTTGGGAGTATAGGACTTTTCTAATTGTAAGAAATTTGCAATCAAACTTGTACCACGCATAGCGACCATTAACTTGGCGTTTTTACTTTTATTATGCATGTATTGAAGGTGGGCTGTAATTTAATGTATGCAGATTGCGACTGTGATGAGACCGTTGCGATGTTAATTTTTTTAAAGATGTTAAAAAAAAGAGCCATTGATGATTTACACTTAGGCCTACTTAGTAAATTACAGCTCAACAAGGACAAGGTGGGCTACTCACTGTACTCTGGTCTGTAGGACCGACAGAAAGGAGACCAGACAACTCGTCCGTCGGACAACTCGTCCGTGCGAACAACTCAACGGTTCAGACAACTCGACGGTTCGGACAACTCCACGGATGATTTATTCAACCATCAGACAACTCGATTTGGGACCAAGACAAGGTGACGGATGACCTAGTCGGGAGGAGGGTTGGCCGTGACTGTTGGTGGCTCAGCACGGGGCAGGAGGGGGAGTCATTTTTAGTCATTATTATACACAAAGTGTCCTGGGGACATAGTTGAACAGATGTTTCTTCAACGTATGGCTTCACTGGGACACCACCACATTTTCTTGTGATTAATAAAAGATAAATTTTATAAATACAGTGATAAACTATAGAATCGCAGGATTAATAATACAGGAAAATTTGTGTAAACATGACACAGTTACGGAGGTCAACCGCTCAACCGTCGACTTGTCTTGGCCAACCGTCAAGTAGTTGCGATAACGTAACCCTCCTCCCGACGCCCGCCAGGCCGGAGGGTTACGAGTCTGTTTTGAGCGGAAACGGTTGATCTGGTCCAACACGTACAATTTTGACAGCTAGTCACCAGATTTGCCCCATTTTTACCACTTTCAAAAATCATGACACAAATTCTGAGGGTACGAACTTAATCCGCAATGTCTAATGCAACCTGCCATAATACTCAAAACAAAACGTGTAGTTTGTGGCAATGCGTAGGGTGCATTGTGTAGCCCGGCAACTGTGCACACATGTACATGCGGTAATAATGCACTGTACATGATTGTACGTACAGTACTGTACACCAAGTATGTATGTGAACATGTACAGGTACATGTACTGTTGAACTACACGTCACACACGTAGAGCCGAAGCTCCGCCCCACGCAGGTTCGACATTTGAACCTGTGAATTTCGCTCCGGTTCTGGTAAGTTTTTGTCCATTTTTCTTCGAAATATTTCCTCAATGGTGTTTTGTTTTGAGGATTATGGCAGGCTGCATTAGACATTGCGGATTAAGTTCGTACCCTCAGAATTTGTGTCATGATTTTTGAAAGTGGTAAAAATGGGGCAAATCTGGTGACTAGCTGTCAAAATTGTACGTGTTGGACCAGATCAACCGTTTCCGCTCGAAACAGACTCGTAACCCTCCGGCCTGGGCGGCCGTCGGGAGGAGGGTTACGTTATTGCAACTAACCGTCAAGCTGTCTCAAAAAGTTGAGTTGTCCGAACCGTCGAGTTGTCTGAACCGTCGAGTTGTCCGAAGTGACGAGTTGTCCGATGGACGAGTTGTCCGACATTCGATATTCGACAGAAACAGTGTTTAGACTTAGTCAGTTAGATTAGAAATAGAATAGATAGATGAAGTGGGCATGTGACTCACGTGAGGGAAGAGTTTGTACCCAGCACCAATTCTACCTCCATGCCAGCACCAAGCCCATTCTCCCCCTCGGACCAGACGGCACCGTGACACTGCATTGTCCGTCACACTTTGTCTGTATGAGGAATGAGTGTGACACCGAATACCCGTGACACCACCTACAACACAACACTGAATGATCCATACGTAACATACCCACTTCCGACTACGCTAAAATGACTTACAAACAATCTAAATAAGGTTGTCTGATTGTCACAGTCATGAATAAAGCCAATGAAAACCATGCCTACCTTATAATTACCAAGAATTGTTTAATATCAACCACTTTTCTTTGATAATTGCACACTTTTCTCTTCTTTCCACGCCTCCTCTGCTGATGTTTAGTCGGAATAAATACTGCATACGTTAAAAAGGAATACAGGTCACGGGACCATTTCATTCAGCTGGTACTACACTAGCGCACTGTTAAACATCGACGGGGCTAGCGTGCACCAGCGAGCGAACCCGACGTCATCGTAAGCTACTTTCACGTGAGATTTTGCGTGATTACGTTATTGACAAACTTTTCTCTGACGACGCCACTACAAAAGTAGTGTCGCAATAGAAAAAGACCGTCCATTTGCAATCATTAAACATTTTCTGAAAATCTGTTGTTGTTGTTATCGTAGTTAAGAGCTGATCTATTTGTCTTTCTAGTTTTAGTAGGAAGAAGTAAATATTGATTCGATTGATGACACAAAAAGTTTACACGGTGATGATCAAAGCGTAAAATTTACTTATTGCGCACACTTTATGCTCGCATTATAGGCTACACTGAATTATTATAGTATTACCCCCGTTGACCAATTGTATTGGCTTGCAAGCCACTAGGCATGCAGGGCCCGTTTGTAATGGTTTTGTTGAATATTCAACATCAGGGGCGGATCGATCCAGGATTTTTTTTATTCCCCCCCCCCCAGAATGAAAGAGCACGCAAAGCCTGAACATCTGACGTCACACTTCGAGGTTTGCGGATAAAACTAGGCACGCCAGGCAGTATTTTATTTGTCTGCACTATGAAATTGCCACTGCCGTCAATGGGATTTTTTTTTTTTTGACCGTAATTTTGTTACAGTTATTCTTAAGTGCAGTGATCAATACAACAGACCGCCGGTGTCGCATGCAATTATGTCCCCTATGCAATACTATCCGGGGGACATTATTGCATATGCAATAACGTTCGCCGGACGGTTTTGCATATGCAATCGTGTCCGCCCGGACGCTGTTGCAAAATGCAATTGTGTCCGGCCGGATACATTTGCATATGCAGTTGTTTCCGCCCGTGCAAAACCGTCCTTGCATGCAGTACATTAAACGCCCTTGGTCGACGAAACACGTTCGCCATTTTTTCTACAATCTAAGTGCATGTTGCGAATGACATGGGAAATATTCGGCCGTTGGGTATTCGCTGCAATACATGAATATGCATACTGCATATACATTGATTCAATGTGCAGTCATCCATGTACATGTCCGCCGGATGATTTTTGCATAGCCCCGGTCACGATTGCATATGCAAAAGTGTCCGGAGCGGACAGTATTGCATGGCGGACACAATTGCATTTGACACCGGCCATTTTGATTTCGCTTTGGTGACAAAAAAAATAGTTTTCAATCGAATAAGCCTGAATGAGTGAACATTCTTGTGTGTATTTGAATAAAGCAGAGTTACGCTGTCTTGATTATGGATGAATGCCGAGTCAGGAGGGAAAACACAAATTTTATTGGAGATACCTGCCGTGAATGTCTTGTTTTTCCCTAGCCCCCTAAACTGGTCCTTTGGCCCCATCACCTTTGATATAGCATTCTTCCGCTTTTGAGAAAGTTCCCTCTCAAAAATCATTTGATTTTTACCCAAAACGTGTGATTTCCCCCCTTTTCTAAATCAAGGCGTAGGGCTATCTACAACTTCAGAAGCATTAGATCAGTAGGTTTCATGATGCAGATCGTTGCGGATCGTTTTTTCTCCTTAAAAAAAAAACCAAACAAAAACAAAAAATGAAATAATTTTGTATCAAAGGTGCGAGGGCCAAGGATGGGTGGATTGGACCAGTATTTTGAGGCTAGTGTCCCCCTGTCTGCTGACCCTGCAGGTCGGTGGTGATCAATGTTTTGCACAATATTGTGGTATCAAAATACTTGCTTTTTTGACAAAAAAAATACACAGGCACGTAATATACTTTGTGGGGCACCCTTCCTTCCTCCATGCAAACACCAACGATGTGTGGGGTTTTCTTTTGTTAGTTTTTCAGTTTTGTGTGGGGGCCGTGGAGTGGAGAAGTGACGCAGATAATTATTTACTTGTATTATTTGATTTACTTAAAAGTCTGGACATCAATGATGTATTGCCTCATGTACGTCTCTGATACCAGTCGATAATCCCAGCATCATTTAAGGCGTCCATCAACTCGATCTCCTTCGCTAGATCGTGCACAGACGTAGCTACGTGAGGCCGTTGGTAGTCCGCATCGTAGTAGTAAACCGAGTACATCAGCTGATAACCCATACCGAAGACTTGTACTCTGTCACAGCCTGCGTGCAATGCAGTGAACAGCATCAGGGCGCCGGTGCTCGGACGGTAGAAGCTCGATAACTCAGAATTCCCCATCCAACTAATATAATGTGAAAAGCAGAGTAAAGTGTTGTTTCACCGACACGAGTCAAACTTAGAGAGTGTGACCGTAAGCGGCTTGTATATAAGTGTAATTTCCAAAGTTTTGCGAATTGGGCATGTCTTCAAACGGGAATTTAATGCTCATCGAGTCTCTGATAAGTTGCATCGGGGATAGAATATTCATTTGGGTTTTATACCTCTAAACTAAGATGTATGTTAG
Organism: Asterias amurensis; assembly: GCF_032118995.1. Classification (NCBI taxonomy): domain Eukaryota; kingdom Metazoa; phylum Echinodermata; class Asteroidea; order Forcipulatida; family Asteriidae; genus Asterias; species Asterias amurensis. Next base: position 27,579,195 of record NC_092649.1, read on the forward strand.
CACTGTATACTCGGTACTTTCATGGTAGTTTCCCGATCGATCTGCACAGTCAAATCTTGTTTTCCAAAGTCACTATAAAATCCAAGATGGCCGCTTTCCCCATGCCCTGACTAACAGAACCAATGGCGAGCGTTCCCACCCAGGTCAAAGTAAAGATCGACATCCTCTGAATTTTATACTTCCAAAAGTTCCCACACTGTTAATGATTTTAAAAAGAAGAAGAACATTTAATTCCGTATTATTTTGTGCAGACACATTCTTCTAGAGTTACTGGAATTCATGCACACAATGAACGTAATTTAGAGGCGATCCTCCAGCTATTGTGTTAATAACGCATTGTGTCCGACGTGGACTACACGCTATTTTTTCAACCATTGTATCCATCCGCATTGTGTCCAGAGTCCTAGAGCAAAGAGCATGGTTCTTACATTCTTTGGACGTATCTGATGAAATCTGGATGTAAGATCCGCACGTCTGTTGCACTGGCATGTATCTTGGGTTCCCAGCCATTCACAACTCTTTTGATGTACACGTAGTCGTTATGACGACACGGTATGAATACGTACTTAATCCCCTTTGTATCAAAATAAGAAAAGGGGAAAAGTCATGGATAGTGAAGGGGCTTCTTACTATAAAACACAATCCGTCACTCATTGACGCTCACAAGGTGCTTTAACTACTATTTTCCTGCAAGATATGTGGAACTACGTTTGAACTATGAGTCCTATTCATGTATTTTCTTTTACAAAGCACAATTTAAAGCCATTGGACCCTTTCGGTTCAGAAAAAAAAAAGTTCACAGATTTACAAATAACTTACAGGGTTTACAGAAGGCAATGGTGAAAGACTTCTCTTGAAATATTTGTCAATGAAATGCTTTACTTTTTGAGAAAACAGCAAAACAATATAAATTCTCGTTAACGAGAATTACGGATTTATTTTTAACACATGTCATGAAACGGCTAAACGCGTGGAAACAAGGGTGGAGTTTTCCGTTGTTTTCTCCCGACTCCGATGACCGATTGAGCCTAAATTTTCACAGGTTTGTTATTAATTTGATATAAAAGTTGTGGTACACAAAGTGTGGGCCTTGGACAACACTGTTTACCGAAAGGGTCCAATGGCTTTAAATGGTTTATAGTGTGTGCTGTGGCGCAATATGCCGCCAATCAAACCAGGGGCACCGGTGTCGCCGGCAATTATGTCCTCTATATGCATTACATACCATGCGGAGGACATTATTGCATATGCAATAATGTCCGCCGGAACGTTTTGCATATGCAATCGTGTCCGCCCGGACGCTGCTGCATAATGCAATTGTGTCCGCCAAGGCACATTTGCATATGCAATTGTGTCCGCCCCGTGCAAAACCGTCCTTGCAGTAAATTAAACGTACGCAATTTTTTACAAGCTAAAGTACATGTCATTAATGACATGGGAAATGTTCGGCCGTTGGGTATTAGCTGCAATCATAAAATACGTGAATATTCATGCTCCATATTATATTTATACGTCGTCACTTCAGTGCATGCACGCTCGCGCCTGGAGGTAGCCAGTCGCGCGCACATACATGTACATGTCCGCCAGACGCCTTTTTGCATAGCCCCGGAAATGATTGCATATGCAAAAGTGTCCGGAGCGGACAGTATTGCATGGCGGACACAATTGCATCTGACACTGGGCAAACACTTTCCTTTGCCAGTGCACTGGTTATTACACGTGCGTTATACACAACACACGGGACCAACAGCTTTACGTCCCATCCATCCAAGGACGAATCATCCTTAAAGTGTGTTGCTTTAAATACACGGGTGTCAAGACTCTCGAACCCACACTCTGCTGATGATCAGAAACACCAGAGTTCGAATCCAGTGCTCTTAACCGCTAGGCCACGACACGCCAAATAGCTATACCATGGAGGCAGCTAATAGCCGACAGTGGCGGAGGGTTTCCCCAAATGATCAAACACTACTTGTAACACACTTGTTTTCTTATCGTACAGAAGACAGGCCTACCCGCCTGAAATCCCCTATAAAGATTTCCTGAGACTCCCATCCAAGAACACAATGAAGACACAATAGGTATACACCATGCTTTATACTAAAGTCATGGAGGAATTCTTCCTCCATGCTTTAGTCAAGCACCGTGACTTTTTTATGGAGGGTCAATTTGTGTATCTTTGGCTTTAGCTTCACGCGGCGGCGGCACCCCCAGATGTCACGCTGCATATAGTCTTTATTCGTGCATGATGTCTGGGGTCGTGCTTGATATCTGGGGGTGCCGCATGCGCCTTGACTAAAGGCTATCCTCAGCTCCCGCCCGTCATCTCCGAGGCCAGTGCAAATTTTGGAGATGTAGACGAAATTGTGCCAATGGTCACTATCCTACTCTAAAAAATACTGACAAAAACAAACCCAAACACCCGCACCACAACAACAACAGCACAAACAGCTTAGCAGTAGGAGCAGCACGAGAACGAGAATACACAACAATTCAGCAGTAGCAGCAACAGTAGTACATAACATCAACAACGAGGGCGAGAACGAACAACTACACAACATCAACAATACATTGTTGTTAATAATCATACTCAAAATGACCTTAATTTTGAAACTACTCTTTTGACGTTTTTGAAGGATTACGGCTGCCACCTCCCGCGACCATTTTGTGAAGAATCCGTAAATTTACTAGATATTTTCACTCATTTTGTAGAAAATTAAAAAGTCTTTCCTACAAAACCTACTTTATCTGTTGGAACATCTCTCTTGTCCATGTTTTGTAAAGACCTGTCGTAGAAGAAGTAGTGGGTGGTTCGATTCCCAACATCAACTTCGTGGCCTCTACGAATGGCATTGTTCAACCTATCAAAATAATGTGCACTCGTTATTATAATCATTCAATCAACGTGAACAATTTGTATTGATTTTCAACATAAAAAAGCCAGCTAAATGCTGTTCGGCAGTTTGTCAGAATTACTGTCCATCAGAGAGGCATTATTCAACATCAAATAATTTGCTCATGAAGACGTGCAGAGTATACGCTTCCAAATGTCGAGATCAAACCGGCTCAAAGCAAACACTCCCGCAAAAGAGATGATTTACACACCCGCAAGTTTACTATATTTCTGTATAGTTTCTTCATACAGAGAGGATTTGATGTCTCTGCTTACCTGAAAACCATATGATGGTCATCGATTTCCCTGCCTCTTGCCGAGCCGTTTAAGATCCCTCCATTTCCGACTACTGCGCAGCGAATGCACGACGGGCGGAACTCACCGTCCGGAAACTCAAAAATGGATTCGGGGGCGGGAAACAAACTTAAGATTCGAGCCAAATCTGCAACACCCACGCGGAAAAATGGAAGGGATCAAAATGGTATTTCATTATAAATATTTGCAAAAAATAGTTAATGGCCTGACGTTTCGACCCTAGCAGAGTCTTTCTCTTTTAGCCTTCGAGAAAGACTCTGCCAGGGTCGAAACGTCAGGCCATTAACTATTTTTTGCATTTATACTCTCGGTCCATTTGGTTGGTAAGTTGTTTGCAACAGCTAATTCTATTTTCTCAAAAATATTTGTGTTCACTATATAGTTGTTGGTACAGTGAATATTGGGCCACCGCCCTTTATGATGGACCCCCACAGTTAACAGCCTCCAATTGAACTGCCACAGTTCCCAATTGAGCGGCCTTATAGAAACAACAAACGTGAAGCACCCTTTACCGTCATAGGAAAGGGATGGTCTCATCTTGAGGCCATACGGGATCGAAAACCTTTGGAGTCTTCTGTACTCTGACTGGTCCACAAGTTCTTCACTCATTAGCATCTGAATCTCCGGGTGATATTTTCCCGCTAATGTCCAATCGGCATCTTTCATCTTCAGCTGAAGGGATAACGGGCATGTCTGAAAAAGGGGTAATAACTTCACTTATTTCTTTGTCAAAGTATTAGACTAATGATACTTGGAGCCAATTAACATTCATTTGAATTTGTAGACACTGGACACGTTTCGTAATAGTTACTCAAATAGCATAAACACTTACATGGTAAACGAGCAACGGAAAGCTGTTGATAATACAAAACATCATGAGAATCACTAAAATATGTTAATCTTTAAAGGGCTTTAGGCCTGAAGCCTTTCTTAAGCATCTGAAAGCACACCAATTTGTGCATCGGGTATTTTTCCTTTCTTGCAACTCCGATGACCAAAATTGAGCACATTTTTCACAGAGTTGTTATTGTCGTATATAATCCATATTGGGATACAAAACTGATCTTGAAATCATCGTGTCCAGTGCCTAACAACAGAACAACGCGAGTTAACTACACAAACCGATGTTCTGAAAGCTGGATTTGTTCTGAAGGTGTGGTCACGAAGTAGCTTGAGATTTCCCGGGTCTTCATTCGGTATAAGTATAGTTAAATAGTCCCCCCTTGTCGTTCTAGTGACTCCACTGGATTTGGAGAACAACTGAGGTGGTGTGGAAGGTGTGCTGAAATAAACAGTAGAAACAAAGGTTATTGAAATTTTGCAGTGTACTATACGGATTCCTATAGAGACCACAGCCTTATTTTCGAGAACCAGATACAGCAAATCGGACTATATAACCTGTATGTGGTGGATCGAGAATCATGAACGGCGGGGGGTGGGGTTGTTCACTTCAAGCTTCCGTATACTGGACTATTATTCAAGAAGTCTTGCTTTAACCGAAACTATTTTAGTTTACCTTTTTAACAGCTGGATATTGTGGTCATTCAATCTGCTCAATCTCCTGCGTAAAAACAAAACATTTTAGGAGAATGTTCTAAATGATCACTGTTGTACCGTAAGTGACAGAGAGTATCGATCCCTAATGTTACCAGTAGTACTTCATCATGTAGGCCTACAGAAGTAATCCTCTAAAGAATTCACGCAATAAAGAAACGGTGGGTTGGCGGTGGCGTGGGGGGCGGGGCGAGGGACGGTGACGCGCGGGACTTAACGAGCAGAACAATCCCAGGAAAGATAGCGCCAAATATATATTTTTTCAGTTTGTAGGATTCAATCATTCGGGTATGTTGGAACATGTATATACAAGTCTAGAAGGTAAAAGTTTTGTAGTTGTATCCGAGCAAGACTCCCCCAATTTGAACCATTGAAGTACTCATTCGCCCGGAGATGAGATACAACTCTAAAATGCTCCGAGTTTTCCCGGCCAATTTTAAGCAAAATATGACTGACGACCAACACTGCCAGTTTCGAACTGGGGATGCTCAACATAGGCCTATACTATGATTGAACTTACCATGCATTCAACCGTGGGCCATAATAAACAACTGCAAGTGTAACGCACAATACAATGACGAAGACTCCTTCAACACACTTTGAAGTCGTCATGGGGAACTTGTCAAGAAAACCGTTTCCAAAGACCCAAATTTCAAGATTAGTTCGTCAATATAACCATTATGAAATATATAAAATATTGTAGCCTACTGCGTGCATTCTATGAATCATGCTTGAAAGTGCATGTCGCCAACCTGTACACTCGCAGCCATGTTTTGGTGGGTATAAAGTCCATCAGGTAATGTTTGCATATAATCTAAATAAAAATTATATGCACCACAATATTATAACAATGTAGGGCGGGAATGGAAACTAAAGAGCCCGTGGCGGTTTTTTTATACTTCGAATAAACGAAGGAATTGCGAAGGATCAATCTTGTCACTGGTGTTGTCCTATTTACCAAGGTTTACCAAGCTTGTTTGATTTGTTCATCAGGGTGTTTTAAAATGTCCAAATCAAACTAGGCGAGGCATGATTGTCTGACACAGGACCAGTTTGAGGGCATTTTGAGCACACTGTAATAGCTTTCGTACTATGAAGGCATCACTTTCAAACTGTCTTGATGACCCAGAGCCGACCATAATCGAAAAAGAAGGGAATGTAGTTGGATTTAAGTCCATCGGATCAGCGGATATCAATGCAGTAGCAGACACAGATATTTTCTACTTTCCTTGCAATTAGACTTGGCAGGCAGAAACGCATTAAGAAGCATTAAAACGCATTCAAAAGAAAGACCGCGAGTTTGACTGCAGGTGCAAGTGGCAGGAGATTCTGCCCCCCGTATGGCGAACTGTGTACAAACTTCTTCTCTTCTCACAACCCCTGGGCCAAGACATGAGTAGTCTTCAACAGAGGAGACTGTTTCAGACATACAGCCTGAATAGTTACAGTTTTACCATCTCCTAAAGATGATCAGAGCATACTGATCGAAACCTCGAGTTGTAAAATAACACAACCAGTTTTGTGTAGAACTACCACAACCAGACAGAGTGTAGATTATTTTCACTCACAAAAAATCTTATCACAGTGTTGCATTTCCAACAAATACAAGTAATCGGGGAAACAGTTCATCACTGTACCAACAATAGATCGATTTATTCAGCCCCTGATAAAAAAAACATGATCAATTCTATTGAGCAACAATATGCTCAATGTTAGATTTTTTTTTTAAAGTCCTTTTAAAGGTGGTATGTTGTGGCAGAGTGGTCCAGTTCACCAGAACAAAGCTCTGGTGTCCTTAGAAGTAGTGTGGGTTCAAATCCCATTCATGACACTTGTGCTAATTACTTCGTAAATAGCACAAGGGAGGTGGTGCATTCTGCTCTACCAGCTTGGACGTAGTGGCTGATGCACATGCCTTCATCCTTGAACTGTGGAGGTGGTAAACCCTGTTTCTGCCCCTGGAGTAGGTGGCAGGGGCTCGGAGTGAGAGTTGATTTGGGTCTACAGCCCAAATCAGTGAAGTGTAGCCCTCACCTTGAAGTGGCCTTCCAACATTGTGATGTTAGTGAAATCTTATATAATATAGCACACAATCAAATGAGTAATCTAACGTCAATCTTGAAAAATGCCGCTGCTTATTCCGCTCTAATGAAAAAAAAAGTGTCAGGACCTGGATTCGAACACACACTCTGATAAGTCAACTCAACCATCAAAATTTGAGTTTGTTTTGCTCTAGACAACTCGTCCACAATGCACCATTCATTACAATCATTTTCGTCAATGGAGAAAAACATTATGTTTTGCTTCAATCAAATAATTACAATTATGAATATCTGCTGTCAATTTGTGCAATAATAACCAACCTGCATAACATCACAATCAACACCCCCCCCCCCCAAAAAAAAAGCCCCTGTAAAACAATATTTTAAAAAATGGACTCACCAACACACCATCATAAAATTTGAATTACATGTTTTTGTTTCAAGTTGAAACAATTACAGCACCCTTAAAATGGAATCGCCAGCACACTACCAAATAACTGTTTTGATACTTATTGACAAAATAGCCACAGTTGGAAGTTAACGAATCAACAACGACGACAACAACAACAGCAACTTGTCATTGTAACATGATAAAACAATCCGGTGAACTTTTGTTGTTTGGAATTTGGATGTAACAATGAAGACACTAAGGGATAACAAAAGGGGGAAAAAGGAAACAAAGGAAATCGCTAATGCATTATATCAAAGTATTTGCATAATTATCAACAGCTGCAAGTGCTACCCACTAAATAAGATTTTAAGGTCATAAGATTATCAGTATGAACCAAATTGTTGACCCATCCTTTAAAGGAACATTACAGAATTGGTAATAACAAAATTTGTCTAAGATCACAGCTTTACATAAAACTTACACGGTCTAATGATGATGAAAGTACTCAACATCCCTTGAAATGTCATATTTGTAAGAAATAAATCAAACTAATTTACCATTTAGAGTTTAACGCTCAGTGAGTGTCTGTGTGTTGATGTAAAACAAAATGTGTAATCTGTTTTTCACTTATTTCTAGTGGCCCAGAAGGCTGATCGATCCCAAACTTCCACAGGTACCAAAACCAATTCTGTAATGTTCCTTTTAAGTCTATTTGATGAATATGGGACTTGATAGAAAAGCTGTGTGTTATGATGTGACCACAATGGAACTTGTTGTACAACAAAAATATCACAATTCATATCCTAATAGACTATAACTGTTTCAAAATATTTCAAGTACACATAACCAATCACACTATACAAGTTTCAAACATTGAAATTAACATCAATACTAGAACAAGAATTATTTATATACTATGAAATTTACAACTTTTCAAAAAACAACAACAATTTACCACATACAGACAATGATTCACAATAAATTATGAGTTGATTTGTAAATGCAAGACTTCAAGAAACAAATAAATAATGTGATATTTGGCATTCAGTTGAACATGACACAGAAATAACATTGTATAATTGTTATTAAATATTTACAGATTATAATTTTTTTTACTGATGACATAAAGTTCTTCTGCATGACGCATAAGTTACTCCACAAATATAGCAGCAAGCAAAGTCTTCAGCCTCTTTTATACAAATATTTACTGCTTTGAGTGTTGTGGTTAAAACTACTACTCCCGAGGTGATCTCCGGTGCAAGAGTTTTAACCATAGCACAAGTAAAAGCAGTCAATATTTGTTATGTAACAGACTATTTATCATCCTCGTACACATAACGTTTGTTAGAGCATCACAACACAGATGCACAACTGATTGGGTTCGAGGTGGGTAAAAGACATCTTGGTACCGCGCGCACCATGTAATAGTCTTTATTATAAGCCCCATCATATAAAGAATCCTCTAATCTGATTGGTTAAAAATGGAGTCATGGAAATAGCTATGACCCCTTTTTCTATCAAGATGAAGTCATAGATGACTATGCCCGGGGCATAGTGCCCATAGTTCGCAGACGACCTTTCACCGTTGTAGTCAGTGTTGTTGATTAGAAAAATCTTTAATCACTTTATAAAAGAAATATTGACTGCTTAATAATTGGGGCACAGTTAAAATTATAGGCCCTCGGTGATGCCAAAACCATGGCTAATTATAAAAAAATTAGGACCAAGTCACTAATCTTTCATTCCCAGTCATGAATGCTCTTTTCTGTTTAACTGTGTACAAATGAAGGAACAACTGTAATTACACTTCAATTTTTTTTATATAGCTTTCAATTTCTGTCCTAAGGTCAAACTGAATGTGACACTCAATGATTGTGCAAATGCACGTGCAGTATAAGTCTCTCCATTAAGAACTATGTTGTGATTGCGTTTCGCTTTAATACCCGTGTAAGCTTGCATTCAAAGACAGTATGGCTACGAGGGCCAATTGCGCTATAACCAACTGGTCTTAACAGCTCCAGCTATTATATCTTTAACAGCCGTTTAATACCAGGTAGACATGGTCACGTGACCACCTTCCAACAAACAGGGCGGCTTAAACTGTGCTAATTAATGATCTGGTGGTTTATATGGCTACGAGGGCCAGTTCCACTAAAACCAACTGGTCTTAACAGCTCCAGCTATTATATCTTTAACAGCCGTTTAATACCAGGTAGACATGGTCACGTGACCACCTTCCAACAAACAGGACGGCTTAAACTGTACTAATTAATGGTCTGGTGGTTTATATGGCTACGAGGGCCAATTCCACTATAACCAACTGGTCTTATATGTCTTTATCAGACGTGTAATACCAGGTAGACATGGTCACGTGACCACCTTCCGACAAATAGGACTGCTTATTAAAAAAACTGTATTAATTAATGATTTGGTGGTTTATATTCTTAAACTGTATTAATTAATGATCTGATGGTTTATATTCTGTGCATAAAAAACAACTTCTTGAACTACTTAAAATACAACCAGTCCAGTAAACCCATTTCTGCCTGACTGGTCACAGGACAAAATATCGTTGAGGCATGGAATTACATGGAGGCCACGGAGGGCAATCAGTATGCAGAGTAATTGGCATTATCTGTGGAAGGTATGTGCGCTAAAGGCATAGCTAAGAAATAAAAATGAGGAAATTGGCTGACCAGCTAAAAAGTTGCATGCCTGACTAGTAAAGACAGTGTATAGAAAGAGGCCAACTTATTGTTCATCAACAAATTTCCCCCCGAGGTAGATGTAACTGCTTACTACAGGAAGTCCCACAGTTAGGCAGCTATGGGTTTACCCCTCGAGTATTTCAGGGGTGTGGTTTTGCAATCGTTACCAAAAATAGACCTTATGCATTGACGTCATCCAGCCGCCATCTTTGAGGTCAAACGGTGACGAAACAATCGAAACGCACATAGATTGGCCAATGAGCAACCTTCTTTTGACCTCAATGCGGGGGCGCCGTATTGAAATGACGTCATGTGCATAAGGTCTATAGTTTTGATCAAAGGCCAATGATCAACCAATAGCAAGTTCAACCCAAACAGTTATTGCTTTTGGCTGCAAAAACGTACCCACAGCACCAATTCTGTATAGGACTGTTTTCAAATAAACAATTTAATTTAAAACAATAAATTAACATACACACTTTTAATGGAAGTAGCTGTAGATTCCACGCTTGTACCAGTCTATGGCGCCAATTCTATCTAGGCCTTTCAATATCTTCAACTCACTTTTCGTGTCGTGGCTAACCTTGTCCATTTTGAAGTGGCGGAATTTTTGGTCGTAATAGTACAAGGTAAAGTTGTCATTGTAGCCCATCCCGTAGATGCTGACCTTATCACAGCCGGAATGGAGAGCTGTGGAAAGCATGATGGTTCCTGTGGTGGGACGGAAGGATCCCATTGGACTGTTCACCCAGCTGTCAAAAGTTAACAAAAACATCATAATGTTATAGCGCCATCTATAGTGAGTGAAGGGTTCCCAACTTGGCACTTAGGTAGAGGAAAACAGTGGGAGTTTGCATGGAGAAGTAAATATTCAAATTCAGGAACACCGTTTGTCCTAATATAAGAACTATTACAAAAACAATGATTATTTTGCCACTGTACTTTGTAACAGCATGCAACCTGGTGGCGCGTGATGATAACAAAATCACTCACAAAGCCTAGCATGCAATGAAGAGGTGCTTGACTCGCTATGTGCAGCCTGCTTCCCCTGCATCCTTGCTTTATTTATCACAATGAATTTTTTTTATGGAAAGGCACTGAGGGGAGCGTCCAACAGTATTAAGCTTGTCAGGGAGTTGACAACACAGAGAGCTAAGATTGATCTTTGCGAGAATCATTCTTAATTGCCAAGTGAAGTGTGATGTCTCATAAGTGAAATCGAGCCCAATATCGAGGGAGCTATGCCCACTCAAGGAATTGTGTTTTTACTCTCCAACAGCTTTGTGTACAATATAACTATAGGAGGAAATAGGTCAACTCATACTCCTAATGGCCAACATGTACACAAATGTACACACGTACACATACATGTACACACAACCAGCTCTGCTCCATGCAGTGAGTGGACATTCCTTTGTTCTGTGCTCTTCAAAGAACAAACACATTTTTCAACACTGCAAAAAACACTGTGTGAATGCGTAAATTTCCTCATAGTGCTTACATTCCATACAAAATATCCATAATTCTTTGTAATTTTTTGGATGGTGTTGGGACAAGCTGTTGACCTAGGCCATTTGCTTGTTTGATTTGATTTACATCAAGGAGTATATTCAACATAAATACACAAGGCTTGAAGAGTGTACTGTCACAATGCAAAGTTCCCAATTGTACCGAGAGGCGACTCACACTTTATGTGTATATCTGATGAAGTCTGGGTGTAGGATTCTCACATCTTCAGGGTCGGCTTTTATCTTTGGTTCTTTCTTCTGGACTACATTGCGAATGTACTTGTAATCATTATCCCTACACGGTACAAAGACTTTTATCATACCCTGGAGTAAAAAAACATAAAATTTAATTAGACTCTACAACTATTATTTTTTAATAATATTAAATTTTTTAATAATATTAACTAAGTTAATTAAAACGTTTTCAAGAAGTATAGGCATGCAAGGGCACCTTTGACTGCCAGCCACCTCAACCCATTATTAATACGGAGCACAGCCAAGATCAGAAGCGTTTGATATTTTCTGAGGGAGAAAAACCGGATAGTCTGAAAAACCCTCGTGGCACAGCTGAGAACCATCACACAACTCAACTCGATTTGGCCTTGGCCGGGAATCGAACCAGGGTCACCTTGGCGGGAGGCAAGCGCTTACGCACAAGTCCTAATTTTAACTTTTATAGACGCTGGTAATCTGCCATGAAAGCAAAATTAAGTACATTGTGTGCAGGCAAGAAAAACACTAAAATTACCAATTGGTTCATAAAACAACAAATTTTTTTCAAGTAATTTCACAGGTTAGCACGGAACTTTTGATTAGGCATTCTACAGTAATTTGAAAATGGTAATCATAAATGCAGAATTCAGCGTTAAGCAGAGCTGAAACCCTGATATTGGGCCCAGGTTTTGTCTATCTACTGAACTGACTTATTCACTCACCTGGTCATTTGGAACATCACTCTCCGATGTTTCCCGTAACGAACGATCAAAGAAGAAATAATGTGTCGTCCTATTGCCCACATCAAGTTCATGACCTTTTCGTATTGCTTTGTTTACCCTGAAACAAAATTGTACACTACATATGAGCTGAAGAACGTCTGGCAGTGTTGGGATACAATTACAAATACAATCGCAATGTAGTCTAGGAGAAGAAACCGAAACAACCTCATTCCCAGGGATGATCCCAAAGCGCTTCACACTTTTACCCCTTGTCACTGGGCCTTAAGTCATTTCTTAAACCATCTCAGCTCCCTGGGCAATATACAGCCTTGTGCAACAAACAAGCACTACTTGACTAAGTCAATCACAGGAACCATCTCTTAAATAAGGCCTCCAGCTGATCCACTCTACACATGCACTCTAATAAGACAGCTCACAAAAGACCTGAGCTGGAAATTGACAACCCTTTCAATCTCTTTGATCATGTGACATGTCCAACAGAATCATAGAGTTATACAAGAACAAGAGGGCGCACGAGTGATGCTTCGTGCACAAATGCCACGGGACCGCAAGATGACAAGTGCGTCATTCTGCACGCGCGTTGAATATGAAATACACGTTTGAGGTTTTTTTTATTGAACGCTCACGCAATGCTGTTTGTTCAACTTACAAAATGGCCACACAAACACACGCTGTGAGATAGCTGTTTTGTCAACTTAGAAAATGCGTATATAGGCCGATGCGCGCTCTAGTTCTTATATATAACTCTATGAACAGAATGCAGTTTAGGGTGACCAAAAGTTACTTGTATTTGAGAGTTATTAATGCATCCCTGTACAGTAAAAGTACACTACTCCTTCGTAAACCATGAACAAACTTATACATCTGGATCATATGGTGCAGACTGTGTGAGGCAGGCCTAGAGTTACACAAAGGACATGGCCTTGATTGCCCCTGGTCTTCGCCTTGGTGTCCCTTAAAAAAATTCCCAGTCTTTTAATTGTAAAAGGTTTTTTGTTGAGTGCCCTTTGCAAAGTGAAAATGCCGTTGTCCTCCTCAAAGATAACATTCTGACGAGGACTAAAACTTGCCCCCCTCCCCCCCCCCCCAAGACACAGCAGGTCTCTACTGAATAAACTGCAGATGACAGACTGTATAGACTGTGCAAGTCTCGCGCGCACCGGAGCGAGAAAACACGACAACTGAATAACTTAATTTTTTTATGAATCAAATCTTTGCTTTAACTTTTTCTTAATGCCGAATCTGAACAACAAAAATACCCATTAGAGCTTGTTTAAATTAGTTTTAGCTTTTTAAACAAATATACAATTATCGGTTAAAGTCTATGTATAGACAAAAGTAAAACTCTGGGACAAGGATGTTTGTTTGATCTTAAATGTTTTGAAACCCCTTTTGTAAATCTACGCCCGAATGTGAAACTACTGAAAGCTGGTTTATATGCGGACGCACGATGGTCGCAAGAGCGTTAGACAAACGCGTGACGCATTTTAAAGAGGAAGCCGACGCCTAAGTGACCAATGAAAAGGCTTTCCACCCCGCGCGGCCAAAACAAGCGTCTGCGTAAGTTTCGTGATCGGAGATGGGCACAAATTCTTAATTTTTTACAAGTAACCTGACCTAAGGTCAAGTTTAAATATCGGTTTTTCTTTGTTATTATGTTGACTTTATTTTCACTTTTACATATGTTGTTAATTAGTATTACATTTTTAACAACATATGTTATTTTTATGGTCATAAACTATATTAACTAAAGTAATGGACGAAACAAAATCTCCCCATTGTAAAACTCCATAAGGTTGGGACCACAATGGTCCCGGAAGTTCAAATCTGCGCGAGACTTGCACAGTCTATTGTTAATTGCACGTACTGTTTCCAATCTAAAGCATTTTGCCAAGTTCAAAGAATGATGCAATAAACTTCCTACTTTACCTGAATACCATATGATGCATATCAATTTCTGAGCCTTTTCGAGAGCCGTTTAGAATTCCCCCATTGCCGACAACAGCACAGGAAATGCACTGCGGACGTTGCTTGCCTGTAAAATTAAATATTGAGTCCCTCGCAGGAAAAAGTTTTAGGACAGCGAAAACATCTGTAACGAGAGTAGAAAAATGTTTCAAATGAAGATTTATTAAAATGGAGGGGGGGGGGTTGATAATTCACAAATAAAAAAGCTTAAGTTTCTGAGTGATAGAGCACTGTCCAGTTATCACAACGATAATAAACCAACTTAATTTGGGGCGTGTCCTGCCAAGTGGTTTAGAGCACTGGACTCAAGCTCTGATGTTTCAGATCAGCAGAATGTGGGTTCTACTTCCATGGTGGGTTTGAGTCTTAGCCATGACACTAATACCCTTGAGCAAGATACTTTAGCTCAATTGCTTTGTCCTTCGGATGGGGCATTAAGCCATACGTCCTGTGTTCTAGAATTGGTGCACATAAAAGTACCCATAACACTTATCATGGAAGAGTAGGGGTTAACCCTAGCCATGGTGGCCATACTTTTTCATATTATACTACAGTGACCTCCTGGATATCAGGGTCCATTTCTGGGGCGGAATATTTTCAGAGCTTCATAACTCAAATCTTACATGCAAGAAGCCAATAATTTCAACAGATTCACATTCAATGGCAGCACACATTTTTCTGTGGTGGGTTTGGGTCGTTATAAATTCCTCACAAATCCGTCGTTTTCGTGAAATAATGCAGCTCCCAACGTTAACAAAATTCCCAATTTGATCGTATCCTTACAGTGTTGTCTGCTGCCATGCGTACGCGTACATTACAGATTTGTGAGGAATATATGACGACTAAATTCCACCGCAGAAAAATGTATTCTGCCATAGAAAATGAATTTGTTGAGATTATTGGCCTCTTGCAGGTAAGATGTAAGTTATGAAGCTTTGACAATTTTCCGCCCCAGAAACGGCCCTATATTATATTTAGGACTCTATTTTATCTGTGTACATACAGGGGAAGAGTCCTATATACATTGTGTAGGGTTAGGGTTAACTCCGTTGTTTCAGGGTCACGAAGCAAGCAGTTATTTAGCATCCTTGTTTGCAGGTTTCCTTGGGCTTGCGACCTACACTTAAGTTCAGTTTTGAAGCATCCTTTGTTTTGTAATAATAACATACAGTGCACATACGTACCAATAAGGTACTCAAGGCGCCAGAACATACAGAAACATTTTAAGACGGTTTCTATGGGATATAAATCCATATTGCAGCATATGCTGTCATAATGAAACATTCTTTTATGGCGCATATCACATTCACAAAGTAGGCTCTATGAGCTGAAAGACACACAAGGTGTTTGTAATTTTTATTTTCCAAAAACCTTTGAGCGCAATGGTTTGTGATTACGCGGGTGTACAAACTAATTAGATACATTTAATTAAACAATACTAGAACCCCCATGACCAGGCTAAAAATGATAATTTTGCAAAATTTTGAACCTCCCTAACACCTAGTGACCCAGTGGTGCCCGGTCCAAGGCGTCAGACATAATTTAAAAGAGCGGTCAATTTGCATTTCTTATCTGTGCATTCTATGCACGTAGCTTAATCAAACAAATGAAATTAAATTTGATTGACACCTTTGACACTTGTGTTTTACACCAATGTGTTTGATACCCTTCACATGCAACTTTTGCACTTTCTGCCTTTAAATGCACACTACACTGTATATCGCACAAAGACATTAACTCCCAAAATGGTGCAACCAAGATTATTGTGATGATGACATCAGGTAAGTTCAGTAGATTTAATCTTTGCCAAACAAATATTTAGAAAAAGACTCTACCCACCCATCACCCAATTTAAAAAAACTTTTGTGCAATACACTTAACAACTATTTAATTGTTCAGAGTCCTACATTAAAGTAGGATTTGAAATGGTGGGAGTAAATTAGTTGAGGTTTGCGGTAGCTCTATGTGAGAGTTTTTTATTTTATTTTACTTTATTATATAATTTGTTAAGCCAATCATTACATTGCACAGAGTCCCACTCCTTATTTTCTTGTTCTGTCTTAGTCCTTCAGATGTTGTTTTGAAGTAATGTCTAGTTTTAAGGTACAAAAGCTATGCTTCACCGTTTTTTCCTACATATTGACTGAATATAAAGTGTTTTTCTTTACAGTCACCTTCAAGTAAAGTAAATTTTAAGCTTACTTACTGTAAACATGTTATATTGGTTCTGTTAAAAACTACTGTTTCAAATTGTCCTTATAAATACAAATTGTATTTACTGTCATTGAGGATGTCAATAAGAAACAAATGTCTGATTGAATCTTTTGAGTGGTGTTGGTTCTGAAAAGAACCAGCCGTTGACCACGCAACGTTTCGATCGGTATGCTATGATTGTCTTCAGCAGAAGTGCTAAATTATTTACCTTTATAGCGGAACCTGGATTTTGTTTTGTACCCAAACGGCATGTAGTATGGCAATAGTCTACTGTGTTCTGATTGGTTGAGAAGTTGGCTGTTCATTAGCATATGGATTTCCGGATGATACATGAGTGCCGTCCAGCTGTCATTGGCCATTTTTAACTGAAGGGACGTCGGACATTTCTGCAAGGAATTAAAATTAACAAGATTTAAGTGAAGGTAAAAACAAGTCCTAAATAAATACAAATAATTTGTCAAATTTAACATTGAAAGAAAATTCAAACTTGGGTTGTGGATACTTATTGTAAAGTAATTTCTTGTTTTACTTACATATAATTCTGGGCTAAATGTTACATATCCAACAATATGATATCATTTTTATAGCCATCAAGTACTTTGAGAAAGACTCTGCTAGGGTCAAAACAATGGGCCATTTTCAATATGGTTGAGACCAACTTGATCCTGGAAGTTAGAATTCACACAAGACTTCAGCCTATAGGAGTTCCTTCTTTGCCTTTCACCTCTGTGGACTCCAGTTCGAATCCCACCTCAGACTGGAGCCATTGGGTTTTCAGTCCCTGCTTGAATGCAGTGTTTTCCCTCCCACATCTTAAACTGAGATTTCTGCAACATCTTCTCCGACTCTACACAAGTATCTGGCCTTGGGGTGTTACAGTGTACAGTACTTTCAATTGTTTCTTGGTTTCATTACAAGAAACACATATTAATTTATTTTATTTATTTATTTATTTATTTATTTATTTATTTATTTATTTATTTATTTATTTATTTATTTATTTATTTATTTATTTATTTATTTATTTTTTTTTTTTTTCTCTTGATGTGGAGTTATATTACTCCGTTTATTCAACATTCATCAGCAAAGGCATACATCAAATAAACACACTATCAAAAGACACTCCAGTAAATACTCCTAATATATAACAGGCACAGTAAGTAACAGAAGCTCAGAAAATAATCATAATATTAACAATAAAACAAAATAATTAAATAGTTAAATGAATACCTCTATTATATATACAAATATCTACAATTTAGCGTGACTCGGGAATCACGTGGTTCGGGAAAAAACAATACTGACAACAACAAAAAACAAAAATTAGAAAAACATGATACATATGGGACAAAGGAAATAACTTGGCCCTTGGTAAAACAGGCAATTAGTAATTAAAACTGACTTCGTCCTTAGTGGTGAAACACAAAGCATTGTTCCTAGTATAGCAATTTTCGAATGATTCTGGTTTTAACCTGTTCTTTTCCATTCGAAGAAAATATTTCAAAGATAACTTTAACTGTGAGATGATGTCGATTTCTGCTGGTCTTGAATAACTATTAAACACCTTTTTGCATCGAATATTCCAGATCAGCCTAAGCAATTTAGCAACAACGACGGCCTGAACCGGTTTTAGAGCACATCCAAGAATTCTGTTAGAGTCGTTTAAATAAAAATGTTTGTTACCTGAATATTTGCTAAGCAATCTTTCTACAAAAATCCAAGCATCCAATGTGTGAGAACAGTAAATGAAAATATGCTCATGAGTTTCTCTTTCTACATTACAGAGCGGGCAATATTCTTCTCTAACAATACCAATTTTTAGCAAAACATCTTTAGTAGGTAAAATTCTGTGTCTAAGTTTGTACATGAATTGTTTATCATCAGGATCCATTAAGTAGTTCTTAAAATCGCTGATCCATATCGCAGACCAATCAAGATCTTGACTAATACTGAATATATTTTGCCAAATTGGTTGAACTCTAGGAACGACACTTTTTTTCCTAATCAGGTTGCCGTAGTTGGTCTTGGCTTTAGTTAAATACATCGGAGCAGACTCCTCTCCGTTATAATCTTTGATGACTAACCAATTACATAAAGGAGTAGCTGGACCTTCTCTTTTTTCTTCAACTAGGTTGTAATCCACATGATGCTTAAGGCGACCTAGCATTCTACCGGCATTAATATTACGTAATGCACACATTTCAGCAATTTCTTTAAAAGAGATCAGTTTACCCTGTTTCACAATATGTTTTATCCTGTTAATACCAAAAGATTTAAGCAAGGTACTACCAAAAGTGACGTTGTCCTTGGTGACGCTAACATTATTCCACAAAGGCATTTCTCTTGTTTCTAAGACACTAGAATGTTTACAATCCATAATACCTCCTGCTTTATCAAAGGCATTGATCACATCAATATAAAAGGACGTGGTTTTCAAAGCTTTTTTCTGATTGGCAAATATATACCATCCCAAGTGATCATTGGCGCTAGCTTTATTAATCCAATAGTCAAAAAAATATTTCCATTTCCCTTGAGATAAGGGGTAGCGAGCTAGCCAGTTTAATTTGAGGCTCATTAATTTGCATTTAATGTCAACAAGACCCATTCCACCCGAGTCTTTTGGACCAATGATGGTGGCCCTCTTAATTTTTTCGATTTTACCATCCCAGAAGAAATTCCAGATCATACTATTCATCTTTTTCACGGTTTCCTCGGGACAGGTTAACACGCTGCCAAGGTAATTAATACATGGCCCAATCAAAATATTTACAATAACAGACTTGCCATGATAGGTGAGATTACGTTTAGACCATTTATCTAAAGTACTACGGATTTTTGTAATTCTCGGACCCCAGTTGTCATTTGGTACGACATCATTCCCAAATATGATCCCAAGGATTTTAAGTTTATCACACCATTGGAAGTTACAAGGTTTGTCGACTCTACCCGTCCATTTCCCAAGCCACATGCCTTTGGACTTGTCTACGTTGAGTTTAGACCCGCTTCCCTTACAATAGGTACTAAGTATGTTATCAATAGTAACGAACTCCTTGTTGTCACCAACAAAGAAAGTGATGTCATCAGCGTGTTGAATTAATCTAATACTACTTTCACCTCCCGGCGTAACAATGCCTTTTAAATCACAATCAGTTCTAGCCAAACTCGCTAACCCTTCCGCACAGATAGAATAAAGGAGAGGGGATAAAGGACATCCTTGCCTAATCCCTCGAGAAACCTTAACTGGTGAACCAATAAAATTATTTACAATAATGTTACAATTGGGATTGCTGTACAATAATTTAATCCATTTAATTAAATTCGAAGGAATTCCCATTTTTGTCAAAACAGTGAACAAATATTTCCAGCTAATTCTGTCAAACGCCTTCTCTTGATCTATACTTATGAGAGCAGCCTCCGAATTATCTAATTCTACATAGTCAATGGTATCACGCAGAACCATAAGATTATCATGAATATTTCTTCCTACAACTCCACAAGTTTGTTCTTCACCTACAAGAAGGGGCATAATAAGCTTCATTCTATTAGTGATGACCTTGGATAGGATCTTATAATCGACAGTGAGCAAGCTGATAGGACGCCAATTTTTTAAATCAGTTCTTTCACCTCTGTTTTTATAAATAAGTCTAATTAACGCAGAGTTCATTGATCTACATAAAATACCATTCTTGAAACAGCAATTATAGACTTTTAAGACATCAGAAGCGATTGTGTTCCAAAATGTCTGATAAAACTCAACCGTAAGCCCGTCTAAGCCAGGAGACTTATTTTTGTTCATTTGAAATAGCGCTAACTTGACTTCATCAGCCGTAATTGCTTTTTCAAGATTACAATGAATATCATGAGGAATTTGTTTTCTACTTATTTTAGAGATAATATCATTTAAATGATCATCAGAGATGTCTTCCTCTTTATACAAGTCAGAGTAAAAATCATTAGCATGATCAAGCATAGAGTGAGGTTGATCGATAAATTTCCCTTCGGCATTAACCAACCTATCAATTTTACTATTCTGGACTTGCTGTTTTTCAAGATTCAGAAAGAATTTAGAGGCTTTTTCACCTTCCTCTTTAATGGTATTCCGAACTCTAATTTTAGCCTTGGACCATTCTTCAATTTCGTAGGTTTTTATTTGAGCTTCAATGTCTTTAATGGCATCAGCACTGGAGTCTGGATTCTCCAAGAGCCTGTTGTATTTTTTCTTAAGATCATTAATTTTTTGTTTTTGAAGGTGCGCTTTTTCTTTGCCGTAATCTTGGAGAATTTCTTTTATTCTGAATTTACCACTTTCCCACCAATCCAACAGAGACTTGTAGTTGTATTTTTGAGAAGTCCAGAATTGTAAAAAGGTTTCTATACGATATTTACAATCATTGTCATTTAAAAGACTATTATTACATATCCACCTTCCTTGGCCATGCACATTACCGGGATCATGTAATTTCATACAAACTATAGAGTGATCAGAATTACCATGTGGATTAACACGCACGTCTAAAACATTACTCAGAAGATTGGACGATAAAAACAAATAGTCAATTCTAGTCGACTGCTTACTAGCTTTGTGGTAATGTGTGTATCCTGCTTTATCAGGATGAATAGTGCGCCAGACGTCACATAAATCTTTCTCGTTAATGACATTTTTAAGAATAGTTTTACTGCCATCTTTGATTTTTACATTATCAATATTACAATTGAAATCTCCACCAATAATAGAAGAATCGCTAATTATCCAATCAGACATGTCATCAAAAAAATAAGCCCTATCGTACGAATTGTTTGGAGCATAAACAGAGGCAACTGGAATGTCAAGATTGTTCCATTTAGTTTGACCCTTTATCCATCTCCCTTCCTTATCCCTAGAAATATTATCAATGCAGAGACCAGATTTTTCTGAAGTGAGAATAGCAACCCCCCTGGATTGGCGATTGCCATGACTAAAATGCATATTTCCTTGCCACTCTTTACTCCAAACGGGTTCGTCATTTTCTTCACTGTGAGTTTCTTGAAGAAAAATTAGGCTAAACTTGTTACGACATAAAAATTCAAAGATCACATTACGTTTTAGGTTATTCCTCAAGCCATTAACATTTATGGAGGCAATAGACAATATGAACATACCAATGATGATGTTGTACATTAATGTCTTCATCTCACCAGCCACAATGAAGGTAAAAGTTACTTTGGCTTCCCTCTTCCTCTCCCTTTCTGGCTTTGTTGAACTCGTTGTTTGGGTTGGCTTTCGTTGTTCTTACTAGGCTTGTTGGTAGTTGGGTAGCTTGATGGACCCGGTTGATCAGTGTCACTGGTTTTACTTGTTGTTTGTTGAGAGTTATTCGTTGTTGATTTCCTTTCCCATGATGTTCGCTTTTTCCTTCGTCGACGGACTCCCCCGCGTGTGTAGAGAGTGAATTCTCCGCCTAGATCTTCTGGGTCTTCACTGTGATAATCTGGATCAACGAGTCTTCCACTATCCTCGTCGATCGATCCTTCCGAATATGTATCGTCGGGTCTTTCATCCGTATGTTCCTGGTCGTGCATGTTCTCTGGTGTCTCATCAACTGGGTTTTCGGCTGCCAAAGTTTCCATATCTGTTGGTGTTGACTCATCACGAGCTACTTTAGATGATGCTGTTGAAGCTTCAGTGGATTTCCTTTTCCGCGACAACTTTCTAACTGCTTGGCTGTTCATAGCTTCGTCCCAAAATCCTTGTGGTTTTGTAGGAGTTTTCTTGCTGGTTGTTCCTGCAACTACTTCTTTGAATGATAGCTTAGGTTTAGAGGCGGCTTCTTTTGGTGGGTGCTGTTCTGTGTTCTCTGTTTGATCCATACCTTTCTTTTCTTCTCCTTTCTTTGCTTTGGAGCTGTGTGTTTCATCTTCAGCTGGCGGTTCTGTGTTTTGGGGCTCATTATCTTCTTTCTCTCCAGTAGTATCCTCTTCATTTTCTTTATGTTCATTTGCCGGATTGTCGTCACGGATTTCATCTTGTTCGCTGTTGTCGTATTTGTCGTGCCAAGCCGCCCTATGGTCGTAGCTTCCACATACAAAACATCGGTTTCTTGCCGGACAGTCTCTCGCTAGATGGCCTGTTTCTTCACAGATTTTGCAGGTTTTCTGTTGCCCCCTGTATCGAACTGGCAAAGTAAAGCCGCTGAATTTGAGAAAACTCGGTATTGGTTTCTTGAGGCTCTTGACGAGGCAGCTTCTCACACCGGTTTCAATGTTGTCGTCAAAACCGTGATATTGACGTCGGATGTTGGCGACAGTTCCATACCGAGACAGGAGCGATGTAATGGCATTGTCCGGAATTTCGTATGGTGCCTTGATGTACGCGATCACAGAGTTGCGAATGTTAGCTCTTTCACACTGGACGAGGGCATTATGTAATAGCAGGCCTTGCGATGCTATAGTCTCACAATCCTGCTCATTGTCAAAGGTGACGTTGTACCAGTTACGTTCCAGTTCAGCAATGCATACTATTGTTGATGTTGAATCCAACTCGTGATTGACAGCTTTGTAGACGTCTCGGGGTGTGACACCTTTCGAAAGATGGTGGGTGTTGAACCTCACGGTGTTTGGTCTGTTAAGACCCATGGCAGAAAACATGGCGGCCAAGCGGCACCGCCGTTGATTTGAGAGAGTTTTTAGGGCCAAAAGGCCCTAAAAGGTTGGTTTTAATCTCTCTTACCTCAATGAAAGTGTTCTATGTACAACTTGAGAGACACTTGCTAGTAGAAAAGGCTTCCACAAAAACGCAGAAGGTGAAATTTCTGTCAATTTCCCGGAGCTCGATGTAGCTATGTCACACGTCCTCAATAAAATTTATTTATTTATTTATTTATTTATTTATTTATTTATTTATTTATTTATTTATTTATTTATTTATTTATTTATTTATTTATTTATTTATTTATTTATTTATTTATTTATTTATTTATTTATTTATTTATTTATTTATTTATTTATTTATTTATTTATTTAATTATTTATTTATTTATTTATTTATTTATTTATTTATTTATTTATTTATTTATTTATTTATTTATTTATTTATTTATTTATTTATTTATTTATTTATTTATTTATTTATTTATTTATTTATTTATTTATTTATTTATTTATTTATTTATTTATTTATTTATTTATTTATTTATTTATTTATTTATTTATTTATTTATTTATTTATATATTTATTTCATGAAACATCAAAAAGCGCAAATGCCAATAGCAGGATGGTGATAAGAAATGAGAAGAAATGCTAATTTTTTTAGATGTAGGAGGAAACCCCCAAATGGGGGAAAACCTATACGATCAGGTAGGGATTGAAAACCCAGTCCACATGCAAGGCTCTGATCCAAGGTAGGATTTGAACCTGCCGTCGATTTCACAAAGAGTTATGACTCATCTTATCTCGAGTTAGGACGAGTAACTCGTCCTAACTTAGGATTAATCTTAAGGTCTGCATGCTACAGTGCAGGGTTGGGACTCGTCCTAAGTCCTAAGATTAATCTTAAGTTAGGAAGAGTTTTGTGAAATCGACGGCAGGGTATACATACGGTGAACGGCAGAGAAAGAGACCACTGAGCCATTTTGATCCCCAAAACAACATTAATCGTTCAAGAAAAGTAAAGAAACAAAGACACCAAAATCTTACTGATGGCAAAAAATTAGGATTTTTCCTAAAGGTCATCTCTCCCTTTCTGGCCCCTTTGAAGGTTAGGAAGTTGGCAGTATTGGAGAGATCCTCACCATGGATAATTTGCAGCAAGTCTTTTATTCCCCAAGACCTGTATGATCAGATTCACAAGCAACAACAAATATGAAAATTATTCTTTTCACTAAATATTCATTCAATATATTAAACATATTTTGATCAAAACTGCAGGATTTTTTTCAATAGCTGTAATTTTCGACTGAAACTCCAGTCTTAATCAACAGGAAGAGCTACTACATGTAGAGGGAGAATCCGTGACCTTGCGGACACGAGACCCAACACTGCGTCATAGACTCCTGGGATATATACCCCCCTCCCCCTCTCCCAGTTCAGAGGGGGTTTGAAGGCTCTGATGTAAGCTGCCTTCTTTACCCCCTTCCCATAAGAAGATCAAGCATCCATCCTGTATCTAGGATGTTTGCTTCACTTCCAGGTGGAGTCTATGGAGCTGTGTTGGGATCACAATTTACTCTTGTGCCTAGATGAGTTCTTCTTGTGCTTTTGAGTCCTTACAATAAACAAGAAAAAAGACTGCAGTAAAACATCGCATGCAATAAAACTAAAGCCTGGTGAATACTTCCCGTGAATGTGATTTGAATGTTGACGTCACTATTTCACAACAAAAAGTTCGCATCAGTTGACTTGTGCTCAATAGACCCTTCCCATGAAATATGTAAATTGCACATAGCGCGTGCGCACCTACGTTTTGGTTGGCAAAATGAGGGAACATGGCGCTGTTTTGTACACGACTAATGGCTGCGTGACGCAGACGCGATCGCCCGTCTGCTCAGTGCACAACTCTATGGCGTTTGCCAACCAACAGGGTCTGTACGCATGCGTGAATGTAATTAGCATATTTCATGGGAAGGGTCCATTGTGAAAACGGCCCTGTGATGCCAAAATTCGTTTCCTATTTGCAGGAAATATGAACCGGCCTTAACAATAGTACAAAACATTTTAGCGCATAATTGAGGAGGAGCCTCTACACTCAATACAAAAATTAAGCCATGAAATTAACCACATCAAACAACTTGTTACAAAATTACAGGTTCAAAAATGAAACAGTGTCAGCTTAGTGAACTGGTGAACATGAACTGGTTAGGCGTTCCATATTGAGGTTGAAAGCTCTTTGAGCATAGAATTTTGTGAAAAAAAGTAGTTTGCGTCAGTAGGGATTGGCCACTCAGAAGGAACACATTTATGTGACACAATGTTACTGTCTGTCCGTGGTTTGCCATTTCTTATCCATAGTCAAATTATACGTTTCAACCCTCCTACTGTTGTTGACATTATCCATAAGTTAACTGTGCACATTGCAGTAGATAGATGGAGTGGATAAGGTTAACTGTGTAAGATGCAGTTGCCACATTATCATATTGCAGGCTGGTTTACTTTCATTCAAAAGCACAGTGGATTGTAGTGAATGGTCAGACAGTAGAAGGGTTGACCGGCACTGTGTTATGCACAGCACAATCATATTGCAGGATGATGTTAAATGGTCAGTCAGTAGGAGGGTTGACCACATGTACATGCACCGTGTATAAATGCATTCACCACATTATCTATCATTCAACCCACAGTTGGATGATAGTGAATGGTCAGACAGTAGAAGGGTTGACTGTGTACTGTCATATTGCACGCTGGAGTAGTTTATTTACCAATCAAAGCCACAGTGGATAATATTTATTGGTCACGTCATGAGAAGATTGATTTGAACAACAAAAAAGGGGCAAATGATGCACTAATACCGGGTGCCTCAAAAAAACCTAATACACTTTTGAAATGGCTGCCGAATAAAAAATAAACGATTCTGGGGGAAAAAGTTTTTTGTTTATGGACAGCTTATGGTCTCAACTTTCATATGACACCAAAAATTCTGAAAATAATTCATGGCTGGGTGAGCACTGCTCACTTTTGTGAAGTGTTTAAAATAAAGCTGCGCAGGAATTAGCCTTCCAACTTGAGAGCTTACAAAATTGAGCGTGCTCAAACCATGCTCAAATCGATCAGTTTTGGTTTGCTGAGTGAAGTTTATGGTTTATTAAACCATTTTTGTTTTATATTCATAAGTGAATAGGAAATGCATTTTTGTTCTTGTAGCATTGTAACTTTCCCTGGTAGACTCAGTGGTGTCTTCATGTGAGTCGCGATGGTGTGATGGTACAAGTAGCAATTTCCATGTTACAAACTGTGTTTGTTTTTTAACATCTGTGACTTTGAATAAAAACCTTCATCCTGCATTTCAGTTATTGTAAGATGAGTTGAACATTTCATTGGTTTTTCTCAATAATCAGATGGGGATTATGTACAAAGATTGTTCAATAATACGGTTTTTGAAAACAGGAATGTCAAAGATGTTGGCTACTTATTCTTCAGGTTACCCATTGACCTGAAGTAGCAGAAATCTTGGATTGAATTGTGTAAGCTACAAAGGACTTACCTCTCACAAAGGGAAGGCTAATTCCTGCGCAGCCTTATTTTCAACCCTTCACAAAAGTGAGCATTGCTCACACAATCATGAATTATTTTCAGACTTTATGGTGTCATGTGAAAGTTGAGACCATAAGCTATCCATAAACAAAAACCTTTTTCCCCAGAATCGTTTATTTTTTATTCCGCAGCCATTTCAAAAGTGTATAGTTTTTTTTGAGACACCCGGTACATGTGTTCTCATGAACTTGAAATGTACATGTAGTTGTGTTGATACAAAAAATGAAAATGTGTAGAATAAGCATTAAACAGTTTATACATTTAACGAAAGCGTGAGCAATTAATGAATGCGTGAGCAATTAACAAAGGCGAAACAACTAACAAATTAGTGGATTACAAACTAAGCAATTAATTAGTTTAAAAACACTAATGCAGGCCTGGAATTAAATGGATGCCATATTAGCCGTTGCCTCTGTTGCCCCTGGTGAAAAAAGGTGAAGTCATCCACGTGTACGAATCGACAACAGGTACAGCGTGTACAACAAATAATCTGTCTCTTACGTCTCTCCGCTGCCTTCCCTTTAAGTCCCCATAAGTGCTGGGGCCTCTGTGTTCCCCTACACCGAACGAACGCCGCAAGAAAACAAGTTCTCATTTTTAGTAGCACTTTTTTCTTCTTCACGTTCTTCCACAGGTAGCCTTGCTGTGCGCAAACGCTATCTTATGATATGAACGGGTTTTGCTTTGAAGAAAGTGGCATGTAATTATGTTTTTTTCATGATCGAGGGCAGTGTGAATCGGAAACAGCGAGCACAAATAGAATTGCGTTTGTGCTGGGCCAAAGGATATCTGAAGTGATTTGCCGTATTTTATTGATGGAATACATGATGACCCAGAGGTTTGTAGAGGGGATAACGGATCGAAACCCTGTGGAAAATGCATGCGCAATGTAACGAACCGGAACCAGCAATGGTAAGGGCCGCCGATGCATGACCAAATAATCAACCTCGTGGGCTAGTTTAGTCCGCTTGACAGGAATAAACTCACTGTGTGAACACAAGCCAATTTTGGACTAAGTCATGTTTATCTTTTGGACACCCACGGAGCTCGGATTAAGGGCTAGTTTAACCCCACATCTGACCATACCCAGTAATTTGCTCAAATTCAATGCTGTTTTGTTTAATATCATAAGAATTCAGGAATATGAACTGTAATACTGAAATTCTCTACACAAAAACATACTGACCATTTAAAATGTCACGTCATCGAACATTTTTGGATTTTGACAAAAATTGAACTTTAAGGTTTACACGAGGTTAGAGACTTGTATGTTGTCCCGTTTGTCAAGGACTTTACAATTTAATCTACATAATTGGATTTGACATTGGCAGTTTATCTACCATTCAAAACAGCATGGTGGTACTGAATGGCCAGACAGTACATGGGTTGACAGTGTACCAGATGCATTTACCACATGATATCATAAAACTGGCAGGCTGGCATAGTTTTTATCCTCAAAACCCACAGTGGATGATATTAAATGGTCAGACAGTAGAAGGGTTTTAAAAGCACATAACACCCGAGTGAACTTCAAAGTCAAAATATGCACAAGCTAATTAAATGTATATTAAATGTATACCTCACCATGCAATGCCTCAAATCCTATACCAATTAAATGGGTGGTGATAAATGAAGCAATGACCTGAACTACATTAATGTGACACCACCACCAAGCTCTTTCAATTCACATGATTTAAAATGAGCGAAGAGTTTAGAGAGTATTTATAAAGAATTTATATTAGTAGGTATATCGGACTGTGTGTGCAGCATCTCTGTGTAAATGCCTACATGTACACTATCAGGCTTGTCCAGTCTTATCAAGCCAGTCTTAGTTTTAGAAGAACAAAAATTAATAGAAAATATTCATTTATATATACTTGGCTGGTAACCTGCTTCGGCTAAGCAACATTCTTCTCTTTACTTATCAAGTTTTTGTGCTTTTGAAATAGGCTTCATGAAATTGGAGCCTGATACTACACAGAGGCATTTGAGGAAATGGTTTCCATCCCTGCACATTACCTTCTTGCCCATTCAAATGTTTTGGTAGATTTAGAGTCCCATCGTTTGGTTAGAGTTGAAGTATCAGGTTTGTACTATGACCACTAAAGGGCAAACAACACCTTGAACTCGAGACTAACTTCACAGGCATACAATACATGTAGTGAAAGGGTCCTATAGTTCAAGTGCAGGGCGGCTCTAAGGTGCTCTTAATATTTTACTGATAACCTTTCAATGGCTGAGTAAACATCATAGATTTGGTTATAAAAAGTTTACATTTTAAAATTGTTTCCAAAATACACTGCTTAGCAACTTTTTCAGCACAAAGTCAAAAACAGTTATTATCACCTGAACGCTGACTGAAAGAATGTAAAAGCTAAACATTTCAGAGTGTTTTAGAGCCGACCTTTAAAGGGTTTTGATACCTTTGGTACTTGTTTTTGGTCATGACATGAATCCCTACTAACTATGAATGAAGATGTACATGTCATGTACATGTGTGTAATATTCAAGAAGTTTCAGCTTCATTAATCTTCATGTTTTTGAGAAGAAAAAAAGGTGAAAATCACAGAGCAATGTTTTCAGGAGAGTTATATTTTAAGGGAAGCTTTCCACTACCATGATCTTCAAATCGTGTAAGTTTAATGTAACAAAACAAAACTAGATGAAACTAAATGGTTATAAATGCAAGGGTCTCTAAACTAAGCGAAGCAAAAAAGGTTAACCATTTATCACCCAAGAACCATCTGGAAGTCAAATGTGACCCTTGATGAACTTTTGGGTGTTGGTTATTAAGAACTGTGATATCAATGTACATGTCATTTATGTTGCAAGCATAGAAGTGCAAGTTTCAAATCCTACTTAAGGTTACATGCCCCATTTTTTGCGGAAACAATTTTTTATTCGGAATTTTGCCAGACCATAAAAAAACAATCATGCTAACACCACAGACATTGATACAATCATGCACAAACAAGCTGTACCGTCAGGATCCTGACAATAATTCAATTCTAGTTTTTAATAAGCTACCACTTATCATTGCTGGATTTTGTAAATGACAGCATAAAACTGTTTCAAATCTATAAAAATAGCTAATTCTATCTGAATTTTGGCTTTGTGTCAAATTAGCCAAAAGTTTGACCTAGTATCCTTAGCTAATGAAGTCATGATCCAAATGAATGGGTGCTTATCATGTGTTTTAAAAAGAACAAACGATGAACCAATTTTTCTTTGAAATAAATGTCTAACAAATCATATGTACATGGACATGTTTTGTACATGAATGGCACACAACAAAATGTTTTAATCTAACTTGCATACTCAGTAACTGCTTTGGTGACGTTCTCAGGAGAATGAAGGAATGTTATTTTTGAGCAAGAGGGAGGCATCTCGCTAGATGGGTCCTGTGGAGAACTTAAAATATAACACACCAGCACACAATGATGAGAAACGTACATTAGACAGTTAAGCATTGTATTTCATGCACCACAAATGTGTACATCCATTATCAAAACCTTTTCCACAAAGCAGGGTTCCAATTTAGGGGGGAAAACTCAGCTGTATGGCTTGAACAATTGTAGGTTGACATTTAACAATTGTTACACGCTGTGACGGGATCCATGGCGTTTTGTACACACGAGGGGAAAAGGCACCCGAGGCGAAGCCGAGGGTGTCATTTACCATCGAGAGGTATTTACCAGCGAGAGGAATAACAGTTCTACTTTACAAGAATTTATTGAGGAAGTAGTTTCCACATAGCTAAAAATGTACTGCATATCTGCACAATCACTAAGACATATCTCATTTGTCTTTTAAAATATTTAAGTATGCTTCGATACTCAACACAATTAAAAGATATTTACGAGACTCAACCAATTTGAACCAAATTTTTTGTTGATTGCAGTGAGGTATTTTTTTAGTCAGTTAAAGAACACAAGATGACCAGACTTGTCCAGTCCTCAGTTTTACTGGCCCGAGGCTAAAATCACTGGCCTTAGGGCTACCGTTCAGAGTAAATTTCAACAGAACTGAACATTTTTTTATGTGCAATGAAAATCTATCAATCAGGGAGCAATTTTATAGAACTGCTTTTCATTTAGTAAAAAAAAATGTTGCTTTACCTCCAACTTTCTGCTAAGCAAAAATAAGCATGATACCAGTCACCATTTGTTCATGTGATGAACATTTTCGCTACTAGCCTTATTCTTAGCTACTTTTTGTGCTTAAAGGCAGTGGACACTATTGGTAATCACTCAAAATAATTGTTAGCATAAAAACTTATTGGTAACAACCAATGTTGATAGTAGATAGGGAGAAGTTGATAGGGAGAAGTTGATAGTACAAAACATTGTGAGAAACGGCTCCCTCTGACGTAACCTAGTTTTGCGAGAATGAAGTTATTTTTTCACAAATTTGATTTTGAGACCTCAAAATTAGATTTTGATCTTCCGAAATCAAGTATCTGAAAGCACACAACTTCGTGTGACAAGGGTGTTCACTCCCTGAAAACCTCAGGGAAATCCATGACATCTCCATCTTTCAGCATCAACTTGACACACCTGTTCACACTTGCTTTCCCCAACACTTGAGAATTTTCCCTCTTTCCATCGTGACCGGTGCCTTTGAATGGTTTTTCACCAGATTTAGCGCGCCTTTACAAATGCTGTGTTATTATTATTATTATTTCTTCCATTATCTCGCAGCTTCTTTGACCAACTGAGTTCAAATTTTCACAGGTTTGTTATTTTGTGCATATATGTTGAGATACACCAAGTGAGAAGACTGATCTTTGAAATTGCCAAAGGTATCCAGTGTCTTTCAAAGCAGCCAGTGATTTTAGCATCTGGCCAGTATTTAACTGAAGATCTGACAAGACTAGCAGTAATGTGTGTTTTAAAATAATAATATCTCACTGTTCAACAAACTAATGTTGTTGAGAGAGGTTTGCAGTATCACCATGTGGAAATCCTTGTTTAAAGTAGTGTTGGTTCTGAAAAGAAACAGTGTTGAGTAGTGTTGGTTCTAAAAGTTTGTTCTCCTGAAGATAATAAGAGCATACTGACCGAAACGATGAGTAATTAATTACCGGTTCTTTTCAGAACCAACACTACTCAAAAAGAGATTTCAACATGGTGTTACCGCAAACCTCTCTCGCTTATACTTCCACCATGCAAAGTTTAAAATCCCACATAAATTAATCTGACTTTAAGTCTGATAAATTCTTTCAATTCTGTTAACCAGCAAAGTACTTATACTACGATGAGGTAATATCTTCTCTCAGCCTTTGTTCAAACATAAAACAGTTTATCATAGTCAAACTTTGTAACAGTTTTTTTCTCATTTGAATGGTCTTGTAAAACAAGGAACCCTAAAATGGGCAATGCCTGCTGGTACCATTATGTCATGCACTATATCAATCATTGCACACTGTATTCATTGAAGAGAGCTCTTACCACTCCTCAGAGCCAAACTTCACACATTGGTCTAAACAGTGAAATTACAATTCAATTAAAAAACATCAAAGACATTTAGGTGGTCCTGACCACATTGCATTGGGCACACTATACGTATGCAATATTGTGAAATCATTCGCAAATATGTGCGCAGGCATCTGGAATGTTGTTATCCAGTTTAATTCAATTCTTTAAAAAATGGTTACTAAAACATGATTGCAGTTAAAAAAACGATTTTGCATATCGAAATGTAAGCAATGATACTCTTTCCCATCGCCAGACCTTAAAAAAAAAACGTCCATGTTTTGTTTGATTATGGACCGAGGACTGTGGCCTAAACTGATAAAAATATGCTTTCCATGGGATCAGGAATACCATATCACAGTCATCGGAGTCCAACAGTGTGGGTGTTTGCTAGTGTGAGGAATGATCTTAGCATATAACTCCTGGGATCAGGCGTACCACTATAATCAACATCCAACAACAGTTTGGGTGTTGGTTTACTGTGATATTTTGTTAGAGAGAGAGTCTTAAAACACATGGAGATAGGTTTAATTTACTCCCGAAATGAGACAACAGTAACACTGTACAAATAGACCTTAGCAAACATCACAAACTTAGGCAAAACTTAGAAGGGGAAAAAAATGGTGCTGCTGGGCTGTTAGTGCTTACCATGCGGCTTTACTTGACCCTGGTTTCACTGTGGCACCAGTGGTAGACATGCCTCTGAAATACATGAGACTGGTTCCGACTACCAGGCAAATCAGAAGTATCCGAAGCTTCCGGGAACGTAGTAGATGTTGCATTTGGAAACTTGCCAGAAGGGTCCTAGTCCTCCTAGGAGCCACATGGATGGTGCGTTTCATAGTAACATCATTCTGGAACAGGAACACTTTGAGTTGATGTGTTTTTATAGAGTCAGTGGAGTAACCTACTGGCAAAGGAAACATAAAGGGCAATTTGAATGTTCATAGCTCACCTACACCATTGTAGTGTGTTTTTTACATAGACCAGCCATATATGAATGACAACTTCAATGATCAAAGCTCCAATACGCCTTCCGGTGTTTGGTGGTTTCCCTAGAGACTGCAAACATTGTGCTCAACCCTGCCAGCTGGGCATGTATTGGATTTGCATACTAGACATAGGGTATGTTCAGACAGCGTACTAACTTAGACCCGAACCGGTCTAACTTTACGAGCAGCGGGGGGTGGTCAAAAAAATAAAAACCCATTGCGTTCAGACAGCACAGAGTTAAACCCGATCCGGTTTATCTTCGGTTTTAAGAGGTCAAAGTAGACGCGACCCCGTTGCTCTAACATCCAGTTTTATTCATCAGATTCACGCACCGAGTATGCCGAGATACTGAGTGCCCCATGCCCTGGATGATCAGACAGGGCATAATTATTGGATACAAATGGCTCAATCGAACACGGTAACAGTTTTACCGTTGGGAGGATATGGGCACTTAAAACAAACATGAACACGACTCGAAATTATTTTTTTAAACAAACAAAATATTGATACAAACCGCCGAGAAAACTCACCAAAATATTGTCCATATTCCATGAAACAGAACACGTTTCATTTTTGTGTTTTGTTTTATACCACTGTTTCCAATTTAATAAATACTTTTAGTTTGTATTTCAATCGATTGGAAGTTGCGATCTCTCAAAAGCTGGTGTCGCGATTTTTATTCCGATTCGTTCATAAACACAACTACACACGTGCAAGTTACGTGAATACATGTACTTTGCAGTATTTTCCCAAATGCCCAACAACGTGGTAATATTGCTGGCGTAGGGGAATGTCCCCTACACACAGCCTCGCGCCCACTGCAGTTCATTCTCCTAGATTGAAAGTACAGCACGCTAGTAACGGTGACGGCAATAGAAAGGCACATCCACGGGATCGATGATGGTAACTATGGGATATCAGAGAGTGATCACTATGGGATGGCAGCGCTCTACATGTGAGAAGCATTACAAAATATGCTTCTTTGCTGCGCTCGTAGTATACGCATGGAAAACAGTTTCAATTTATTGTAGGACACTCAACAAAAAAAGCTTGGAAAATATAATTTTGCCAACTCGGTAAGCGGCAAGAAAGTAATATAAATACTTGGTGCTTTTCAGCATCAGAGGCAACAGAAACCGTATACAAGCACTCTGGGTCCCGGGCGTGTGCATTGAACCACACAACAATGGGTCGTCTGTTGTGTGAGTTAAAACCGGATGTCATTCTGTCCACACGCAGTGTTAAAAGATAAACCCGAACCGGTTTAGACTTAGACCGCCTCGCTGGACGGTTTAAATTTTGGGGTTTAAACCCGATCCGGTCTAACTTTATTTGCGTTCACACGCACAAAAGTTGAACCCGAACCGGTCTAAGTGGACTTAGACCAACTTTAGTACGACTATCCACTCTAACCCCTAAACACATTTAATCATATATATCAGTAACACAATCCTTTCAGCTTGAATTTTTTACTGTTATATTGCGACTGCAGCAAACATTGCCTCAATGCATCCTGATAATTAAAAATTAGTTGCGACTAGTGTCGTAGTCGGGACTATTTGAGGCGCGACTAGCAAATTTCACTATATAAGTCGCCCAGGCCTTGTCATCAGTAGTGACTGAAAACCAGTTTATTGTGTTTTAGATCACAATTTTGAACTGAAGCGAGAGACGATAGCAGAATGAAACCGTATAGTTCTAGGAGTAAGTCAGACTCAGTCAGAGACTGACCTTTTTAAAGATGAAGAAGTCGGCAATTTAAATTATAATCTTTACAAGACCAATCCAAATGCGAGTTAAAAAAAAATACAGTTCAACTAAAATTGAAAGTGTTCGTAGCCTATTTGTAAACGTAACTTTATTTAATGTGGAATAACATTTTGTAGGTCCATGCTTACTAGTGCTACTTTACTTACCACCAATTCACTTCCTTTTGTTGGTGAAAAACAGAAACGGCAATATTCCTTGCAACCATGGGATAGGCCATCCCCTTGATGAGGAGATTTTGAAGGGAAGTTTAAAAATATAAAAAAATGCAAGTTAGACCATTGATCATCATAGATGTTGGCCAAATACAAGTTACCACCAACTAGACATTTTGACGAGCCTAGGCAGAACTTGTGTACCTGCTGCAGACTCGAGGAATGAGCAACGTTTGCTATTTTACTTTCTTGATCTTGTCCTTGCCATACGACATTGTCTGATTCTGAAGAAATTCTGAAGTCACACCATGGTCTTGGAAGTAGAATTCACACACAGCTGACTGTTAAATCAATCATGGCCTCCCTTTTCTGCAAGTTTTGCTAACATGTACAAGCACTAGTTCTTCTTCTCAAAAGTCTTTACATCCAAATTTATGGATCGTGGACGAAAGGTTTACGTTAGGGTTTAGGCGGCCGCCCATTGACCCTTCAACCATCTGCTGCTTGCTCTATCTATAATCTACGGATTAGATGCTTGATCCTTGATGGTCCAGGCAAATGAATCCATCGATCGGTTGTTTTCAATAACATGAACATAAATAATTGATTACTGTGTGTTGACTTAGTGTACACTTTTATCAGCGATGAAGATATATCACAATGTTGTTTAACTGCTAATCTCTTTGGATGCGTTTTGTCGATTTTGCTTCCTTTTGCAGACCAAAACACAGATGTGATGTTAATGTGATGTTGTAACACCATACACTGATCATGATATACAGAGCAGCCCAGCTAGACACAGTAAAGTGTACACACAATCTAGTGGTTCAATAACGGTCATTATGAAGCCCGCCCTCTACTGGCAGTGTGATTTTGTCCTAATGAAAGAATCATAATAATCCACTCAGCTCCCACATCATGCAAACACAAAAACTTGATAAGAATAGAAAAATATTGCTTAGCAGAACTAGATATCAGCGAAAACTAGATGAAGCCTACATTATTGTGACTGGTGGCACACTCAATTTTTGCTCAACATGGAAATTTGCTCATCACTGTTTTCTGGTGCTATAAAAAAAAGTTAACAGCTTCATGAAATTGGGCACTTGAAGCCTGTAAGCACAAAAACTTGATACGCACAGAAAAGTGTTGCTTAAAAGAAACAATTTACCAGCCAAAATTACATTAAGTTAACATTTTATGACTGGTGCCCCTTCAAATTTTGCTTAGTAAAAAAATTTGTCCAGCAATTATTATGCCCTGGGCCCAATTTCATAAAGACTGTGAGGCACAAAAACTGAGCGAGCGACAAGTATTGCTTACCAGAACCAGGTGTGACTTTTTCCCCATCCCTGATTTTGCGAAGAAATTTTCTAAGCAGTATTTCTGCTTAAACAGCTACCTGAACGGAATGTTTTTAACGGAAACGGTATTTTAACTTGATTATAATGCACTTGTTCACCATTTTAATGTAATTTTGATATGTGTAAACTTCTGAATTTTTCGTAATTATCAATTAAAATTTCAGACCCCAACCTAAAGGTTTTGAAAAACTAAAAACACTTTTGACGTTGACGGCGCGCGTCAAAGGACAATGCCGCTGACTTCATTTGTGGGAGTTTTCTTTGTTACACCTCCACGCTGCAAAAAAGTGGTTTTACAAATTGGAGCTCCAACTATATGACGTTTTGAGAGTGATAGTAACGGAGCTTTTCGCAAATCTCTCAAAAAAGCTCTGGATATTTAAAAAGGGTATTCGAAATAAAATAAAAATTACACAATTGAAATCTATTTATAATCATATGACTCAATTTCCTAATTCTTTGAAAACATTTTAAGTGACATTTTCGTTCAAGCAGTTCTTTAACAGCTTTTTGAACTAAATCGGGCCCCTGGTGGCTACTTTCTTCACAGTAAATGCTATTTTGGTAGTTTATTTATTTAAAAGTATACACAAAAACTTTTTTTTTTTTTTTTCCAAGTGACTTCTTAACATGACCACTATTTAGAATTATTTGGTTCATTAGTAAAAGTTATGCAGTTAATTATTCATTTCCTTATGTATGATTAGTTTACCTTTTATGGATGTGGAACACTGGAAACCCCATCCTGACTTTGTCCCAAAAGTAGCAAAGGACCAATATTAGTACCACACTATCCAATTATAGTTTTGTAAATAAATAATGATCGAAATTTCCCAATAGCTATTACATCTAAGATAGTTCTTTACATGCCCATGCAGCTTTTGTCTAAGATTATTTGAATCGGTTAATTACCCAGTAATTGACATATTTATCTAAGTTTATTATCTAAGTTTTTAGTTATTTACTACATCATCCAATATTTAACTCCTGTGAAAAGGAACATGGAGAAATTTGACCCCCGGAACATTGCACTTTGGAGAAATAAATTCATTTGTTCTGGGATCATTAATTGGCATTTTCTGTCGCTTACTTCACTTACTTTTATTTTATATTTCATTACAGTGTATATGACAATCTAGCTACATGTAAAGAACTAAATGGGATCTACCTGAATACGAAAACTAAACACCCTGTAGGAAAAATGAGAACTTGTGTTGGCCAAATGCTTTTCTATCTGCTGCAAACCTGATGATTGGTCTTGCAACCCCAATACATATATCTAATTTTGTTTTTGAAGTAGGCCTATCATGGCGAAAATTAATAAAAAATATATTTATTCCACAACCAAGAGCATTCAACTTAATCTCCCAAAGGTGGACTGTAGGCGGAAGTGGGTTGATAAGTTTTGCAAAGATAAATTGTGGCAAAGTGATGACTGCTTCCGCCAAGCTTTTAGCCACTCATTTGGGAGACCAATCCTTAATATTGGTCAATTGTCAACCTTCAGTTCTAAAAAAACTTTTAATAAAATTTAACTTCCATCATAGTAAATATTATTTGTGTATAACGGTGTTATCTATACCAGAACTGCATGCCAAAAAGGCAAGTAATTTTAGCATTAGACCTCTATAAACACATGCCCAGACAAGTTCAGCCGTCAATTTCACCAAACTCACCCTAACCTAGGATTAATCCTAGGACTTAAAACAAGTTAAAATTTGTATCCTTACGTTAGGACACATTGAACCCATCCTAGTTAGGACGGGTCTCCTGTGACCCGTCCTAACTCGAGATGGGATTAATCCTAGCGTTGCACCATTGTGGTTTATTTCCCACCGTTTTCTTTAATAGTCTACAAGGCTGGAAAGATGTTTGTACGTGTATAAATAGCTATGAAAAAAATGTTCACAAGCTTGCTGACAGTATGAAGACATACTTTTTCTTTTTTCAGCCACATGAAAATCCTGTATCAACTTTCAAGGAAGATTCTTGTTCTTTTTAGAACTTGTCCAGTTTTATATTCTACTACCGAGGAAAAGTAGATACACACATGGTGTTACCGCAAACCAAGTAAATATTGATACCTTACCATGCAATGCCTCAAATCCATTATGCCTGTTTATGTTGTTTTCTTGTAACATTTGCCAAAAATTATTAATAATTGTAACAGAAAAACAGCTTTTTTGACTTGTTCCAAAATTGTTTAGTTAGGCCAATGAAGTCTTACTTTTATCTCAGTGAGGCACTGTTTTTGCTGTTATTAAAGGGGTCTATAATAAAGGAATCAAAGTGTGGTGAAGAGGTTTTCAACTAGTGGTTTAAACCCGCCGAGTCTGGTTCTTGATAATTTTGTTGAGGTAAACTATCAAGAACCAGGCCTCAGTGGGTTTAAACCACTAGTTGAAAACCGGTTCAACACACTTTGATTTCCATTCATGAATACCTTATTGGTCAAAAAGCATCAACACTTTTTATCAAAAAGTAAAACAAGTGCAAATATTACCGTTATTCAATGATTTCTTTCAACACAACACCCATCCAGCTATGAAATGGTAAGGCCCTCGGGTAAACAACTCCTTATAAGGAGATTGCTGTGCGCGTCGCGCGTATCGCGTGATGTGGCACAATTGTCATGGCTGCATTGCTCTCGACCAATAAGAATGAAGAGACTGTCTTATAAGCACATGTGCAAGCTCGCGTGTCACGCCCATGTTTCAACACTTTTTACAGGTCATTATCAAAGGTTTAAAGAATACCGGACACTTCGGCACCTCGCAAAGTCAGCACCTGCAAAGTCGGCACCTTGCAAACTCGGCACCTTGCACACTCGGCACCCACACGGCACCAAGATTGTCAGCACCATACAAACTCAAGGTGCCGAGGTTGTGGGTGCCGAGTTTGACTCGACTCAAAACGAAATTGAACTTCCGAATTCTGAATTTGAAATGCAGTAACAACTGGAGAGGCAAAACAGTTTTAATTCAAACGCATGAATATAAAATTGACTGCTCATTTGCCGAATTTGATCGAGAAAACCTATATTAAAACTAATCTGTGGAAATAGTATAAATTAGTTTATATTTTCTCTGACATAGTTTTTTATTTGAAAGTTTAAACTCACCTGGTAAAGCCACAAGTTTTCACTAGTGAGCCTTTGCCACGATAAGTAACAACAAAAGCATAACTAAGTCCCATCCCTAATTGATGTTTGCCCCCCCCCCCCCCATCTCAATTTAAATCTTGTCTTTCAATATTTAAAATAATTTACACGCTACATTTGGTTAAGCTTTAATGTTTTATTCATTAATACCTCAGACAGTTTCGCTATTCCTATTGGTGGAGAATGTGTCAAGTGGGGGTGTTTAAACGATTGATAATAACCAGATGGAGTTTGACCGGAAATGTCTTGCACCAAGCCTAGCTGCACACACGAAAACTGTTGAAAAGTGCACACATGACGTAGCTCAAGGACAGTTATGAATGGGAATAAAAGAAAAGTGACTTGTTCTTAAACTGATGTTTAAAACCTTGCAGTGTCGTGGCCATGTGATTGATCGCACGTCCATGACCCTGCCGGTTTTAATGGCTGTTTAAGAACTCATCGCTACACCATTTTGTTCCCAAAGTTTCAATGTTCTTGAAAGTTTTTCTCCACTTAATACAGAGACGAATGTACTTTTTCACACTTTTTTCAGATGTTTCATATGAAAACAAGTAATGGGAGAGAGAGTATAGACATCAAAGTGGGACCCTATTTTTAAAGGGAAAACACATGAAGCTCACCTTGAGTTTCTGCTGGGGGGGGGGGCGCGGGGGGCTCTTCCTTGGGGCATTTCTGAGGGTTCCTCGTGGAGCTCTTCCTGTAGGCATTCCTGAGGGATACAAAGAAAAGGCATTTGTCTGTTGCTGTATAAAGTTTCTTTGCAGATGCTTTTTTTTTAACTACAGTTCATTATTTTGTATCATTGTCATCTTGCAAAACTTGGATTATATGACCTTCTCTGGAAAGTACCTGCACATTTTTTGCTGGTGTCTCTGCATGTAGCTCTTTATTCAGCTGAAACTTACATAATGTGACTTTAAATGTATCTTTCTTTTTAATTGTGGCTATAAATCAGCATTATGTTGACAACAAATTTCAACTTTATATGAATCAATTCAATGGGTGAAAAGAAGACACATAATGGGGGGGGGGGGGTATGCTCAGAGTTTTTGGAAATGACATTACATATAATTGAAGGGCGAAAACATAAATCTTTTGTGGAAGTGTACTCTTAGCAAGATTTTATAACCTGTGAAAATGTTATCAAATAATTTTGTTTTTCTTTTCTTCTGGTGAATACAACAAAACTGACGTCAGTGTGATAGACTTTATGCTCATTTATATCAAGCTTATTTTGATTGCAGCTATATAAATAATCAAAGGTGACATGAGGCACACTTGCCCCCCCCCCCTAAACTTATAAGCCTGGTTCATACTTCATGCAAATGTGAAGCGAATTTGACGTAAATTTGACGTCACAACCCTCCTTTCGGAGTGATATTCGCAAGTGAGTTGAGCAAAGTTGAACTGCTGCGAATTAGTTGTTGAGAATTTGTGCCGTCTTACCTCTTCTTCAGTTGACTAAGCATCATAACAGCATCTAAAGTCACATTCAGCCCTGAATATGCAAAACCTTGTCACATATCCTCCGATTTCCTAATTACAAACAACAACAGAGAAACTAATAAAATTTTCAACAAACTACACTTCAATTAAATGGATGATGGGCTGTAATTGCCAGTGGCAGCAATGCCTACCCCTCACTCACCACCAAAACACAAGAGGTTTTATTTTCCACACCCTTAAAGGCAGTAGACACTATTGGTAATTACTCAAAATAATTATTAGCTTAAAACCTTCCTTGGTTACGAGTAATGGGGAGAGGTTGATGGTATAAACATTGTGAGAAACGGCTCCCTCTGAAGTGCCATAGTTTTTGAGAAAGACGTATTTTTCCACGAAATTTCAAAACCTCAGATTTAGAACTTGAGGTCTCGAAATCAACAATCTGAATGCACACAAATTCGTGTGACAAGGGTGGATTTTTCTTTCATTATCATCTCGCAATTTTGATGACAGATTGAGCTCAAATTTTCATAGGTTTGTTATTTTATGCATATGTTGAGATACACCAACTGTGAAGGCTAGTCTTTGAAAATTACCATAGTGTCCACTGCCTTCAACAACACACTCCTCTATTATTATAAAGGTGACTTATAAAGCCAGTGTTGTAACAGACAAGAAAACATTGATCAACACAAAGTATCTGAGATATATAAAGCAAAAAGGCCTTTTTTTATTATGTTTTCTTTCCCTA
This sequence comes from Asterias amurensis, assembly GCF_032118995.1. Lineage (NCBI taxonomy): Eukaryota > Metazoa > Echinodermata > Asteroidea > Forcipulatida > Asteriidae > Asterias > Asterias amurensis. The sequence continues at coordinate 27,621,079 of NC_092649.1, forward strand.
AGTTGCAATAAATTTGGCACCAACATAACACAACTTTATTTGAACAGCTTTATTTGCATGGATGAAATAAACTCATCCTTACTTTCTGAGATTCAGATGTGAATATTCTTCGAGAAATGATGTTTGGAAGTCCTTCATTTCGGCTCTTCCTGCTTGGCTCTTTGCAATATGGGGGAAGTTCCTTTTGGGGGGTTTTCATAGTTTTACATAATATTCTCACCTGGGGATACTTCCTGTGGGCTCTTCCTGTGGGCTCTTCCACTGGCTTTTCCTGGCGGCAGTTCCTCGGTGCGATTCCTGCTTGCTCTTTCTTGGGGCACTTCCTGTGGGAGTTCCTGCGGGTTAGTGAAGAGAGAAAGGGCATCTGTCTACTACTGTTTAAAACGTCTTTGCAGATGTATTATTTTACATACTGGTACATCCTTTTTGCATCATTAGCATAACAATGTTTGCGTACAGGTCCTAAAACCTGTTGAAAATGTTAAGAGTTAAAAACCTGATTTTGTAACACCTGGTTGACACACCTGTCACTTTATAAAATTGGTAACAGTATGTGAATTATGCAAAAATGTTTTCCAAACATAATTATCTATCCTTATAACCTTTTTAGGAACATAAATCTTTTTTCCCCCGTTTCATACAATTTGATTTATTTGTTTAAACAAACTGAAACAGAACCATCAAGGTTTTTTTTTAGTGTGGTGTGCTAACTTTCAATTCTGTTGTGTATCGAAGTAATACTTGCCCAAGCGTTATGAGAAAATCTGTAAGCATAGAAAACATTAGCATGTACATTTATAAAATGGAATAATGTTTATAACCAATTTGATAATTGTGCAAAGAATTCTGGTCTACAAGTCTGGCAGTCACCTGGACTTTCCACCCAAACTCAAGCTGTGTAGACAGTGCGATACCTCTTACCAGTTCAGGCCCGAGTTCACTTCTTGAGGGAACTACTTGAGGTGGTTCCTGGGGGCACTTCTTTGGGGCACTTCCTGGGGACTCTTCTTGGGAGCACAACCAGAGAGCACTTTCTGGGAGCTCTTCCTAGGGGCACTTGGTGGCTCTTCCTTGGGGCTCGTCTTTGGGCTCTTCCTTGGGGCTCTTCCTGGGGGCACTCCCTGTGAGTTAAGATTAGTCTATACTGCTGTTTAAAGTCTGTGTGCAGATTTGACGAAACCATATGATTTTTTAGGCATCTTTGACATCAATACTTCCCCAGAACATTTTCAAAGACTCTCATTTATGCCAGCACTATTTATTTCAAAGGATGTACTAAAGTGGGGAATCATGATTTGTCACCTGTTAAAGCAACATGACAATCTATTGATTTTACAAAACTATTCAGAATTTGTATAACTTTTACGATTTGCAAAATGTTGAGGAATTTTGACGCACATGTCATCTCATGAAAGTGTAACAACAATATGTGAATTATGCAAAAATGTATTGGAAGTTTCCTACAATTTGTCAGTTTGATTTCAAAAACATTTATATAAAAAAAAACTACTGTGGAAGTAGTAGTTTGTGCCAAAATTTTGTTCAAGTTTGATAAACCGACCTTTAACTACCATCTTGCAGCAAAGAAGTTGCCATCTCCTGACTCCTCTGTTTTGGGGCCACTTCAGTTCAGCCTCCAAAGAGACTTGACCAAGCCAGGCCTTGCATCATCCTCTTCTGAGGGTGCTCTTCTCTTTGAAGTTGTGCTCATTGAATCTACTGTGGAAAAAAGAAAATACCTGAACCTTTCCAGGTCAGACGTTATACCATCTGCTACTTCAAATTACATCAAATGAAGTCAAAAAGATGAAGAAGTGTCTTGGTCACAAAGACATTGATCTGCTGGAAAAGAAGAGGGTGGGGGAACCCTCGCAAGGCCATGTGTTAGTACCCTATCCTTCTTCTCACCTATAGAAAAAACAAATAGGGGAGGACTGTCCGGCCCCCGAGATCCTAGAGATGAAGCTGCAGTGAGAGAAAAAGACTGAAAATATTAGCACTTCATCTTTTAATGATTTGGGGTTGAACAAAGACAAAACTTCCAAAGTGGGATTTGGACAGTGGATTAACGTGCCGGCCCTCTACCAGCTGAGTTCTAGCCCAATGTTGGCACCAGTCTCCACTTTAGTTTTGCCTCAAAAAAGTCTAGAAGCATCTTGCATCAGCGAAAACAAATCTGTCCCACCAGATCAGATGTTAGTAGCTTTTAACTTACATCTTACCTCAAATTAAGACCAGGTGACAACAAGAATGTCTTGCATCCAAGAAATGAATCTGTATTGAGAGAAAGAGTTGACCAAGTCCCACCAGGTCAGATGTTAGTACCTAAGCTTTTCTTATATCTTACCAGTTCAGTCCAGATGACAACAAGAATGTCTTCCACAACTAAGAATCTGTATTGAGAAAAAAAGAAGAGTTGACCAAGTCCCACCAGGTCAGATGTTAGTACCCTCACCTTATATCTTACTAGTTAAGTCCAGATGACAACAAGAATGTCTTGCATGCGAGAAATGAATCTGTATTGAGAAAAGAAAAAAAAGGGTTGACCAAAGTCCCGCCAAGTCAGGTGTAAGAACCCTCTCCTTATATCTTACCAGTTAAGTCCAGATGACAACAAGAATGTCTTCCGCAACTAAGAAATGGATCTGTATTGAGAGAAAAGAGTTGACCAAGTCCCACCAGGTCAGATGTTAGTACCCTCACCTTATATCTTACCAGTTAAGTCCAGATGACAACAAGAATGTCTTCCACAACTAAGAATCTGTATTGAGAAAAAAAGAAGAGTTGACCAAGTCGCACCGGGTCAGATGTTAGTAGCCTCACCTTATATCTTACCAGTTCAGTCCAGATGACAACAAGAATGTCTTCCACAACTAAGAATCTGTATTGAGAAAAAAAAAAGGGTTGACCAAGTCCCACCAGGTCAGATGTTAGTACCCTCACCTTATATCTTACTAGTTAAGTCCAGATGACAACAAGAATGTCTTGCATGCGAGAAATGAATCTGTATTGAGAAAAGAAAAAAAAAGGGTTGACCAAAGTCCCGCCAAGTCAGGTGTAAGAATCCTCTCCTTATATCTTACCAGTTAAGTCCAGATGACAACAAGAATGTCTTCCGCAACTAAGAAATGGATCTGTATTGAGAGAAAAGAGTTGACCAAGTCCCACCAGGTCAGATGTTAGTACCCTCACCTTATATCTTACCAGTTCAGTCCAGATGACAACAAGAATGTCTTTCATCCGAGAAATGAATCTGTATTGAGAAAAAAAGAAGAGTTGACCAAGTCCCACCAGGTCAGATGTTAGTACCCTCACCTTATATCTTACCAGTTATGTCCAGATGACAACAAGAACGTCTTGCATCCAATAAAAGAACCTGTTGAGAGAAAAGAGTTGACCCAGTCCGACCAGGTCAGTTGTTAGAACTTAACAATTAACTTACACTTAGGCCTATACTAGTCTTACCTGAAATTCAAGTCCAGATGATCATGAAGTTTCTTGCATTCAAGAGATAAATCTGTGTTGACCGGAAAATCCTGACCAAGTCTCATCAGCGTGCATATGGAGTTGAACGTTTCATTTACTTAACAACACTGGGCAACAGAGGGCGCCATCACTTTCCCGTCATTTGACTGCTGCGCAAATGTGTGCGTGTGTATTAAATCACGCAATAGAGATTGTGCGCCGCAGTGCCGTGATTCCTGTGAGACCAGGCGTGTGCATGACAAACTTACCACAGAATTCTGTGGTAAGCAGAGCCATATAATTGGACCCAAGATAGAAGCATAAGGATTGGAACGAATTAACATTCTCAAAACATACATGTTAAGTTAGTCATCAGAATGCTTTACTTCCCCCATGGTCTAACTGTTTATTGTTGTCTGCATCAGCATGGCCCAACTTAACACCAGATGTACAATACCCTTCATAATATGATTAGGTCTATTATATAAAGTATTTAAGTTTGTCCTTTTGTAATCCATTTTCAATTGCCAATATATTACTAATAATTTAACACCACTAATTATGTCTTTAAAATGCTGTTCCTATCATCTTTATAATGCATGATTATGCAGTTCATCAACATTTTACTGTCAACACAGGTCAAACCTCACCCGATTTACAACATTTTTAACTTGTTTGGATTTCAGAAAACCATTGCATGGGAATTTGATATTTTACTTCTACAATAACCTGCCCACACAAGCTCTTGAAATCAACATTCCATTCCTGATAGGGGTGTGACTTTACCTAGTTTTACCATTTTCTACTCCTTAAAATCACCAAAGTTTTTCAGCCAACATTTAGCTCTTATTAGCACAGGTTGGAATTTACCTGATTTACAGTGTTTTGTTTTATTTTACTTCTCCCTGAGACTAGATACTATTTTCTCATTTGGTGCTCGGTACGTGGCATGGTGTACCATGCACCTCCCATTTAATCTTCATTGTGTTCGGGATCTCACAAACTTAGAGGACTTTCTTATATAGTGTGAGGGTTCACTTCCACACAAGAGGAAAATACTCTTGTATGGGACTTGTGTTTATATATAATCTGTTCATTTGTTTTATTCTTACAATAACCTGCACACCTCAGCGGAGGCCCTTTAATTCAACATTTCATTGCTGACACAGGTGGGACTTTACCTGATTCACATTGTATGGATACTGAATATCATTTTATGCTGTGCAATTACACATAAGACAGTAATCAACACTTGAATGTCAACCCCGTAATTTAAAAATGTAAAACGGTACCAGTATTCCAATTTTACCCTACTTTTCCCTGCACTGTTCCAATGTTTCATCGATCCATAAACAGGCATCACTTGCTCCATAATTACAATCAACATGGACTCTCCTGGTTAAAACATTCTTTAATTCAATTCCTATATCAATTCCTAAATCTTCTTGCAGAGAAGCCTTTTCATCTTTTGACCTTTCATTGTCAGGCAAAATGTGACTTTATATACCGGGTTTACAAATGTTTTACTTTGCTGCTCAAATATTATCCATTTGACTATTCCCTTGACATTGGATTTCATTTCCTTGTTAATAGTTACAAGCAGACCTTAAGCCAACATTTAACTGTCAACACAGGCAGAACTTTACCTGATTTACAAATGTTATTTTGTTCTGATTCAAGCACACTCTACATACACCACAGAAGCCCTATAAACCTTTAACTCTCAAAACATGTGGCAATTTATCTGATTTAAAATTTGTATATTAAGTTTTGTTAACATTCTTTTAAGTGAGACACATCCCTCAAACCAGGATTCAACTGTCAAACAGATTTACACCATTCATATTTTAATCAAAAACTGTATTACCATTGTTCCTATTACGAAGGACTTATAAATTACAGAAAAAAAAGAATAACAATATATTTGACAATTAGTCTGAAAATTCAAACTAATTGTCCTGTACATTTATATAAAATAAAAGTCCCCTTGTTGTACACAACTTTGATCACCGACATTTCACTGTCAGCACAGGCAAGACTTCACCTGGTTTACAATTTTTTTCAAAACAATTTGTGTTTATTAATTTTTAATATTGAAATTAATTACCACATGACTGATTTAGACAGTGATAAAAGGTGCCCTGAATAGAAAACAAGTTTAAATTCACAATTTTGTGTTAAAGTAATAAATAAGACAAACACAAAAATCATATTTTAATAAACTTTATTTCTTGGGTGTGAGGAGGGGGGGGGGCAGTAAGAAATCGCCCAAAGTGCATAAAACAATTGAAAGTTCTTCATCCACTGCATGAAGCTTAATTCCATTATCAATTAGAAATTTCAACTTTGAAGCTAACGCGTTCAGAGAGAAACAAAGCACAAAATTCTTAACAGTGTCTTCAAACATTTTTGAGAAGATCATTTCATGGCCAGCATCAAAAAACGAGTCATTGTTTTACCTTCAAACCCAATATGAGCTTTGAAACTTATTTGCTCCAAAATTTCTGTCACAAAAGGACCATAAAAATGAAATTAATGTGTTTTACTCCTTAAATGACATGCAACTGTCCAACACAAATGTAGAGATAGCTTCTGTTTTTAATTAGTATTGTTGAAAAAATGTGTTTTTGATAAATGTCATGAAATGTTTGTGCGACAAACATCATTAATTTGTATAACTTATTGGTTAACTTTTTAATTGCCAATGTTTTTTGTTCTTCATACACAACATCCCTTTGTTCCCATGTAAAAGTAAAGACCTTTTCAGTAAAGACCTTTTCAAGATCACATAATTTTTAAGACATCCTGATTTGGCTCTTTTGGCACAGATTGTCACATTGCAGAAATAATATGCTAAAAAGGAAGCTAAATTGATTTGAAGACAAGTCTCTTCACAAACAAAGCAGAAGAATGTGAGATGAGAAGGGACCAAAGAAACTCGAGTTGCAGAAGAAACAAATCTCAGCTGCTGATGAAGAAGTTTGACACATGAAGGTTCAACTTGTCTGAAGAAGAGTCTGCCAAGTGAATAGCTTTTTGAAGTTTGAAGCATGTAAGCAAAGGGGATGGGAGCTACTGTTGAGCAGGAGGAATAGAAAATGTTGGACAGAGCCTCACAATGAAGAAAGTTTGTTGTGAATATTCCATCCTTTTTAATTTCCCATTTTTTAGCAACAGAGGAACCAATATGCACCAAGGAGTTTAATCTCTATGCAACTGAAGGAGGCGTGATTTGCTGATGCAGAGATTTTTCAGGAGAATGCCACAAAGAGAACATGTTGTCTGTAGTAGAATCTGCCATGCAATTGGTGTGTTTGAGTTATACGCTTAACAATGCTTGGAGAAACCAGGTTACTGAAGATCAATTTTTGATGGAGATCTCAGATGCTGAAAGACGAATAAACTAATCAGTCTTGTTTTCTCAAGTAGAATCAATCCACCGTATATAAATGACATATACCTATTTTTAAAGATGAAGAGGAATAAGTGAGACATTGATTTGAAGAAGATTGCCTATAGATGAAATAGATCTCAGATGCTGAAGAAGAAGTTAACACATGAAACTTCAAGTTGACTGAAGAAGAGTCTGCCAAGTAATGGTTTGTTGACGCTTGAGGAACACAATCGCAGGAGATGGGAGCTTCTGTTGAGCAGGATGAATAGAAGAAGATCTTGGAGAAAGCCTCACAATGAAGAAGATTTGTTGTGAATATTCCATCTTTTTTAGGAGACATGTTTAAGCAACAGAACTCTTTCTAACAAATCAGTGCTACTTACTTAAAGAGAAGAATTGAACGGGAAACATCAGTTGCTGAAGAGCATATCTTAAAATAAGTGATGAGATATTTCATGAGAGCGCAATATAGAAGAATCTGCCATTCAATTAGTGCACTGGAGTTTTGCAATAAGCAATGCTTGGAGATGCAAGGTACTGAAAATACGTTTTACTGGAGATCTCAGATGATGAAAGAAGATAATACTCATCGGTCTTGTTTTCTCAAATAGTATCAATCCACCAAATAAATGACATATTCTAATTTTGAAGATGAGGAGGAACAAGTGAGACTATTATAAAGTGGCTGTTTCATCCTTTTTCAGGTATGTGGATTTTTGTAACACTTTAACCAAAAGTTCATATCACATAGGTCAGTTTAGCATCATCTTTAGTCAATTTTATCTAAGGGGGTGGTCCCCACAATTGTTTTGAAGAAGATTAGCCTACAGATGATTTTGATCTCAGACGCTGAAGAAGAAGTTAACACTAAATCTTAAACTTGTCTGAAGAAAGAGGCCACCAAGTGAATGGTGTGTTGACACTTGAAGCACGCCATCGAATGAGGTACAAGCTACTGTTGAGCAGGATGAATAGACTAAGATCATGGATGATGGAGATCATGGAGAAAACCTCACAGTGAAGATTTGTTGTGTATATTCCATCCTATTTAGTTGTCCATTTTTAAGCAACAGAGGAACTCTTTGTAATAAATCAGTGCTACTTATAGGCACCCAGGAGTTTATTCTATATGCAACGGACACTAAAAGGAGAAGGAATGAAAGAGACATCAGTTGATGCAGAGAATTTAATGAGAATGCCACATAGAACTTGTGGTCTGAAGAAGAATCTGCCATTCAATTGGTGAGTTTGATATATCTGCTAAACATTGTTTGGAGATGATATGGTGTCATGGTGATCTCAGATGCTGAAAGAAGATGCTAACCCGCCAGATTTGTTTTCTCAAGTAGAATCAATCCACCGTATAAATGACATACCTAATTATGAAGACGAGGAGGAACAAGTGAGACAATGATTTGAAGAAGAACAGCCTATAGATGAAATAGATCTCAGATGCTGACGAAGAAGTTGACACATAAAGCTAAACTTGTCTGAAGAAGAGTCCACGTTTGAAGCACATAAACAAAGGAGATAGAAGCTTCTGTTGAGCAGGATGAATAGAAGAAGATCTTGGAGCAAGCCTCACAATAAAAAGATTTGTTGTGTATATTATTCCATCCGTGTTAGTTTTCCACTTTTAAGCAACAGTGCTACTCAATGAAACAAAGAGTTAAAAATCTATACAACAGACATCAACCCATATCTGTGCTTTGAATAATACACAACAGAAGTAATTTTCTCTAAAATGAATGCCTTAATCACAGTAGTGGACAAACACTTAAGATTTGAGCTGTGGACATCCAATGAGTTCATTATTATGAAGAAAAAAGCCACAACTTTAAATAACTTATCAGACCAAAAGATAATATCCCCAAGTATTCAGTGAGATTGTTTCTATGTTGGCCTATGTAAAGTAACGGTCCTGCTGAACTCCATTAAAGTTTTTATTGTTGAATTTTCAATTGTGGTCTTTCTGGCAGTCAAATCATCACAAATTGCTCTCATTTTTATACATTATTTTTAAATGTCATTTGATATTCAATCCTACTCAATAAACCCCTTGAACAAAACAGTAATATACTCATAAAGTAAAAGTAATTGTAAAACATGAAAATACGCTGATGCATTATAATAATATTGCCATGAAGCTAGCTGTAAGCCTTGCTCCAATGTCTTGATCCTATAGTATGTTTAGTGTTCCAGTTATCTTAAAACATCCACCCCCCCCCCCACCTAATCTCAGGGGTATTGACAATAACAGGCCATGAAATGATACTTTTCTATTCAATAGGAAATTTTGCTCCACAGTGACACTTCACATTGCCAATTGACAGCCTTTCATACCAAGATTTTAATCCAATACCTATTGTCAGAAGATTAGATCTGGGCCCAACACAAAGCCAAGAAGATCACAATAGCAGGCAATAGGTCAACCTATTTACCTTAAGTTGAGTTTTGCAAAGGCAAAGCACATTCCAAGCTCTTTGATATGTTTGGGAAATTCACTACATACATTACATAACTACCAAAGGTAAGAAAATGCGAACAGGTGGCCGGTAAGTGCATTTAAGCAGGCAGAAAACTGCATGTGTCCGAAATATTGCTCAAGCAAGTTATTAGGACTTGCATTGCTCAAGCAAGTTATTAGGACTTGCATGACTTGTAGTTTTGTATTTGTAACTGGCACATTTTGTGAACTAAACTTTCAGTCTTGAAAGGTATGTTTTCTTTTCACAAGTTAAACACGCAAGGAAAAGCAAATTACATATTTTTCGAGTTCATTGTTGAAGGGGGACAGTGAATGTGTTGACTATTTATAACTCAATTACATTTATAGGCCCATTTAATTGACCAACGAATGTTCGTTATTTTATTTGTTATGTGTAGTGTATAATTTTAATATGTCGTCCATGTTTTAAAATTGTTTTCTAGGACTATTAGGAATGTTGTTGCTGGGTCGGGTGAGCTCAACAGTGCTCAAGGGCTGAATGAACTGTGGAAAGTAAAAGCAGCGCCCGGCAACAATGTTTGCACTGCGCGGTTTAGCAAAGACAAAACTTTTTAATTCTACAAAAATATATTTTAGATATTTTACTCACGAATTAATTGGCATGATTGACGACCTCTTCAGGGCGGGCTCTTTGCGGCCTCCAACCGTCTCAGTCATAGGACAAAGATGCCATGTTCAGTTCACACAAAGTCAAGAGTGTTATCAGTACAAAAGAGTTTTATCGGCACACAAGTTAAATGAGTTTGTGACATGCCATGCGAGATACGGGGGATGAACCGCGGACGTCGGTGCGCTGCGGGTCTCCTCCACACACAGTCACGGCAGTCTTGTCCGTGGTGATGCCGGTGCCTTTCAGCGTGTAAGAGATGCTCCATCGAAACTTTATCATTTTCGGTAGCTTTATCATTCTCGAGTCACAAAAATGAAAGTTTCCCATTGTGCCGAGTTGAATAACAGAATTCCAGAAGACATTTCAAAGTACACAATGCGTTTCTAAACTGTTAATTAAGTATTGGTTGGACCAAAACTCGTACGAGTCTTTCCTCTTTGAAATCCGGCTAGTTTATGACGTAGGCGCCAAGAAAGTTTGGTCAAATGTGGCATCCTCGATGTTGTCTGCGCTGGTGGCGTAGGGAAAAGTTTAAAAGAAAAGATAAAAAGTACTGTAGTGATATTCATCCGCGTTCCAAAAAAACATCTTCCTGAAACTTAAAGTAAAATTTGTGCACTTATTTATTAGTAGTTACTTAAAACATTAATACAAAATACTTGATAAACCATTTTCAACGTATAATGTGACATTAATGAGTCCCGTTGCCCTATTTTAATGCGGTTTTCTGAAAGAAGTTATGAGTATATCTGTTGAATTTGATTGGTCGAAACTTGTAACGGGTTAATTAACCTAATTTAAAGGGGCCATTAGCAGACGATAATCTCATCACTGCAGCGAACAGGTTGACGACAGGAACAAAATGCTATGCTTTCAGTCCGATTTTTTCTTGGTTTTTTTTAGGGGGGTGGGGATTTAACCGTAGATAAAGGATTTAACAAGATATTTTCCCATTCAAATTTTAAATTGCTTTTGTAATAGACTTGAAACTTTAACAGCTTTAAATCCACCATAATAAAATTGTACATTAAAAACTAATGAAATATTACTTTCGGGTTATTCACTGGTTCCATTCATGCCATTATAGGGCCCAACAGTGTCACACAAGCGCCTGCTGTGTGTGGCGTGTATATTATTTAACGGTGCCCTTGAACAGCGCCCGCTATGGTCTGACTGTGGGTTAGTTTACTTAACGGTGTGTTTAAATAGCGCCCTCTAACATTTGCTTGAAATTATGGCCGTGTCCGAAACGACGACTTCGGCTACAGCTACGTCTAGATCAGCGCGTCTACCAGTGTTAAAGAATAGGCAGACGCGCGCGATCTAGCCGTAGCTGTAGCCGCAGTCGTCGTTTCGGACACGGCCTAATACTGTTTCATATAGGCCCTTTTCGAATTTACGGCTTCGGCTTTGGATTCGGCTTCAGGCTCCGTCCTCTAGCCTGAAGCCCTGATCGCGTATGCAAAGCAACAACCGCGGGGCCAAGCTAGCCTGAGCCGAATCCAAAGCCGAAGCCGTGGTTTCGAAAAGGACACTGAAAAAAAAAAGAAAAAAGGTAAACATCTAGCTTTTCCTTCCGCCATGGTAAATCTCAAGAGTCAGTTTTCAAAAGGCTGATTATATATATTTTTTCACGGCATGATGGCATAATTAAAGTGTTTAATTATATATTTTTTTCACGGCATGATGGCATAATTAAAGTATTTTATTTATCCGTTCGATTGATGAACTTCATTCAAAATATGGTGGGAGCATGCAATCCGGAGCCGCATGCATGATAAGCAGAATATTGCGTTGGAAAACACATGAGAAACGTGTGAACAGAAACGATTCTCAGATTTAAACTTTGGGGGAAATTAAACCACCCATTCGCCATGATTCGTGGGTCATGTTCTTCATGCGGAAGCAAAATGAGAACATTCATAACATACAAGCATGGAGGATAATTTATTCCTCCATGATACAAGCAAGTTTAAATTTGACATCTGAATTCTGAAAAACTTTTCATGCCCTGCTATAATAGCTCACGCGCTTTGTCACATGACAAAGTCACCTGACCAGTCTAGCACCGCAGACGTAGACTTGTGCAGTCCGTCTAGCACAAGCAGGGGAGGCGTAGACTCGCGCTCGATCGATTTTATAGTCTGATCTACACAGCACGCGACGGCGGCACCATTGCAGTTGTTTTCTTCCTCCATGTTTACACACAAGAGTAAAACTAGTAAAACTAGTAGGCTATTATAAGAAAGTGGAGGTAGGCTCAGCTCAAATCACAGTACACAGGTATGTGGAATCAATTAGTGAATTAAATGACTTGAAATTCTTCAGAGATCCATTCAAACATGCAAGCTTTTGCTCTTGCGATGGATTAGAAAATGGCGATTTTTTGCATCCCTTGTTCATTTTGTTGTCGGTTGTGGAAGTTCGAAACAAGTTTTGTAACAAATCGACACGACGAACATTTAATTTAACTCTCAACCATCATGTCAACATAATTAATAATTGTACATTTGTGTCATTTAAGTGAGCAGTTTTCCCAGGTACGTTTGGTCTTGTTGTTGTTCATCCCTACTGTTTTAATCATGAGGAAGGAACTCGTCGTCCATGTTTTATTTTAAAAGCAAGGTCATCTTGTTACGTAATAACAGCTTTGTTAAACTCGCCACACAGTCACACCATGGAGCCTCCATGGTCACACGGATCTAGGGAGGTAGCAAGCCATGCACACACACACGCAGACAAGCACAGAATAAATTACAGATGTTTGTAGCCCCATATATTGGTTACTCAGGATCCATACCTCCATGGTTCGATTTACTCCTATCTGTGTGGATTTGACCAATTTATGGGGCTAAGATTGGGTAAGAAACAATAGATGTGTGCAGCTGGATTTGTTTCCGTCCTCTAATCCAATGGCACAACTTCTATGATTTGACTTAAAAAAAAAACAATGGGAAAGAGTTTGGTTGGTCAATTTTCCTCATTTTCATTTCACTAATATTAACAGTTTCCGTAGGGCGCCACTACTTTTTCATTTGATATGAAATAATATAGTATCTAGTTTACCTTCAATTAGACATCCCATTTTGTAAAAATGAGTGAAAAGGTTATTCTTATTAACTTATAAATGGGAACACTGGTTGTACCTCTTCCTTCCTCAATCGACTATTATTATTATTATTATTATTTATAAAGTAAAAACTTGTGATTCATCATCCTCAGGTATTGTTGGTTTTCAACTGAGAGCTTTCAACGAACCTAATTGCTACATCATGGGTTTCATTCAGCGTGCACTCATCTGGGTTTCTCTTCTGACGTTAGTTTGTGGATTGACTGGAAAGAAACCTAATATCGTATTTATCCTGACGGACGATCAAGACGTAACAATGGGTGGAATGGTATGTTAACCTTCAACTCCCTACCCCCCCCCTCCACACCCACCAAAACTCTGAGAAGATTTTTTTGAAACATTTACTGTCATGAAACATTAAATTCAGGTTGGCTATGCAGAGCCAACTCTCCCTGATTCTGCAGAGAGTTTCCTGTAAACAATAATATGTCCAATGTTTTGATGAACAAATTTGAAAATTTCCCTGACTATGGAAACTTTTTCCTTATATAATGTTGAATGTAATTCTAAACATCTTCGCAGCTGATTGTTGAGCAAAATCTTCCCAATTGTAAGATGCAAATGTTGGCAACTCTGCCGATAGATTTCTTCTGCCTTTTACATCTACAAACCCTAGTTTGGATCCTGGAATAGAGTCATACATAAAGCTTTTCAGCTCCTACCAAATTGCAGTAGTTTTCCCTAATTTGTTTTTTTTCTAACACATCTTTAAACTGAGGTTTCTTCGTCATCTAATCCACACAGGTGTCTTCAGGCCTTAACTGGTCACAGTAAGAGCCCCTTTTATAATAATAATAATTGTGGCTTCTTATAAAGTGCACATATCCGTCACCCAGTGATGCTCCTGGCGCTGTAACATACAGTATTTCCTGCCAGATTGTGGGACTGACTACGTTTGAATTATGAGACCTAATTCTGATAGCACCATGTAATGTTTTACAAGGTGCTGTGGCGCAATTTACTGCCGATCGAACCAGGAACACCGGGGCGAACCCCTTCTCTTTTCGATAAGTGCACTGGGTTCTTTTACATGCGTTACATAACACATGGGACCAACGGCTTAACATCCCATCCGAAGGACGAAGCAATGGTTAAGGGTCTTGCTTAAGGACAAAAGTGTCACGGCTGGGGATTCGAACCCACACTCTGCTTTTGAGGGTCCTTTGATAACATCATTGAACAATCTTAGACAGTGACAGATCAAGATTTGTGACGACCTCGTTCAAAAGGGACTTGCTTGGTTACTAAGTGATTGATTTTAATTATTACTAGTGCAGTTTGAGAAAGATTTCAAAGTTTCATTCTTAATTTTTTTTTTCAGACCCCGCTGGTGAATACAGTCAGTCTCATTGGCAAGCAAGGAATGACATTTAACAACATGGTGAGTCTATAGGCCTAATCAGCTCAGGCCTGGATTTTTGTCTTTGAAAGGGCAAGGCCGTTTTCATTTTGCTGGGGGCATTTCCACTATATACATGTAGTTTTATAGGCTATGGGAAAGTTTTGAAGGGGCACCAAGTCAAAGACTGGGGCATCATAGGCCATGGCCTCCATGCCCTATATGTTGTTCCAGTGTTTTCAACCTTTGTAAGTTTTTACAATGTTTTTTTCTTCAACTCATCGGATAACTTATGACTTAAAGGCAGTTAGGTCATAAGTTGGTAGTTACTCAAAATAATTATTAGCATAAAACCTTACTTGGTGACAAGTAATTGGGAGAGGTTGATTTGTATAAAACAATGTGAGAAACAGCTCCCTCTGAAGTGACATAGTTTTTTAGAAAGAAGTAAATTTCAACGAATTTGATTTCGAGACCTTAGATTTAGAATTTGGGGTCTGAAATCAACCATCTAAACGCACACAACATCGTGTGACAAGGGTGTTTTTTCTTTCATTATTATCTCGCAACTTCGACGACCAATTGAGCTCAAATTTTCACAGGTTTGTTATGTTATGCATATGTTGAGATACACCAAGTGAGAAGACTGGTCTTTGACAATTACCATTAGTGTCCAGTGTCTGTAATACTAACAGGCATGCATAATCGTTAATGACCAACATATCTGTCTTGTATCATTCTGGAGACATCTTCGGTTGTTTTCTTGTGTACAATCGTAGTATAATTTTGCACTTCATTAAAAGGTGCCAGACCTAATGTCCTCTGAGCTGTGTAGGCCTTCTTATTGTTTCCAAACATGGTCTATAGGCGGCCTTGAGTTGCACAAAAGTGTGATAACCGGATAGGCACAGATTTTGTCTTAAAAAAAAGACCTTAACACCTTTGGGGGGGGGGGGGAGTGGCAACTTAACAATTTTTCAGTGATTTTTACAAATTTGATCGAATTTTATAAATCATATATTATTGGTATTTTTTGCTGTGGCAAAACTTGCAGTTGTGACCTTGGCTAAAGAGATGTATCCTTTCATTACATTCTATTCTGCACCGTTTAACGTTGTACAGAGCAAGGCTTTAAACACTCATTTCCATGCTAATCCTTTCTCTACAGTTTACAACCAGCCCTTTGTGTTGTCCGAGTCGATCCAGTATTCTAACAGGGAACTACGTTCACAACCACAACGCAGTGAATAACTCCATATCTGGCAACTGTAACAGCAAGGCGTGGCAGGATGGTCCAGAAAAGAAGACCATTGCAACGTACCTTAAAGCTATGGGATATTCAACATTCTTCGCAGGGAAATATCTCAATCAGGTAAGTTGATAAGGTAACATCATACCTCAAGGAACTTTAGAGTTAGAGTGTCGCGGTTGAGTGGTTAACAATTCAAATTCCGAATTCAAGTTCTGATGCTAAGTTACCGGAGTGTGGGTTCAAGTCGTGACACTTGTGTCCTTGAGCAAGATACTTTACTATAATTGCTTCTCTTCACCCAGGGGTATAAATGAGTACCTGCGAGGGTAGGGGTTGATATTGTGAATGAGAAAGCCATCGGCAGCTTGGGGCTGTATACTCCCTATTGGGAGGTGAGAAAAATTAAGAGAGATGTTATTGGCCCAATGACCAGGGGACTAATGTAAAGCGCATTGATACAATTTATTGTGAAATGCCCTATATACAAAAAATAATAATAATCAACAAACTGTCACGGTATTTTTACAAGAATGTCAAGTCCATCCACTTTTAGTGAGGTGACAGCAGGTACCAACTGGATCTTGCCAAAGCATTTGTGACTGGAGACCCTCACAAATCTAAGAAGCTGTTACTTTCTGATTCCTGTTTTTCATGTTTTTATTGATTTGTAGTACGGAGTCACTAAAGTTGGGGGAGTTGCACATGTACCGCCCGGCTGGGATGAGTGGAATGGCCTGGTGAGTAGGCATTAAATTTAATTTGTATTCTTATTTCCACATTTTTAGTCTTGTTATTAGTTGACCTAATTTTTAGTCTTATTATTAGCTGATTGATTTAGCTCAGTGCTCTACATATTTGGCAGCACAGGCTGTATACTCCCCAGGATGCCGGGATGGTTTAATGAATGAATTAAATGGCCCTGTGACCAGGGGTATTAATGTTGGACGCGCTTAGAGACAACTCTCGGGTGTAAATAAGCGATTATTTTGTATTATTATTATTATTATTAAAGGTTAGGTGATAATAGTTTTTCTTTTTCAAGTACATTTGTTTCTCTTTTTTGCCGACTAGGTGAAGAACTCTGTGTATTACAACTACACTCTGTCAGTGAACGGTAAAGCTGAAGAACACGGTGACGATTACACCAAGGACTACTTGACAGATCTCATTGTAAGTTTCTATCTCATCGCAGTCTCAGATAAAAATATTTTTCACATTTTTCTTCAGATTCCCAGAGGAAATTATAATTTTCAAGTTGAACTGAAACATATCTTGACAAAATAGGGAGAACACCAACATGGGGGCTAGATAGCTCAGTTGGTAGAGTGCCGGCACGTTAATCTGGAGGTCGTTGGTTCAAATCAAGGGGTCGATTTCACAAAGATAGTCCTAACCTAGGACTAGTCCTAGGACTCTTTAAGAGTTATTAAAAACTTAAGGCTAGTCCTAAGTTAGGATGTGTAACTTGTCCTAAAGACAAGACTAGTCTCAACTCTTTGTGAAATTCACCCCTGCTCTAGTAACTTTGTCTTTGTTCAACCTCAAATCATCAAAAACATTTTGTGTAAATGCTTCCTTGATTGTTTCAACAGAACAGGCGTTCAAATGAGTTTTTGAAGAAGCAGAGTGAGACGACCCCGCCCTTCTTTGCTATGGTGTCCACACCGGCCGCCCACGCCCCTTTCGACTCCGCTCCTCAATATGAACAGAACTTCACAAAAAATTCCGCCCCGAGAGGACCAACTTTTAATGTTGCTGGAAAGGTCAGAATAGACAAAGAAAATAGTTAAACTAAACTATGTAGTTATTAATGATATCAAGTAATAATCAAAATAAAACTGACAACTATTATGCAAACTATTACTTCACTGCCAAAGAAAAGGTGTAGAAAATTTGAATCGGAGAAGCGTTATGCAGTTGTGGTTCTCAGCTTGAACTTGTCATAGAAGAGAAACAAATATGGAACTCAAGTACTGAGTACCAACAATACTACAATAGTTTATGCTAATTTTAGCTGGTAACCCTATTCTGCTAAGCAAGATTGTTTCAGTTGTTTGTAAATGACCTTGCTATGGCTGTCTGATTTCTGATTTGATTCGCATAAAATCAGTGAGGTTATTTATAGACCCAAACCAGAAGTTAGCCATCCATGGGACTACGTAAGATTTTCCTATTGTCAAATATCACACTAGGGCCCAATTTCATAAAACATAATTAAGCAGCCATTTTGTGCTTACCGAGCGTCCCTTAGTAGGATTTCTATTTCACAAAGCTGTTTACCATATAAGCAAGGGTAAAAGCTCGCTAACCCATGGTTAGCACACTGCTATTCCATGGTGAACATGCATGCGCGTCAAGAATTTTTCTGATTACTTGAGAAATCGTGGTGAAATATGTTAATGGTTATGCAAATTTTTCTGCTACAGTAAGCACACAAATTTGCCGGTTAACAGCTTTATGAAATTAGGCCCTGATAGTCAAACTGCATTAACTAATTTTAAATATAAGTTTGATTATCCCCCAGGACAAACATTGGCTGATTAGACATGCACCCAACCCAATGTCTAAAATCTCTATCAGTACACTTGATGATGCCTTCAGAAAAAGGTTAGTTGAATATTTACCTTTAAAATTGACATGTAACAAAGATAATGTCTGGTGTCGCTAAAAGAAAATACCTTGCTGTGCAAATCCTTGAAAAAGTGGCCATCCATATTTTCTAGAGAGTGGCTTAGTCCTTTGAAGGTTTGTCTGTCTTGTCCTGTTTTGCATTCCCAAAATCGGGCAAACGCTTACCGAAATTGCCTCCATTTCACTAACTCTGCCCTATTCCTACTATTATATAATAGTGAATTCTGTTTTAAAACGGAAATGTGAAATGGAAATAAATGCTGTTGGATTGAATTGAAATTGAGGGATCAACTTAAGGGGGACGCAACTCTTTATTTCGGTTTTTATTCATAGACTCAAATGTGTTTTTTAAGAGTATATTCTTTTTGTAATTGTAAGATGGAGGACACTTCTCTCTGTGGATGACATGGTGAAGAGTATTGTAGCAACACTGACGACTCAGAAGATCATAGATTCAACCTACATCATCTTCTCATCGGATAATGGATATCACCTAGGTGAGAATTAATACAAAAGAGTCGCCCAACTTGAAAGAGTTGCTGATGTGTGTGTTTTCACAACGGATTTGCAAGGTTGGATCACACTGCTCTTTATGGAGCCTGCAATTATTTTCCTGCTGTTTTATAACCTTGTTCTCCATACGTTTCAGGTCAGTTCTCGCTTCCAATGGACAAACGCCAACTGTATGAGTTTGACATCAGAGTACCTCTTCTCATTCGTGGTCCTAATATCAAACCAGGCTCTGTTACCGACAGCCCTGCGCTTAACATTGATATCATGCCAACGATCATACAGTTAGCTGGTGACCCAGCCCCTGAAGATGTTGATGGGCTTTCACTGGTACCTATTTTGGTGAGTATTGATAAAGTCTTGTCTGTAGATAATAATTAGAGTGTTAATAATAGCGGCTTCTTATATAGTGCGCATATCTGTCACTTAGTGACGCTAACACTTTAACAAACAGTATTTCCTGCAAGGTATGTGGGCCTACGTTTGAGTTATAAGATCTATAGACTCGTTTTACATAGGGTGCTGTGCCGCATTAAGCTGCCAATCAAACAAGGAACATCGTGACAAACCCCTTCTCTTCTTCAATAAGTGCACTGGGTTACACATGCGTTACACAACACACGTGACCAACGCCCTATGTAATGTCCGAAGGACGAAGCATCATGGTTAAGTGTGATGCTTAAGAACACAGGTTTCAGCACTGTGACTTGAACCCACACTCTGCTGATCAGAGACACCAGAGCTTGATTGCTTTCAACCGCTAGGCTGCGACACGCCATTATCTCAACCGTCATATCAGCCACTTTAGAAGAAGAAGAAATGATAAAAAGTTTGATAAACTGTTCTCCTTTACAGATCCCGAACACGACTAATGTAGTCGAGCTGACAAATCGTGATACTCTCATCGAACACAGCGGAGAATATTATCCAAATGGTTATCCTGGTTGTCCTAAAACGGAATTTCTCACGGTATTTGATATTTGTTGTTGTTGTTGAGTGTTTGATTAGTAATAATAATTTGAGAGGCTACTCATCCTTTAAACTTGCAAGAGCTGAATTGCGAAGGGCGCCTTTGGCAGCCAGCCACATTAACCTATTATGGCCACAGAGCAAAGCCAGACATCAAAAGTGTTTGATTTTTCCCAAGGGAGAAAAACCCAGTTGTCTAGTAAAAACTGATAGGGGCCAGTAAACACCACCTCTCAACTTGCTCTGTGGGCTACTTAAATCTGTGCAACCTAGTTGTATAAAATGCTGTGTGAAAAGTATATTTTTAAATGTGTTAATTTTTTTGTGAGTGTTTGAGTGTAATTTTAATTGCCTATTATACTGGTTGTGGTTGCTACCAGTAATGCATCAGAGTGATACATATATGACTATACATGTTTAAAATCAGGGCTGCTTAAACTTACTAGGAGCAAAGTAAATCTAGTAGTTTATTAATAGCCTGGATGGCTACTTAGCAAAAACAAAACTATGCAAGAAAAATCTTACGTTTCTCCAACACTCTGACAGGGGGAATGTCGGAGTAAAATACCGGTACTGCCCGCTAGGGATTTTCTGGTTGAACACGAAGGGGAGTGGTTACCAAACGGTGATTTCGGTTGTAAAAATACAAACTTCTGTGCAGTAAGTGTCTCTGTATGTATATCTCATAAACAGGCTAAGCTGCTTTGTCTATTGCCATTAACATCGCTTTTTATACCTTAATATTCACTGTATACTAAAAAGCCATGATTTCAGTTGAACTTCACACCCATTATCCACACTTCTACAAACAATTTTCAAACTTTACATGCTTTTAAAAAAATGCATTAAAATATTGACTCAACAAATTGGCGTGCAGTGTTAGTTGAAGCGAATGAGGAAAACCATGCAATTTCGAGGCATTATATTCTATTTTTTTTTTTTTTAATCTTTCTAACAAATGTACATTTCATAACAAAAGGGTTTCAAATGCTTTTCATAGATCAACTCGCCCGATGCAAGGCAATGTGTCCCTTTAACTTTCTTTACTGATTTGATTTTCTTGCTCTCATTTGATTCATATTTCTGTTTTCAATTCATGTATCCATGGCTGTGCTGCTGCTTGTTGCGCTTTGCTTCAATCCATCAGAACTGCGTGCCAGACTGCGTCTGTGAGGACAGTAAGAATAACACATATTCATGTGTACGCTCCATTAGCCCAGGCATCAGCACCATGTACTGTGAAATTAGTGACAGCGAGGTATTTATATTGTTTGGCATTTCTGTTCTGCTTACATTTTTTCATGTGGTGGACATTGAACCATCTTGATTTGGGAACTAAATAACAGGCCCCCCCCCCCAAAAAAACAAAAAAAAACAAAAAAAAAAAAACTTTACAATCTGGTGGAATAAGGAGCAATTATAGAGGGGTAAAGACATGTTTTTTAGGGGGGTAATCAAATATTAGTCCGATAAAAAAGTCTGATGTATCAAAACTGTTAGTGGTAAGAGAGATGAAAATACAGATCAAAGGTAGTGTAGTTTGTTTTAAAACAAAAGAAGATATTGAAACAATTGGGCAAACAGCATTCAAACCAAGTATTCTGTTGAATACTCGTTTTCAGTGTGTTGAGAGAGGGGCGAAGAAAAAAGTGTGGGGCATTACCCCTGCCGCTACTTCTCAAAAGATTAAATCTAGCCTTTGCAAGTTTTGCTACCAATCTTACCAGAGACCAACAGATTGACACATATTGAAGGATTCCAGAAAGAGCTTCATTTGTTAAACGGAAACTTTCATCATGAACCTGTTCAAATTCCTACTCAAGGTGTAGAAAAAAATGTCTCCCATCATGAGAAAGTGCGAGCAGTCTTTCCTTATTTGTACTTTGTTGACAACTTTGTTTATTTCATTGTGTATTTATGATGGAACAATACAGCAATGCTCACCAAACTGCGTTTGTGAGGATTGTCGGAACAACACATATGGCTGTTTACGAAGCATGAACATTAAGACCGACTATGTGTACTGTGAATTCAGCGACCATGAGGTATAACACTATCTTAGTAATATTGTTATTTTAAAAAATGTTACGGTTTTCAGACCAACCCAACTCATTAAGAGATTATCATTACATGGTGTTATCGCAAACCTTTCTATATCGTGTTTCCACCATGCAAAGTTTCAAATCCTGCTTAATAATAATAATAATAATAATAATGATATTCTTCCCCAACAGTCGTTCCAGGAGTACTACGATCTAGTTAAGGATCCACATCAGTTAACAAACACAATCAAATCTATACCACCAACTAAGCTAGCAGATATGCACAAACGCCTTATCCTCTTGCAACTGTGCAAGGGCAGCAACTGTCGTAAACTACTCCCCCCTGATGATGCCCCGCCCCAGAAGGGGTAGTTTAGAGGTCGGCGAGCGTACAGCAGGCACCTTGGAAGGTCAGAGGTCAAGAAAAAAATGTACTTTATATAATTGGCTCATATTAACTTAATTACTAGCCGTCTATTTCACCTAACTTAGGATTAATTTTAGGACGAGTTAAGTTCCATTCATAAATACTACGGCCACATTGAACCTATCCTAAGTTAGGATGAGTTACTCGTCCTAACGTGATATATAGGATTAATCCTAGCATTTCTTGGAATCGGCTGCTGTACTCCCCCGCCCACAAGTTGTGGGTTACATCACCAAAAAAGTACAGTCTGACATTTGCTTATGAAGTAAATCGGTACATTGTTAGTGTAATAGGTTTGTATGTTTTGGACGCCATCAGAAAGCTGTTTTGTTTACTTGAGAAATTAATAATCCTACGATTGAAAAATATCACTGAGGCTAAACCTCACTAAACCTCAAAACTCATCTAAGACTCAAAAAGCTGTTTTACCCAAAAATATATTCCCTAAGCAAAAATTTGTCAGGTACCAGAGTTATGACATGTTTGCTTTGCACAGATTGTTTCAATGCTGAGCTTTTTAAACCCACTGAGTCTAGGTTTCAAAAATGCTCTCTTGAAGCTGTTTAACAGAAAATTTATTTGCTACAGTAAATAAAAATATTTGAATACCAATCACAATAACCTAAATATTGTGTTATTTCAAAGGTAACTTATTTGCTTCGTACTTTGTTTAACTGAGATTTGTTTCCACTGAGTCTAGATTTCGCAAAATGTCAAAATTTATCTTATCTTCCTGAAGCTGTTAAAAACTATTTCCTGGTTTGAATACCAATCACAACAACCTAAACCTTGTGTTGTTGTAACTGGTAACTTATATTTGCTTCGTATTTTTTGTTTGTTGAGCTTTTTTAACCCACCGAGTCTAGATTTTCCAAAATGCCAAAATTAATGTTATCCTCCTGAGGCTTTTAAACAGTGTTTCCTGCAGTAAAAAAATTATTTGAATACCAATCACTACAATCTTAATCTTGTTATAGTTCAACTGCCAACCAATTTGTTTTCTTGCTAATTTTTTTTTCTTTCTACAGGCTTTATGAAATTAGGTTATATAATTGAGCTAAGTCTGTTGGTCACTCTAAAATGAACAAAAAGTATTTGTGTTATTGATAACCCTAACCAAGACGTAGGTCAGGTTATTTGTGAAAGTTGAAGCAGACCCAAAAAAATTTCTTCCAGGAAAATATCAAATAATTTAATACTTTTTGACAAAGACATGTCATCATTTTATTGGTTAATTTAAATTGTCTTCAAAGAAAAGGATGGGTCAAAACAAAATTCAACATTTTTTAGGTGTTCAGAGCTCGAAAAATTTCATGTTTCTGTTTGTATTTTTGTTTTTATTGGCAGGCACTTAAAACGAATTTTGAGTTTACTTTTTGGCTCTTTGTGTCAAATATTTGAAGATTGTAATCAAAACTTTTGTTTGCCTAATGTGTCCAAATGGTTTTTTGATTCTTTGAACTGAAAACAAATGGGGGATTTGACATTTTTTTTTGGGGGGGGGATCACCTGTACTATTTTATTTCTTCTAATATATTCATCTAAGATATTTATATGAAAAAAATATAAAAAGCATTGTATCTTGGGTAAAAGTTTTAAATCAGAGCCATTACTATTGTCTATGCAATGAGTTATACAAGGGTGTATTAAATATGCTGCTATTTTCCTTTACTGAAGTTTGTCTGACTTTGTTTAAACGAAGAGCATTCTAGTTCTACAAAAACCTAAGTGAAAATGCTTACAGAAGTTCAGGCTGCAACTTCATGGCTCTGCTTAATAAATGAAAATAGGCAGTTCTTATGTTGTGCTTAAAGGGAAGGTACCTGTTTGGTAATTGTCAAAGACCAGTCTTCTCACTTGGTGTATCCCAACATAAGCATAAAATAACAAGCCTGTGAAAATTTGAGTTAAATTGGTCATCAAAGTTGCGAGAAAATGATGAGAGAAAAAAACACCCTTGTTGGGCAAGTTTGTGTGCTTTCAGATAGGAATAAAAGACTTCTGGCTAGAAGTCTTTTATTATTTTAGTGAGAAATTACCTCTTTCTCAAAATCTATACTACTTCAGAGGGAGCCGTTTCCCACAATGTTTTGTACTACCAACAGCTCTCCAATGCTTGTTACCAAGTTAGATTTTAAGTTCTTTATTTGTTTTGAGTAATTACCAAACTTGTACCTTCCCTTTAATAAATTTTGAAGGTATCTCAAAGCACCTATTTTTTTCTTCTTTTCTACAAGGTATGCCTGTTTTGGTTGTTTTGTTAATAAAAGAACATTCATTTAACGAATAAACTAAAAATAAAAACAAACTATGCTTTATGTGAGACTTGGCATGCATAATCAATCAAACCACAGTCCCCTCTGTGTCTTTTTAATAATTGATTTGGGGAATTTAAAAAAATGTAAGAAATATTTAATGAGTTTTACATTTATATTTTACTTTATATTCAGTTACTAATATTGATTCTTAGCAAGTTGTATTAAGAAAACTATGATACTTTTAGACGTATTTCAGGCCTTGTTCTGACTACATGTATATAAAAATTTCAGCTTTTGGAGCCTACAATTATTAACGATTTCTAGTACACAAGCTTTTGTTTTTATATTTTGTTTTAAATTTAATTTAGCATTATTCAATGGCTTATCACCATTGTACCTAGGTCAGTAGAAGATATTTACGATAGCATATTCAAACAAATATATCAGAACAAGTGGCTACGGCTGTATTAGCCTTAGGAAATTCTAACAAATCCGTATTCGCGTGACTCAACATGCTGCCCATTTTCATAAAGCTATTAAGCAGAAATTCTGCTTAGCAAATTTATTAGCGAGGCAAGAAATGACTGGGGTACCAGTCGCAGCAATGGAAGCCGTATGGTTTTCAGGCTGGTAACCCTTTTTCCTAAGCAAACGTTTTTTTGTGCTTTTAGGCTTTATGAAATCGGACTCAGGGCCCAGTTAAGCACAGAAATCTTGCTTAGCAGAAACTTAGGTACCATCAGCCAAAATTCCACCAAGTTTAAATTATTGCAACAAGTACCCCACTCAATTTTGGCTCAGCAAAGAAATGTTAACAGCATTATGAAATTGGGCCCAGGACCCATTTTCATAGAGTTGCTTAAACTGACAATGTTCTGCTTAGCAAAAGGAAGTAGGATGTCACAAATGATAGGCGCCTACGTGTGAAATTACATTTTTGCTGGTAACCATAGCAACAGCCTATGTTTTATTTCAATTTTCAGTAGTTTGAGAGAAGTGCAATTCTGAGATGGACAGTTATTGGTAGCAAATTAAGAAAAGCAACCGTTAACGCTGTTATTGATCATAAACAAATTATAAAGATAATAATAGAAAAGTATTATTGTAATTATTTTGTTTGGGGCAGCTTTTGTGCCTGTGGTTTTTTTTTATATGCTGGTTATGTATAAAAGGTTTTTGATATACAGAAAATGGGGAAAAGGAATTATATATTTGTTTTTAAAATGATAAGTTTGTGAAGTCAAGTCAGTAAAGCTTATGGATCTCTCAAAGAGTAATAATGGGCAGAAACAAATAAAGGCAAGTGCCATTTGTTAAAAGAGTAAATGTAAAAAAATAATAAATGTGTGTGCTTCTTCATTTCCATACATACTTGTATTTTGTGATGTGTTTTTATGAAGAAAAAAAAAGATATTACTTTTATTTTCCAAACTCCTTTCTGGTACAACATGAGCTCGTTTGCTAAGAGTTGTGAAGAAAGTTAGCAGACGACACTAAAATGTGGCGAACGTGCCGTAAATACTGCTTGCCTAACTACTTCAGTGAAACATACTGTGATTGGTTCGATTCTATCAAAGTTATTTTCATTGACCAATGACGAGCAGTGATGGGGAAGCTGCAAAATGTGTTAATGATAAACTTTCCAAGATGGCAGCCCCCACAGATAGGATGGATGTCGGGCAGTTTGTTTGTATCAAGCCCAACAAATCAAGATCTGATTCCAATGGTAAGGAAATATATCTGATTTACAAATTGAACGGAATTGAACAACGAAAGTGTGAAAGTGTGAGCTCGATTTGTTCCTTAGTTTGGCCGTTTTGTTTTTCCCTGCTCACGATCAGACAGATGTAGCCCCATAAATCGGTCCAATCCACTCCGTCCGTATCCACTATCCTTGATACGGAGTGGAGTATCAAGGATACGGAGTGGATTGGACCGATTTATGGGGCTAGATCAGATGTAGCCCCATAAAAATCGGTCCAATCCACTCCGTATCCTTGATACGGAGAGTGGAGTATCAAGGATACGGAGTGGATTGGACCGATATATTATGTGGGGCTAGATCAGACGATGATGTTGAAGTTGAACTTTGAAGATTGAATGGTTGTTTGTTGTTGTTGTTGTTCTGATCTGAAATCTGAGTAAGCAGTGAGTGTACTGTTTAATCTGTTGGTGTTGTGTTGTTATTGTTCTAGTTGTACAGTGTCAGTGTTGGTTCTTGTTTTGCTTCTCTCTGGTCTGGAGTAGTTAGTCAGGGCGTATTCGTTTAAAATTCCAAAGGCGAATTATAAATACAACTTACAAGATTGCTATTATTTATTTAATATTTATTGGGACAAAATTAATTCATTAAAAATGATTAATTTGCAACTATGAATTGGAGGAACATCAACAACACTTTAGAAAAATAAACAAACAAATGATTAATAATTGATCAAGCCAATCAATGTTGCTGGTGTTGCTTGTAATGTACAATTATTTTGTACAAATTGTCAACAATTTCATTTGCAATGTGACTTTTTCTTTCTTTGAATTGTGTAGCTGAGCCTTTTGCCAGGAGTGGACATTGTTGTGCAACAGATGGAACCAACATGTTTGTTTTCGGTGGCTACCATCCCGAGTTTGTAACAACTCTAACTCAACCAGTCTACAAGGAAATTACTCTTTGTAATGAAGTATTCAGGGAGGTAGGCCTATAAAAGTTTTTAAATTTTTGAACAACAACGCCAATGGTAGTTTTTTTTTCACAGAGCTCGGGGAAAGTAGGCCTCTACTGAGTATGCAGAGCTACTATGCTAACAGTAACACCCATCGGTCATGGGTAAAACCCAAGCTAATATTCTTTACCCATCATATCCCAGATGCAAATTTCCATCTATGTTAGGCCTAATTATCTTTTGAAATTTAGCAAAGAAAAGTTCATGTTTTAAGTTTATCGGAAATTTCTTTTCCTTTAAAAAAGAAGAAACGGTACTATGGTTTCTTGATATTTCTAGGTATACTTTACTTGTGCTTGACTGCTCAGATATTTTTAAGTGATTGAAAAACTGGCCCTTCAGATCTACTCTGGTTGAAGTTTAAAGTACACAGGCATAGAAACAGAATAAACATTACTTAATATTAAATGTACTTGATAGGGCTTTTCATTGTCCTAGTTGAAAGACATCTTGTTGTGTACATGTGTGATTTAAACAATGAATTGAACTTGTTAAAGTTCACTAATAAATCATTAATAATAGTAATAATAATAATCAATTTTTATACAGCGCTTTAACACAGCCCAAAGGGTGTCTCATGCTTCCAAAAATATTGCCCATGGTCACTGGGTCTTAAATCAAACCTTAAACCATCTTAGCTCCCTGTGGAGCATACAGCCTGTGCAACAAACATGCGCTAGTCGGCTAAATCAATCACAAGCACCATCTCTGCCCTCACAGGTCAAAATAGGCAATTAGTTAAAAGTCATTCATACACTTGAAAATGTTTTGCCCAATATTTTCTTTTCAGATGTTGTGTTTTAATCTTTACACGGAAACGTGGCATGAAGTGAGGACATTCGGAGAAGCACCCTGGGAAGCAGCTTCCATGTCAAGTAAGACGTCAAAGCATAATACTCAAAGACAACCAAAAGCCCAAAGCTATGATTTCCGAAATAGATAGGTTTTGAGATGTGTTATAGATTGACAACAGGAATCTGCTTGTCGAAGTTGTAGGACGCTGTTCCAAAGAGTTCAAATTTGATCTACTGGTAATAATGTTTGCAATGTCTCTTCTACCCATCTGTACACTGCAGTGCTACTACATGGCCAAACACTTTTTATGTTCGGTGGAACCAGCTACCCGTGGGGTGAGACGAGTAACTCCGATGTTATAGCCTTCAAGTTGAAAGACAAAACATGGTCCACCTTGGCGTGCAAGGGTCAACGCCCTCCAGGAAAATATGGGCAGGTCTGTTTGGGGTCACTTTTTAGTCTATCCACTGACTGTTCTTCAGAACCAGAGTGCAGTCTTTTTCAAGGAAATTATTACTCTAGGCAGTTATGTTTCTCATAGTTTCAAGATCCACAAGTTCAAGATTTACTGGTTGACTGTTCAGTATTATCTGCTATGATAAGATAGATAAACTCTGCCAGCCTGCAATATGATTACATGTGAAGGGCTCGAAATTAGCACTGGACCAGAAGCCAGTGATTTAAGCATCGAGCCAAAAAACTGATGGCCGTACACGTCTTGTGTTTTTGAATATGACATGATGTGGGCAATTGCACAGACAAATTTGTTCTACTGTGCACATTTCATAAAAGTCAGTAATCTTACTGACAAATGTTTGTGGACAGTGGGTAAGGGTTTTTAAAATCCTGATGTTAGAGTGACTTTCGTTCTCTCGGCAGGCAATGGTTTTAAGACATGGTTGTTTGTACCTCTATGGAGGTTGCCGGCAGATCTCCAGTGATGACTACTTGTTTGATTCTGATGTTCACTGTCTGGATGCCAGGAGCCAGACTTGGTCTCTCCTGTCAGACCAGACCACTCAGGATGACCCTGAAGCGCCCTCTAGGGGCATGTATAGACATGGCTTGGCATGGCACAACAACAAATTATACGTTATTGGAAGCAGCTGGACAGAATTGCATTCATTAAAATATCAAGACAAGGTAACGTTCATATTGACATTTTTCTCTTTCTAAAATAAAATATTACTTTTACAGCAGCGTATCCACCTAACAAGTTGGGGGCTTATTAGGTGTGATAAGGCACCCCAAGGCTCAGTTCTAGGCCTTCAACGGTTAGTCATTTATAAATCTTAAGTCTTGCACACTATTGAGACTAGCTAGAGTGAAAGGCTGAAATCAAACAATTTCAGCTATGCCTATGACCATTTGCAGCATCAGCAGTGTTGACATATTTGACTTGTCAACATGCCAGCCAACTAATACTATCAATTATGACACAGCCTAAGACTCTGCTCTTGGTATGTATCTATTACTCCAACAAAAGTACTATGCATCTGAACTAGTTTCCACGAGCTCATGTTAATGAAATGTATTTGTTAATCAAATGTATTAGACAACAAGGTCAAGCCATGTCAAAACCACCAATTACATTGCCAAACCTGAAGAGTTTTTAATTAATTGATAAATTGTTCTGTGAAGCCAGTGTTGTGATGTCTGTGAATTGACCCAAGTAAATTTTAAAAACAAAGCGATTGCTATTTTCTTTTCTTTTTTAACTTTTCCTTCTTTGTTTATTTTGCTTGTTTGTCTGTCATTCAAAGCCAGAAAGTAATTGCAAGTTTGGCCACTTAAAAAGCTCCAAATGTGTTGAACATAAGTTGCCTCATTGTAAAAAACAAATTACTTTGTAGCGGCGCAAAGCAATGACTTACTTGCAAGTTTGACCACGTGGAAGGAATTTCTTTTATGAAATACCATGACCTTCTATTCACTTTATCCTAGATTCATGTTTACAGTTTGGAGACCAATTTGTGGAGTACGGAGATGACAAAACCGTTCTTGGTTGATCGCTTTCCATTAAGGAGAAAGTACCACAGTTGTGTACAGTGGAAGAATGGTGAGCGCCAAGAAAAACTCTTGTTTACTTTATTTTATGGTGCAAAAGTTGTATTTAAATTACAAATATTTTCCATTGTACAAAAAGCTGGTAAATTACCATGAGCACTGATGAAATGAAAATAAGACTATCTAAATTTTATTTTTGAAAATTTGTTGGGCAACATTTATTAAAAAACGGCAATTTTGCAGAAAAAGCAGAAATTAAAAGTCTGACAAGGACTGCTCTGTAAGCAGAAATAAAATCTCTGCTAATGGTTGATCTTTAAGCAGAAATAGAAACTGTGCTATGAGTTGCTCTACTGTAACCAGAAATAGTGACTGTGGTAATCTGATCAGTTGGCACACATAGAAACTGCTAAACAGTAAGCAGAAAACGTCTGTATTTAAGCTTGATGTTATAAGCTTGTCTGCTTACTGCTCATTTACACGTATCAAAGTTTACATGATCTTGTGAACTAATACTGACTAATTTTGACTTCTTAACATTTACAGAGGTTTACATTTGTGGAGGTCACAACCACAGAAAGGTGTTTGGAGATGTTTGGAAGTTAGAACTACCCTCTTTGCAATGGAGCAAGATACCAGCATTAATGCCGGTTCCTGCTTACTTTCATACAGCCGCAATAACCCCAGTAAGTATAATATCTAATAGTTGTTAAGGTGAGGGCTACACTAAACTGGTTTGGGCCACAACCCAAATCAACTATCACTAGGGACACCTTGCCACCTACTCCTGTGGTTGAAAAGGGTTACCTTTGGGTATCATCCACAATAGGAGCCTGGTTGGTAGAGCAGAATACGCTACCTTCTCAACTTTTTACAAAGTAATTATGGTCAAGTGTTCTCAACTTTTTACAACGTAATTATGGTCAAGTGGTTTGCTCAAGGGCACAAGTGTCATGACCAGGAATCAAACCCACAATGCTCCTTATAAACTGCTATTTTTTATTTTTCATTTTGATTTCAAACCAGTCAAAGTGCATGTACATCTTCGGTGGTGTAACCTGTTTGGAGGATAGAAACAGAACTAATGGACTCTACAGAATCTGGTTGACTATCCCGCCACTCCTCGACATGGCACTAAGGAAAGTTGTGTCATTGTTACCCAAACTGAACTCTGAGAATATTGCCAAATTGCAAGAGCTTGGGATACCTAGGAGCGTCTTGGACAGATTGAAGCACATTGAGTGATGGAATCGAATGTGACTATCTTTAGCGGAGTGTTGTTGTTGTTGGTGTCGTGACTCTAGGGTTCAAACGTTGCCATTAAACTAAAGAGGTGCCAGACTATTCACCCTGTAAGCCTCAGTGTGGTTCCACTCATTTCATCTGGAGACAGATAAGATGGCCGCCTAGTGATTTCTAAGCCATGGGTTAGATGATGCATTATCATAAAAGAAATCAAGTGAAGCAACAGCTTTGCACCCCCCCCCCAATCACACACATACAAACAGCTCTGTTCTGTGTACTGCCATACTTTTGTAATAATGTACATTCAAATGTATATATTAAATATGTATTGTTAAAGGGAAGAGATATGTTTGGTTTACTATAGTAACGCATAGCATAGCTGCTCATTTGGACACATGGCCTTAAAGGAACACTTTGCCTTGGATCGGACGAGTTGGTCTTTAAAACGCGTTCACAACCGTTTGTTACAAAATGCATATGGTTAGAAAGATGTTTTAAAAGTAGAATACAATGATCCACACACATTTGCCTCGAAATTGCGTGGTTTCCTTTTACTTTGCGAACTAACACGGTAGGCCATTTATTGACTCCCATAAATGGCCGACCGTGTTTGTCGACGAGATAAAAGGAAAACCATGCAATTTCGAAAGATACTTGTGTGGATCATATATTCTACTTTTAATATATCTTTCAAACCATATGCATTTTATAACAAACGGTTACAAACGCTTTTCAAAGACCAACTTGACCGATCTAAGGCAACGTGTTCCTTTAATGTTAACATAATACATTGGCTTTTGAAGAGAAGGTATACGTTTAGGTCATCATTGTTAACCAATAAGAACTGTTACATGTAAAAAGAAAACAGTAGCTTATGACAATACAATCCTTTTTGAGAAGTATTGTGGTTTAATACATAGCTAGATAGCAGTTTTCTGCCCGAGCATTTTAATCAGAGGTCAGTATTGTTTCTTAGATTGTGTATGATTCCTAATAGCAGTTAATCTTCCTGCGTGGACATTATTTGCTCCGGATTTCCCGCAACATCCCAATGCATCCACCTTTGGAAATGAAGTGTTCACCTGATAATTTAAAACGTCAACATTATTAAGGATTAAAACATTTTGTGAACTTTGCCTTCAAGTGGAGAAAATAAACTTTTTGAAATGAATGAGAATAATTATGTTGAAGTAAACTTATTTATATCTGAATGAAATCTTGGTTATTATTAACTCTTTCCATCGAGACTAAGGAAACCCCTAATATTGAACCCAAAATTGAACACAAAAAAATCAAAATTCAAGAGTGAATGGTTAATTTTCCTTTTAATAAAAAAAGCTGTGGACTTTTAAGTATTACCACCTCCATGATATTACTCAATGTGCACTTTGCACTGTACCTATCCTATTTTATGAGAGAATAAAAGCAAGGTGTGTTTTCAAAAATTAGTGGACCATTTAAACAGCGCCCTCTATGGTGGATGATTAACAAGACGACGACTAATCAAGTTTTATGGTGGAAATTGAGAAGAATGGCTACTCCAACGACGTTTTTGTCGGGAAAGATGTACCCTTTTCAAGTTGAACGTGATGAAACTCCTCAACCAAAACGTGAAGATATTAATATAGGAAAATTTGTTGGTATCTCACCAAGAAAACATCACAAAATAGGTAATGTTTTAAGTGAGTTTGTAATTGTATGATGAGCTTCAGTTGATAGGTATGTTTGGTCTTTAGTTAGTTGTTAACGTACGTTACATACGGAGAAATGCGGTCGGCGCCCTATATTCCGCACGGGCGCGATGCTGACACAGAGTGCGGGGTTCATTCATAACCTTTGATTTGATCGAAACGTTTTTATGGGAGGATTTGTACACGAATTCCCGTGAATACGTGTACACATCCGCCCCCGCGCACGAGCCACAAATAACAGAAACTCTCAAGGAAGCTAGCGCTATACGCTATAGCATGCACGGTTGAACGGAAATCCCAACTTTTTAAAAGGAAAAGTTTCCGTATGGCGCCACCACTTTTTCACTCGATATGAAATAATTTAGTATCTAATTTACCTCAATGAGATATCACTTTTTGTAAAAATGAGTGAAAAAGTGGTGGCGCCATACGGAAAGTTATCCTTTTAAAATTATTCAAATTGGGGGGTTTTTCGGAATCGGGGAGTCGAGGGGACGGGAGTTGGGATTTCCCCCATCACGTGCAATCATAACCATGGATTGTGGAGGTAGAAATAGATAGATGCAACACCAACTGAAACACGTTATTGCTACAGTAGTACAGCGTTGATAACAATTCCAATTTTGTAGACCTATTTTATTACATTTAACATGATAAATAAAGGTAACCTATCTAAATCAAATGATGTTATTTATATCAATCATGGATGGAGGTAGATAATTAATATTGTCAATAAAATTTTTACTTAGGGGGAGGCGTTAGTGTCTTTTTTGGGGTAGCAAGCAAAGCACTCTTCTAGAACTGTAAGGTTCGTTCCGCTATCATCTCCTTTAGTATTATTACGGAGACGATAGAGGAACGAACCTCATAGTTCTAGGAGTCGCAAAGCACCACTATAGTGAAAATGAACCAAAGTAAATTTCTTGTCATTGTGCAATGTCCTTTTCATCATTTCCCAAGAATTGTGTTGTGCAATTTTACCCGTGATGTATTGTAATTGTTGTCGCACTCAATCACTATGGCATGGGAATGTTCTGTAAGGTGTATGCTACTTTACTCATTCATTGTTCCAGTAGTTTCTTTTTCTACTGAAATCCATCACATGATGACTCATCACAAAAACTGTTGGTTGCTCATTTTTAATGGTATGCCACATAGTTGTGGTAATCCTCGGATGGTCTGCAACCTTTCAGGAGAATATTAGGGTTATTGTTTTCATATGGAGCTGGCCAACTAATGTGATTGCCTGTAAAAAGGATAAAGATTTTGTAATTGAATTGAATTGAATTGGATGATTGTTGTGCACTTAGTAGGATGTCTGATCCTATTTAAATAATAAAGCAGTCCTCAGTCTTAATAGAAATTAATGTGCAACTTATAAGAATAAAACTACTTAATATATTGATTCTGAAAGTACAAATGACTGCAGGACTTGAAGGTCAAAAGTTTTACTAGACCAAAACTTGTTTTACAAGACAACAAATCAAAATGGGGGGAAAACTGGAAAGATGATTTTTTTACAATTTTTCTTATTAAAAGATTTTTATCAGACGGAAAATCAACATTTGAACTTATTTTTTTGTTTTGTTCAAGATACTTAGTGAGGTATAATAAGTTGAAAACCCAAGACTGTCAGACTTGTCCAATCATCATGAGTTTACTGCCTAATACTGAAATAATCTAGTATAAATTCCAAGCCCTGACTGACAAATGTGAGAAGGGCCCAATTTCATGGCTCTGCTTATCATAAGCAGCTTCTGAAGTTCTGCTTCTGGGAAGCGTATTTCACGGGTTAGCAGCGAATTTTGGCTTCTGCGCATGGGTACTCCCTGTTACTAGGCAGTTAAGCTTACAAGGCTAGCCAGAAATGTGGTGCTTGCAAGTAAGCGGGAAACGTGATCGTAAGCGCAGAATTTGGCGGTAAGCAGAGCCATTAAATTGGGCCCAGGTCAATTTCAATTTAAATCCTACCCAACCATTCAACTGTTTCTCGAAAAAAAATACTGAGGCCAATTTCACAAAGCAATAAAGTTCATCGCAAGGCAAATTTTCAGTATTACTACAGTGATTTGTATTGTGACATCACACTTTACTTAGCAACTACGATTGATTTGCAGTTACGATCAATCTTAGATCTTTGTGAAACCGGCCCCAGCAGTTATAAATGATGTAATTTCTCCTTAAGAGCTAACTGTGTCATTATCATGTTTGCTTAATGGCTCCTGGTGAACTAAAATGCTTTTTTCCTCTCTTTCAGGAAGCAAGAAACTTTCATAAAGAACATGTTTGTTCTTTTCCCTGTAAACTAAAAAAATAAATCTTGTTGAGTAAGTTAAATCTGATTGTTCTGCCGAGTAAAAGATTGATGAAAATATGCATTTTGGTTTTGGTGTTGTACAATTTGTTTTGCCATTCAGTTTTAGATTGGAGAAAACCATATAAACCCTGCGCACGTAGTGGCCATGCAGCAGTAGCAGATGAAAATAATCTCTATATTTTTGGAGGCTACAACCCTGATCTGGAAACGCTGCAGGACTACTTTGGTCGAAATGAAGAAATGCTTTTTCCTCTTTTTCAGGAAGTAAGAAACTTTTGTTAAGAACATTCTCTCTTTAATGGGGCATGAAAAAGGCATAATTATATAGAAGTTGACATGTAAATGACACTTGTGGTCCATTCAAGAGCAACAATTGCTTCTCTTCACCCAGGGATAAAAATGGATACCTGAGATGGTAACAATGCCAGTCGATCTGCTAAATACAAATGACTTGGACCCATGTGACTTAAGACTCTGACTCAGATTCGACCTTAGTGATTCGAGACTCTGACTCAACCCTAGTGACTCAAGACTTGGACTCTGACTTGTTGACCCTAGGGGGAGACTCGGACTCAGTGACTCGGACTTGACCAAAGTGATCTAGACTAGGTGACTCGGACTCAACTCAAATGACTAAAAACTGGGACTTGGTCTTGACCCAAGTGTTTCGAGACATGGACTCGGGCTTGACCAAATCGATTTGACTACAACACTGCCAAATACTAAACATTGCATAATAGACTAACCTGTACAAGTCTCATACTTGGATAATTTGGGAAGACGTGGTTCATTTTACGCTGTTTAAACACACGAAACTTGTGAGCATGATCTGAGGAACTGCAGTGTTAAAAAACAAAAGCTTGTGCCCTAACATAGATCCAGTAGCAGTTCAATCAAGTTTTTATAATTTTAAATAAACAAAAGTGGTTAATTTTTAATTAACTGCTTCAAACAGTTAAATACTTGTATAAGTCTTACACATTCTATTTTTACAAACAAAGTGTCCACAACATTTCCACCATTCCAATTTTTTTCTTCTTTCAGATATGGAGATATAACTTTGATACCAACATGTGGTCCAGGTTACAGACAAGGGGACGCATGCCGATGCAGCTGGCGTCCATGTCAATGGTACTCTGCAGTAACCACATCATGATATTCGGCGGCACCGGTTTCCCATTTGGCCCGACCACCAGCAATGATGTCTGGTTCCTGAACTTAAAGACTAAAAAATGGAGGTCGATCATGTCACAAGAAAGCGTCATGGAACCAGTTCCAGGATACGGACAGGTGCCAGACTATTTTAAGCTTGTCACAAAATTATTGTCCTACTTGTTTTTAACATCCAAAGGAAAGGTAAACCTTGCTTAAAACCTTTCTACTGTCTGACCATTCATTTGATATCATACGCTGTGGTTTTGAGTGGTGAATAAACTATGCAAGTATGGCAAGCCTGTAAATTGTTTCTACACAGTACATATACATACAGCAATTGCTATGGTGCCCTGTGCTTTTGTTGCGGTGTCCTTTGCAAAGTTCCTATATTCCTATATTCCTCATAGCGTGCCCCTTACCCTTGGAACTACTGCACTACTCTTGGAAAAAGTTACCAAGAGTAGGATATGTTTGTAATACGGCTTCTCAGTTGCAGGTAAAGACGATTTAGCCTTTTGAATGATATTTACACATTAATTTATACTCAATATGTACATAATATATTATTTATTTTCAATAGGCCATGGTTGTGATAGATGAACACTTATACGTCTACGGCGGCACGACGGGATGGGACTACAATTCCGATGTCCACCGCTGTCATCTAAAAACGGGCGACTGGGACAGACTCTTCAGCTGGGAGGAATGCCTGACGGAGAAGGTCACAAGTAACAACATGGGGTCAATAGGTCAAGTCCCGATGCCTAGATACCGACATGAAATCCTGACCAATGGGAAGAGGTTATATATCATAGGTGGGGGCACTTCAGTACAAGCGTACCCATTGGATAAAGTAAGTCAAGTGACCATAACCTAACTATAGTATTATCACAGTACTTTGAATGGGACGTAAAGCCACTGGTCCCGTGTGTTGTGTAACACACATTAAAGAACTCAGTGCACTTATCGAAAAGTGAAAGGGTTCACCCCTGTGTTCCTGGTTTGATTGGCAGCATATTGCGCCACAGCACCTTTGCAAACCATTACATGGTGCTGAGTAACAAGGAGTAGGTCTCATTATTCAAGCGAAGTGCCTTGAGCGTCACTAAGTGACAGAATGCATGATATATTAAAAGCCACTATTATTATTGTTACTATTATTATCAGTAGTTTTGGGGACAGCCGGCCGGAACTACTTTTATTGTGTGCTAAAATCTGAAACTCCTCACGAATTAACAAAAAGGTTGTAACATAACTACTGTCATGTAAAGCTGAAACTTTAAATTAACTTGTCAGTCCCAGGTTAATAAAGTCGGCTGCAGAAAAGTGTACAGCAATATTTTCAAATACACCCCGAGTAGAAATATGCACTAACTCCTGACTCTCCAAACAGATTCATGTGTTTGACTTGGAGACAAGAGAATGGCAACTTATGGTTTCGATTGAAGACCCCCAACATGGCTACCCAGAAAGCAGACGCTGTCACGGCTGTGCTCAGTTAAATAATGGTAAGACGATACAGTGGAAGGAGTCCATTTGAATACCCAGGGGTGGATGTCCAAAGAGTTCTGACTAGTCTTGAGTTAGGACGAGTAGCGAGTTACTCGTCCTAGTATAGGACTACCCTTAAGTTTTTAATATCTCCAAGGACTAGTCCTAAGTTAAGATTAGTCCTAAGTTCTTTGTGAAATCAACCCCAGGGCACAGTTTCATAAAGCCTGTTAAACATTTTTTTAAATGCTTAGCACAGTATGTATTTGCTAAGCAGAAATAGGTCACAACCAAACAACATAAAGTTTACATTGTTTAGACTGGTGCCCAGTCTACTTCTCTAGTGCTTAGGACACTATTACAAAAAGCTCTGTGAAACCTAAACCCCAAGGGTTTACCAAAAGGTAGAAAGGCAATCATTTCAACATTCCTCCTGAAATTTGGATTCTTGTCTCAGACTTAGTTAGAGTGTTTACAGTCGGTGTGGTATTTCTGTTTTCTGGCATGTCTAGGTCGAGCGTGTAAGAATACCTGACACAAGCTCTGGTGTTTCTGATCAGCATAGTGTGGGTTCGAGTTCCAGTCGTGACACTTGTGTCCTTAACAAAACGCATAACCATTGTTGCTGGGACCTAGGATGGGACATAGAGCCATAGGTCCTGTGTCGTGTAATGCATGTAAAAGAACCCAGTGCACTTATCGTAAAGAGAAGGTGTTCGCCCCGGTGTTCCCGATTTGATTGGCAGCATATTGCCCCACAGCACCTTGTTAACCATTCATGGTGCTTCAAAGGAATAGGTCTCGTACTTCAAAACAGGGCTCCATATACCTTGCAGGAAAAAATACTGAGGGCTTTGATATGCCCCTAGGGGTGTGATAAAAAGCTATATAAGATCAAATAATATTAGTGTTATTATCATATGTTTATGTCTTGACTTTCAACAGAGGGCTACATAACCGGTGGTTACGGAGGCAAGAAAATCTTTGATGACATCTGGAGGATTAATCTAGACACGTTACAGTGGACACAACTTGACATCAGATTACCCAAACCTGTGTACTTCCATTCGTCTGCCATCACACCGGTAAGCCGATAATGGAGGTTATGGCTTATGGCTGCACTGCTATATGTTGCAGTAGATACAGTGAGGCAGCCATAGCCGTAACTTCAGCTGTTTGTGCTGTTTTTAATTTAATTTGTTGTAGAGTTCTGTGAATATTCATTTAATTTTCCCCTCCCTCCTATCCAGTCCGGATGCCTTTACTACCACGGTGGTGTCGTCAGCCCCACAGGGGACGAGAGATCCGACTCCCTGATCAGAATATGGCTCAAGATACCAAGTCTCCTCAAGATGTGTTGGGAGAAAACTCTGTCTCTCATCCCAGACCTTCATTCTATGCCGCAACGAGAACTCCTTGAGTTGGGTATACCAGGACACCTTCTCGCAAGAGCGGCTTAGCAACAACAATCTTGGATTTAGAAATCACACAACCAAGCCAAAGCCACAGCAGGAAAACAGATTTTCAGCAGATTTTCAAAGTATAGATTTCGATCACTGGAAGGATTTATAGGCAAAATTAAGAAAATTGCAATTTGCACAGTAACTGAGTCATACATGTTTTACATGAAGCAAGACATGCGAGTCCAACAGTAGGCAATTGCGGGAAAAATTCGGGATGAAGAAATCATCACTAGGTTTCAAAGAAGGGAATATTAATAAAAAACACAGAAATAGTTCAA
Source organism: Asterias amurensis (assembly GCF_032118995.1). Classification (NCBI taxonomy): domain Eukaryota; kingdom Metazoa; phylum Echinodermata; class Asteroidea; order Forcipulatida; family Asteriidae; genus Asterias; species Asterias amurensis. The sequence goes on from NC_092649.1 coordinate 27,660,774, forward strand.
AACTGTTTCAGCACAAATGGCGACTTAAGTCAACTGTGCACTTTGCTCTGCGAGACTTCCAATGGCAACTTTAGTCAACAGTGCACTACGCCTGGCCCTGCTTGAGCCCCAATGGCGACTTAACAATAGCTTTCTGTATTGTGAGAATGTGTGCTTCAGGCTTGAGTGATCAAATGACATGGTCAAAATACATCGGTAATGAGAGTAGAAGAAGGGACAGGGGTTATGAACTCAAGTTGCAGATTAAAAAGAAGGGTTTAGTGAGTATAGAAATCACAACAGATCTGCAACTTTTCAGTACAGCGCCCTCTCTTGATTATGACCATAGAGCTATATAAGAACTACAGGGCGCACAGGCCTAGTTAGGCGGCCCAGCATTCGACCATTTTGTAAGTTGGAAACACCCCAAAAACATCGCACAGCGTTATCATACACACACACACACCGATGTGTAGGCCTACTTCATTTTCAACGGCGTACAACATTCATCTTACAAAGTGGCGCACATATCTCCTTGCGGTCCTGTCATGTTGGTGCCATCTGGCATGCGGCATCACCAGTGCACCCTCTAGTTCTTATATAACTTTATGATTATTATACACTCTGGTCCCCTTTCTTTATCCACAAGGTCACAAATAATAAGTAATTCCAATTACAGTACGTTCAATATGATTATAATTCATCTTTGCAGTGAGATAAGTAATTATTCAATGTACTAAGGAGAGGAAATAAATGAAAATGACGCGCCAACATTTTGTTTTGTTAACATGAAACATTAATCTTATCATCTGTCTGCTCAGGCCTGAAATCATTTACTATGCATCTGAAGAAAGCACACAAATTTGTGCAACCAGTGTGGTTTGTTTTCTCATTATTCACTTGTAACTTCGATGAACACTTTCACAAATTTAATAATAATAATAACCCGTTTTTATGTAGCGCTTTTCACACCCAAAGGGATACACCAAGTGAGAATACTGCACTCTTCAACAACTACCAAAGGTGTCCAGTGCATATAAATAACTTTAATTCAACTAGACGCATTTGAGTGGATGCGTTTGTGATTTTAATTGAAGAAAGAAGTTCAGCATCTGAACTTGATGGCATGTTGGTGACCTTTGAAACCATTGCATGGTCAAATTGTGTTATCAAGAAATGGTTTGGACATTTGTGAAACACAAAATTCCGGACCCATTACAATCCAGCAGCATGTTATGTTTCTGTTTGTCCTTGGCTTGGTTGGCAAAAATGGATTCTAAAAAACAAGCTTCTCTTCTTTTTCTTCTTCAATATTAATTGAAACAATTAATTTGTATTATATAACCATTTAAATTGTATCTAAAACAAATTGCTATGGGTATTTTTGTCTTTAAGAGTTTTGTATATTAATAATTTAAAGGAGGATTTGATTTCATAGAAAAGTTTAATCTTTTCACATTCAGTGGAACATGAAACTTGCAGTTTATTGTGAAAAACAAGAACAAATATATGATTTTAGGCATTGCATGGTGAGGTATCAATATATATTTGGTTTGCGGTAACACCATATGTGTATCTACATGTACTTGAGTTTGTACTTTAAAGAACTGTCTTGCTATATATTCTACCCAGGAGTGGATTTTTCCGATTTATCAGGAGACTTCTCAGTTCTCGCTTTTAACTACTCCCTGGGTGGCTGGGACTACTACTTTATCTTATAGGATCACTTTTAAAGCACATTTTTAGCTTGCTCTAGTCATCGTCAGGAGAACAAAGTCACTCAAATTTAAGTTTGAGCCTTATTTGAAGCTAGCATAGTGTTTCTTAGTACAATGTCTCCTCAATAGTTGAGAGTCAGTGATATTTTGTTTATCTGTATCGAAAGTGCCAGACTAAAATGGCAAGCAAATATTTTCGATCCTTCGTTTTACAATCTCAAATTTAATGTCCATATTAACATTGTCTCTCTGCAAGTTGCTCCATAAATCAAACAATATCAGGTTTTTATAGAAATGCTGTACAAATTATATACATTATCAATCGCAAGTATGATTAATATGTACGAGGTGGTAAGATTCAAAATATTTAGTCGGATAGTGTGTTTTTACTTAATTTGTGTCAATAGTAATGCAGGCCTGTATGCTTCGTTTTTGAATGGGCAAGGGCACCAAGGCATTTTCTCCTTGGTAGAGGGCACCCTTTGAGGAAATTGTCAATTTCTATTGGAGCATTTCAAGGGCACCAAGGCAGCGTCAGACCAGGGGGCATTGAGGCAATCGCCTTCATTGCCTCCGTGAAGTATCTGGCCTGGTGCTACTGTGTATAGTCACAGTGTGTCTATTGTCTTTACACAGTGGGTGCGTTCGTTTAGCTCCCCCGGGTCAACCCCTGTGTGTGGCGTTATTTTTTTCCAGGACGAACGTGTGCATACAATTACCCACGTTCGTCCTGGAAAAAAACCCGCCACACACCGGGGTAGACCCAGGGAAGCTAAACGAACGCACCCAATGTCATGTCTGGCACCGGATTCTCTCAGCAATTTTGAATAGACAGTCTATAGTCTGATATCCAGTTCACATTTTAGGCATAGCTAGATCAGTGGCTATGGCTACAGCTGTTGCTAAGGGGGTGTTGCTATGGGCATCCTATGCTTCAACACTTGTTCATGTTATGCCTCAGCTGCAGCCACAGCCACTAACTCAGACACAGCTTTAGAAATAGATGGTTACTTTAGGTTTTTCAAAACACACAGTGCTGGCTTAGGCTGTTGTCGGCCATCTTTGAAGCCCTGTATCGAAACAGCGCATTTGAGGGGGGGGGGGGGGGTATTTGTATTGTGAATTGTATCAGCCTACAATATTTTGTGGGTATACCATCCATCCTATCTTAGGTTAAAGTTATTGCAGAGCCCTTTTTCAAGGAACTGCTTACTGTAAGCCAAAAATCAATGCATACTTACGGTATTGAATAATTCTGCGCTTCTATAAGCCTATTTTACAGGCTAGCAAGAAAGCACGAGTGCAAACAAATGTGTTGTTTTATAAAAGCAAATTCACTTTACATGAAGCTATTATCTGCCTGGTAGCTGTTCACAACTTACGCTGGATTAGCTTGATATGACATGAATCATAATGGGACTCATTCCTTCTGACCCCCCCCCCCCCTCCCCTAAGAAAACTATTTTTTTTTTTAATTGCTTTTGGAAAATAATAACACTTGTATGTTAACACTTGTATGTAACAATGTATGGGTTTTTTCTCAGATGCAACTATTAAATAAAATAAGTTGTTTGCTGCTCAATACAGGAGTCAAATTAGCCTCTTGTCACCAGGCCACGCTGTGTGGTCTTGCGTTAAATCAAGACACTTTGCTCAAGAATGCTCAAGTTGGTAGTTCCAAGACCTTCGCATTTTATTTCTCAGCCTAGCTACCATGGGCAGCACGCTATATTGCCCGCTAGCTTTGTGTATGTCTATTCTTGGTTCGATTTCCAGCTTACTACAGACAGTCGACAACCAAAATGAAATCAAGAAGAAAAGCGTGCCCTGTGTCAAGTTATCTCATTACGATACTTTTTCAGTGAGTATCAGTTAGTGACGTCCTGGACCAAGTTGGTTGAATTTCCACCCATGCAGCGATTTTTATTTTTATTTTCTGCAGGACTGACTCTTTTAGAACCGAGTTTGAATCTGTGCGTACATGTGTAACAGTAGCAAATTGGTCTGACACTGCTCTAGAATTGCAAAGGTCGTTGGTTCCAATCCCACCCGAGAAAAAATGTCTGTGATTTTTTTCACAGGACTCGGGAAAGTACTGAGTATACAGTGCTACATACATTGGTGTATATGGGTAAAAAACCAAAAATTAATATTCTTTATCCCTGATGCAAATTTAAAATCTATTAAAGTAGCAAATTAGTTGCGCATATTTTAGTCATTGTTTGTGTCTCTTGACTGTATACAGACTTGCTAAAAAGATTAGCACTGGTATTATTTCTTGCCACTTTGGCATTTTTGTTTTTTGTTCTGGAAATAAAACACAAAGAATACTTTATTTGTGAAGTTGGTTTTAGTGTTCTGTTGTTAACTTCATGGGTGTCCTGAATATATTTGCAGCGGTGGCACTTTGGTGGCACTTTCTTTGCCTGATCCCCTCCTAATTTCATGGTTGGCCAAAATTTTATTTTTGCAACAAGGGTGTTTTTTTTCTTTCATCATTCTCTTGCAACTTCGATGACCAATTGAGTCCAAGTAAGAATACTGGCCTTTGACAATTACCAAAGGTATCCAGTACCTTTGCAATTATGTTTGCTCTACACCAGCTCAGGAATTACACTGGTGTAAGTCCGTTATTGTGGTATTGGGTATTAGTTGAGGAATGTAACTGGGGTCACAGAAGGCAAATGATTGGACGATAGCGATAGCTGTTCTACAATGTATGTGCGTTAAAAACGTGCACGTGAGCTCAGCGTCCGTGTAGAGTTTTGCGTTATGCAAGGGTAGAATTTGGAAAGAAGTGATGCAAAAGAGGAAAGGTTCACTTCGATAGGTTTCAAACAATGGCTGGATATTATTAGAACAGTAAAAATGTCATATAAAAAATTACATAAAACAATTTTTAAGAATGCACTAATGTGTGTGGAAGAACCTCCACACATATAGGGCAACTATACCCCAATTATGTTTCCATACTGTTCCCCATGTCTGATATACCAAGGGCAGAGCAACTCAAAGAGTACCTACATGATCGCATCAGACTATACTATTATTTGTCAAAAGACAACCAACACACCAACAAAAATATTTCATGGTTGGCCAAAATTTAATTTCTGCAACAAGGGTGTTTTTTCTTCTTTCATCATTCTCTTGCAACTTCGATGACCAATTGAGTCCACGTGAGAATACTGGCCTTTGACAATTACCAAAGGTGTCCAGTACCTTTAATGCAATGAGGTTCGCTCTACACCAGCTCAGGAATTACACTGGTGTAAGTCTGTTATTGTGGTATTGGGTATTAGTTGAGGATTGGACTACAATGTATGTGCGTTAAAAATGTGCACGTGAGCTCAGCGTCCGTGTAGTGTTTTGCGTTATGCAAGGGTAGAATTTGGAAAGAAGTGATGCAAAAGAGGAAAGGTTCACTTCGGTAGGTTTCAAACAATGGCTGGATATTATTAGTACATCATAGAACTACTGAGACATAAACTTTTATTATTCATGCCACTCATTTTTATTATTTTATTGTTCATGTTGCTGGTAGTTAGCTTAATTAGAAAGAAATCCAACATGAAATACAATTTAGGCTTCCACTGTGTGCTGCGGGGTAGAAATTTAACCGATAAATACTGGTACCTGGTAGTTGCCAATAACAATTATCTCTGGCACAGTTGTTTGATACATTCTGGGTACTATATGGTGACTTTACCACTAGTCAGTGTTTTTTAGGCTACGTGTGAAGTTAACAGATGGGCAGGCCCATTTGTTTATTATTATTGTTATTATTTGTTAAGTAGCTTTTGCTAGTTTGACAGCTTATGACAATTTTGCTCTCATGCCCATCGCAGTAGACAGAAATATCCATACAAAATCAATACTACGTGTGTAAACATGCAGGAATCATATTTAACTGTAGAATGAAATGTTTGCGTTACTATAACAGCTTGTACAAAGCAAACACTGCGCACTACTTTGGGTGAATTACAACTTGTACTACAAATGGACATGGTCACCCAATATCTTACAATGGATGATGTGACAACAACAGGTTTGCCAAATACGACAAACCAATATGAAAGCGGCAACATAGGTTTTAATGTGTACATCTCCGACACTATTCTTATGTTCCTGACAACTCTCACCATCAACCTAGCTATGGGGTGCACTCTGGATCCCATTGATCTCAAACGACAATGGAACACCCTCGGCGGGACGCTAGCCGGGTGTTTATCCCAGTTCCTGATCTACCCAGCATTGACTTATCTAGTCAGCCATGTAGTGGCCCTTCCAGCTTCATCCAGTATTGGACTGGCTCTTATTGCCTCGTGTCCAGGGAGTGCTTTGACTAGTATGGTGACGTACTACATAGACGGTGACGTCTGCTTAAGGTAGGTCAAAAATATAAAGAGGATCAATTTTGTTTCTTCTTGTTTTTTTAAATAGAGCATCAGGTTTAGTCAAAGGCTGATCTAGCTCAATACAGGGGCGGGGCCATTTGGGCGTGTCTGGCAGGCACACCCCACCACTGAAAATGTCCGGCAGTGGCCATTTAATGGTACTTGGGACCGGTATACCAAACATTTTCCAGTAGGTTTCATTAGGTCATTTTGGCGTTTATGTCCTGCCCTATTAAAACATCTGTTGGAACCCGAGCACTAGTACTTTCAATTATTCGCCCCTAACACGGTCAGCCATTTGTATGTAGAGCCTTGAACTGGGGACAGCAGTGAATAGAAGCATAACGCTTTCATCCAATCAGATGCATAGACTTATAAATCCAATGAAGCATGAAGTTAAGGCTGTACATGCACGTGGCCAATAACAATAATAATTTGTTGAATTTATATTGCACTCTCTCCAACACTAGCCCGTCGTGGGCGCATTAACACAAAAAATACCATATACAAAATTACATTAAACAATTTTTAAGAATGCACTAATGTGTGTGGAAGAACCTCCACACATATAGGGCAACTATACACCAATTATGTTTCCATACTGTTCCCCATGTCTGATATACCAAGGGCAGAGCAACTCAAAGAGTACCTACATGATCGCGTCACACTACATCATTACTTGTCCACAGACAACCAACACACCAACAAAAAAACTCAATGCATGCGGTATTTGCGCATATATCAAACAATTCCAGGTGAAATTAACAAACTTTCTTGTCCTAGTTCAAACCTTATTTATTCAAATAACGGCAAAGTAGACCCGTCTATCAGGCCTGGGGTGGATTTCTTATCTTGAGTTAAGACGAATTACTCATCCTAACTTTAGTATTAGCCTTAAGTTAGGACCCCTGGAATTTTATCTCTGAACATGTTGAAAGAAGGGCAAGGCCATTTTCATTTTGCAAAGAGCACTTCCATTGCAAGATCTTACAGTCAAAGGGAAACTTTCTGAAGGGCCAAGACCAGGGGCAACGAAGGCCACGGCCTATGTGGACTGTGTCTGATTCCAGGCTAGGGGCCTTTCTCAAACCACGGCTTGGGCTCCGGCTCAGGCTCCGCGTGCTGATATCCGTGCAATACGCGCTGCTCCACAATGCAGGTTAAATGCAAGCTGCGTGCACAGCACGCGGAGCCTAAGCCTGAGCCGGAGCCCAAGCCGTGGTTTGAGAAAGGCCCCAGGATTCGTTAAGACAAGTGACTTTTGAGTCCTAACTTAGGATGGGTTCAATTTGTCCTATTGTATATAGATACGGAACTTAACTCGTCCTATGTTGAATCTTTTAATTAAAGTTGGGGAAATTTTTGTCAAATCGATGGTCAGTCTATATTTGATGTGGGACCATGTGGAAGGTAAACAAATTCAATTGTACATTTTTATGTGGAGGTAATATCCACACAGAAATGTAATTCTTCTTCAAAAAAAATTCTTTTGTTTGAAATTTCTATTTCATGTTTATTTCTTCACAGTCTTTGCTTGACAGTAGTCTGCAGTGCAGTGTCAGTCGGATTCACACCAGCTATGGTTCATATCTACTCAAGGAGCTGGACACATAAAACATTACACGTTGCTCTGTGGCCCATGGCGTCTTCATTATTTCTCCATGTGGTGCCACCTATCATCGGATACTTCATCAACCTCAAAATGAAGAAGATCGCAAAAGTTCTTAAAATGGTATGTACAAAAAGCAGCAATGCTGTAATGTTTTTTTATATTTTATTGTGACCAAGTTGAAAAGAAACATGTTTGAATTGTAAGTGACATTTATGTCATTTAGCAAAGCTCAGGCCTGTATGCTTTGTTTTTTGAAAAGACAAGGGCACCAAGGCATTTTCTCCTTGTGAAGGCACCCTATAAGGAAATTAGGGGGTGTAAGGGTATAAAAACAAAATGAATATTCTTTATCCCCCCCGACGCAAATTTAACATCTATTACAAGTCCAAATACTTTGGTGTTGAGTTACCATGGACTGGTGGGGGATATGGGAGAGTCCTTACTCCTCTACCTTCAAATATGAAGTCATGCAGCAATATAAGAGGCCATACGGTGTGAATTACTTTTGTTAAAAACCGCAGAGTTCTCTTAGACAAATTGGGGTTGGAACGGGTTTAGAAGATACAGTTTAGAACGAATGGCCTATAAGCATTTAATGAAACAATATTCAAATGAACTTCATGATGTCATTACAGATCTGTATGGTGATTGGTTTGCTGAGTTTCAACCTCAACTGCATTATGCAAATTATAGCCAACGCCAGCCACATGTCTGAGATAACCTTCAACATGGTCCTGTTAACACTCCTACTGCCCCTTATGGGGTGGGGCTTGGCCAACTTGCTCGCCTGGCTGTTCCGTCAGAGCATACGAAAACGCCGTACAATCGGTGTGGAGGTATTACTGCATAACGTCCCGCTTGCTCTGGTCATCATCGGAACGGCGTTTCATAATTTCGACAAAAAGGAGGAAGTCTCGGCCGGCCTCGCCTTAAATACTCCGGTCATCGAACTCTACGGAGTGCTGGTAGTGCTTTTTTATTATTTACTACATAAGACGAACTCCGAGGCAGTCGGGAGGATGCCCAGAGCCGAGCTCGACTTACCCGAGTTAACTGGAAATGGTGCTGTGGTATCTGAGCAAGGGGCACCCGATTGGGCAGCTGTGGTAATGGCTAATTTGAATCTGCAGACAATGAGCAGTAGAGGGAAAGAAACATTTCACAAATAGAACCCAGTGAACATTGCTGGGGTAAAGGGGGTGTCAGGCCTTGAGCTTAGCTCTCAAAGGGGCACAGCAATTTTACTCTGATAAGGGGCACTTATGCCTTGCGGAGGCCACCACAGCAAATGCCTGCACAGGGCACCACGGCTTTTGAAAAGAGAAGGGGGTTCACCCTGGTTCGATTGTCAGCATATTGCGCCACAGCACTGTGTAAACCATTACATAGTGCTATTGTAAAAAGGTTAAGGTCTCATAATTCAAACATAGTCCCACATACCTTGCAGGAAAATACTGCATGTTAAAGCGCCTTGAGCGTCACTGAGTGACGGATATGCGCGCTATATATGACGCCACGTTTATTAATCGTGTAATGAGGGCCAATTCTGTATTAACACCATACAAATAAGACAAACAGCACACACCACGTGTTGTATAGCTGAGACAGCTGTTTTATATTTGACTTGTGCACTGTTTTAACCTGTCGGTTTTGGCTTATTATAACATAGAACCCAACACATGCATTTTGTTTTTACCAGTATGCAAATTGACCAAGATGTGTCGGGAAAGAACAGCGATTTACAATCAACTCTTCTCTCGGTCGCATTGTAGACAACTTATTTCAAGTAGATGGTTTGTTATGCACAGAGCATAACACACGAATGAGTTTTTTTTTTAATGATTTTTAAAAACTTATTAATTATTAATACGTAGTATCAGATTGACATGTTTTGTTTGCTCTTTCTGGGCACCAATACCAATTAATATTATTACTTTTTTTACAATTATCATATAACCATTAACAAATTTATCAATATATTGCAATATACAAGTACATAATAACTTATTAGTAACAAAAAAAAGGGTTAACGTGGAGTAAGGCTGCTATATATCATAGGATATTTAACCAAAAAGAAAAGAGAAAAGTGCAATTCGATGTTTGTAACAACTTTAAAATAATACAAGAAATGAGGTCGATTGTTACAGCTTTAAAATAAAAACCAAATGTTGTGCAACTTTCATAGTGTCAGATACAAAATGAGAAATACAACCAAATTCATTCCAGTGGGCGATTATGAGATTTGATACTTCCCAGTTTAGGCTGACGGAACCTGCCAGCCACAATTCCACCAAACAATTTCTGTTGACTGTGACCAGGGTTGTGACTGTGTTCCCTGAATATTTCTACTTAAGCGACAAAATGTTCACATCAAATTTTCTTAGCAACTTTATGAAACTCTACTACTGACAAAACCAACAGTCGTTCTGGGCTCAATTTCATAGAACTGCTTACATACAAAAAGTAGCCAATCAGATGGACCATTACTAATTATTAATGGAACATTTATTCATTTCGCACACAGCTCTAAATTTAGACCAGCCATAACCAAGATGTTTTCCTCTTGGTCAGGTTGCCCAATTACACTTTGACAATGATTGGTGTAAGGATCATTTTGTACAAAGGTACCAGACTATCTGTCCTTGAACCTCATGCTTGAAAATTTCATAAAGCTGTTAAAGCAGAAAATACTGCTTGACAATTTTCTTTGCTAAGTAAAAAATTGAGTGGGGCACCAGCAACAATAATGCAAACATAAAGTAAATTATGGCTGGTAACTTGTTTCTGCTAAGCAATACAATCTGTGCTTAGCAGCAAGTTTTGGTCCAAATTGACGGCCATGGCTATGACTTAATTTCTGATCATCATGCATTTGAAGTACAGTATTTACTTAACAACACCCTAAGCAACAGCCGTAGCAGTAGGTGTTACCGACAAATTGGATACAACCTAATATGAGGTTGGTAGAGCTTGCCCCTCACTCTGCGGAACAGTGCAGAAATGTAAGCAAACGTGTACCTTTGTCAGAAAGTCAAAATAAAATTTTAAAACTGTAAAAACAGAATGGAAAAAACGAAAGATCATCTCAACTGTGTTCTCGTTCTGATGTGCAGCCAGTATGAAATTTGTTTTGTTAATACGTAAAACGTGCAAAAAACGCAAACTTAAACACTAAAAAAATAATAAACTCTTATCCTTGATTATGGAATGGAGTGACTTTGTGTACAGTGGAGTGTTTCTCGCAAACAGAAGAATTGATGATTTTTTCTCTTCAAGAGGAATTAAACTTTTTTCTCTCAACCAAACCTTTCATTATTCAAATCAAACATATCCATTAAGCAAAGCATTATTGAATTTGAACCAAAACTAATTTGTTTTCTTATGAAGCAGATTGCCAGCAATTATTCACCAAATCAATGCTGAAAAGTTTTCTTTTTTCTCTTCTAAATAACAACTTCCAACCAATTTGAAACCTACATCAACCCTTCACTGTAACCCTCCTGCGTTATGAAACTTCTCATTTATAATCACACCAAGTATTAACGACCAAATTTAAAATGAATGAAATTAAAAGATCAAGCAGATCTCATGGTGAGAATTAATTATAAGGAACACCACTAACATATACAATTCAGCCTGTTGCATGTATACACAACTTCACTCTAGGGTCAAGGCTGTGGCTACAACTAGATTGCCATTTAAAGGCACTGGACACCTTTGGTAATTGTCAAAGACCAGTATTCTCATTTGGTGTAATCCCAACATATTCATCAATCTGTGAACATTTGGACTCAATTGGTCATCGAAGTTGCAGGAGAATAGTGAAGAAAGAAAAAAAAACACCCTTGGTGCACAAATACCTAATAAACCACTTCAAGCCTGAAGTCTTTTAACATTTGATAGAGAAATTATGTTTTTCTCGTAGGTTTGTTTGGTAATCACTTTTAAAATTAATGTCAATAACAACATTTGGTTGGAAGCCTGCAGTGTATAGTGTAAAACATTTTGAAAAACTTCAAAGTAACGTGGTTATGTGAAATGATATCAGTTTTTATGCCCCAAAATTTGAACCTGAGAAGCATTACTGCAGTAACACTTCTCAGATTATGTATTCCTGTCAGCCTGTGTGGGGTAGTTTTTCTTCAGGGTGGACAAATTCGCTCCGGATTTTCGGCAATATCTCAAAAAAGCAACCTTTTGAAATGCAATTTTCACATGCTAGATTTTATTATATAAAGTTACATTTATGTAGGATTTAAACAATTGAACGGTTCCAAAAACCAAAGGTATACTTTGCCCTTTTAAGCATTTACATGAGTCAACAGCCAAAAGACACTCTGTTGTGGATGTGGCTAGATGCCTGCCTGTATTTACATATTGACATTGAAGCCAATAGCCACAGCCAAACTGTATATGCTTATTGTAAATCCAGCCATAACCTTGGAGGGTTAGTAATAATGGCATCCCCCAATCTCTGCTGGTCAATAATGAACTCTTATCATACAATTGCCATCTTGGTCAAGTTCCCTGTCAGCATCAATGCTACTTCATAATGAACACCAAGCACCAGACTATTTGCTGTATTATTTCAAGCCTCAGCTGTTGATTTCACAGAACTCTTCCTAACTTAAGACTAATCTTAGGACTTGGGACGAGTCCCAACCCTGCACTGTAGCATGCAGACCTTAAGATTAACTCGAGACGAGTCCTAACTCTTTGTGAAATCGACACTTGGCCCTTTTCAAAACCATGGCTTTGGCTCCAAATTCGGCTCAGGCTAGCTTGGCCCCACGGTCGTTTCGACAATTCATGTGCTTTGTGTACGTGCTCAGAGCTTCAGACGAGAGAACGGAGCCTGCAGCCAAATCCAAAGCCGTGGATTAAAAAAGGTTCTTAGTAAGGATAGACCATAGCAGCTATGGATGGATCATCACAAGTGCCCATAGTAACACCATTAGCAAAAGCCGTAGCCAATAAGGACATGTCAATAATGTCAGTATTTACAATGGCTACAGCTAATGGCTAGACCACTGCATACACAACGATATTCCGATGAAGCCAATAGCTAAATATGGTACAGACTCTGGCTATTTCGGAATTAGCAGCTTGCATACACAACGATATTCCGATGAAGCCAATAGCTAAATATGGTACAGACTCTGGCTATTTCGGAATTAGCAGCTTCGACTGCAGCTGGATGACCACACGAATATGCAGTGAAGCAGAGATTGCTATTAGCATAGTCATAGCCAGGTATATTTCAATCTGGCTTCATACAGGTTTGTGCCGCAGGAGATAGCCCAAACTTGACCACACCATGGTAAAAGTTTCAACAACAAAAATGAGTAAAACTTACACAATAAACAGGAGTGTGCTTTACTAGTATCAGACTACCTTTAAACAAGGTTTTTAGTGCAAGAACAATGTATAAAATAGTCCAGTAAAGTGACAATATGCGGCCCATATAACAGAACCATTATTAATAATCCCATCTCATTAGATGTCTTTTAACATTAGTACTTATGCTATGTGTGATACAATGTATAAGGCCAAAAGGAGTTGAGCTGGATTAATATTGACACTTTAATTACACAAGTTCTCGAGAAATCTGAAGGTAGGTAAGAGACTACAAACATGTTATGTCATGGGGAGGGGGGTGTTTTTTATTGGAGTAATAAACATCAGCAGATGAATTCTCCCACCAAGGGGAAATTTAAGCAATATTAAACTGCTTTACAACTTTCTGAATTCCAACACAGTCAATGGTTGGATTCTACAGCAGCTCAAAGGCAGATTCATGCTTAGCATGGCTTTAAACACTTAGCGGGATTCGCTACTCAACTATATAAGTACACAGTATCTGGACAAACACAGGGGATTGTTCAACTATGCTAAGCTTTTTATACTGAAGAGTTAAAACCAGCTGCCATAAACCACAAATATTTTATTACTAACTCAATTTTTCTTCTTCAACAATCAGAAATAAGGGTAGTTTCGCAAAACGAAAATGGTGATATGGGTTTTATATGAACAAGTAATTACATAACATTGTGTAATAAAGTCATAAAAATATTTTTATGGAAGAATAGTAATACAGTTGTTAACATAATAGCCATACAGCTGTTTGTGTTGACATAAAACCCAAGGATTGCAAATGAAGCCTCTTCGATCAAGCACCCCCTTCGATCAAGTAATTCTGATCATCCAACAAATCCTTGCTCACCAAAGACACATAACTTTGGTTTTAACCCTCTTCGACCAAAATCATTATCAATTTGTTTTCCCCTTTCAAGTTACAAGCTTTTTAATGTTGGGATAAAATCAAAAATAACTGTTCAGGTATAATTAAAATAAGTACAGTTAGTGATTACTTTTGGTTTGGCTTAAACTTGATTCGTAAATTAGTACAATTCTTTTTGTTTCTTACAGTTTTCTGTTAACATTAAGTTGCTAAGCGGATTTATAATGATAAAATAAAACCCGTCCCTTGTTGGAATAATCACTAAGGCAGACGAGGATACACAGTAAGCGATTGTTCAATTTCTGGATGGATACACAAGTCAATATTCAAAAACAAATGTTGACAAACAATTTAACATCCCCCCAAAAAACACTTTTCATTTTGCATGGAAAGCAGATGGATCTGTGATTAGTTTTCAAAAAAATGACTGAACACAAACAGGATTAAGTGAAAGGAATAACGTGTTGCTATATAATGTATTGAATAACCACTTTGTTACTATGAAAGTGGCCACGTTGTAGGGCAGGCCCTATGTACGTCTAAACACGTACATCAAAGCAGCATGCGGTGCTCCCGGTTTGATTTCTACTTCAGGCACACGCACTCACGCTTACAGACGCCATGTTGTAGGGCAGGTATTTGGATGATGACGTCATGTTCGATACGGTCTATTGTGATTCTTTTGGATTATGTATGATGCATGTTGATTTTTGTTTCTATGATACCTTCTGAGTGAAATAGTTAACTGTCTCTGAGTAATCATTACAAATTATGCTGACCTTCAGACAGCAGATGTGGTAGCTTGGTTAGGTAATTATACATTCTTAATCACCTAACAGACTAGTGTGCGTGACATCATACCACTGGTCTGCTGTGCTTTTATTTTAGGGGTCTCCAGTGCGATCTTAAGGCAAAGCACTCTGCTGAAACTGTGGTGTCTTTATAATTATAGGCATTTATCAGGTGCAGGTAAACAATGTGTCAAAGTGCCTTTACACTAACCTTACCCCGCTTAATATATTTCACTCCTGAAACCACCTACTTATCATTCACGATCAACCTAGCAGGTACCCATTTACTCCTTGGTGATGAGAAGTAGTCTTATGTATCATGCCCCAAAAAAGTATCAGCCAAAATTGGGATTCGAACCCACACTCATCAGAACTTGATATTGATGCGATAGATCGCTCGCCCACGACATGCTATGATATATTGTACGAAATATTAACCCTATCAAATGACAGAGAGGACTGTCCATGTTTCAGTGTTTGCTGTACCCCTATCGTAATCTGACACTTCGAGTTTATCACTGGGTTTCATGAAGATTATTAAACAAAATATAAATGAATGTACAGTAGACATATTCAATCACAAACAAATGAACACTTAACTGGACTTGTACAGTTGTTACTGTGGTTATTATTATTAATTTCTTTTTGGAGTGCCGAGGAGAGGTTTTTTCCTTTTAAATTTTCACTTTGACTCAAACGTAACCCTTACAATTAAAGCAGGCACATTTTTAATATTTCCATGTTAAATAATACAGTTAATATTTACAACAGCAAAAAGCTTCACCTCTTACTGGATGCATTCTAGCAAAAATGCTCAATAGCAGCACATGGAAAGGCAATGGCTAGACTGTATCGGGCAAAAGTGCTACAAAAATTTGCATATTAGGTAGCCATTCACACCATATTAGGCTGATCATATTTACATACAGGGGAGGGGCGAGATAAGTACAATAGTTAAAACCCATTTTACTTCGCACTACTTCAGTTTACAGACTTCAAAAAATGCTTATTACCTTTGTATACAAACGGTTTTACACAATACATGTACCTGACACAACAAGGAAGCAAATCTTCTAGCCAAGTTTTATATAAGAACTACCCTATATTAATGCTAGCGTTAGGGGCTAACTGAAATGTAAAGTTTTTACTTCATGAAGCTTTCACCACTCCTTGATGTAATTTAAGTGTAACAACTCTGGGTAAACTTGTGCGATTTTACACCCAAATCCTTGATGATTTGAGCTGAACTTGAACCATGAGAAAGTGAATGTTGTTTGAATTTTTTTGTTTTAATCATCAGGGCCCAATTAAAAAAAGCTGCTAAAGCACATAATTATGCTAAGCATCCTCCTGCTAAGCAGAAAAAAGCAGGTTACCAGTCACAAACTTTACATGTGACATGGTAGTTTGGTTGGTAACCTTATTCTGGTAAGTTACTGGTCTGGTCTGGTCCGCTACTTTTCGTGCTTAAGCAGCTCTGTGGAATTGAGCCCCAGTGAGCCATGTCAGCTGCTGCAGACATTTCAGATATTACTCTTCAAAGAAACCGAGATCCAGTACAGAGCTAATACAAATTCACACTTCACGCGAAAGTGACGCAAAGTTTTGTTGTGCAAACACAGTGGATAGTCTGTGGTCTGTGTCCTAATTGTGACGCACACAAAAATTGTTTCGCTTGTACATTCTGCATCATCATTTGTTGCTTGATATAACAGTATAAGGTTATGGTGGACCCCCCTTCCTTTGTGTATCCATTGTGTGTTTGGAATCTTAAGAATTCTACTTCACAAAGGCACTGAAGGCAATTGCCTCCATGACCCCCGGTCATTGCCTTGGTGCCCTTGAAATGCTCCAGTAGAAATTTGTAATGTCCTCGCAGGGTGCCCTTTACCAAGGAGAAAATGCCATGGTGCTAGCCCTTTCAAAATCAAAGCACACAGGCTTGGAAGAGAATCTGTGCGTTAAAGTATAGGAACATTATGGAGGATACTTTCTGCGTCATATCGGGCATGGTGTATGCGCCAAGTGTGAACCAGTTTTGTTCCCTGACTCTCTCATACCAAATTCGCAATTCTCAGAAGATAGTTTACCAGATTACTAATTATCCAATGGAGTAAACACTCTTTGAAAGATGAAAATAAACAACTGACTCTGCTGCTGACGAAATAACCCTCATGGAGTGGCTAGAGTAGGCAGGGTACATTATGTAATCACTCCCTTGAGTTACATACCCCTCCCCCCTCACAATTTCAGTTTAACAACAACCAGGGTGAGCAGCAAGTGAACTAAAAGTGACAAATTTTTCTACAAAAGATATTTAGCTTTGAACGTATTTCAGACTAAACCCACAAATCGAGCCAATGCCACATAGACACCCGAGTTGAAATGATTCTACTTTGAATTATGGTGAATGATCTTCACACAGAAGAAAGATCACATTGACAGTCGGAACTGATTTTCAACTGTAATACAGCTGAAAGTGGAATAAGTGTATTACATTGTGTTGAACCAGACATTCTCATATATGTATCTTATTTAACTTTTTAGGTCAACATTGGCAGATAAATATGTTGGCAAGCAACTAACCTACATGTGTTAATAAAGTCAAGCCCAATCACACACATAATAGAACCAAACTGCAGCGACACTATTTTCAACAATGTCACTCCTCAGTATTAAAACGACTTCTTTTTTGTTTGTTTTTCTTAAAAATAGGCGAAAAATCGTTTACCAATATTTTATACACTCAGATTTATTTATTAAGAGTCGCGACCACCTTTACACAAGATTATGTATAATACAGTTTACTCGGGTGGTGCCTATATTGTACAATAATAGGGTCCCTTTACAAAGTGCACACAACTGGAATGGTGTTAAGTTACTTACATTAGTGGGCCCATATCTTACAGAGCCAAGAAACAATGCTTAGTCGTCAAATCATCTCCTCTCAAATCATCAAGCAACTATTGGTGAGGAACCAGTCCGAAGCAATAAGCATCATTGTTCCATCACATTTTCGCTTAGTAGGATTTGAAAGAGCTAAGCAAAAAATTGAGTTTCACAGCTGAGCTCTATACAAACCGGGTCCTGGTGCTTTTTTTTTTGTTTTTTAATTTACGCTAGTACACGGCCAGTGAGTGGTGGGAGAAAGTGACTGTAAGTACTTGATACACGGTTGAAGTGATGGGGATAGTAGTTAAGGTTTAGTGTGTTTCACATGTGCAGAAATTGTATGAGTGTCACAGGATTGACAGCATCCAAATATTTGGAACTGTACCCTTGCCCTTTTTTCTTCTGGTAAATCAATTTCTTGTTTAGTACACATAGGTAATGAGGTGCTATGACATTTTGATGTTTCCTCTGCCACTGAATGCACATTCAAATCTCTAATGATCATCCCTTCGTGGCTCAATTTCAGAGAGCTGCTTAAGCAGAAAAAACCCAGCTAAGCACAACAAACTTATGCCTACCAGAACATGCTCCCAGCATGTTGACTGGTAGTCTGCTTAATATTGCTCAGAAGAAAATTGTCAAGCGCTAGTTTCTGGTTAAGCAGCTCCATGACATTGGGAACAAATGTGAATCTTCGGTTGAAATTCATTTCACAATCAGTTTTCTCAAAATGCCTCCGACTTTAACACCAATTTGCAAAGATTTTCAGCAATCTTGCAAGAGTAGGATCCCATCTACTGTTTTCCAAAATCTGTAGGAATTTTGGTATTTTACTTTGATTGGGAAATCACAAAGACATCTACTGTTTAATTGATATGCCAGATACACTGATACAGTGATCCATGCTTAGCAGTGATCCATTCTCTAATGACGGCTATGCGAATGGGTTGGAAACAGAACATTGGCTGTTCTTAAAATTCAGATGAGGCATAGGTAATTATTGGGTTTTACTTCAGCTTTTTTGTTTTCATAGTTGAACGATCAACGAATGTGAACACACCATGGCCCAATTCCATAGAGCTGTTTAAAGCAGAACATATTGCTTGAATATTTTCTACTTAGCACAAATAAGCAGGATACCAATCACAAATTGCCAATGTGAGATGGGACTGGCTGTTAACATTACTCCAGTAGGCATTATTTTGTGCTCTGTTACTTTTTGTGCTTAAAGGAACACGTTGCCTTGGATCGGTCGAGTTGGTCTTTGAAAAGCGTTTGTAACCGTTTGTTATAAAATGCACATGGGTAGAAAGATGTTGTAAAAGTAGAATACAATGATCCACACAAACATGCCTCAAAATTGCGTGGTTTTCCTTTTACCTCGTCGACTAACACGTCGGCCATTTATGGGGGTCAAAATTTTGACTCCCATAAATGGCCGACCATGTTAGTTCGCACAGTAGAAGGAAAACCACGCAATTTCGAGGCAAACTTGTGTGGATCATTGTATTCTACTTTTAAAACATCTTTCCAACCATATGCATTTTATAAAAAACGGTTACAAACGCTTTTGTTTTGACCAACTCGTCCGATCCAAGGCAACGTGTTCCTTTAAACACCTCTATGTAATCGGGACCAGAGTTACAACTATCCCACAAAACCAGAATGGTTAGACTACGGATATTATTTCATTTCTACAAATTACTGGTAATAGCAATAATAAACAGGTGACCTATTGACCTTTTGGCGTCTCTTGCTGACCGGCGACCTTCACTCCCGCCCCTGAAGCAGTGTTACTCTGAAGATCCTGCCGCACTTGATTCTTGCGCAACTCGTTAAGGCTGACCTTCTTCTCAGCCTCAGTGGTGGTGGTTCTGACTGGGGCTTTTCCTATCTCAGCCAGTTTGAATTGATCTTCTGTAAACACAACCTTCTTAGAGGATGATTCGCCTGTTGTCGGTGAAGCCTCTTTGGGGTCTTGGGGTCGCCTAGCTATAGGGCCACTTTCCACCCATTTGGGTTCCTCTCCATCTGGGGTAAGCACCTGTTCGTTGTTATCAGACACACTACCCTCAGAGGGTGTTGGTGAAAAGACGCCTTTGTTCCCTGCCTCCTGCTCGATGTTTGCTGGAGTGGCGAGTGGAGTCACTTCAGCAGTGGACTCTACTTGCTGATCGGCTGCATGGTTGACCTCAAGGTTTGTTATGGGAAGAGTCGTTGCTCGCTGCCTGATAGAAGAAGCTGCAAGCGCAGTATCTGGAAGCCCGTTACTGTGAGACTCCGTGAAGCTCTCGCTCTTGTTCAGGCGAACTGGCGGTGGTGGCATGGGCGCTGCAGCCGTGGTAGAGCTACTCTGAGGAGCAATGGCGGAACTTCCTCCTAGCCTTCCAAATCCTGCCGGTATGGCGAATGTGGGGATAGAACTTTTTCGTAAGTACATTTTGGGTGCATTCATGACGTGCCCGACTGTTGAGCCACTGGTGAAGACGGGCGTACTTGTGGTCGTCACAATGCTGGGACCGCCTCCTGGTATTTGATGCAGGGGAACCATGCTTTGATTCCAGGGTCCTGGTGTGTTGTACAAACCTGGGTCCTGCTGCATTGCAAACGCTGCCTGCATGGAGTAGCCTTGGGGTAGGGCGAGCCCACCTTGGAATGGGTAGAACTGTGGGTACATGAACGGCTGTGGCAGGACAAACTGAGCTGGTCTCTGGAACTGCTTCAACTCCTCCTGTTGTTTCTGTAAAAGCTGGGACTGTTCATCCTTATGTCTTTTCAAGAAAATGGAAGGAAACAAAAAGAAAGGTTGGGCATTAGAGACAAACGAAATGAAGTCACATGGTGTTTTATCTAGTAGCACTTAGTAATATTCATGGAGAATTACGCCTTTTTGTACTTTATTGGATAATTAACAGAACCCACAACCCAATTAATAAGTTAGGCCTAGACTACATGATACTGCCAATTAATCCTGCAAAGACTATCTACATTTACATAACCATACATAAAACAAATACATTGGGTGCATGGGTCTCCCATAACAGGCCTAGAGGATGGAGACCACATAAATGTTAAGTTTCCGTGGTCTAACAGACTCTATAAATTAACTGCACATTATGACAAATACACAATTTGACTAAATGGGTGTTCCCTTGGTCTAGAGGACAAAACCCCCTGAACCTCAGTCCCTCTACATACCATTGAGTAAAGGACTAGGGTGGTGGGCCAAAGTCTCCCCCTCTCTACACCACAATGACTAAAGGGCTGTTGTGGTGGAGAAAAGGACCAGGGTAGTGGAGTAAAGGATTAGGGTAGTGGAGTAAAGGATAGGGTAGTGGAGTAAAGGACCAGTGTAGTGGAGTAAAGGACTTGGGTAGTGGAGTAAAGATTGGGTAGTGGAGTAAAGAACTAGGGAAGTGGAGTACATGAATAGGGTAGTGGAGTAATGGACACGGGTGGTGGGACTAAGTCTCCCCTTTGTCTAGAGGATAAAGCCCCTCGCACTTCAGGGCGTTACATTTCAGAGAATATACATACTCTCTAAATTGACACAAATATAACAAATCAACAACTGGGCTGCTAGGCATCCCCTTGGTCTAGAGGATGAAGCCCAAACCCATAGATGAGGATTTACAGACCCTCTACATCAACACAAAATAAGAACCAAGTGTAGAGGACCTTGGTCTCCCCCTTGGTTTGTACTTTTCAGGTGATACATTTCAAATGATCAATGCAATGATATAATGAAAATTTCAATATGTATACAAAGTGCCTCCTTGTTTTCTAAAAATGAAATATGCAGGCATATATTATGATAAAACAACATCAAAATACAGCATCAAAATATAGCATCAAATTACAGCAATAAATACATCAAGAAATACAATCAAAATGCAATAGATTCAAAATACAATACATTCAAAACACAATACATTCAAAACACAATACATTCAAAATACAATACATTCAAAATACAATGCACTGAAATTGTCATGTTTAAATCATCAGATAACAACACAATTTGCACAACATTATCAATATGAAATACACAAATATAGAAATGGGTTACCACAAGAAATTGAAAAAAATGCAACAGTTTAGAGTCCATATAAATGCATTTGTTAAAACTACCACAGAGGGGGCAAAATGTGTTCGACTTCATAAACAGCATGAAGTCACTTGAACCCCCTCTTAAGGGAACATTGAAGAGTAATTTTCTCCAACGTTTTACTTGTAGCCAACAGTCAAAACCATAGCCAGAAACACAAAATCAGTCAAAAATATAAATGTCATGACTGAAATTTATTATCTTTCATGCGGTTGTTACTTCACTGGAAAAAAAAAGAAGCAACAAAGAAATAGTTTGTCTTCTACCTTTGGAGCATTTCCTTCAGTTCTGGCCTATCGTCTGAATCCCCAAAGTTGAAGCTCATTGGTCCAAACAGTTGGTTCTATGAAGTATGAAATAAAAGAAAAGGTTTTGTTTTTTAGTTACTTAATTTTAAATATGATTATTACGGATAGCCATATGGTACCGACAAGCATTAGGGAATGTCATGCCGAGGCCTTCATCCTGCAGTTGATTGACAATGCCAAGAAATCAAAAATTAAAACAACGAGCACAGTTGATAGACAATTAAACAGACCCTTTCCATGTCAAATGTGGCTACTGTCTACTAAGCCTTGGTGACTAGTGGAATATAATACACAACTAGTTACGCCTCAAATAGTCGCAACTTTGACACTAGTCGCAACTATTTTGAATACTCAAGATGCATTGTGGCATATTTATTGCTGCAGGTGCAATAAAGTAAAATTCACGCTGAAAGGATTGAAGGACTGTGTCACTGATGTCTGATCGCATTTTGTAAATAAATTATGTTGTCGTGAATAGTCATGAGTGACACAATTGGTCGACCACACAAGTCAGTCGTGACTATTTTTGTAGTAGTCGTGGTGGCATGACTAACCAAGTAGTTGAAAAAAGTAGTTGCGACACGACTAAGCAATCAACTGCCGCAGCTTTGACACTCGTTCCACTAGTCATCCAGGCTTACCCATGGTTCAGCCTTATTATGAGAGTCAAATAGTACGTCTACCCATTGCAAACCAGCTTAATTCAAAAGGGTCTACAAGTAGGTGAGTTTGACAGAGGGCGTGCTCGCTTTCATGTGCACAAAATGTGGCCAATCAAAATAAAAATTAAGTCCAAACAATGGGATTAAAAAGAGAAGTCCTCATTTTACAGACTTGTTAAATACATTCCAAGACGTAAAGCTGCATGCTTAACCTGAAATGTGGACTACACAGTACAACACACAGGGGAACTGGCTCCCAAACCGGCACAACCATGATTGATTGAGGTTATGAGGTCAAATGAACTGGGTCAACATGTGTGATTTTATCATCATACAGCAATAATACCCTTTTGAGATATGGTGGCCACTGTAGGAGTGCACTGTGTGGTTTGGGTGTATAAAGACAGATTTACTCAAACCTTACAGTGTTACATTTATAGTATTGTGCACTGTCCACCATCTCAAAATGGCTTATGTCCATAATCTGAATCAGAAAACTTTTTATACACAGATTTCAATGCAAAGTTAACAAGCACAGTGAAGAATAAACTTGCCGGATGTCGTAGACCATTTCTTTTATCCCTTTGTTTTAGCCATTCATAATGTATTTTTTATTATGTTTTTAACAATTGTAAATGATGTCGCAATTCAGCAGTATGCTGCTGTGACATTTTTAAGTAAACAAACCATGAACAGTCAAGAGATTTTCAATAGTACGTAGAGTTTAAAGGAACATTACAGAATTGGTAAGAAACAAATCTTGTCAAAGATCACAGATTCAAGACTGAAGCGATCTATTAGTGACGATAGTAGAAAAATCACTTGAAGTATTTGCTGAGAAATAAATAATAACTAATTTCCCTCTTGGAGTTTATCACTCAGTGAGCAATTTGTTCAGTTAAAAACAGGAAAAAACTAATATCATGCAAAATGTGTAATCTGTTTTTCTCTATATATTTGTTCATGACCGATCGATCTCAAACTTCTACAGATTTGTCTCTATATGTATAAGGTGGATGACATAAAGTGCTTACACAGCCAGCAACTGTTTTATAGCAAAAATAAAGTATGTAATATTCCTTTAATTCACACTTTCAAATGGAACCTCTTTAGAAAAATTGGAATTGAAACAAGAAACAATTATTTCTGCCAGCATTGCATAATATAATTATTATTATTATTTTTTTTTTAAACCTCTTACCTGCATCCCGGGCGATAACCTCTCGGGCGGGTAGTGGGTGTAGAATTGCGTAGCAACTGGATTGTAATAACCTTCATTCTGCATGGCATTCGCTGGTGAAGGGTACATCGGATAGCCTGATGGGTTCTCTGGTGCCATCCGCTGTGAAGGGCCAATGTCAGACGCTATGCTATCTGGTGTACCTCTGTCGCCGGACGCCTTGCGCTCCAGAGCTGGGTGGGTTTGAGGGTAGGTTGCTGACGCACTTACTTCTGGCTGTCTAGACGTTTGGTCGGTTACTGTTTGGGGGCTGGATATAGCAGCTTGGACTGGTTTGGATTGTGACTCATTTGTGGTGGGTGCAACGCTTTCCTTCTCAGGTGGGCCCGCTTGCTCGGCCTTAGCAGCGACATTGTCTTTAATAGTGGTCACTTGGAATCGACCTGTCACTGACTCTACTTTGCTTGCTCCATCGACTGGAGCATGTGTGTCCGTTTTAACTGGATCCTTGAGAGCTGGCGTTGCACTGGAGGTACTACTGTCAGCTTTAGGTTTGGCTTTATCACTGCCAACGTCAACACCCACTGACGGTGTCACAGTAAAGCGTCCTTTAATAACCACAGGCTCTCTCGTCATGGGAACAGTTGCATCAACATCTATGGAAGACTTTCGACTTGACGCACTCACATCATTGAGTGCACCTACACCTGCACTAACATCTGGCACTGAGTGTGCCCTACTTTCTCTGCTTTCTCCATTTCTACTTGCATTGACATTTGCCGTTGACGCAGGTTGCGTGACTGTTTCATTGTCCGTCCTTGACAGAATTTCCTTTAGCGGATCTTCGGCGACGTTCTGCACCTGGAATCTGGAAATGGTCTTAACTGGCTCGGTGTTGATTTTCTCAGCTGCTTTGACACTTTCTCCAGACTGATCAGCAGTTCCTACAGGGTAAGGAGAAGATATCATTTCGGGATTTGAGGAGGCCGAAGACTTTCTAGATGCAGCTTGTGATGTTGTACCATGCCGAGAGCCCTCTGTAACCATGGGTGCATCTGCGATACTGCTTGGGAGAAGCCCTTGAGAAACACTTGAATGAGCAGAATGAGGGACTTGATGTGGTATATTGGTGGAATTGTTCACACTAGGGGTAAGTATTGGGGCTGAGAAGGAGTGAGTGACTAGAGTGTGCTGCTCTTGCTGTGACACAAACTGTGTAGGCACATGAGATGCAGGCGCTTGTGGTGGTGGGGACTGCTGGTAGGTTGCCTGCAGCTGGGACTGTGAGACTCCTTGCTGTTGGTTTATCACCTGCTGCCCTGCAGGATAAGGCTGCATGGCTGGTGTTGACGGCTGTGAATGGACTGGTGTCACTGCCTGCGAAGCCTGTTGACTCGGGGTTGGTGTGAAAGCAGACTTTGGCTGTGGTTTATTGGTAAGTTGCTTCAACTTGGCTTGGAGATCTGCAAGTGAAGCTGAACTCCCAAGGCCTTGCTGTTTAACAACCGGTGTGTTTGGAGCTGCAGTAGTTTGTGGCACAGTTCCAGACTGCTGCTGGGGTGGCTGCGGCTGTGGTTTTTGTTGAAACTGTTGTTGTTGAAACTGTTGAGGAAGAGGCTGCTGTTGTTGTTGTTGTTGTTGTTGTTGTTGAAACTGCTGTTGTTGATATTGTTGTTGACCTTGCTGTTGCAGATGTTGTTGAGTCTGAGATGTCTGCCGCATCATCTGAGGCACTGGTCCTCCCTGACCAACTAGCTGCCCAACACTGTTAGGGGCTGTACCATAGGCATTCTGATGGTGTAGTTGACCTTGAAGCTGCTGCATCTGTTGGTTCTGGTGGTGCTGCATGAGGCTTGCTTGGATCTGGGCCTGCACTGCTTGCCCCTGAGGCATTGCCATTGGCATCAACCCCTGAACCCAGACAGTTTGTCCTCCTTCCATCTGTACTTGATAGGGTTGGTTCATAACAGGCATCTGCTGTTGGCCTTCTGATGGTGCTTGAAGGGGATAAACTTGGATACCACCTCCAGGTCCCATCACCTGCTGGATGGGTGCTCCTTGTTGGTGCATCATGTGCATAGGGTAGATGGGCTGTGGGGCCAGGATGTTCCCCTGGGGCACTGCAGTAATGGGATTGCTCAGTGACACTGGATTCATCTCCCCTGCTGTTCCTGGGGAAACTTGGCTTCTATTTGCCTGTTGTAAGACCTTCTGCTGCTCTACCATCCTCACTGCTGCCGCCTCAGCATAGGTCCGGGGTGCATGTACGCTCCCATTGCTTGTTGCTTTAGTAGATACCTCACTTGTACCAGCTTCAAGTTTATCCACCCCTGGGACTTGCTGTTGTACGGCAGGGATCTGATTGCTGTTTTCTGGAGGGCTTTGTAGTGCATGGACCAGGTTTGCGTTTGCGTCAGATACTTTGGGTGCTTCTGGTTGCTCTTTCTTTGGAGACACCGGACGTCCTTGACTGTCGACAAGGGTGCTGTTGCTGAAACTTTCCGGTACTTTACTCCCCGTGACCTGAACAAAGAAAAGAAGTAGAAACCAAATTGATGAACAATCGATTAAAGCAGAGCAACTAGTGGGTTAAATTGGATTTGAAACTTTGCATGGTGGAGGCATAACTAAGAGAGGTTTGGGTAACACCATGTGAATATCTCTTTTGAGTAGGGTTGGTTCTAAAAAGAACTGGTGGTTAACGATTCAGTTATCATTGAGTGAGCACACACTCACTGCCCACTCCATGTGGGTTTCAGTGTAGGTCTTAGTCCAACTTAAGCCTGCATGCTTCACCGACTTAAGCCCAGCTTATCTAGCTTCCGCCTTCGTGCACCACCAAGCCTAGTACTTAAGCATTGGGGTCTGGCCATAGCAGAATGCACTTTACAAGAATGTTTTATTATTTTTTATTAAGCAGCAACCAGCAGAGTCCAGCATTCTCCTGAAGACTATCATAGCATACTGATTAAAACATTGAGTCATTCAAAAGATATATTCACATAATGTTACTGCAAATCTCCCTTCGTGGTTCAATGGTGTTTTTTTAAAGAGAGACTTAAAGACACACCTTTATTTCTTTCCTTATACCTTATTTGTCCTCCAATGCTTTATATTGATGTAGATTAATTAGCGTACTCCTTTATTGTAAAGCGCTTAGAGAATTAAGTGTTAATTATTATATTATTAATATTTATTATAAATTAAAAACAATTGTCGCTTTGAAATACCTGGGGCGGGCTAATACTGTCGTCACTCATTACAGTGGACTCTGACACGGTCGATTCAGATGCCGGTGTAGCCACAAGACTAACCACCTCAGCTGCAGAAGGAGCCATCTCTGGTGCTGCACTGCTCACCGCAGTGGTGGTATCAGCTACTTTGGGGCTAGAGGATGCTGGCGGTCTATCAACAGGTGCCATTTCTGAGGATGTTGTGACGGGTGTGGCTGTCATTGGACCGCTCTTCTTGGCCTCAGTGCATATCTTCTCAAGCTGCTCGATGAAGATCCCGGTGTATTGTGCTGGCATCAGGTCCTTCGTAAGCTGAAAACAAAACAGTATTCAAAATTGAATTATCTACAATCGAAATAACCTTTTCATCTTTCACTTGAGCCTCAACTTAAAGAAGTAATTTTACCAGTGTACTACTCAAGCATACTCGAACACCATTGTGATGACATGTAAGTCCATACTCGACACTTGATTAAAAAACAATCTGTACAAGAAGTCTTTCGATACTGAACTGAAATTGTACTCTGAGTTCGGTTTTTATAACTATTGGTCAAAACACACACTTTCCTTTCAGCTTTCTTATACATGAGGAATGGAGGAATAAAGCTCTGAGAAAAGTCAAAATTAAGTTGTTTATGGTGTATTTGTGTTTAAAAGAACTTTATCATAACAAGCAAACACTCTAGTTTAGAAATGAGTAAAACAAAAACAGAAGTCCCACACACATTTATTGCAGGAAAATACTGTACAGTCGACTCCCGTTATAACGAGGTCCGCCGGACTGGCCCATTTTCCTCGTATTATCCGAATCTCGTCTTAAACGCAGCGCGCTAAATATAGATACATACGTCATCATTGTGCATGCACACAACACGTGTACTTGCATATACATGTACATGACATAATGGCCGCACGTGTGTACACAGATGCATGGCAGAGCTGCAATTGACTATACTACTGTGTGCATAGAGTAGTATGTGCGATGTACTGCACAAACAAGCACAACGCGGGGATTATAAAACTGTTTTAACTAAGTTGGTTTAGTTTTAAATTCAATTTTAAAATCAATTTACATTTTACAAGATTGATAAAAAGGGTAAGATTCTAACTTGCGTTCATGTTTTGGGAAGTTTCTCTTACAAAACTTTGGTCGCCGGCAGTTTATTGCCAATGCAATAAATAGAGTCTTGGTTTTCATTGGTAACCACCTGTTTAACGCTGGATGGTTCATTGCTGCTGCGAGATACCTGGGGAAATCTTACTGCTGCAATGCATATTGCACACGCTGTGAAAATTTTCAGTCAATAAAATAAAACCACTAGTGTACTAATAGAAGGTTCATTGCTAACGCGAGATACCAGGGAAGATCGTGCTGTTCTGTGCATGTGTGTGCATGTGCAATACACTCGTCGCAGCAACACAAAATAGAGTCTTGATTTTCATTGGTAAACACTGTGTCATGTTAGATGGTTCATTGCCAATGTGGGATACCAGGTAAAATCTTGCTTTTGCATTCAATAATATTGATCACGCAACTAGTTTTGATTGTAAGTTGCGGGTGTTTTTTTTTCTTCTGAAAATTTATAATGCGCTTATAAACTCAGTGGATCAGTATCTTTTCTTAAGATTTCTCCAATGTTTGAACCATGCAAACCTCCTAATCCCACCATTGTCCGGAGTTTGGAATTAACAACCTTGCTTGCTGACTCGTGACTCCCGATTTCGGATTAGTGTTGCTAGCGGTAGCGTCCACTTAACACCTCTATTGTATGTCTTAAAAGCCACAAATATCGACTTTACCAGCTGTACAGGTATTTCCTTTGTTGGTTTTTGAATTGTTCTCGTTATAGAAGGGTTTTAAACAATGTTTTGCTCGTAATGGGTCTCCAAATTACCTCGTTATAACCGTGTTCTCGCTACTACCGTGCCTCGTATAATCAGTATTTTAATGCATTGAAACACGCATGGGGCCAGTCGGGACCGGCAAAAAACCTCGTATCAACCGGAAACCTCGTAACATGCGAGCTCGTAATAACGGAGTCGACTGTATATTAAAGCGCCTTGAGAGTCACAGAGTGGCGGATATGCGCGACATATAAGAAGCCACTATTATTGTTTAGTAACGTTATTATTTAGTGTTGTTCACATACCAGTCCTTCCACAATGTCATCGGATTGTCGTTGTCCACACTGAACTGGAACTGTACCCTCTCGCCCTTCTATACGTCTCAAAGGAGCACTCACGATGTAGTCCTCATCCACCGAGATGAAGTTGAGCTTTGGAGGTCGTTCATGCTTCTTCTTGATACTTTTCAGCCTGGCCTTCCTATCTTTCTCACTCTTCTCTTTCCGCTCCGCTTTCTCGTAGCCGCTGCCAGCCCGTTTCGTGCTGTTGATTAGAAAAACCAAAAAACAGAATCATCAAAGATGTATTCTACAATATTTTGTTTGAAAAGGCCAAACCTAAGAGCAAGCTCGAGTATGAACATTTAGTCGACCTGTGATTGACCACCAAGCAGCATCATACATGCATAGTGAGACACACTCACTCAAACGACTTGTTTGAAAGTCTAGTCAGCCATTGGGAACAGCCCACATTGCCTTCTGCATTTTCGCTGTAGTGTCACTGCTTCCCTTCTGCGTTTTACACTTGTCTAGCATGGAACAGGTTATCAGGACCACATAAGAAACCTCCGTCCCGAGGCTGGTTCCAAATGGTCGACCACAGTAGTCAACCACCGGACGACCAGCCTGGGTACGAGTCAAAATGGTAACCCTTTAGTTAACCATGGTGCACACTCGAACTTGCTCCATTGGGGCGGTAAAAGATTACTTCAAGAAGTTGGAATTGTGTGATGGTCAGAAAAAAAATTCTAAGGGCCAGACACGTTGGTCCCTTCCCTGGTTATCAGGAAAGGCCCTCCTTTTATCCAAAACTACATTGACGTTCATGTTGAAAATCAAATGAAAACAATTTCAACAAAAACCTTTAGTTCTTCTGATAAAAACTGTATGGAATTTGGATTAATGTTATGTAACCCCCCCCCCCCCCCCCCCCCAGATTCTGTCTGCCCATAACGGTTATACAGTGTAAAACTTCTACTGATAGCGGCCCTCTTTTGAATCATCCTCCTTCAGCCCATAGGAACTTCCCGCATGGGGGACAGAATCTCCGGGAGACAGATTGATTTCCCTAAGACACCTGTACATTAATCCAGAGGTCGTATGTTCAGGTCCTTGATTAACTTTTTCTTTGTTCAACCCCATGTACGTACTTGTCCTCTGTGTCTGTCAGAGCTAAGTTAGAGGTTGATCCACCGGGGACTGTGATAGTTGAAGCTGACATTGATGTCGTCGAGCTCCCTGTAATCTCGTCTTTCGGTAGACGGGGAATCTTTGCCAATGTACTGGTTGTCAGTCTGTTGGAAACAAAGGCAAATGTTAACATTAAGTAAGATTTGATGAGGAATACAAAGGCCCTGTCACACAGGGAAATTTGTTAAGGCAACTTGGAGGCAACTAACTGCATTGCATGCAAAAAGGAACACTTCGGTTGTACAATTTTCTAGCACCATGTTTCTGTCCCAAGTAAATACAATTCAAATAAACATGTGGATGTTTGTTCTTCTTGGAGATTGCCTGAAACTGCTTGGAGATTGCCTGAAACTGGTTGGCAGTAAACTGCCTCAAGTGACATGGCCCTTAACCAAGTTCTGGCAAGGAGTTACACAGAACGCCATAGCCTCTGTTACTCTCAGGGCCCAATTTCATGGAGCTTCTTAAGCACAAAAAGCAGCCAAGCACAATCCCAGCCAAACTACCAGGTCTTGTGTACAATTTGTTACTGGTATGCAGCTCATTTTTGCTTGGCAGAAAATTGTTAAGCAATATTTCCTGCTAAAGCAGCTCTTGAGCCCTGGTCTTGACCTTGGGAACCTTCAACAGTTTCCATAGACTTAAAGATTTTTCCAATTGGAAGTACCCTTTAAAAAATGAAAATGGCCTTGCCCTCATAAATTGCAGGCCTGTCTTCTTTTTTTGTCTTCTTTTTTTCTGGGGGGGGGGGGGTATTGTATAGGGTTCTTTACTTTTCATGATTTAAACTAAAACGCAGAACAAGCAGAAGGCAGTAACAGGATTATAGAGAGCAGTGACTCAAACGGAAAGACAAAATAACATGGAATGTGATATGAAAAAAAACCTGCAGTCAGTGCCCCGGTCAATAACCTAAAATGTACTATAGTTGATTTAAGGTATGACATGTCCTGCCACAAACATGCATTTTTGGAAAGGAAAAAAAACAACACGGGCCATTGTTCACAAGGACAATGGATACACAGCTCTCACTTGACATTGCACTGTGAAGTTGGTTATCTTTACAAGCAATGATACATCATTTGTGTTTGAACAACTTTGGATTTATTGGTAAATTACTGCGTGCCTTAATAACTCCTTGCAAAATTGTTAAAAATCATTTTTTTTTTTTTAGCTGGTCATTAGATTTCAGCTGTGCCTTTTGTAAACCTTTTCCTTCTTTAGCATTCATTTACTTGAAACAAAAACCCCAGTAGTTTTGATGGTTTGTTTTTCTCACTTCAAAACATTTTACAAACCAAACGAAAACAGCAAAATATGAAAAAGAGAAGGCACTAACTATTCATAATACACTTTAATGTGCTGTTTTCTAGATTTTATGCACCATTATCAGATAACTTTTTTCTTCCGGCAGGCAGGCAGCCACATCTTGCCAGATCGGACTGACGGATATGAGCAATAGCACATTGATGTGAACGCTTGCAGGTGATAACTAGAGTGCCACCACGGTGAATGTTTGTCATTCTATAACACGATCGCCTGCAGCTGACGATTGTCACCGAGTCTTGACCTAAACTGTTGATTAGTTAATGAATGTAAAGGAGGAAGGCGCACACTGGCATAGAACGCCTCATTTGGATTTAAATTAGATCTTTTTATCACATAATAAGGCAACTTTACACTTGACACCAAATCTATATAAACCCAATGACAAGAGAGGATCAACTGTCTTCCTAAGTCAGTCTTTGATTGGTTCCTGTCTTATGAGTTAAGCAAATCATAGCCAAACCAGGTGTGTTTTGTGTAGGGCCAGGGGTGGATTTCACAAAGTGTTAGGACTAGTCTTATCTTGAGTTAGGACCAGTTACTCATCCTAACTTAGGACTATCCATGCAATTTGTATATCTCCTAGGACTAGTCCTAAGTTAGGGCTAGTCCTAACTCTTTGTGAAATCGACCCCTGGGCACAAAAGTTTGCTAAGCACAAACAAAACTTCCTTAGAAGAAACAGGTAACCAGCCAGCATTCCATAAACTTTACATTGTTGCGACTGGTGCCCCCTCATTTGTTTGCCTAGCAACAACCTTAGCAACAGCCATAGCCAGACACAGCTCTAGTTTATCTGACTTTCATGTTGAGTGGGTACTAAATGGATATTGATTGACATCAATGAAGTTGACCTTTGTTGCAAGGGAAGGAAGTCGGGGGTTGACTGTAATTTTTCCTGGAATTACCACATTTACAGGTCGCATATCAACAACAATGAACTTTGTATCAATTTCCCTTTAATGCACTTTCACTTTAAAAGGTTTTTATACCATTTGTAGAATGAAGATGAATGTAATGTAATTTACCTAAGAAGTTTCAGAGCAATGTTTTCGAAAGAGTCGCGTAAATACTTGCTAGAATAATTTTCATCTCCTGAGTACTTTGTGAAATTGTTTGACTCATTTCCCACAGCACCTCAGCAAGTAACACTTTAAGGAAAGCTTTCTACCCCCATTATCTTCGAACCATGTAATTTTAATGTAAATCTGTGGATATGGTGTTTTGTGTCATACAAAATGTACCCAGAACCCTTTATAACTGTCAAAACATACATCATTGATTCAGAGTAAAGTTGGTTTAATTAAGTTGTTTGTGAGCCATTCGGTGAACACTGTTATTGTAAACAGATAATAGATTTGACTTTGTTTGACATGGAAGTTGAGGGGAAAAAAACACCTTCCAGACAGGGGGGGGGAAACACACGTGCCCGGCGGACCCCACGAAGAGCCAGTGCATCCTATTTTTCAATTTGGTTCAAATTAGGTGTGGATCCCTGGCTTCAATTAAGTTCCTTCCCTCCTCAACAACTGGGGCACGAACGGCCCGGCGGCAGGTAACCTGGTTATTTTAACACAGTCAGACAAGAAAACACATTTTGATTTTTTGCTTTTTTCCCATCGCAAACTAA
The DNA here is from genome assembly GCF_032118995.1 of Asterias amurensis. NCBI lineage: Eukaryota > Metazoa > Echinodermata > Asteroidea > Forcipulatida > Asteriidae > Asterias > Asterias amurensis. Next base: position 27,694,162 of record NC_092649.1, read on the forward strand.
TGGAATTAGTCATGGGCTTCCTTTTTTTTCTTTTTTCACAGTCGCTGCAAACAAAAAAATAATATTATTGTTTGAGGGAGGGGGGAACGGTGTGCTGTGAACATCGTTGTAGTAGTAACACAGTTCTATTGCAGCGTATTTAAAGGGTCACAAAACACAATGTCCACAGTTTGGAAATAACGATGGTAGAAAGTTTCCCTTAAAATACTACTAGCTGAGGTGTTGTAGTTTTTGAGAAATGAGTAAACAAGTCACAAAAATAATTTTTTGTCTCTGAAGATGAAAAATATTTCAGCATGTAAAAGGTATTTTTGTGACATTGTGTACTCATTTCTCAAAAACTACAGCCCGTCAGCTAGTAACATTTTAAGGTAAGCTTTCTACTATCATTTTCTTAAAATGCTGTAAAACTGTAAGTTTAATGTAATCTGTGGACATCGTGTTTTGTGCTAAAATAAGTACCCAAATCCTTTAAAGGCATAAGCATACTTTGGGTTTTTTGAGCTGCTCAATTGTTTTAATCCTATATAAATGTAGATATACAACACTAACATTTCATTTAAAAAAAGTGAATCTGGAGTGGTTATGTCCTGGCAGGAATATTAATTCGAAATTGGAATAGGCAATTTGGGAAACGTTTCTCAGATTGAATTTTTTGTTTTAATCCTTTGAAGGGAGTTGTTTCCTAAAATGTTAATAGGTTTTAAGGGTCATTCATTTTTTGGAGTAATTATCATAAGTATTAACTCCCTTTAAACACCCAATCCAATAAACAATGTTTGATAAAAAGAATTTTGTTCACTCTTTCAATCCGCATTATTTGTTTAAATGAAAACAAAATAATCCAAAAACCCTAAGTGTGTCCTAAACTTCATACCCATTCTCTTTAAGGAGCTGAGACGGTCTAAGGAATGATTTAAGGTCTCGTGACCAGGGGTAATAATGTTTGAAACGCTGTGAAATGCCATTTGGGTGTGAAAAGCACTTTGAAAAAACTGGTCATAATTATTGTAGACAACTTATTTTTATAGCCATAAAGTAACAACATTTCCTGGGAAGACCAACTTAGCTGTCAGAGGCCATAAATCGACCTGTTATCACCAATCTCAGAGAACTGTATTTCTGGTTTGATTTATGATTTTAACCATGGCCTTATCCAAAAATTAACTGCTGAGAAGGACATGCTTGACAACGCAACAGGGCGTGATTTAAAATAAAATAAAAAAAAGTTCTGAAAGTTTTGGGGGGGAAATTGGTCTTGAGATGAAGCCTCCGGAAGACACATGATGTTACGTTCAGGCTGTCTGTTTCGTTTCTTTGCAAATTTAACTTTTAATATATTGTATGTCTAGTCATAAATAAATTCTTCTTCTGTTTCTTCACTTTTCCATCGCACATGCAAATGGGTATACAACAATACAAAGGCGTGTATGCTTCGTTTTTAAAAGGGCAAGGGCACCAAGGCATTTTCTCCTTGGTAAAGGGCACCCCATGAGGAAATTGTAAGTTTCTACTGGAGCATTTCAGGAGCACAAAGGCAATGTCAATGACCAGGGGGCATGGAGGCAATTGCCCCTTTTTTTACGGTCATCCAAAGTATGTAACATGGGGAGAGGGATCGGATCACATACATGTAAAACTTTACCCCTTCAAAACTACCGTATGACAGTTTGACCGGTATCCTGTTCCTTTCTGCTTAACAGAAAAATGTTAGGCAATAACTTTCTCATTCCTGTTTTTGCAGCTAAACAAACTCTTTTGTTTGCTCCGTGGATTTGTATGATTAGAATCTCTCAAATTAAGTCTTGGTTGAGCATTCTGCTTTATACGAATTTATATCTGAATACCAGGACTGACTGTGGCAATACTATGAATGCCCTTTTTTTTTAATATCAAGCTAACATCCCTCAAGCATCTAACCTACTTTTGTGAACTACTTCTCAGTAAAAAAAAAAAAAAAATATTTCACTAAACTGGCGGCATGCCGATAACATAGTGAGACGGATTCTCACAGAGTCAATCTATTTCTTTGCCAGTACAGCATTGACAGCTGACATTTTTAATTCCTCAGGGACTTGCAATCTTCTGAACGAGGTTAATTTCACTGTTCCTTATCATATCAAATGGATTTCATGATAATCATTCTGTTTCCGTGCAAATCAAGACTTGTCAAACCATTTTACGAACTTTGAAACGTTCTCTTTTGGGGAATTTATCACCGTACCACTCATTTATTGTTACAAAGAACAATTTTTTAACTGGCACAACGGACTAGTAAAAAAAAAGATATGACTCGCCCACCTCTTCAAAAGTCGATTTGCCAAAGGCGGAAATCTTAAAAAGTACGAACTGAAAACAAATGATTGATTTTCAAAGTCAGAAAGACGGAATTCTGCCAAAAGGCGAAAAAATTTCACCCCTGGTTAGCACTGTATACTCAGTACTTTCCCAAGATCCGTGAACAAAATCACAGGCATATTACTCGGGTGGGGTTTGAGCCCATGACCCAGGCCTGGAACTTCGTAGTTTTTAGGGCAAGGCCACTTTGGCCTTCGATAGGTGCAAATTTTAAGGGCATCAAGGCCAAACAGAAAATTTGTCAAGGGCACGGAGGCCAAAGAACTTTCAAACTAGCTATATTTACAAAACAAGAAAACGGATCTTGGATTTAAAAGGTGAAAGGGGCACTACGGCCATGGGGGAAAAGGGCACGGCAAACTAGGCCGTAATGACATGGTTATTTTTAAGGGGCATCACGGCCACTTGAAGGACAACGACGGCAATGGCCGTCGTGGCTGCCGTGATATTCCGGCCCTGATGACCTTTGCACATTTAGCAACTTGACCTCCGAGATTGCCCGGTAGCTATAGAGGCACTTGGCATCCTATATTTTGGCAACGGGTACGGAAACATTCTGACGATGACTTGAGCAAGCTAGTCAAAACGTTGAGACCAATTAAGAACTCACTCTGCGGCAGTGCAGTTAATAACGATCCAATAGCTAAAGCAGTCCCCTCTGATTTTCTACCTTCCGCCCAGGTAGTAGTTAAAAAGCAGGACAGTTCTTTTCAAAACTGAGAACTCTCCCGAAAAATCTGGAACAATCTACTTCGCGGAAGTAGAATATAGCCTAGCAAGTAGACATACAGACATGGTGTTACCGCAAACCAAATATTTACCTCCCCATGCAATGCCTCAAATCATACATTCTGCAATATTAGCAATCAACTCTCTTCTTACCTTGGGCACTTCAGCTGCGGACTGTGGCTGGCCATCTTGGACTTGAGATGTTTGCTGCTGCTGCTGCAGTTGAGCTGTCTGTTGTTGTTGTTGTTGCTGTTGTTGTTGGGAAGGGGGTTGTTGTTGCTGCGGCTGTTGTTGATAACCTGCAGGGATCTGAAACTGTTGGTACTGTCCATTTGCCTGCTGCTGTAAACAATAACAAACAACTGTCAATATAAATTTGTTTAACTAAAAAAATGAACATAATGAAACACAGGAGATTCCCAATAGAGTGGCATACCTCGGAAAGGCCATTTTCACTATATCGCTTGACGATAACTAATAAAACTCGCACCGCAACACCACATGGGCAGTTTGGGGACTTTTAAATGGCTGAAATGAGTGTGAAAAACATTCACCAGTCTCAGAAAAAAACTTTTGCCATAAACATATAGACAAATGCGGGTTTGCTGCTTTGCAAACTACAAATGTACTTAAACAGGACTCGAATTTTACACTAGACAGCAGGCCCAATGAGGGGTCTTCTGACTTTGAATATTAAAACATCGCTCTTTAATTAAAACTGATAAATACATGAATCTTTCACTTCCGTCGAGTATTACCCACTTGACAAATCTTCTCTTAATGCTTGTTAAAAAAACAAAAAAACTTAAATGTTTGTGGGCGCTGCAAACTTTCCCCCATGTTTCACTGTGAAAATGGCCTCTCCTGCACAAAACATAGAGGTCTCACTGTATTGCGAAGTGCTCGGTTCATAAAAGAAACGCTTGCGCACTTTCTAATGTGTATTTTACGATAAACATCTTTGACAAACTGTTTAATAACCATTAACCAAGTTTATTTTTTAGAAGAGATGTCATGCAAAGAGAATTTCAAAGGAACTTTGAGACACATGATTAAAAACCTGGATGATTGTGAATAGAAGTTAAATCAGTACAATTATTTGAAACGAGATGAAACGCATGTAAGTTAAATGTGAAAAGTTACTGAGAAGGGATGTGAAACAGATCGTAATTTAAAATACACCTACAAATAATTTTTACTACAAATATGAAATGATTAAAGTACTATTCATAGAAATAAAAACAAAACATCAGAGTAATGCTATTGTTAAGGTCCAATACGCAAGTCATATTTGACTGTCTGCAGATTAACATTTCTATAGACCCCTTGCATGTGTTGACACATGCTCAAAGAGCGCCCTCACTGGGGTCAAAAAGCGCCCTCACTGGGTCAAAAAAGGTAAATCATTGGTGGATAGCTGTTCTGTGTGAGTAGTGACCTCAGCGCCCCTGTAGCGTTTCACGTTACACAACAGTAGTTGCCGAAACATAAGCACATTTTGTACATTTTGTAACCACACGAACAAAACAAAGAATGGTATAATTAATGGATTAAAGTTTGGAGTTAATAAATAAAATCAGTGCATAAAAAGAAACCCTCTGTTTAAAGGCAATGGACACCTTTGGTAATTGTCAAAGATCAGTATTCCAAGTTGTCGTATCCCAACAGATGCATAAAATATTAAGTCTGGGACAATTTTGACTCAATTGGTCATTGAAGTTGCAGGAGTTGAAAGGAAAAACACAAATTTTGCACAAATTTGTGTGCTTTCAGATGCCTTATAAAAGGCTTTAGTCCTGAAGTTTTTTATGATTTTAGTGAGAAATTACCTCTCTGCCCAAAACTATGTTACTACAGTGGGAGCTATTTCTCACAACAACTCTCCATTGCTCATTTTCAAGTAAGTTTTTATGCTAACAATCACTTTCGACTAATTGCCAATAGTGTCCATTGTTTTTGCTTCCCCACCTTGGACACCTTTCACAGTTTGATGCTTTGACAGAACAAGTAAGACAAAGACGATCTATACCAACATTTACAGTACCCACCAGTGCACAAAGGCATTCCAGAGCAAGAGAGTAAAGACCTTCATGTGACCAAGCTCCAAACTACTCAAATAATTCAGAAGGAAAGCCTAAAGCACTACCAGACATGATCAATAAGGCACAGACATGCTCTCAGTCCACAAGAATGCAAAACCACAAAATTAAATTTTCCCAGGTTGGTTTTGTTGTGCAGAGGTTATCAAGCTGTTCTCTTTAACTTACTCCCCCCCCCCCCCCGACTTGCCTGTGTAGGGCACCAGGGAAGAAGTCCAGACCTTTAAATACCACATAAGTGCACCAGACAGTTTCAAAATTATACACAATGGATGAGTTCCAATAGACGCCATCTTGCATTTTGGCTCACAGGCCCATAAAACGTTTAGTTTGTTAACCAATCCTCGCTGTTTACTAGCCAATCAGGCAACGAGTTTTGTGAAATGTGCACGTGCTGCACGCCGTTCTCGCGCAAACGCATGGCTGTGTGTTCCAAATTGCCTGTAAAGATGGCCAATTTACATCATGTGGGAAATATGTATTTTGAAATAACACATGGCCAGGGCTAAGGCTACAAACTATTATTTAAGAAACTATTATTTAAGAAGTGTCTAAAGAATCAAATAAGCTTGCAACAAAACCCTGAAAGTATGACATCAACTTTAAGATCTCTCATTGATTTCCTACCACGCTTTACTAAGAAGGGTATAGTTCAAAGTTCGTGGATAAAAAGCCACTTGCACTATACTGTGTGCTTCTTCAACTTTACTTTTCAATTATTACCCCAACAAATTTTGAGTTGGCTTGTAAAGTTTTTTATTAAAATATATGTTAGGTGACAGTTGTTGCTACATTTCCATTGACTTACAGTGTATATTGTCTATTTGAACTAGATATTGGGGGTCAAACAAAGAACAATTGAGTGAAGCAGGACTTGAACATGTGACCTCCTTATTAACATGACGGTGCTCTAATTTCATAAAGCTGATAAGCAGACAAAATTTGCTTAGGAAAAAATTGAGTGGGGCACCAGTCACAACAATGTAATTTTGGCTGGTAACCAGTGTCTCTTGAGCAATGCTTTTCTGTGTTTAGCAAGTTTTTGTGCTAACAAGCTTACAGGGGTCTGGAAACTACTATGGCAGTGGGTCTGTGTTAATGGAGGACCTCCCTCAGCCATGACATGATTGATTGATTTATGACTGAGGATGTCCTACAATTATGCCCCCCCCCTTCTTGAACTCCTCCCCTGCCTTCATCCTCCCCACCTTTCCGCCCATTCTTCCTGGAGTGATATTGCATAGAAAAACAGCACTAATGAAAAGAGTAGGACAAATAAACCCTTATTGGCAATGAAAATTAAGTTAAGGCCCCCGAAACTATAACTCATTCTTAATGTTTGAATATTGGTTGTCCAAAGGTACATGGGGGTGTTACTTTTTTTTCCGCCAAGGGAATGTACCACAGCTCTGTGATTGTAGGAAGGGACCCCTAAATCAACTGAGGTGATGTTGCACAGAAAAACAATACTAATGCAAAGATAAGGACAAATAATCTCACATTGGCAATGTACATTGAGTGAAGGCCCCCTTCGAAACTATAACACATTTGAATGTAGGTCGTCAAATCAATCCCTCAGGAACACGTTTCACTCTTTCCAGCAAGGGAATGTACCATGGCCCTGTGATTGCAGTCAACTAAGTTGATTCGTCAGCAGGAAACAGCAAGGTGAACAAACAAAAACTACATTCTCGGCCATGATTGGTCCTTGGCGAGTAGGTCATAGGTCACTGTTTCAGTGACAAAGTCCCACTCTTATGACTGCCTTTTAAGGTGATCAGACCTTCGCAGCGTAGTGCGTTTTTTCTTTTTCTTTTTCGTTTTTGTCACGATTCTTGCACGTTATGCAGTGACATATATGTGTGGTGAATGTCTCAGAGGGGACAGCAGATGATTTTGGGAATGTGAGAATCCAGAAGATGAGTGGTACAGCAGATGCCACAGAGCGGAAGAGAAGGAGGAAAAAACTACGTACAACAGTCACAGAATGTGTGTCGGTAATCTATCTCTCAATGACTTGACAACTCCATGGTTAAAGAGTCGCTTTCGGTCTAGACAAGACTCGTTGATGAAAAAATTTCAAATCAAGACGACGATCACTGCTTCACCCAGCTAAACTAACTACTCTATGATCTACTGCCATATTTGTTATCATCTTACAATTGGATAAATCTTCAAACGAATTGAGCACTAACACTAGTATGTTGTAAAAACAGTGCTGGATTGGTACTTGATCTTATAAATATTTTCTTTCTTTCCGCAAAATTTCTTTCCTCCACATAAAAAAGCATTGAACTAAATAAAACTGTTTGTGTTATCTAAATTTGGAAAATTTTCTGAAATATTTTAATATTTTTTAAAGAATCCTCAAAGTATTTGTACTGAAGTATGTGGTGTACATTTGATAAACATGGCAATGCAATTCAGAAAATTTCTACACCAATTGTCACCATAAATTGTCAAAGTTATCCCTCCCCCAAACCAAAATTGTAAAAATGCAATGCTGATAAACTCAACAATGCATAAAACTGTAATAGGTTTTTTCAAAAGAGAGAGAGAGAGGTATTTGGGATATTTCTGCTTTAAATCAAGAGCAAACGTATTTAACAGTACTGGTATTAAATACCAATACTGGTAAATACGTTTGTAAATGCTAAAGGAATTTTTGTCTCACTGCTACGAAAAGTATTCTGTGACATTGTTTAACTATTTTCTCAAAAACTACGGCGCTTTAGCAAGTAATATTATAAGGGAAGCTTTGCACCATCTTTATCTCTAAGCAGTATAAGTTTTATGTAAGTCTGTGGACATTGTGTTTTGTGCTACAAAAAATATCTAAACCCTTTAATCTCCCACATCCAGACTTTTCATTATGCCACTGGCCAGCCAGGATGGAATGATGAAACATTCCTGTCTGACATCTTAATGAGCAACGGTCAATTTGCAACTCACACAAATCCGGACAGGAATGTTTGTGTGAACTTGCTGATTTTCCACCGCATTGAGGTTTGGGCTTTGGGCGCAGCGGAACCAGGGGGGAACGTTCAACTACTACACAATGAGTCAGAAATTTATTGTAATCCACGAGGGATTGGGGGGAAGGAGGGTGCATCGCAGTAGTGTTATGAGGTCGGTTTTTTGTCCTGCAACACTCAAAACACCAACTGAAAGGTGAGCTGTAAGTCAATTGCCTCCATGCCCTTAAGCCATTTCCTTGGTGCCCTTGAAATGCTTCTGTAGAAATTTTCAATTGCTTCATAGGCTGACCTCGGCCATTGCTGCCTTGGTGCCCTTAAAACTCTCCAGTAGAAATTTACAATTTCCTCATGTCCTTGCCCTTTCAAAAATGAAGTATACACGCCTGAATATGTGCAAGAGGTAACTGAAAAAATGTAGCTACATGTATGGGGAATGAGTGAACATTAATTTTACCATAGACAGGAAAGAGTATAACTCGACATTAAATTCGACATCGAATGAGCCATCTGCAAGTTAGATTTTAACATTGTCCGGTACAATGACGTGCTTGATCACAAGTAACCACTTAAATTTGAATTCATGAGACTATCTCAGACAGTTGCTATGTCACATGATTAGGGGCAAGCTTTTGCGTAGTTACATGAGACAGACTATCTCAGACAGTTGCTATGTCACATGATTAGGGGCAAGCTTTTGCGTAGTTACATGAGACAGACTATCTCAGACAGTTGCTATGTCACATGATTAGGGGCAAGCTTTTGCGTAGTTACATGAGAGATGGTGAATACCCATGCACATTCTGAATGAATGTGTTTGGCATGGAACCAAGTTTTGCTCATCTGGAGGTTGCTACACAAAAGCTTGCCCCGAACCCTTTGACGTAGCAACTGTCTGTATAGTCTGAGGAATTCAAATGTAAGTGTTACATTGTGACTAAGCAAGTCATTGTACCAGACATTATCCAAAATCTCACATATGGTTTACTGGAGAGAGGGGGGTAGGGGTGGTCACAACCAGGTAAAAGGACTGGAGAGAGATGTTAAGAGATTTGACAGATGAGCCAACTGTGAATTATTGTCAATTTGATGCAATTAGCCTAGGGAGCTGAGTCACAGGAGAGGGTATCAACCTGCTCCAACTCCTTCCCCTTACACCTAGACCCCTTAAAACCAGGTCATCCTTCCATTCCGAAAAAAAAAAAATATTTTAGAAGTGTAGTGGCCGAGCAGTTAAGAGCACCAAATTCAAACTCTGGTGTTTCTGATCAGCAGAGTGTGGGTTCAAGTCCAAGTCGTGACACTTGTTTCCTTAAGTAAGTAACTTAACCATTGCTTCGTCCTTCTGATGGGGCATAAAGCTGTTGGTCTCGTGTGTTTTGTAACAAACGTAAAAGAACTTATACACTTATCGAAAAAGAAGAGGGGTTCGCCTCGGTGTTCCTAGCTGGATTGACAGCATATTGCGCCACAACACCTTGTAAACCATTACATGGTGCTTAGGATTAGGATTCATAACTCAAACATAGTCCCACATACCTTGCAGGAAATACTGAATGTTAAAGTGCCTTGAGCGTCACTGAATGACAGATATGCACATTATATAATAAGCCACTGTTATAATATCTAAAAAAATTCTGCCCCCAAAAAACGGGGGAGGTCATTACTGTTTAATCAATCAACGCACCCCACCAATTAGATTCATACTTGTCTTCAGGCCTGGATTTCAAAAACAATAAACAAGGTGTGGGAATGGAATGCATCGTCAAAGGCTGTGCAGACATTGGGTTAATAGTAATAATAATAATAATCAAAGTCTTGTATAGTGCCGGTATCCGCCAATGCAGGCGCTTATGGCGCTTGATTTTCAATTCATTTCTAAGCACAACAGAGTTGGAAAACCCCCAAGACTTTTTAAATGACATAATTTAAGGTAAAAAATATTATAATAAAGGCCCCTTCTATATACAGCCCCCAAGTACAAGTAACCACTTAAATTTTAATTCCTCAGACTATCCAGACAGTTGCTTTGTCAAATGATTAGGGGCAAGCTTTTGCGTAAGTAAGAGACAATGCTAACACAGCCCCAAAAATAACCAGTGAAACTCAGGAGTGATTTTGAAACTCTGATGTAAACCTCTCAGGAGTGTTTCAAAACAGTTTACACTTATGAGCCAGTCAAACAATTTCAAACAATCATTGTTTTTTGTTGTTCTGTGACTCGTTTTCTTTTTTCCTAACAATTTCAGTGTTCTATGAACCGTGCAAGTCTTGCAAAAATGTGTAAGTCTTGCACGTATTAAACATTTAAGGACCCCTTAAGTCCCACATACATTGCTTTAAAGCGTGAAGGAAATAAATTCACTACTCTAATGAGTTCCAATGCTCGTCTTTGCACAAGACGTGCCAAGTCTATTAAGATTTCCAACCAGCCCACATGCTTCATTTCAATTATCTCTTGATTTGCATTTTCATAATTGATGCACTAGATTCTGTCTTTCATGGATACTAAAAGAACATCAACAACAAAATGTCTACTCCCTTGAGTTACCTGCGAAAGACATCAGACAAAAAAGGTGGAGTTGGGGAAGGTCCAAGCCTAATCTATGTGTCAACCCATGTAACAAGGAGCCCAAGGTAAGGCATTTAAAAAAATAATTATTACACATTGTCCTGCCCTGGCGAATAGGCACCATGAATTGCAAATTTGAGTACCCCTACAATCAGCGATGGGGGCGTGAGAGCCCCTAAAATATTCTTTATCATCATTGGGGGGGGGGGGGGAGAGACATTTCTCAATCACTTTGTGAAATTCTTTCCTTTTTCTTTTTAATTTCATCTTGTGACAGCCCAGACTTGGAGTGTCTGCAACACTCATTGCCGCTTGTGCCGTCAGCATAACTTAGAATAATAAGCCAGCATGACTGTGCAATATATTATTCATATAGGTCTAAATCCCAAATTATTTAGTTCACTTGCAGAATCACTTGTTGACAACATACCTATTGACCCAATAACATAGTTCCCGTTGATTTGGACTGAAAGCCACCCGTCAGACCGCACTTCTTGTTCTGACTTTGTGCATTTTTGAGACCTACTTTTCAAATGTCATTAGTCTCAATGTGTACAAACACTAAAAGGCTGCTTTATTAAAGTGTACTTACATGTAGTCAGGCAGGATTTGGTCTTTGGACAATAAAATAAGAACACTTTATCCAGTACACACGATGTAGGTTCCATTCAAATTTTTCTAAGCGATTTAAGCCTAAATTTTCCAAGGGCAAGACTATTTTATTATTTTTTAAGAATCAAATTTTTGCACACGAAGGAAGAATCACATGCCTGCCTATTTGATTAATAACTCATATTAATAAATATAAACAAGTTTGAGTACTACATTAGCAAACCCCCTACAAATGCCTCCCACTCCCCAGAGGATCCCCTACTCCACTAATAATCATAATACTACTTGGTTCTTATACAGCGCTTTATCACACACCTAGGGGCATATCAGAGTGCTTAGTATTTTTTTTAAAGTAATGTATGTGGAGCTATGATTTTGAAGTATGAAACCTATTCCTTAAAGGTAGTTGACACTATTGATCATTAGGGTGACAAGGGTGTTTTTCTGTTATTATATCTCGCAACTTCGACGACCAAATGAGCTCAAATTTTGTTGAGATACACCAAGTGAGAAGACTGGTCTTTGACAATTACCAAAGGTGTCCAGTGTCTTTAATAGCACCATGTAATGGTTTACAAGGTGCTGTGATGCAATATGCTACCAATCAGGCCAGGCCAGGCCAGGAGTGGATTTCAAAAAGAGTTAGGACTAGTCTTATCTCGAGTTAGGACCAGTTACTCGTCCTAACTTAGGACTATCCATGCAATTTGTATATCTCCTAGGACTAGTCCTAAGTTAGGACTAGTCCTAACTCTTTGTGAAATCGACCCCTGGAACACTTAGGTTAACCCCTTCTCTTTAAGATAAGTGCATTGGGTTCTTTGAAATGCATTACACAACACATGAAGCAGAGCCCCAGTTACTACTAAGTTATGTTAATAATTTGTATTCTGAAAAATGTAATAAAAGTTTGCCTTCTACATCAGTACGACACTTGCCTTCCACTCCCACACACCCCCACCACCTCCTCACTAAACAGAGCCCTAGTTACCACTAACGACATCTCTCTAAAACAATGATTGAAGATGTCAATAATTGTGATCTAAGACAGGTGTCCTAGTGAGTCATCTGATGAAAGCCCTACACATCATTGCTGCCTAAAAATGTGAGCAAACGAAACAATGGCTCTCAAAGTATACAATAATGACAAGGAATTATACTGACAAGACACTGGTGTACGGGTGAGGAAAGAATGAGAGAGAAGAAAACAGCAGACTCATTGTCCTGACAGAAGATGAGTCACGCTAATGTAGATGGTCGTCTGACATGAATGACATGGGTTTGGGGACATTAAAGTAACATTATTTGATGTCCGAGATCGATTGTGGCATGCAGAGGACTTATTGAATGACATGGGTTTTGGGACATTTAAGTGAAAGTTGTCTGATGTCCGTGATCGATCTGAACATGAAAAGGACTTTTGACACATTGGTATGGATTGAACTCTGGTTAGTCTTTGTATAAAGATTCAGTTTCTACATGAATAATTAAAGACAAATTGACGACAGGAATGGGAGAGGTTTTTCCCCCTAATGAATCATGAACAACACCTTGAGACACCTTTACGTAAAAATGCTTTAAAAATCTTGGAATCCACTGTTTGTACAATGATGGCTTGCTTTTGCCTTTAAACGGATCTTATAAACAAAAAATTGTGTCACTGTCCACAATTACCCCAAATAAACTAGTCAAAACAACTGACTAAAAACAGCTCAGAACGATCAACTTTAAACCCCCTAAATAATTGAGTTGTAATAAAAAAAAAGTATAGTATACTCATTTGGCAAAGGTAAACACAAAGCTTACAAAAACAACATGGTACAATGTCAGGCCTGTATGCTTTGTGTTTGAAAGGGCAAGGGCACCAAGGCGTTTTCTCCTTGGTAAAGGGCACCAAACAAATGTGAGGAAATTGTAAATTTTTAGTGGAGCATTTCAAGGGCACCAAGGCAATGATCTTGGGGCATAGAGGCAATCGCCCTCGTTCCCTCCGTGTGAAGCACCAATGTGCACAACGTACCCAACATTATTAAACAATGCAGTAACATCGCTGCTGGGCGTTGCCATGGAGATTGAGAACGGAACATTTTGCCTTTTGTTTGAACATGACTCACTGTCTGTTTACGGCTCCCAAGGTTAGTCCTGGTAATGACTGTCTAGGTCTACCCAGATATTAAAACATCCTAGAGAGTGGGTTAATTCAGAGGTGAGTAATTTGGGTTAATTGTAAACACTACCACTGGACCAGCACCATTTCCTAGGCCGCACCGGAGCATGCTTTAGAGTAATTATGTTTGTTTGCGATAACTGAGCGCAGATTCTTTTGTGCAATACACACAATGGTTTTCATGAGCAACTTCTGTCTTCTTCAATTTTTTTTATGTTTTTTTTTTTTTTTTTTTACGGTTGATTAGCTGTGGTACAACTCAGCTGTGCGTAGAAATTTCCAAGCCAGAAAAAATGCTTTTCTTTGTCCACATTTTAAGCCTTAATGGTATTTTTATAAAAATAAAAAAGGGAAACTTTATGTGGCCAAACAGAATTTTATGCTGACCATGGCGAATTGGGGTCAAAGTACTTGATAGAGATAAAAATAGACAGTACCATGGCTGCATCTAGTGCGGCAGTTCAAGGTTATATGAAGTAGGATATTTTCAATCAAATGCAAATTAACGTTCAGAACACTGTACAAGATCGGAAGCTAAAGCATCTGTTTTTTGCAAGCACTTGAATGAGGAAATGTTCGTTGAAGGACCAGCTGCTTTTTTGTTCTTGTCTGAGTGTTTTTTATTTGTAAACTCTCATAAATATTGAAGAATCTCAAGGACAGGCATCCTCAAAACATCCTTAGATGAAAATTAGTTTGTATTTTTAATGTCACATCGTAACGCTCACAAAATTCAGTTTAAAGATTTAATTTGACTTATACTTTCACAAAAACAATGACTAAATCTGTTCAGATTGTTGGTTTCCGATAGTAAGCGTTTAATATTCAAAGATTTCAGAGACAGCATCCAACCGTGTATGCAATAAAGCCATAGAAGGAAAAAACGGAGAGCGCGTAGTGCGACAAATTGCGTGCGATTTTGTTGTGAGATCATTTTAATAGACGTGCATACGCCATTTGTAAAATTAGCATTATACGTGACTTTTTTTCAAAACACATCTGTCAGTTATAATATTTTGCCATACAGTAGATGTCATTTACATTGACAAATAATAACACCTAGAAATGTTGCGTTGCCATTTTGGCATACACACATGTCACGTAACGATAATTTCACCATACACGCATGTCACGATAAGCTGCCTCCACAGACGACACACGGGGCGGTACCTAGTCAATGGTGCTGAGCCTAAACGGGGGGTGTAAAACGGGGCAAGGCTGGCCCCCTAAAGAGAGTCACGGGTAAGGACAGAGACATGCCTGCCAAAGTTGTTGGTACGACTTGAGCGGCGGGCTGTACAGTCCACTGGAGGGCAGCGGCAGGCTCTGCGGAGGTGGATAGCTATTAATTCTACGGACAACCTGCGAAGGACACAAAGTCTGAGGATATATATATTTTTGGGGGAAATTACACACATGTGAAAAATGCAACCAGAATCTGATGAGAAAATCCAGGAGAGAGAATAGCCACAAATATTTCAATTAAAATATTTTGGTTTATATATATTAACTATTTTCCCTCAATCCTCTATGTTATATTTTAGTGACGTTATATCTTGAGAAGAGGAGTATGAAATAAATGTTTGATTTGAATTTGAATTCAATTGCTGGTGATAATAACAAATTTGAAGTCATCAATCCACAACATGTGAGCTGTTGGTACGATATTTGACAGCCTACATTGTTAAGAGAGAACACAATCCAGACATGCAACTTTCTAATTGTATGCTGAAATATCAAAGCAGTGAATGTCATTTGTGCAATGTAAACAGCATCACACTTTTTGTAAAGTGGATGTCAGGGCGGGCGGCTGAAAACTTCACACCCTTTTTGCTTTAAAAGGATAACATTGAGTGTGTTGACCGTAAAGAGTAAGGAATTTTATGTATATGGCGTCAAGAAAAGACAACAAACATAAGGCATTATGGTGACCTATTTCATGGTTGAGTATAACACTGTATCCATACCATGGAAGTTTTTTTAAAGAGCCCATCCTACATACCTTTGTATTCAAATAACCATTGTCACTTGCATACCATACTAATAGGCATTCATGCGTTGAATATTAAGCAGTGAAAATTTCCTTCGTATAGCAGAGCAAAATGTTACACAAAATGTTTAAATTGCTCCTCAAAAATTAGGATTTGCAACTCAATAGTGTGCTGAACAAAATCACTGCCTGTTAAGCTATTTAGACAACTCACAATATATAAATACAGTACATATTTGGGACATGCATGTAACCTAGACCACTGAAGCTCCAAAACCCTACGATGCACATGACCTCCAGGGTGACAATGTACAATTCCTTCCCAGACAAGCAATCCTGTCACTTACATGTAGGTAAAAAAGTGAACCCTGAAATCTGCGAACACTGCATGAGTCACCTACCATGTCCCCGATGCGTAAATTTTTCCGCAAGAAAAACTTGTTCATGAATGCTTTGGAGGCGTGCTGGAACACCCCCTTCTAATAACTTTAGACAGAAAGGGGGTACTGAGCAGATCGTCTTACGTGTACGAATGCAGTGAAAACAGTTGATTCATATACTCACCTGAGCAGGGCACAAAGTCGAGCGTGATGGTTCCATGAGGAACATGGTGGAGGGGGAACCAGTACTGTTTCTTCCCACTGACCCGCCGCTTCGCAATGTGCAGTTACTTCACCCAAAGGCCTTTTTGATTGCGAGTCCTAAGCTACACTTATTGGTCATACTTTTGGGCGTTTACTGATCCTAATTAAAGCATTGCGTGATAATGGGTGATGGAAGGCTTAAAAGATATCCCTTCATTCATGCACACATGTTTATATGCATGTATCATCCAGTACACCGAGCCAAGAACTTCAAGAGAAATTCTCGTGAAAAAAAAACAACATTATACTTTTGCTCTATATAACTCTATTTTTTCATTTTTTAAATTGCGTGAAGGTCTAAGTTAAAAATTCCTTACATTCAGCAAACTCTTTGATCCGACTGGTGTCAAAGCACCTACAAACTAAAATTCATCATTTATTCATTGTGCTCTTCATGTACCACAGAACTAAAAACAAAACACTGCGTATTTAGTGTACAAGAATCTAAAAGTAAAATCAACACAAGAGAGAAAAACTTAGGAAAGAAAAGAAAGACTCACCACTACAGATAATCGTATCAGTCTATGAAATGAAGAATACTTCGTCTTATTACAAACCACAACACTAACAACAGAAAGAAAGCATGCTTACCTGGCCCTGGGGCTGTATCTGAAACTGCTGCTGTTGCTGTTGCTGCGGTGTTGGTGCTTGCTGTTGTTGCTGTGACGGCTGCTGCTGTTGATATTGAGGGGTCTGTCCGGAAGGGAACTGCTGGGGCTGCTGAAACTGCTGCTGATTGAAACTCTGTTGGGCAGGCACCTGTGCATACTGAGGAAAACAAAACATTTTAAAAGGCATTGCAGCCGACTTTCACTTAATGTTAGGAGAAATCCTATCTCGAGTTAGGATGGGTTCAAGAGTCCTAATGTCTACGGTTATGGAACTTAATACGCCTTAAGTCCTAAGATTGATCCTAAGTAAGGTAGAGTTTTGTGTAATCTACTAATCTACATCTGGACACTTTTGGTAATTACTCAAACAATTTTTAGCATATAAAACTTATTTGGTATCGAGCAATGGGAGAGCTGTTGATAGTATAACACTGTGAGAAATAGCCCCTCTGAAGTAAGAATATTTTGAGAAAGAGGCCTGACGCTTTTCATTACGCATCTGAAAGAACACAAATGTGTGCAACAATGGTGTTTTTTCTTTCACTATTGTCTTGCAAGATTGACCAATTGAGCCTAAATTTGAAAAGGTTTGTTATTTTATGCATATATGTTGGGATACACCAAGAGAGAAGACTGGTCTTTTGAGGTGTCCAGTGCCTTTAAAGTTACCCAAACACAACTGTTAACCAGAAACTTTATGTGCCGTGCTGTGATTTCATCTATTATAAATAACACACAAACAGATCTAATTGGGTCACGTCCCTTATTTGTGACAGCAAGTTATGCCTGTCAAACATTCAACAGATGGACAAGCGCTTGCAAAAATATATGCGAAAGTCCATGGAACTTTTTACTAATCTGTTGGATCCACTGATTAGTTGGAACCAAAAATAGAACCAAATACTTAATCTCTTCAACGTTTTTCATATATGCATATCAACAAATGTATACCATGTTATGTCAAGTTAAAAGGCACAGCTGTATTAGGTATTTGTTGGGTAGCCTACATTGTAAATTAGTACAACTATCCTGGATTTTCTCTTGGACTTTAAAAACATGCAACAGACATTGCTGAATCAAGGAGCAAAAGTCATTGCCGACAAAAAGTTCAGCTCGGTTCTTACGTGTACTTCCTGCGAATGCTTAGTGCAAACAAATTTTTCTGATGCCACAATTGGAAAACCAGCGCATACCAATTAATGCATCACCAAATTTTGCTTTGCATTCAAGTTAACTGGAAGCATGAACCAGGCTTTACGATAAAAATTTTAGGCATAGGTGAAATGATGGTAACTGCACCTTTGGATGCCCCTGGGGCCGATTTCCACAAAGAGACAAGACTAATTTAAGTTATGACCAGTTACTAACCAGTTACCGGTCTTAGTTACGACTAGTCCTATCTCTAAGCATTGCCTAGGACTAGTCCTAAGTTAGGAGTAAGAAGTTCCTGAGTTCTGTGAAATCGACCCCTGGAATGATAAATTACAAGGTGCTTCAAGGAACACATAGCCAGAGCAGTAGAGAAGGGAGGGTTTGATTTGTTTTTGATCTGAGTAAAACAAAATAGCTGGGTTTAGGTTTTGTTCACTGGGTAGACATGTATGGAAAAAGTCTGAATTCCGATAAATATCTGAAAGTTCTCCTCGTTGTATATCAGTTACACTTGCAGTACTGTCAGTGAATGCTGGCATTCAGGCCTGATACTTCATAGAGGCACTGAAGGCGGTTGCCTCCATGCCCTTTGCTCATTGCCTTGGTGCCCTTGAATTGCTCTCAGTGTAAATTTACAATTTCCAAAATGCCTTGGTGCCCTTGCCTTCTCAAAAAGGACGCATACAGGCCTGAGCTTCTCACAAGGAGAATTCTCGGGTGGGTTTGTGTAGACTTGGAGGAGGCTTGGAAGGAATGACACAAATTGCAAAAATCTTTTTATATAGTATGATTAACTTCCTGCATCATGCCATTCATTTGAGACTTGTTTGACCATATTTGGGGGCAAAATTGTAACTCCGCAACTGACTATTTATTGAAGCAAACTATTATCAGCAGAAGACCAACAAAATGTTGTTAATCAGGGGACAAACATTTCCACCAAATCATTGACAGTCAGGATTGATGAGTGGCGTGTGAAGCTTTGCATGGTGTGGATAATAACAAGCAATTATAAATAGTAAACTTGCGAGTACAACCACCACTCAGATTCTAATGAGCAGGGTCAGAATCTGCTGAGTAGAATCTGATCCTGCTTAGTATAAGTGATTGCGCTTAGCAACTTCATGAAATTTACCCCCTGACAAAGGAACAATTACACCTTTGTCCATGATTCATTGAGACAACAAAGTCTGCCGCGAAATACTCAATGATGCAATTGCCGCACGTATGATTGGCTGCTGAATAATAAGTCACACACAGATGCTCTCGGTCCTCACTCATCACACAATAATATGCGCAGGACCTAGACAGATTCTGCTTACTTCCTGCCACTAAATGACAAGTCTCAGCTCCCCCACCCCCTTCCCATGAACAATGGGCACTTGGCTAACCACCAGGGGGCATTCAATGTAGACTAAGTAGAGAGCAGCACTCCCATTCAACTCCATTTCCTGAGTAGCCTTACACACGACCAGCCTCCGAGTCCCCCAAAACCCCTCTTGCCAAGATTGGAAATTGAGACTAATCTCTGTGACATGCCCATCATTTAATTCAGACGTTTAAAAGGCAAATGTTGAAAGGGAACCATGTCACCACGGGTTCAAGGGTGAGCGCCAACGAGTAAACACACTGCTAAATTGGCTAAATCCGTTCAGCATTGCCATCAGGAAGTAAAGGAAATAAACCCATACTCAATATAGGCCCAGAGTCTCAATCCCAGGCTTAAGAGATCCTTTTGTGGTCCAACAAAAAAAGGAGGAAGATTTGCACCTCCGGTCCAACAAATCTTCAGAATGTAACATCAATTAATAAACCCAAACTTGAGTTTGTTTCAATATATCACTTGGCTCACTAGACAGAGACTTAACCTTGCAACTGCTAAATGTGTCCCAAGGTCTGGACCCATGCCCAAAAGAGGAAAAAATCCTGAAATACCCATACATCAATCAACAGCCATGCTAAAAGCATCTATTTAGGGACCTCATCTATGATGGATGATTTATCCACGAACTACCTCTTCATGAACTGTTAAAAACGATCAAGGACAGCAGGAAATCTTGTATCTATTCTTAATGAAACAGATGACAAGAGATGACCAGTAAGCAGCCTAGCTTGGATCAAGTTCACTCCTGTCCCTTTAATAAAATAGTCAAACAAGTGTTTGTGTCACAGCCAATTTTTAGGGTCCAAGTATACGGGATGGTCCAATTTGTAGGGCCCAAGTATACGGGATGGTCCTTTTGGAGGGAATTAAGATTTCAGACTTTTTTTTTTCATTGCTGAGGATTTAGAGTATCTCAATTGGCCGAAGAAACCGATGACTAAACACATGTCAATTTAGTGAGCAACAGTGGCGGGTGACATGAAGACACATTAGTGAAGACCATAGACACTATGGGGGCTTGTGGTCTGATGAGGTCAAGGTCTCAATAGAGGTTCCTGGCATCATAAAGTATAAAGTCCATCCATTAAATCATTGCAGTCCCCGCTGCTAAAATATAGGATTTGAGCTGCCTCAATCTACTGGGCATCATTTGTTTTTCACTGTTTTTCACTTGTGACACACACACATTCACTTTGCACGAAGCATTCGTAGCAATTATGAATTGGGCTTTGTTACATCAAAAAGCATTTTTTTAAAATCATTCCTGTACTAACAAGTAAAACTTTGGTACTGTCCATTTATGCATATGTATTAGGAAGTAAAAAGCTTCCCTAGTTTATTTTGAGTTCTGCCTTGACGTGCCGGCTCTACCAACTGAGCTAGCTAGCCCTATGTTGGCAGTCTCCCCATTTTGTCAATATCTTTGTTCATGGGTGACAGCCAGAAACCATACAACCTGTAACTGCCGTATCACACACAGGTTTACAACACGACATGGGAAGTGGCAGCAGAGGGATCACCTTAAATTACTAGATAACAGATATTTAGAATTATCCACCGACTTGCTATAAACTGTGGCATTTCCTCATGCCATGATTTGACCATAGCACTTGCCTAGAACAGGATGGCAGTCAAGTTGTAGAACAAGCTCAATTTACACATGTCTGACAACAATTTATAAAAATAGGCAAAAGTAATGTCCTTCTCTACATGACAAGACATCTCCCCAGAAGAAGTGATTTCCGGCTGGGGATAAGTGTGAATTGTAGGGTGTCATGGCCTAGTGGTTAAGAGCATTAGCATTGAATTCAAGATCTGGTGGTTAAGTCATCAGTGTGGGTTCGAACCCTTGTCATGGCACGCAGGTCCTTGAGCAAAATGCTTTACTATAATTGCTTCTCTGCACCCGGTAGTATAAATGGGTACCTGTGTGAGTAGAGCTTGATATTGTGTATGAAAAGCCATTAGCGCCATACAGCAGCTCTGGGCTGTATACTCCACAAGGAGCTGAGACAGATTAAAGGAATGTTATTGGCCTACAGACCAGTCCTAATGACCAGGGCACTAATGTAAAGTGCATTGAGACGTTATTGTGAAACGCGCTACATAAGAACTAGTTATTATTATTAATTGATTTAGAGTTGTTGTTTTTTTACCTGGGTTGCAACGGGATACTGTCCCTGTTGCTGTAGGAGTTGTTGCTGTTGATTTTGAGTTATTTGCTGTTGCTGCTGCTGCTGTTGTGCAGGAGGCTGCTGTTGGAATTGACCCTGCTGCCCAGAAGTGGTTGACGAAACACCTGATGCTACCTGCTGTTGCGAGGACGGCTGAGGTGCCTGAGCCTGCTGCTGCTGTGTGGACTGCTGCTGCTGTTGCTGCTGTGAGTTTGATGATACAGGGATAGAACGAACACTCTGTGGCTTGCTTGAAGTATCCGATGGTGCCGATGAACCAAGACCACTGTCTTGTGTGGTAATGTTGGAGGAACCTTCAGCTACAAAGCAAAACATTCAAACATCTCAATGAAAAACAATGACATCTCAATGAAAAACAATGACATCTCAATGAAAAACAATGACGTCTCAATGAAAAACAATGACATCTCAATGCAAAACAATGACATCTCAATGAAAAACAACTCCTTTTAAAACAGCACTGCAATCAGTTGTATTTAAACACTTTCATCCAGGCCTTGAACTTCGCTCAAAAAGCAATTTTCCTCTGGTAAGGAACACTTCCACGAGGAATATTTGCAAAGAGCACCACAGCATATACACAGGGCACCACAGCAATTGCTGTGGGCACCGTGGGTTAATTCAAAGCCTGCTTTATCAATGAAGATTTCACTCATTAACTTTTATTCAGCAACTACTTCCAGCTGGAGAAACAACAATTTCAGAATGAATGCCCCTTTACCAGACCTAATACACAGCTTTGGTCCCTACACGATGCTTTTAATGGTTAATATGGCAATAACGCCAGTGTTGATTAACATGCATGTACATTGTGTGGATGGATACAGAGAGAACAGACGCCTCCAGAGTCATCTCATGTTTTTCTCTGTCTGCAGCCTGCTCTCCACCAAGGTCAATGCTTTAAAACACTCCTCATGAAATGAACACACAATGGGTGCTCATCATGAAAAATGTGATAAACACACTAAATGATGCCTTAATGATTAATAATGGGTTTTAAAGGGTTTGGATACTTTTTTTATAATAATATTACGATACATTTTTATGGCGCATAATGCAGGAGCCTCTATGCGCAACATTAACAGAAAACAGAAAACATTAACAATGAAAAAGAAAAGGTTTCAGGGTTATTTTAAATACATATTTTGCTGGATTTTCCATTTCACATGGCTTTGCCTTGTATAATGGAATAGTCAAAATTCTACCTTGTGATCATATTCTGTGACAATGCACTCGTATGATGAAGGCTGGTATTGATGATTTATAATTGAATCTGTCTGGTGGCATGGTTATCATGCCTCGTTTTTGCTTTGTTTTTGAAAGGGCAAGGGCACCAAGGTTTGTTTTAACCTTGGTCATGGGCACCCTATGAGGATATTGTAAATTTCTACTGGAGCATTTCAAGGGCACCAAGGCAATAACCAGGGAGCATGTGCGCAATGGCCTCCGTTTCCTCAGTGTGAAGTATCAGGCCTGCCTTGACCCCGAGACTGGCCCCCCTTATCTCTCTTACGCTTCACCCGCCAACATACACATCATCATGTATCATACGCAACGGCAGTACAAGAACCAGGCAATCATTATTGGATCCTACAGATTGTAAACCATCATGCCTGAACTGATTCCATGGCCAGCTTTTTTTTTCACTGAAGTCTACCGCATATAAGAAAGATAGCACAGTCGTAAGCAAACCTTGAGACATCACCTGTCAAATATTTAGACAAGATGAAACATTCAATCCCAAGCATAAACTGTGGAATTCCACGACATGACTTTTTAATTACAGATCTCTATTAGTATAAGCTGCAAGAATGTGTTTTGTTTTATCAAGGAAACGAGACAGAACAACAAGAAGGATATCTGGTAAAACACTGATTTTTCAGTACTGCACTCCCATTGGTAAACTGTACTGAGCAACGAAACCAAATAAATATATCTCTTTTAGGAAACAATCGAGTACCAACAGGCCTCAAATTTCACAGAGGCCACGGCCTCCGTTGCCCTGGTCTTTGCCTTGGTGCCCCTTTCAAATGTTTCAGATAGACTTTAAGATTTTCAAAATGAAAATGGCCTTGCCGGCTCAAACATGAAACTCCCCTGTCTGCTCCAACACTAAACGAATAATTAATCTCATAATTTAGTAACAACCAAAAGAGAAATTTGTTTGAACGCTGATAAGTTTTGAGGAAGGAGGTAGGGGGGAAAGGGTAAGGTTGAATCCCATGCATCTTTAATTCCCCTGCCTCCTGCTTTTCTCATTATAATGTGCTCCTTTGTGTCTAGATACATCTCAATATGTCTGCAAAGTAGATTTCTTAAGGGCTTTTACACGTTATATTCCTAGATCTTTAACATACACTAAAAAAAACTGTGCACTCTGCTAAGTGTTATCAAATCAATATTTGATCTGGGGGTCACCCATGCCAGATAAAATATGATTTACACTGTGTTTCTGCGCAAGTCATCAGAAAAAAAAGTTACCTTGTGACGGGATTGTTCACAACCTTGTGCTCATTTCGTATTCAGGGACTTATGCATTCTTCAACTTGACCCCAAAGTTGAAAGGTCACAGGGGCCTCACAACTTTTATTTGTGTACAAAATCGCCTGGGTTCAATAAAACAAAGTTACATGGAAACCGAATTCCATACATTACAGTCTATATAGTTCAATGGTTATAAGCGTGGAATTTTTGTGCCAATATAAGCAAGCACCACACAAGTCCTGCATCACTCTCACTGAATGCCAGACGAAATCAAACATTTCTGAAATGGCGAGGTGCTATGTGCACACCTGTGAGTGCCTCATGAACATAATACATCTGCATTAAACCTACCAACATTACATTCAAAGGGGGTGTTTAGAGACTTGTCACATTTTAAGCATATGTGTACAAGGTCATTCACAACCACAATGTTTAGACATGACCATACAGAGCTATGTGTATCCCAGTGTGAATCTTGTCCCTCTGTTATGTAAAGAGGGGGGGGGGTGTACCTACTTCATCACCAATATTTCATTGTAACACCATTGGTGTTTCCGCTTACAATGTTTTGTAGCTAAATATGAGAAACGCAAACAAGGAGTGAGATTATTACCACAAAGCCGCACACAAACGCATGAAAAGAGTCTACCGATACTATATTATGCTTAATTAGTTTTTCTCACAGAGGCTTAGTGCTGACTGTGTGTTAACCCTGAAATACTGTCTACAGATCCAGTTCACACACACATGTATGCAATATGACCAGACGGTGGTCATTCAAATTTCAAACAAACGGGTCACATGAGGGGAAAACAGACAAACTAACAAAAAAAGCTGCTTAATTATTTTGGGTTTATATGAATGGAGGACCAAAACAGAAGAGAAATCAAAAGTGACAACACATTAATTCTGTTTTTTTTTTAACGACCTCCTTAAAGAGCCAAACAGAAATCAGCGGCTTAATTCGAATGGAATGAATTATGACCTCACATGATGGAAAACAAACAAACAAACAAACAAACAAACAAACAAACTGTTTGACTATTTCATTTCATAAGATTGGAGGAACAAAACAGAAGAAAAAATGAAAAAGACAACACATTGATTCTGATTTTTTAACGACCTCATTAAAAAAGCCTAACAGAAATTGGCGGCTAAATTGGGATGGAATGAATTATAAGCTGACCTTCACTCTCTTTCTGTTTCTCCTGTTTTTCGCGCTGATCTCTGTTCTTCTTCACGGCGGCAATGCGGTCTCTTATGATCTTGGTGACCACTCTAAGGTCCTCTTCATTCAGGAAGCCAGAGCGAACCTGTATTTAAACAAGAAAGGAAGGGCAGATGGGGCTGTTATTGTCAACATGCAACTGGTATGGTAAAACCCTCATGATGGATCACTGTAATTTACATTTTGATGGCCATCATAAAGCCTATGACAACAGTATTTCCCTTCTCACCAACTGTAAAACAGACAGATATTCCTGCATTGTTACTTATGTTTAAGGGCAAATCCAATTGCAAAGTACAGTAAACCATACTTTTATTTGGATCAGGCATGAAAAATGGTCCTTGGAGAAAAGGTAGGACAATTATATTGATTATAAACATGGTTTAGGCTGTAATAGACTTCTTAATAAAAATAATTCAGATTTTTCTGAAGTGCAAACAATTAGAAACAGACTTAAGTAAAGCTGGTAGGAAGAATATCATGCCTGTTGAATGTAGCTTTTTTTAACAGTAGAACTAAATCACTGGATGTGACAACAAAAGTGCTACATGTAGGTAATTCCATTTACCATACAACAATGCTAATAACAGGGAAAACATGTTCGCAGGCCAACTTAGAATCACATACTAATAAAAACATGACCTGGGTCACTCCCAAACCAAAGACAAACTTGATCACACAACAACAAAATCGTTCATGCCGGTGGGTTTATTTTCTTAATATTGTTGCACTGCTTACAAAATGCTGACCTTAGTCAAACACCTTTGTCAGATGGCCTACTAGCAATTTTTTTTTTTTTTTTTTCAGAGTTGACCGAGTACAATTTTCTTGTACAAACAAAAAATGTTGAAGTTTTTTTGGATTATGTACAGAAGGAAACTCCTGAACCAAATCGGTAAGGTAAAACTTTTTTTTTTAGCCCACTGTGTTCAAGTCACCATATATCTGAATGGTTGAATTTCTATGGCAGTAACTTCATCAAGTGATTCCATTTTCTGTTGTTAACAATTGATGGAATTTCTCCAATGATGTGCAACTGACCCAAACAGAAGTATAAATACAATTGTTCAATTTTGTTCCACATGCTCGGGAAAATTAATTCAACAGTTATTATCAGTTTCACAAAAAAACTAAAGTCATGGCATCAGGCCTGATACTTCACCGAGGCAACGAACCTCCATGGCCCCTGGTCAATGCATTCGTGCCCTTGAATGCTTCAGAGGAAATTTCCAATTTCTTCATAGGGTGGCTTTACTTAGGAGAAAATGCCTTGGTGCCCTTGCTCTTTCAAAACCGAAGTATACAGGCCTGTGTAATGAGTCTTAACTTTCTATTGTAACGCAAATCACCAACATGTACTGTACTACTTCATCAATAAGTCTTAACTAAATAGGAAAGTGTTGTAACTTCTCGCTTGAACTATCACTGCCATCCATAGAAATGTGGCCAATGAAAGCAACAGAATGAAACCATGTGTGGCAAACCTTTTATTCCAATATTTGTCATGGACGGCTGTCTCATATTATTCTGCGGGTAGAATGGAGTCCCTTTAGGGCATAGGATTGTTAAAAACATGGCAAGACAACTCGCTAGAAATTTAAGACTCTTTATTCAAAAGTACCCTATAAAACCATTCAAACATAAAACTCTTGCAAATGTTGATCCTTTCCTAATGGCAAATTTCCAAAAAGCAACGACATATCTTTGACTTTTTGTCTTTCTCTTTTATAACTCAGTTGGCTTTGATAGCTGCAGTTAAGGAAA
Source organism: Asterias amurensis (assembly GCF_032118995.1). Lineage (NCBI taxonomy): Eukaryota > Metazoa > Echinodermata > Asteroidea > Forcipulatida > Asteriidae > Asterias > Asterias amurensis. Next base: position 27,721,126 of record NC_092649.1, read on the forward strand.
TAAAACACGAGCCAAAAGTCCAAAGCCCAGCGTTTAGTAAACTTGCATACATGTAACAATATCAACCAAGGGCTGATTTCAAAAAGTAATTTAATTCATCGCAAAGCAAATTGTCAGCATGTATAGTGACTTGTATTGTGACATCACAATTTACTTAGAAACTATGATTGATTTGCAGTTACGATCAATCTTTGCTCTTCGTGAAATTGGCCCCGGAATTAAGTAATAATTGCACTTTAAAATGAAGTTGATAAATTGAAATTCCGCACCTTCCAGCGTATTTCCAGAGTACTTCCAGACCTAGTGTAAATGCGCGGACGCAATGTGCAATTCACGTATTTTGTGTGTGAAGGGTCTATTCAAACCAGTTTCTTTCTCACCATTTCTGCAGCCACTTTCTCGGGTTCATCTTTCTGCAGGTAGAAGGCAAACTGAAGTGCCTCGTTGTCTTTGTGCTTGTCTCGTCGCTTCTTGGGGTCTTCTACCCTCAGCTGCAGCTGGATGTTGTCTGTGTTTGTATCCTCCACCAGCTCCACTCGGAATCCTGTATCCTCAAAGAACTCGTGCTTCAGAAGGTTCTGGATGCTGTACCTATTGTCAACAAAAATAACAACAACATTAGGGAAGTCATATGAAGAAGAACAAGAAGTTAGAAATGCAATTGTAAAGTTTTTTAAAGTTAAAACTGTTGCCTGAAGAGTGTTCACCGGAGCCTTATATAGCGTAGTATCAGCCAATAACGGACTCAAGGTATTTGAGCGAAGAGAAACAGGAAAGGCATTTGAAGTTTTTGAATTATAAAACCAATGTATGTACCACCTTTGAAGGATTTACAAGGTGCTGAAGCACACTGAGAAACACAGTGGGCAAGCCCATTCCCCTAGCAGCAATGCACTGGGCCTAAAGCTTTACATCCCATGTGTAGAACAAATCAGTATAAATTATATGTCCTGCATATAAGGACACAAGTGTCAAGACTGGGACTCGAACCAACACCCTGCTGATTCAGAAACACCACAACTTGAGCTAGTATGCTTGACCACTCGACGACACACTGACAGATTTTAAACAACAATCCAATTTACATAAACCCCACCGAACCCCCCCCCCCCCCCCCCCAACTCAGTCCCTAATAACTCACAATCCCCTAACCTTAGGGGTCGGTTTCACCGAATATCGTGCTAAACACATCCATTACCTGAAAATGCATAATTTAATGAAATGCGTGACATTTTGTTGATTGGTGTCCATTCCTAATGAATATTCTACCTGCCTATAAACTGAAATGCATCTATCTAGTGTGGTTCCCGTATAATTTCCTCAAATTAAAGACAACGTACTAGAAGAACAATCATTTGCTTCAATCTAAAAGACTTTTTCCTATAACAGATCCTACAGAAAACAGTCTTCAATACTGCCCAAGTATTTGGAAGACACCCAAATCAACATCTCTTATTTCAATTGCCCAAATTGAAACAAGGTCGATAAAAACACACCAAATCCATGACACAACAACTATTTTCAATAATTATAGCCATCAATATGCAAATTACTGGATTTGATGAAATTTCCCCTGGGCGGTGGGATTGTGTGCTTTGTATTGAAAACTGAAGGTTGAAATAACTAGAAGGTAATAGTGCATGTACCTTGAATACCTTAATACCATATTTCATTTTACAGTATTTTCATTTTCATGGATACTACTTCGTATTCACAAAGGGCACGCTGTACTTTTGTCAATTAACATAATTACGGTATACAGATAATTAATTGCTATAATATTTTATTCAACAATGAATATTGTATCTCAGTGAAATAATCTCATTTCAATGACTTCAATGAAAGACTTAAAGAAAATATTTGAACAAATTTTGCAATGTCAATATTTGAATTAATACCTCTGTTGCATATTTTATTAAGAACGGCAAAGTTAGTGAAACAGATAAGAAGGTAAAAACTTGTCCAGTAAATCAAATTTCATCTTCCAGTTACTGTCCTTTACGTTCGTTTAAAGTTTAACATTTTCCTTGCAAAATTTTGGTTTTTATCATGTTTTGATGTCCTTGTTGTTTGATAAGTAATATCACCTTTGTTCATTGTCTTTTAACTAGCCTCTTGTATCCTTAATGTATTGATCTAACAGTATGTGTTAATGTTCAATTGAAGATGTTTGTACTTTGTTTTCACTGGTGATGAATAAACGTAGTCTTAGAGCTCCACTCAAAAGAAAAAGAAAAAAAATAGAAGTTAAGAAGGATTGTATGTTTAAGTAGAAGGATTGTATGTTTAAGCACAGAGCCATATTGAGAGTCCATCACATTTTGGTCACCAGTTAAGTTTGGGGTTTTTTGGTGGGGGAAGGTAACTTGGAAAACCACAGACTAATCAGATTTTCAAAGGAAAATGTTATTAAACAATAAGTTTCAGCATTGTAATGTGATGCATAACACTCTTCAAGGAAAACATACTTTGCTTTAAATCTGAGGAAATGAATTTAAAAAGCAAAATAATTTTTTTTTTTACCAATACACACATGATCATAATATAATGAAATATATATTGCGAATTATGCTTGGCATGAACACGTTTGGGTTGTTTCAAAAACAGACTTTGACATTTTCAATATTAGAAAAAAGAGAGACTTTCAACACCAATGGTGTACATTTATATCCATTCAGATTCCTAAGACTAACACAAATAAAACCAAATAGTAGAGTACTATAAAGCTCAACATTCCAAGAGCACAGTAATCCCAACGAAGTCTATAAATATTTACAGCGAGTAGTTTTATTATGAGCTTAGCTTAAAGGGGCGTTGTTGAATTTTAATCCAAATTCAAACATGACCAACAATCATATTTCATCTGAATTCCAACTTTCCGCCTAACCCTTTTTACAATGTTTTTGATTAAATCAGCATCGCAAATCCTTGGATCGTACAGTATTCACGATTAGGAGAAAAACTAACTATAAAGAAGATGAGCAGAGTACAACATGTATACTGTTGGAAACATCGAAACCACACCAGGGCCCAATTTCATAGAGCTGCTAAGCACAACAATTTGCTTAGCATGAAATTTCTTCCTTGATAAAAACAAGATTACCAACCAAATTTCCACGTGATTTTCAGGATAAGCAAACATCAGTTGAATACCTGTAACAAGCAATATGCAACAAATGGGAATTTGTTTGGTAATCCTGTTTTTATCAAAGAAGAAAATTCATGCTAAGCAAATTTTTGTGCTAAGCAGCTCTATGAAATTGGGCCCAGCTCTCTTCAGAGCCAACACTTGCACACAAGAGAAATACACATATATGGTTGTACCCAAAAGCTTACTATTTATTTATAATTTCCTCTCATGACCAGTGTTGGATTATGATTTACTACGTACATGTTTACAGCTTCTTGTGTGTGCACTGTGCCATTTATCACGTTTTCCCCAATTTGGAAAATCTAAAAGCATGGCATACAGTCCTTAATGAATAGCAACTCCGGCATTGTCATTTCGTATTGAGAAATTACATAGAGATGAAGTTTAATCATTGGTTTTTGTCATAGGCCGTCAGTATTGTTTAGAAATAATGTTCAATTTTAAAAGCATCATCTGCGCCTGCTTCACGTGCATAATAAAGCAGATTGAACTCATTAGGGTCTGTATTAAAAGCACCACGAGCAATAGAATTGGACAAAAAATATAATTTGACAGATCCAAGGCTGAACGTCTTGAGCAGAATTACTTCACAGGTGAATACAACAAATCCATTGCCTTGGACTCCAGACAGTGAGGATGTTTGTCACGTACCCTATCTGAACACAATGACAGATCTAGTTTCCATGGTACCAGACTACTATAGTACCTTTCAGTCTCGGTTTGGTTACAATAGATTGAATGTGACCAAAAACAAAATGGGGCACACCATACAGCAAGGTCTATTTTGAGAGAAAGGGGAGTTATATTAACCATAGGAAACTGTCTAGGAACAGCCCTTATTTAACTATAACCTCACCTTAGTGATAACCTTTAGGCTTCTGTTTCTTAACGACCTGTACCCTTATAAATTAAAGGAACTGGACATGTTTGGTAATTATTAAAACAACTGCTAGCTTCAAAACTGACTTGGTAAAGAAGGAATGGGGAGCTGTTTATAGTATATTACATTGTGAGAAACGGCTCCCTCTTAACTAAGAGAAAGGAAAGAGGGAATTTCTCACTCAAATAATAAAAGACTTCAGCTGAAGCCTTTTATTATGCATCTGAAAACACACAAAAATGTGGAACAAGGGTGGTTTTTTTTTCTTCTTTTCATTATTCTCTTCCAACTTCAGTGACCAATCGAGTCCAAATTTTCACAGGTTTGTTATTCTATGCACATGTACTGATACACCCAGTGAGAGTACTGAAATTACCAAACATGTCTAATGCCTTTAAAGGCACTGAACACCATTGGTAATTACTCAAAATAATTGTTAGCAGAAAAGCTTACTTGGTAACAAGCAATGGAGAGGCAGAGCTGTTGATAGTATAAAACATTGTGAGAAACGGCTCCCTCTGAAGTAAAGTAGTTTTCAAGAAAAAAAAAGTAGTTTTCCACTAAAATTTTGAATTTGATTTTGCCTTTAAACAGAGAGTGAAACCAAAAATATTTGCCTTCACAATCAATATTTGGGAACCCTCAGAGGAACTACATGGTTCTTTTTGGGGAATCCCAACTTGTTGATGAAAGAATAATAAGTTGAAACATTTCATGTGGGGTAACATTTAAACATCTTCCTCAAAAAGGTATGACAAATCTACTAGGGATTTTTTAAAAATATTTTTTAAACAAAACCCCATGTCTATATGATTTCAAATAACACCAATACAAAGTGGGATTTAATCTTAACACAATTTTACTCGGAACTCAAATGCAATCTGATCGTTATTCAATTTAAACAAAAAGATATGGCAAAAAGATATGGCAAAAAGATATGGCAAACAGTAAAAGGATTTATTTATTTTATTTTTTAAAACAAAACCCTACTGCATATGATTTCAAATAATACAGGCACAAAGAGGGATCATTAATCAGAATACAATTTTTCTCAGAAAACTCGAACACATTCAGATTCATTATTCAATTTTGGGCCACAACATTTTTCAAATGGCCACTCACTGTGTGCAGACCAGTGGAAGACTTCTAGTTGGTAAGGTGACAATACTGCATTACATGGTCAAGGTTAAACTGCCAGTCAGACAAGCCAATTGAAAATGATTACCCTGGCAACTCAAAAACAATATCATCAACGATGACAGGGGAAAGTCAAAGTAAAATGTGTCCAGGACTCTACGCATATAGGATCATCAATAAGTTAATTTGATGGCATACTGCATCTCCGCTACATACGAATCTCAGTGCCCCCCCCCCACTCCCCTCTGTGTTTTAATGGTATTTAGGGATCATCGCTGGGATTATTTATCACATTATCTGAGAAGCATTAACGCCGAGCCAAAAAGCCCCAAGCTGTGACAAATATGTAACTACCGTCAGCAACATTAATCCCTGGTACGATAAGGGCGGCTAACTCTGCGCTTTCTCACGAGGGGCCTTAGCGAGCATGTTACGACTTCTTATCATCTCTATGTGTGTCTTAACCAAACACCACCCTCGGAGCAACGACCGAATCTCACCCCTATAGTCTCTCACGAATGTTGGTTGGAACAAAACTTGTTTCAGCCGATGTCCGAGTAAAATGTGAAGCGTGCGTCATCAAGGAGCAGCCTCCCAGTGTAGGGTCTGGTTAAAGAGAAGAATACCCATGGATGCAGTGGCATTCGAGGGTGGTGAGAGTAAACAGTACAGCCTCTGTGAGAACCACATTGTATTATTGCGGTTGGATCCACTGAGCTTGGCAGAACTACAGAATTAGTTTACGCTATTATAACAGTTGTTGGCAGTGTAAGCACTTTATGTTATTAAATCCACAAAACAGTATACATGTACATGTATACCTAATTTTCTAAACAAATCTGTAGAAGTTTGAGATCGATCGCCCATCTGAGTCACAAGAAAATAGTGAAAAACCGATTACACATTTTGCATGACATCCATGCAAGAACAAAAATGAATAAAGCGATTATTTATTTCTCATCAAATATTTTAAGGGATGCTTTCAAATCATTATCATTAAACCATGTAAGTTTTATGTAGATCAAGATTATTGTTTCTAACCAATTCTGTAACGTTCCTTTAACTTGAAACGTTCCATTCATGCCTGGAAGGGAATACTCAAGTCCACATCAAAAGAAAGGCATTATTTAAAAAGGTCATCCTCTTCGATATCATGTTGACTGATTAAAAATATTAAATCAACCTTGTTTATGTACTTAGCCACCCACCACAGTATTTGACAGCAATTTGACACCTTGTGGGTAGCTGCTTTAAGTTACATGAAAACAACAGCTAATTTTTTTTTCAAACATGACATTTGGATGTTTTGCTGGTTATTTTTAAAAGTGCAACGTCGTGGTTCTCTCCAAACAAACATGTAATATTATTATAAAGAAATGCAACTTCAGGATGACCTAACTCGATACCCAGCAATCCTAATGTGATATGTATCTTTCTAAGTCGGTGGATCGGTAGCCAGCCCACGGCGTGAGAGCCAAATTGAATGGTCTGCAGACAGTCTGTGCCAAGCTATTCATGACGTGGGTCAATACTTGGGACGATGGGCCAAAATCCATACAACTTGATGTGTGCGGAATGGCAACGGACCCATGTCCACGTCAGTTACAAATTCAGACAGATTTATGTCATGAATGTAACCTTTTCATAAGAATAATTTATACATACAACTTTACAAGCGTATCGTATGTGAAGAAAGTTTGCCACTGTTCTAATAAACAGTAATAAGAATATATTTATTTGGTTTGCAATCACACCATGTGTGTTTCTATTTGCCAGGTAGTTTTTGTTCTTTAGAGATCTGTCTTGCTATATATTCTACTACTGTGGAGTAGATTTTTGGATTACTAGTAGAATGTAATAGCTAGACAGTTCTCTGAAGAACAAATCTACCTTGCAAGTAGACACACAAATGGTATTACCACAAACTAATGTTTGATACCTCACCATGCAATGTCTCAAATCCCATACATGAGATTATATTAAGGGAACTGTTTTCTAAATAGCCGAGTATTCAAGAATGAAAAGCAATTATGTCTGCAGTTATGCTAAGTTTAGGGGCAGAGCTTTCCACAAATCTTCAAGTGGTTTGGTACATTTACACTTCCATGTATTATACCCAGGAGGGTTCAGAATCATCTCAATAAATATTGAAGTAATACCGACATCACAGGAGTTTCTCCAACAACCCGACAGGCTTTGTTTAAAGAATTTGTAACAAAATTATTTGTTCACGTAAGTGTTCCAAGGGTTTGCGTTACACAAATATTTTAATTTTTTTTTAGATGCAGCTGTTTGGATGTGATTTTGTCTACTGAGTGAATTTGATTTCTTTTCAATATGTTCTTTTTTTCTTTTCTTCTTCTCGTCTATCTAGATCCAATTTTAGCTTCAACTAAAACAACCCATGTTCATCTCAGGGCTGCTGATCCTGAGATTTCAGAAACATCTCAGTAAATATTGAAGCAAAACTAACATCACACTGGTTGTGCTTTTTTTATTTCTTCTCAGTACGCACACACAAAATTCTCTTTTTTTTCTCGTCTATTCTAGATCCAATTTTAGTGTTAAAGGCACTGGACACTACATGTATTTGTACAAATAATTTCACAAAATAATTGTTGGCTTAAAACTTTCTTTGATAATAACAATGAAGAGCTGCTGATACTATAAAATATTGTGAGAAATGACTCACTCTGAAGTTTTTTTATTTTTTTTAATAAAAGACTTAACCTGAAGCCTTTTATTACGCATCTAAAAGCACACACATTGATGCAACAAGGGTGTTTAATTGTTCATTATTTTCTTGAAACTTTGTCGACCAATTGAATCCAAATTTTCACAGGTTTGTTATTTAATGCATATGTTGGGATACAACATGTGAGAAAACTGGTCTTTGACAATTACCGTACATGTCCAGTGCCTTTAACGAAAAAACTACCCATGTTTGTCTCAGAGCTGCTCATCCCGAGCAACAAGTACCCACTGTGTCATCTTGACATTTGCAGCATACCCCCACAGACCCTGGATAGACGTGCATCTGAATGCAACAGTCCCTCCTCCGGGCTTGCTGCGACTATGAGACTTTCTTGTTTCTGTTACATTAGAGTCTATACACAACCACCGTTAAATCTATCCAATCATGGTACACACACAAAAATGGCTGTAATGTCATTATGAAGCTTAAATTCTAACGGTGACATTTGGGGATAAATGGTCATGCACAAATTTGGCACCATACACAAATCATTCACTTTAACTGCTGAATCAGTATTAATATAAAAACAAAAAATATTGCCTTCTGGAAAATAAATAAACTTCACTTATGATTAATGCAATAAGATACAAACGAAGCGTCTAGACACAACAACTGAAAATGTAAACATTTGGACACCCCCCCCCCCTCAGAAAGGAATGGAGAGAGTCTCTACCCTTTGGATGATTTAATTATCGTCGAGTAAAAACAGGAAATATTGTGTTCCTCAGTAGCACAGGGAATCAGTGAGTCAAAACAATTTTATAAAATTAACAAAAATGGTAAAAAATTCTTCAAAAAGTTTGTTAAGTTTTGTTATTCCGATCAGGGTCGTGTACCTGAAGTATCAAGCTATATTTTGTATGTAAACAATTAATTCTTATGATATTGAGAATGTACTGCATTGCTTGTGATTAGCTAGGGTTTCATGATAAATTTTATTTAATGCACTGTGTGTGTACATATATGCAACCAAATATTTAGTACATGTATGTTTGTGAATGCACGTTTAGTGTAATGTCAAAGAGTAGCTTAAAGCCACTGAAACGTTTGGTAATTGTCAAAGAACAGTATCCTCACTTGGTAAAAGTACCATCATGCATAGAATAACCGACCTGTGAAAATTTGGGCACAATTGGCTCAAATTTTGTTTTCATGTTGATTTTGTTCGCTGGGCAGTGATCAAATCATTGGATATTATGTACAGCTCAGTATCTCTCATCAGATAGATTAAACTTATAATTTTCCAAAGTTTTCTCCAGTAAATGCCAGTGATATCCTACACCTTTATCTTTCACTGTTGAAAATTAAGTAAAACTTGTAAAATTTAATGTTGCATTAAGAAGTGGTTGTGGCATTGCATTAATGCATTTTACCCACGCCCTTGTACTTTCAGTAAAGGTCAAAATGAAATGTGTAATAATTCCCCATCAAAGTGAGATTGGAATAAATTATTGATGCAACTTCCAACCAGGGAGGGTATTTATATATAAAAAAAATAGCAATATGATTCCTAAATAAATTATTGAGAGGAAATCGGGTCTGATAATATGACGTATTGTGGGTGTGTGTGCGTTATGTGTGTGTGCTCCAAATACTCGTTAAGAAACCGTTAAGTAACTTAACTGCACGATATCGCTGTCTGTGAATATAAACATGTTAAGTGATACTAACACCCTTGCTCAGAATGCGGTGCCAGACTTGCACTTCAAACATCTGCGTCTGCAAGTCCCTGCATAATTTTAAATTTAACGATCGCCACATTTTTAAAGGGTAAGTAAGGAATTGTTTATCTAATCTGGGTATGTTCTTTATCACAACCCTTCCCTGCCCTTATTAATTCTTTGGCTACACAATGGTTGATTGATGTTTAAGTTTTTGTTGACGAGCCGTTTTAGGGAAAGTTCCTCATTACCAGGCCTTAAAGTTCTCTCTTAAAGGGGCACAGCTATTTTCCTCTGGTAGGGGGAAGTTCTATGGGGAAAGTGTAATATGTACTGGAACCTTGCAGGGGGCACCACAGCTTAAGCACAGGGCACAACAGCAATTGATGTGGGTTATTTTAAGGCCTGCCTTACTACAACTACACTTACTTCAATGTACATTCTACAAATCATAACTGTACATTTTATAGAGAAATAACAAAATTAATTTCTCAATCATGGGGAAAACATCTCGCACTTCCTCAAGGCGAATAATTGTCACCAAGCTGCGACAGGAAGAGATTTTTTCTATGCAAATAGGTGAGAAGAGAAAACAGTCCGATGCCAATATAGAATAGTATTCATCATCGTTATCTAAGACGGGAATCAGACATGGACTGCCGGCCTGTATGCTTCATTTAGAAAGGGCAAGGGCACCAAGGCATTTTCTCCTTGGTACCCCTAAATGAGGAAGTTTTAAATTTCTACAGAAGAATTTCAAGGGCACCAAGGCAATGACCATCCACATAGAGCAGTACTGACAAGGAGGCAATCGCCTTCATTGCCTCCGCGAGTATCAGGTCTAATGTTGATACATTGAAAAAAGCACCAAAGAAATAACACTTCATAATCAATGCTTATTAAGAAATCTCACAACAGTGTTGGTTAACTAGTCAGGGAAAACCACCTGAGTAGCCCATCACATGCTAATCACCTGTGAGTGTCTCATTAACACATGCGCAGGCGAGAAAAAGTGAAGAACATACTGCCCCATGTCATCTCAAGATATGCGGAGAGTCTCAAGAGACAACGGGAAAATGTCACTGAATATTATTAGTCATTCATGTGCAGGTTGGATTCCGGCATGGAGAGTTCACTTTGGGGAGAGCAAGGCTTTGAGACGTGGTAAAGGGTTACATACACACTGATCAGCAAACAGATAAAAAATAGTCTAGTTATGACCGTCTTGCTTTGAATCACGAGAGAACGAAACATGAAACAGCTGATGTCACATGCATAAGTCAGATGGAGTTTCCAAGAGGGGGTGGCGAAAAAGCTTTACATTAAATGACTTGATGATATTCTTATATACGGCGTCACACAGAGAAAACATTCTGGGATCGTTCTCTAAGTTTCTTGTCGATGCGTTGCCCTGAATCTTAATGCAACCTCGGGTTACTTTTCGCAATAGTGGATGAGTGTTAAAATAACAACTACTAGAAATAATATATAACGCCTCGAGAGCCAGATGGTTTATGCAAAGTAATGGTGCAATGCCTAGACTGGTAACATTAATCAATAGCATTAAACAGTATGTTGTTGGGTTTTTTTTGGGGGGGGGTTTCAACCAGGGTATTTTAACACCGGATAATCAAGAGATATTTATTGTATTGATTACTGGGAATATTAAGACAACTCCATTGACACATTCCTTGTACATGAGTCATGAGTATGTGTCAACAGTGTTTAATCAGACAGCTTTTGAAGGCCTGATGTCCTAAGGGATATAAGCAGCAATAATCCGCCTATTATTCCGATTAAGTTGTATTCATAATAATAATACAAAATCCGCTTACCAAGAGGAACAGATATTGAATATACTAAACCTAAAAACTACCATAGAAAGAAAAATAAACAAAAACTGAAATTCAGACAATCCCATCTAATACAAATTTGTTTTAAAACAAAAAAATATAAGTGAAACCTTTTTTTTTATTATATAAAATTGTGTTAAGATCATGATAGAAATATAAAGCTGATCATGAATTAGTAGAAAAAGTAATGGACAAATTTTGCAACAGAAAGAAAAATCAACCAAAATGATATTCATACAATACCATATTATTCTGGGAAGACAAATTTGATTCAATACAAACAATAAATAAGACAAACTTTCTTCAAAATTTAAATTGTCATAAAAATATAAATCATCACAGAAATATAAAGCTGACTTTTAAAAACAGGAATCACATCCTACCTTTCCTCTTTGTTTCTTCTTGTACTCCGGTCAATTATCTCCTTAATTTTGGGGTCAGTCACTTTCTCAAAGCTCGCTGGTCGCACGCCCTGTTTCCAACATAACAAGCTAATTAAAATGTGTACTGAATGAAACATAAGATGCAATTGTTTGCTACTGTCTACAGACAGGATTCTCCGGGAGGAAAAAAAGAAGTGTAAGTCAATAAAATACTCAGCCTTCGAGTAAACACTTCTCAGAAGCAGGAATCAAGAAACATATTATGTTGATATTTTGTTCAGCGGGGAACATGTGGTTAGTGGTTAAACACAGGAGACTAATGTACACTGTATATGGTACAATGTTTACAACCAAAATTGATAAACGGCATATTTAAAATCCTTCAACTAAAAATTTTGGAATATTTACAATGTATGTTTCACAGTTTCCTCACATTCAGAAATGTTCTCAAATAGGCAAACATCGTTTTAAATATGTAGAACATTTTAATCCTTTCAAGGAAGATGTATTTAAAGGTGAGATTGCTTCTGGTCAATTCGTTGCAATGGAGCACTTTCCATTACGCACTTAAAGAAAGAAAATCTATACATTCATACAAGTGTCTCTTTATTTTAGACACTGCAATGCAAGAATGTTAACATTTCATGTAAAAATTTCCCCAAAAGAAATATTCAAAACACACAATTATAACTTTGCTTGAAACAAAATCAGAACAGATCAATCTTTCACACAGAACAATCAACTCTTCCAATTAGTACAAGAAATAGTTAACAAGTTCTTCAGAATAAAAAGGCAGTAAACTTACTGTGGTCACTCTCCGATAGATCTGCGCAGCATTTGTACACTCCATGTAGGGATACTCCGAGGTCGCCATCTCCAGCATGCACATGCCAAACGCGTACACGTCCACGGATTCGTCGTAGTGCTCCTCGTACATTTCGGGCGCCATGAACTCTGGGGTACCTTAAAATACAAACAGGGTCGAATGCTTTGAGATGGGGAGTAGAACCTGCTGAAAGCCTGCAAGGAGAAAAAGAGCCATCGGCAGAGGGGAACTCAGATTTAGTTGGGTTGTCTCTTGGGTGATGGGGGAAGGAGCGCTGAAAGTCAAACATAGTTTTGTTGTTTTTTGGTTAGTACCATCCAGTAAATATCGCCTGATTTGTTTTTAAAGACAGAATCACCAGCAGAAAGCCTACCTTGAGACTAGAGGAAAACCTTGCAAAAATACCTGGGGAAAAAGGCCACAAATAATAGCAAAAGAACAAATATACTGAAGTGATGATTGAAATGTAACAACAGATTGGGATCCAAACACATACTCACCACATAGGCGGGAAACTATCTGACAACCAAACAAAAAAACACTACAGTATTATGAAAAAAGCACGTCTTTTAAAATATGTTTTTGTTTTTTTTTGTAATCAAAATAAAATCTTGCTGTGGTGGGAAAAATATTCAAAAAGTCTGAAAAGGTAAACAAGGTGTTTTTGATTTTGATCTGAAAACAGATTTCTGGGTCAAAGAAAAGATTGTTTTTCGTTACAAAAGAATTCAAACATTTATCGATAAAGAAACCACTAAATTTAACGGAGATACTCTTTATTAACAGAAATTGCATTATCATGAAACAAATGTATGGGTCATTTCCACCATGATATGTACTAGAGAAACTCTCTTGACGAATGTGGCGATGCTTTGGGAATCCATGAAGCTAAATTTTCCTTTGTAAGCGAGAATAACAGCGAGGACAGATCAACAAATTTGGATAATTATGTTCTTTTAGACAATTATTCCCCTAACAAGTCAAGATAAATGCAGCAATTTAACGTGAGAACTTTTACGAATTAGCCACGTACCTATCACACTCTTGGCAAATGAGCTCTTCTTTAGGGTCGCAAGGCCCAGGTCTCCAATCTTGACGGAGCCCGATGTTCCTGTGATAAAAATATTGTCGCACTTGAGATCTCTGTGGATGACGGGCGGGGAGCGGGTGTGTAAGAAATGGAGACCTTTCAGAATCTGCTTGCACCAACTGCGAAGGACTTTGATTCGGACGCCGCTAAATCGCTTCAAATACCTGAGAAAGAAAAGAGAAATCCTGTTTAACTTGAAGAACTACTCACAGTGGGACAAGAACACCGTACCCAAACTCTTGTGTGTCTGAGTGCGGGTTCGAGTTCCAGTCACTTGTGTCCTTAACAAAGACAAAACCATAGTTGCGGCATCCTTTGGATGGGACATAGAGCCGCTGGTCCTGTGTGTTGTGTAGTACACGTAAAAGAACCCAGTGCACTTATCGAAAAGAGAAGGGGCTCGCTCGCCCTAGCGTTTCTGGTCTGATCGGCAGCATAGAGCCGGTGTTGAAGGTCTCATACTTTAAAAACGTAGCTCCACATACCCGATACTGAGCGTTTTGACACGTCCCTAGTAGGGGTGTGATAAGAACTATACTATTTATACTCACGTTTTGAGAGTTCCAGATGTCATGAGCTCAGTGACCAGAACGATGTGCTTCCGGCCGCGTGGTCCCAGTACCTCCCAGTAATCAAAGAAGCTGACAATGTTGGGATGGCTAAGACCTTTCAGCATCTCTGCTTCTTCCTTGAAACGCATCCTCTCCATTTTATTCAACTTGCGATCCTGAGAATAAAATAAAAAAAATAAAAAATAAAAGTTTAGCTAAAATACTCAGTTGTCGTGCCAGTCCAAGCCTGTTCGTTCATTTTTGAAAGGGCAAAGGCACCAAGGCAATTTATCATTTGTAAAGGGCACCCTATGAGGAAACTGAAAATTTCTACTGGAGCATTACAAGGGCACAGAGTTAATGACCAGGGTGCATGAAGGCAATTGCATTCATTATCTTCTTTCTTTTTGAGAAACTTAAAACCTTAAAATTATTAAAGTATTGAAATGCATTGCAACTTATTCTTTGGTTTTATTGACGTCTTCTGCCAACACCCACATTTACTGGTAAGGTCTCAATTGTGTGTTTGTTTGTTTCTTTGTTTGCATGCCGATTCATTTTTGCAACACAAAATGCAGCTGAGGTGTGGAAAACATAGAGGCACGATCAACTTTTTATTCACTTAAAAATATTTTAAATATACACTTATGTTTGTGAGACATTTACTTGGTCTCTTAATGAACAATAGAAATAAAAACGTAATAATTTCCTTCTCGCATATATTCACAACTTTAATAAATTCTACATTAGGGTTGAATAAACAAAATTTGCTCAGCAGCTTTTTATTAATATCAAAATTGTCTTCCTTTGGCCTACAAACATAATGCATTGCTTCCAGCAAACTATACACCGGCAAGTCAGGGGGATCACACATGACTGAAACCAAACACACTGCGTAAATGGATTCATACGCATAACCTCCACAGTCTACAGACATGAACATTATTAAATTCCATCTCCTACTTCCATTCCACTAATCTAATCAGTAAAATACTACTTAAGACCACAAATTATCAGTACTTTGTGCGCATGAAACTCAGTGATAACATTGGAGACTTTTTTATGGATGTTTATCATTCTTTCAACTCTTCTTTATCATACTGACTTTAATCGACATTATTGATCTTTCAAGGATCATTAGAGAATGCGTAAAGCCTTAAACAATCTTGCTCTAGATACAAACAACTTTGAAGATTTATTATTTTGAAGCAAATTGTTTTTCGATTGGACCATTTAACTCTAAAACAAAGGCAATGTTACCAGCTGCATCAGGAACAGCACACAGAAAAGAATGCAACATTTTTATATACATAACTTAATCCAAGCATGTAAATAGATGGCAGTAGGTAGGCCTATACATAAAGAAACATTGCCAAATGGCAAAACAACACAGAAGTCTCTTGTCAGATATTAAAACAACACATAAATGGTCGCCTCGCTTCCAATGCTGTTAGTCAGCGGCATTGTCATTCGGCTAAATTCTACTGCATTTTCTAAAGATGAGCTGCATGGTGTTTCAATAATTCCGCCCCGCTGTGATTCATACCTAGGACGCTTACTCTAGCGTAACACACACACTGACTGGACAGCCAGGGGTTCTGACCAGATGAGTGACAATTTTAAATACCACCGCAATGAATCTCATGGCATACTTCATTCCTTCTTAATTGCTTGTGTGCGCATTTTGGGTGAGATGTTAAACACCATCAAGACTCCAAAAGAGGAATTTGACGTAACATGGCACCATTTTAGTGATCCATGTCAAACATCTAACCGTGTACAACAGAATTGCAACGCAGTGCATGGTAACTGGAACATACCCCCCAAAAAATCTGCCATTTAAGGAAGACAGACTTAACGCTTAAATATCAAAGTGGATACAGAATGATACAAAATATGCCCCTCTTCTTACACTCTAGTAACATAGTTTTTCATCACTGAAACATGTTTTGCCCACTCTCTTTAAATCCAAAAGAGGCGTACAAAAAAAGATATTTCGCTAGATTCTCCTCCTTTTCGTGTTTATCTAAATGCTGATCTTCTGTCTGATTAATTGCCAGTGGTATTTTCTCTCCTACATGCACACAAACGTATGCATTGTACATACTATTACTACATACATGTCAGTCCCACTCAGGATGGTGACAGATCCTACATCTGCTTTCAAATGTAGTCAAGTAAATTGAGGAGATGATAGGCATGTTAAGTGCACATAATAAATCCAGCAAACAAACCCAATGTTTTATATTAAAGGGCCACTCCAGGCCTGATACTTCACAGAGGCAACAACGGCGATTGCCTCCATTGGCTTGGTGCCCATGAAATTTTACAGTAATAATTTACAATTTCCTCATAAGGTGCCCTTTACCACCAGGGAGAAAATGCCTTGGTGCCCTTACCATTTCAAAACAAAGTATACAGGCCTGCCACTCACATCACATGCCCGATACTCCTTTCTTGAAAGGGCACAAAGCATTTCCTCCGTTGTAAAGGGCACCTTTATAAGGTTACTTTAAAAATCTATTTGAACCTTTCAAGGGGAACCAAGGAACTTGCCTCCATATTGCTCCTCTTAAGCATCCGTCTTCACTTTAAAGTTTATTTCATCTTTACAAATTCTCACAAGCAAAGGAAAACTGTGCTCATTTTAAAACGAAACGTGTTTATTTTGTAGTGTATTTATTTATTATGTTTTATTACACGGATTAATAATCATCATGATACCTGCACGTAAACTTTATTACCTCAGTTATTTTAATAGCCTTCAACTATTTTTGGGAGTGCACCAGGCTGGAACTATATCCTAAGATAGCATCATGGGGACTCATTTTGGGATCATGTGGGAGTTCACATTTCCCGGCCCCAGACCACAGCTCAAAAAAGATATTCCTCTGTGAATATTATTGTATCAGTCATAGGAAGCTGTCAATAATTAGATAAATTTGGACTGTAGAAATAATGAAAAATGTTTCATTATTATATGATGCATTATTTTGCACTTTATATTGAAAGTATAATTCACAGTGAATTATTCACTTAAAGGAACATTACATAATTGGTTTTTGCTAACAAAACAGTTGCTGGCAGTGTAAGCACTTTATGTAATCCAACATATACATAAACTGACAAACCTGTAGAAGTTTGAGATCGATCGGCCATCTGGTTCACGAGAGAATAGTGAAAAACATAATTTTGCATTGCATCGGTGCCAAAAATGAAAATGAATAAAACGCTCACTGAGCGATTAACTCCAAACCAAAGTTACATTATTTATTTCTCATCAAATGAGACATTTCAGACAGAAATATTTCAAGGGATGTTTTCTACTATCATCATCATTAGACCATTTAAGTTTTATGTAAATCTGTGATCTTCACGATTTTTGTTTCTTACCAATTCTGTTATGTTCCTTTATTTAAAAACTAAAACAGCAATAATTAAAATCTGGAACAAGTTGTCAGATATGTTGGATACTGTTATTCCTCCATGGTTAGAACCAAAACAAAAATCAAGGCCTGACTACACTATAAATTTGACTAACTTTTTTTTTATCACCCTTTTCACATCAGAAAATTAGATCAATGCCAAATAATGTGACTGTATGGCCTGACAACTACAAAACGTTCAAATTTCTTTCAACAGTCAAAGTTCAAAGGAATGTTTTTTGTGGTTTTCTCCATATTTTTCACAGGAAGTGCACCACAGGGATAGATTAATGCATGAAGCCACTATAGTCACAGTGTTGCAAGAAACGATGGCTTCTGGTTCAGAATTGTGGTACATGTAAGTCAATGGAGGGTTGGCCCTTTCAGGTTGTATTGAATGGGAAATTATCGCATGAATGCATCACCAAATTAACAACCTATAAAAGATATTTTAACCCACGGGTATTATTTCACAATGATCATTGGCTATCACAACAACCTACATGCAAGTCCCATGAGTTGTAATTTTTCTTTATAACAAAACTCATACAAAATACATAGTTGTGAATACTCATTATCAATGACAAACTTTCAAAATGCAATGTCAAATGAGTAGTTTAAGCGTCTAAGCATTTGTAGTAATTGTTCCTTGTACTTTACAAACAAATGAACTGTTTATGATTGATGTCAGCATCCTGTCAAATACTATGGCTGATTAGGTCGTCAGACGCCACCAAGATAGCTAGCATCATGGGACAACTGGCCACTATTTCTGAAGACATATGTACATCAGCATTGTAATTTTACAGTCCAATCGTAATTGTCAGCTGCCAGACAGGTCAATCTATGACCTTATGCAAATGAGAAGGGGCTGCCTGCCTGTGAGTCATCTGGGAACCATGTGACCTCAGTCAAGGTGTTCATTGGGACTAATGTAATATTGCAGGTAACCACAACAAAACAAAAAAACTACGCACAGGACATCTGTGGATTTCTAACGCTATCCAATCGATCCACATTCCGATTGTGACTACAGTGTGGCATGAAAATCGACAGACTACATCCGAGTTGTATCTCCTATCAATTATCTAATTTTAGAAAAATAATGTACATGTGTAACATCACAGGTAAACAATTAACATTCATTATGAATCATATGCCAGTTACTTTCTAAATATACCTGGTTCAGACATCATCAAAGACAGACCATAGGGCTACATGTATGTACCTGATTTGAAGAGTGCACGGAAATCTTCATTTGTTATTGTCCTCTTCCATATTATTTGCATGGTACACGCTCCTCAATGTAAATGTGAATGAAAACTAAGGGTTTCACTTGCAAATGTTTTACAACAAGTTTGTGGAAAGCGTGTACATCTTTGTAATTGTTGCACAAATAAATGTAAGGGGTATTGTGAAATTTTGTAAAAAACATGCACAAAGTAGAAGGATTAATCCCCAATCCAACTTCAGGGTCAGTAATAAACTAACCTTTCAAACTGAAAGCTTGACAATTGAAAACATAGAAATTTGTTTGAACTCACCCCCATAAAAGATGTTGGGTTGCGTGAAAATGTAACTACTGTAACAGACCTTCGTTTATAGAAATAGAAGGAGCTCTTTTAATCGCTCTCCTGAGAATACTCAGGAGCTCAATTTGAGCTCCTAAAAAATCACTCTTCTTAGATTGTCCAGGAGCTCAATTTGTTTGACTAGCATACTCAGTTTATGATTACTAAAATGGTCAGGTCGGATCGGACTCGGACCGGACGTACACAAATAAAATTTACAGACAAAATAAAATAAAACAACCCCGATCCCACTCCCGTGTGAAAAAATACCACACGATTTTAAGGTTTTATGTTTAATGTTTCCTTTTTTCTAAAATGTTTTCACATTTGATATAAAGCATTAGAAAATACACAATCTTGAGATTGCCAACAGATGTTGATTGAGCTACGTACACCGACGGTATGTGCTTCGCCCTCGCATTTGCGCCGCCTGGAAATGCGCTAAAACTCCCACGTGACACGTCGAGTCTTGTCTCAATGCGTTTATTGCTGGTTCGCGTAGATTTTACCAACAGAGGGCGTTTAATACCACGCTAGTGCATCGTTCCAAAGCGACCTCTAGCGTTCAATGTTTCTTTTATTTATTGTCGCACGCAAAGTAACAACGGCTGGCGTGAAATCTGCTTTTGTGTTATAAATAAAATACACCGTAATGATCGAGGAGCGCTGTCGGTCGCGCACCTGAAAACAGCCCCAGGAGCGCGAGCGCGATCCCACTCCTCAAAAACGAAGGTCTGCTGTAACTAATTAGTAAATTTACTATATAGTGGCACTTGTAAACTTAAACAAGCAGATTCTAAACTGAGATAAACAAGGTGTTTTCTTGGAATATAATGAAAAAAAATCATTAAAAAATGCAAATCAGAAAATGAAAAGACAAGAGTATGCTACACTGGAGCACAGACCAGTGTAGCATTGAGCCAATGAACTCGCCATTTAATAAGTCAGACTGAATTCTGTTTTTGAAATGATTGATTAATTCCTTGCTCTGTATTGTCTTTTATCTTGAGAAAGAATTTATGTTCAAATGTTGACTTTAAGTCTGATTAATCTTCTCTCAGTGATTGTTCAACTACATAAAGCTTTATTAAAATGTGTAGAACCATCCTTCTCATTTTGATTCATAAACAAAATTATTCTGGTGCAGTAAAAGATTTTGATACAGCCCTGCAGTTGAGTCTTGTGGATTTTCCCACAAAAATTCTAACCATGGTCCAATCTTTAGCAATGCACAGAGTGGTGTTTTTACACCAAGCAGTTTTACAAAGAATGTGAAGGTCTTTTTTCTAATGTATTAACCTTTGTAGATCCTGACCAAAGCCACTCCCAAACAGTGGATATTATATAACACTGTGTAATCTCTCAACACAACAAGCTGCATTAGCATCATCCTTGGGTATTACTGAAAGAAAACAAGGTGGGAATGTTTTTTTTTTTTTGGGGGGGGGCATTTAAACCATTTGAAATTTGCCTGAAATGGTGATATATTTGGGGTGAATTTTGATTTACTTAGGCCTAATTTTGTTCAAATGATTTAACTTAGAGAAACTGTTTGTTGGTGGTGAGTTTTGATTGCACAATACCAAATTGGCAATTTTAAGTGAAAGCGAATCTGTTCAAATCTGTTACAGTAACAATTTGTTTGAATCCATTTTACAAAATTAAAGTTGTTTATGTCCATTCCCACCAACTACATAACAATAAGTACTTTGTTTGACTTCATATAAATGTTACATCATTAATGTACCCTCATATTTATTGTTTGTTTTGAAAAAAACTGACAACCTAGGAAAAACAACATGTTATTAGGCATGGTGCTTCACTGTTATTTCATAGGTCAGTCATCCAGACCAGCTCCACAGGATAAAAAAGACTTTATGTCTGCTTCACCTGAACGGACACTGTTGGTTGATTGCATGACCAATCAGACAACTACATGTACATGGCACATATGTTTAAAAACTAGGCTGGGAATGAGGTTTAGAAATTCACAGGTATGTGGATCTGCAGATTACCAATTTTCTGAAACTGAAATTGTTTGAAAATCAGACTTTTTAATCAACATCACCTTGGATTGATTTTTTTTTCACAATAAGCTAGTGTGAAAGCCTCTTATTAATAGTCTTTGAAAATGAATGTAAGACCATTGATACAATTAATATAAAATTGTAGTTGAAAAATGCTAAGTGATTTTTTTATTAACATTGAAAGTATGGGGTTATCACTCATAATCATTCATGAATTATACTGAAATATATTGTTGAAGCCTCATCATAAAACTAAATTATTATTTTCAGTGATTTTTTATCAGGAAGCCTACTTCAGTACTTCTTTCAAAGATGGAAATGCATGTATATGCAAAATTATTGTGCCTGAATAGCCCATTGATTAGAAACCAATAAAGTATGTAGACAAATTTGAATAGATCACGTGGAAGCGATTTTTACAAATATTTTTGGTGTCCATTTTAATGCGGTCAACAATGCGGTTGGTACCCGATGTGAATAAGAATAATATGGGTGGATTCATCACTCTTGATTAAAAAACTGTGACTATTTCAGCTGTCTTGACAAAATACCAAATGATATCTGTTTGAAAAAAATAGTGTTTCTCAAAATACATTTGTTTATTTGGTAAATCTTTGTTCTTGAATCATGTTTACTGTTGATAATTTTGGAGTTTGGACACACACTTGATAACAACAAACAGACATGCAATCGTCTCATGCTTTGTCTTTAAAAAAAGTAACAGTTTGGGTCACCTAACTACACATCTAACAATTTGGTTGTCCAATGGTTGATGTTGCTATGGTATGTGGGTGAGTTTGTGGGTGACAGTCCCCCAAAAAAATTAAAATCAGGCAAAACTATTTTGGAATTCTTTGCTTGGCTAGAACCTTTCAATGCATATTAGTCTGCTTAATATGGGACACAATCCAATTGGAAAACTTGTGACCTGGCTTAAATTTTCTCTGCATGGGTTAAGACAACTATCCTTGTACAAACCCTCCACCAAAGGGTGTGTTTTTCAAGATGATTTGCTCACTACCAATGTAGCGCACAGGAATGTCACCTTGATTGTTCCATTTAGTTTGGGCTGTTATTGGGCTGGCCTCCGCAAATGCAAAATGGGCTACACTGAAGGGAATTCCTTTGAAATAAGGTAAACATTTAGACTTTAAAAAGCTTTGCAGTCCAACTCTACATTTTATACAATTGAAGATTTGTACTGGTGGAAGGTATGTAGAGAGACTGGGACAGGCCTATGTGATGTAAAATTGCTCATTTGAATTACTTGCCTAATTCACACTTCACACAAAAGTAAATGAAAAGCTAGTTATGTGACGGAAACAATCAAGTACCAGCTGTTTTCTAAATGTGATGCAAATAAATTCACACCGCTTTCATGACTTGCGTAAGGTATGAACCTGGCCCTAGTTTAAATCATTTGCAAAGAGAATGCCCAACAGTATTCAATAATACAAACAACTTTCCATATCAAAGTCAAAATCTGACTCAAATCACATTGCATGTAAAGTTTGTTTTTGTTGAAAAAAATAATATTTCTAATGTAACTGTGCCCATGTGTGTGATATGCTGACCAGTGTTGATGTTGTTTTACATTTAATAAATAAACAATACAGTAGTTGACAATAACATTAAAATAATAAGCCTTGACTCTGTAAACGTAGGCGTAGACATGTTTGTGTGTCATGCAATATGTGCAGTGTCTGGTGAAACATTTGATTTGATGTCTTACTCTTAAAAGCAGTGGACACTATTGGTTAGTGTCAAAGACTAGTCTTCACAGTTGGTGCATCTCAACATATGCATAAAATAACAAACCTGTGAAAATTTGAGCTCAATCGGTTGTCGAAGTTGCGAGAACATAATGAAAGAAAAAACACCCTTGCCGCACCATGGTCACACGAAGTTGTGTGCTTTCAGATGCTTGATTTCAAGACCTCAAATTCTAAATCTGTGGTCTCGAAATCAAGTTCATGGAAAATTACTTCTTTCTCAAAAACTACGTCACTTCAGAGTGAGCCGTTTCTCACACTGTTTTCTACTGTCAACCTCTACCCATTACTCGTAATCAAGAAAGGTTTTATGATAATCATGATTTTACTGCCTTTATACAATTTATGTAGAAGAGAAATTGCATCGATCCATGAGGTAAAACCTTTGACCAATTGGAATGATTTTAATAATTCTAACAAACAAAATATAAATAAAGTTGAGTAAGTGAAGACTGTTTTTAGTTTTAAAAATAGTTCTCCCTTTCCTTTATCATCAAGTATAAATACTAATCCTCAATTCTCTTTAGTAATAAGGGTTGTTCACTGGGTCTGAGGGACAAAACTACTGACAACACTAGTTAATATTCTCACCTGTAATTCACACCATGCAACTGCTACACCGGTTTCTGTGTCAAGCCCCTTGTAGACTGTCTTGAATGAACCTCTACCAACTTCGATGTCATATTTCATGAAGCGTCCATCAGGTGATTTATCTATAGCCTTATCATCCTTCTCCACTTCTGTCACATCTAATGCCTCCTCCTCTCCCTGCTTAGCAATAGCAGTGACGTCTGCAGTTTCACTTGTAATTCCAATGGGGACAGTTTGAAAATTTTCCTTATTCAAATCATTTTCGACTTTCTCAATCCGAAAAAGGGTCTCATTTTTTACAACTTCATCCGGTTCACAGATAGTAACTGATTTTTGTCGTTTCATGTGGCTTAAATCATGTGCATCCATTTCTTCAGTTGTGTCTTTGTCGTTTGTTCTTGGTGGGGCTTGCGAGTCTGTAGGTGGGGCATCTTTGGGGGTGGCATTTATCCTAAATTCTTCTTTCGGGAGGACTGAGCTACTGTGACTTGACTGAGGGCGCGGATTCTTGGATTCTTCGTTTTGGTCACCATCAACAACTTTACACTGGCCATTGATGGTGGACAGATTAACACTAGCGCGGGACTTGTGTACTGAAGCACTAGCAGGGTGAGTCTCACCATTTATGTGTAGTACAGTGCGATGAACAAAACCTTCAGCTTCGACAGGTTCAACTGGTGATGGACCCCTTGAGCTATGTTTTGCTCGCTCACCGGGTGAGGCTATACCATTGGAAATAACCTGTCTCTTCACTACACCACCCTGTAAAGCGGTTTCTCCTCTTTTCTCTCTGTCACTCATAATGAAGGGCGACTTATCACACTTATTTCAGGACATACAAAATGTATTAACAGTTAAGTTATGGATGCAGTTGCAGAGTAGAAAACCAGAATCAAGTCTAGTTTCTGAAAGAGCATAAAATCTCTGCTGGTAATGGACAGAACCCCTTGTCTGATGACCACACAAAGTCAAACAGACTACAGCAATAATTTGCTCCCTGGATGCAAGTTTACAACCTTGTTCAACAGAACTTGTCCATGTAGTTCATACATATAGCAACAGCACAAGCCGTTTGCGCAAGAGCAACTCGGCTTTTGAGGTCGACACGTCCAGCATGTCAGCACACCCGTGCATTCGTTAACGGTATCCATATTGAGAAACGAATGGAACAAATGTTCATTTCAAAAAACTCAAATGTTTACACCGGCACAGAGAACAATTCTGTGAACTATCGTTTCAAACGATAAGGATACTTATCAATTATTCTGTACTCCAAATCACCGTACTCCTTCCATTCCTGCCATGGCTAACTCCACGATTCTTGTGCACGTCACATAATGCACTCCATTATTTTTTGTACGCATCCAGTGTGGTGAGCAGATGACTGTTGTTGTAGTGGGCTACGTATTTAGTCGACTAAAATTATTCCATTAAACTTCCGGGTTTTACAAAAACTTTGACTCACCAACCCACAGAAACGACTGCTGAAGTACTAACTAAAATATATACAAGCCTTCTGTCCTCAAAACACGCCTAAAAGACGTAGTTTAAGCGCTGAGAACAAATTATTTTCCTCCTCAGCTGCCAGCACGTCGTTGTTACTCCATGTTTCCAACCGATATCGGTGTTGTAAAAAATACACACAATCTCGCTCGCGTTTTTTCTGACTGCTTTTCATATTAGCGGAGGGATATTGTTTTTTAGAACAGACACTTTGTGTGTGTAAATATCAGTTCAGAGAGTGAAATGTTTGCTAATGTTTGCATATTCTTTTAGAAAATTAATATTTGTTCAACAAATGTATCTTGAAATGCAGAATAAATACCTTTTATTATTTACACAAAACGCTTTTGGATCTATTTTTCACTCAGGTCACCGCAAAATATAATTTACTGCGTTTTTATCGTCTGCGCGCGTGTGATGTGCTCATCTATCCAACTGGTACCCAGCAGGTGCATTATAAAAAATATACATTTGACTGGTCCCTGTGAGACTAATGTATTTTGTATGGCAAGTTATATACAAAATTTACTGCAATTCTCTGCACACGTCGTTCAGAGCTACGAAAAAGAAGGAATCACTGCGAATAATATTGGGTAATTATATGTGGTTTAAATGTACTTCAATGTAAATTTTATGGATCACTTCGAATGGAAGTTTTATTTTTCCCTTTGCATTTACAGATGTGTCGATGTCAGAACTGACATTTTTTACGATGTCGTGCATCTCGCGTCCGAATCTGCTTTGTAAATAAACTTGTCAAAGTCAATTGAGCTCTTTACAATGTTGTTTTTCCGCCGAAACTTGAGGGCGCTTGTGTTAATTGATTGGTTAATTTTATTGACAAAAAGGTGAATTAGTAAACAGTGGTATTTAAATCAGAGTCCATGCTCCATGGTTGCACTTGGCTCTTTTGCATGTCGTTTCTAAATGTGTCATGCCACAATTTGACTACCAAATATACTAATAAACTAGACATTGTCCCCATATTTATTTAGCATTATTGCCAAAAAGGCATTGGGCATTGAGAGTATAAAAAATGACCCCCCCTGTCCTGACCATGGAAGGTCTGACGATGGATGATGGAGGTAGAAATAGTCTGACTGGCACGACCATGCCTTTTGCCTTTGCCTGGTTGCTGAACTGCACAATAAAATATAAATAAAATATTATAATAACTATTAGATTTCAAACCAAGCAACAGGAATTAATTTATAGAAGCATAAATAGCCTGGTTTATTAACATTAATTTTTTTTAGCATGTTTTGTTGAAACTCAAGAATGCAGTCTTATTTTGTCTACGGTAACCGTTAGTCATGTTAGTTGCGATGCCGGGAGGAGGGTTTTGTTATCGCAACTAGGTAACCGTAACCCTCTACTCTATAATCGTATCTTGACGGATGCAGACTGAAGGGTTACAATTATTGCAACTTCAATAATCGGGCAGTTCTTGGTCATCGTGTCTTTCAGTCAAGAGAATCAATGGAGTTTATTCTATCCAAAATTAAACCGTGGGTCATCTTTTAATGATTTTTAAAAACGTTTACATTTTGTAAACATGATGCCAGCACAGTTTGTAAGAACTGTGTGAATGTTTAAAATATTTCTGTCTGAAATATACATGAAAAGAGAAAACTGTCCACTAAAACTTTGTTTATCTTTTTAATAAATGTCAATTGCCAACCAAAATGAGCTGAATCATTAAAAGAAACATGCACAATGATATTACTTGCGTGGGTTACATTCATTGTTGTAAAGGTCAACCAACTCTGCTCTACTCTTATTATTGAGCGAGAAATAAGACTTTGGCTGCAAACATTAGATACTAAATTTAATCACATCATTGGTCTTTAAAAGTTTTTAACATTTACTCTCCTGACTAGAACTTGGATACAGTAAGTTTGGATGGCCATTCATAAATACCTAAGACAGTTTATCCATTCTGATTGGTCGAGAGGGCATCCTTTGGGGGTGTTTGAACTGATGATATAACACCCGTTAAAAGTCTTCATACATAATAATAATAATAATGAACCATTTTTGTAGAGCGCATATATCACAATCACAGAGAAGTCCCTAGCGCTTAGAGATGAAAACACAAGAGAAGCAAAAGTTAATAGAGATGTGAAGTAAATACAAAAGCAAAATTTAGTTGATAGAGAAAGAAGTGCTGAAGGCTATTGCAAAAATAAATGGGCGTGACACGCGTCGCGAGCTTCTTCATTCCTATTGGTCGAGAGCACCGGCTGGAACACTTGTGCAACATAAAATACAAACCAGAATAGTTTAGGGATCCCATTCTATTTGCATGTTTACATTCTTTTCAGTACATTATCAATTGATGAGAATGTAAAAAAAAAATGGTTCATCTATTTGAAAGAACAATCTATGGATTTTTTTTGTCAAAATAGATGGAGTTTTTGGCTGTACCACACAGGGTTCTTGTCATTGCTCACCATGCATGCCATGTAGTTAACTGCAGACTCTATGGTTGTTTTGGCGTTGTTGTTTACTTTTACTCAAGAGTCTTTAACCCTGAAAATGATAGTAGTCTAACAGCCATTGAGTTAGAGCAGTATCGCAACCCCCTCCCCTTTCAATCTAAGGATGGAGGTAGAACAGACTAACCAGGCAGAGAACCATGCAGTGGCTGGGTTTCCTGCCCTTGCCAATACAGTTTTGCTAGCATTGAGCATGGAGGTTTACCTGCTTTTAATATAAATGATCGCCTCGTCCATTTTTGACCAATATCCCTTCCTTACTGTAAACATTTTGCCATAGCAGACTAATACTGAAAAAAATGCTGTGTCAAGTCTGAGCTGTTTCCTTGACCTCTATGTAATATGTACATCAAAACTCCTCAATTTGGATTGGCAGCTGGAATCATCATTCATGCAGTTGTTTGAACAATGCATTCTTATCAGGTTGCAGTTTGCTTCAATCATCAATTTGTATTTTGATCACCTTCAGTGACCTCGCTCAGTTCATCAGCGAGCCAGGGGACAAACATTGTATGGCCTGTGATAAAAATTAACATAAGCTTTCAAATAATGTAGGAATAGTCAGCCATACATTTGACTTCCCCACATATAAATTTTGACAAGCCTGTGTGACTTTAAGGCACTGGACACTATTGGTAATTACTCATAACAATTTTTAGCATAAAACTTAGTAATGTGCAAAGGAGAGCTGTTGATAGTATAAAATATTGTGAGAAACGGCTCTCTCTGAGTGTGCAGCTTTGAGAAAGAGGTAGTTTCTCACTCAAATATTAAAGACTTCAGCTGACGCATCTAAAAGCATTTATGGGTGTTTTTTCTTTCATTATTCTCTTGCAACTTTGATGACTAATTGAGTCAAAATTTCCACAGAATTGATACTAGCCGGTCAGACAAACACATGAGAAGCAAGTTTGACTAGCTAAGAGCACTCTCAACTTATTGTTTGTACTCTTGTCTTAGTGCTGAAATTGACTCAATGGATGCTAATGATATCGTGAGAGTGCGTATTCATAATTTGTACCGCAAATTCTTTTTTTGAAGGGGGGGGTTGGGGTGATAACCCTCACTTATGAATAAAAAAAATTGTTTGATGGCTGCTGATAATTAATAGAGCAGCTGGATACTGAGTAAATGCAATGAATTGAAATTTGATATTGAGTATAAAGAACATTAGATAAGTAAACACTTACAGTATTTTTGTATACACAAAACATACTAAAATGTACTCTCAAATATTTCAAACAAATTGCATTAAAAACTGTGTGAAACATAGAGATGACACAGTCTAATGGTGCGTGTGCATTGTTACCAGCAACCTAATTTTAAATTATGATTTTATTAATAATGATGTGAACCCATTGGAGTTTTAGATTTAAAAACTCTTCTTTAATTACAAGCTACATGGTTTGTGATTCAGCTACTCTCCTTATTTCACTCCCTAATGAATATCCAAGTGAGGGCAATGTGCTTTCAATCTTGTTTTAATTTTCGTCCAGCAATCTGCATGCATCCTGCACTTGTCCCACATCCTTACACTTGATCCTAATATGCGATCAGCCAGCAAGAGAATCCTTCAAACCACATCAATGTCTGTTTGCCTAATTTACATCCAAATGAAAGAGCAGCTTGTTTGTCGAAGAAAACAAAACTGCCTCCATCTTGATGAGATGCGGATAATAATACTTCATCCCCTTGCTGGCTCTCCAGTAACAAGATATATCAACTCAACACCTAATGACAGTTGGTTTCTTAAATTACAGAGAGATTGCCATGCCATGTATCTGTTATGAAAACCAGACGGCTATAGCATGCTGAGCATCATCAGTAATATCCATAATCCACTCCGTTATTAATAGTAACAAATTTATTGAGTTATTCTCCTATTATCATTCAATGGTTATAAAGATACTTTAATTGCACTCTCTGTTGTCGTAGAAATTATTCTAAACGAAATTTCCGACCACCTTACAATCGGATTTAACTCTGATAGGAGTGTGTTTTGGTTGGGATCAAACCATCGACATGATATGCTTAGTATTGATGCCATTTGTTCGCCAATACCTTTGGCTCGAGGATAAGTTACCACAAGACGAATAACAACCAGAGCCTTGAGACAAGACTGTGCTCATCAGGACAAACAGCGTGCGTGGGATGCGTTTGACAAGACTGCATTTACCTACTGAATGTCTAAAGTGGGATTATTGGAAACTGGAAACTGGCCTGTGCAAGGCGATACAATTCAAGTTGATCACAGCAGAGCCACAGTTTAAAACATCTCCTCTACAGTCATTGTGATATTACTACCTGCTTGGTCGTTTTCCTCACCATTCTTTATTAGGGCACTCATTACTAAAATGGAGTTAAGTGGTTTCAGATTTCTTCAATGAAATTCAGTGTGATAATAAACATTATTGAAAGAAGTGTCAAATATAAACTTGACATTTCAAATATTATCAGAAGTGTTTTGAAGTTTTTGGGGTTGTTTGTACTTTTGGAAAGTTGTCTACATATCTAGTTGTATTGAGTTTCACTTTAAACACCTTCGTTGCAAATCAAAGTTGCATTCTTCTGTGTTCTCTCTTTTCTTTATTTATGCACACGTTACGTTGCTGAGAATGTTTTTGTGATTGCATGTTTGTTGTGATGGCATATTTTTTTGCATACAATTTTTTTGTTAGTATATCTTATTTACATATTTTTTTTTTACACAGGTTCCACAGACAAGTGTTGAATCAGACAGTGCAAAATTGATTCAGACGTTGTCAAGCAGCGATGATCTGAGAAGTGCTAGGGACAGCGGCAACAACAGCAGCACTGCCAACCTACTCAACGATGCTGAACAAAATCCTTTCATCATCAGCGCCAACCATCCATCTGGTACTCCGAACATAACGTTCACTGATTCTCTACCTTCGACCAGTCGTCCTTGTCCTCAGTCAAGATCATTCATCAACAGCGGAAGATCTATGTCGATGATCGTTCATCCAGGCAGTGTGCGCAGAAACTATGAACCTGTACAACAGGAGATGGAAAACTGCACAAGTGTACCAACTACTCCCGTCCCATCGGTAAGCATCGCAAACATCACTTTGTAGCTGCCCGAGAATAATTTCATTTTAGAATTTATTTGTAAAGGCACTGGACACTTTTGATAATTACTCGAAATAATTATTAGCATAAAAACTTACTTGGTAACGAGCAATGGAGAGCTATTGATAGTAGAAAACATTGTTTGTGAGAAATGGCTCCTACATAGGTAACATAGTTTTTGAGAAAGAGGTAATTTCTAACTCAAATAATAAGAGACTTCACCTGGAGCCTTTTTTTAGGAATCTGAAAGCACATAAAGTAAGGCAACAAGGGTATTTTTCTTTTCTCTTGGAATTTCAATGACCTATTGAGTCCAAATGTTCACAGGTTTGTTATTTTATGCATATGTTGGGATTTACCAGTTGAGAAAACTGGTCTTTGACAGTAACCAAACGACTGTGCCTTTCAAAAAGTTATGTACATTGTCACTGCCAGCCTGGCATGGGAAAAATTTATGGTCCACAATGACCCACAGCTTTGAAAAATGCTGGAGAGAACCCTGGTTACAAATGTCTATTTACATGTTGGCCTATTGGATTGTAATTTTAATAACATGGTTTAATACAGAAATAATTGTTCATTCTTAAAAATGCAACGATGAAACTTCCCTTAAAAGCAAAGTGGACATTTGTAATTTTCCCTGGAGTGCAATAAGCATACTGAATACTGGTTCCAATTAGTCCAACGGGGCCAGACTAATTGCCCCACTTGCCTCAGTTTGGTTTCATTGATTTGAACAGGGAAAAAAAACCAAGATTGCCGCACCATCATAATGCGCATTAAATGCATGCATAACATTTATCACATCAGCATTAAACATTGATGTCGCTACATCACTCTAGTCAGAGCAATTAGTAAGAATGCATAATGTATCCAATGCATCATTGGGGGAAAACACAGCGGAGACCCGAGTCCAATTTCATAAAGTTGTTAAGCAGAAAATACTGCTGGCCAAATTTCCTTGCTTTGCAAAAATTGAGTGGGGCACCAGTCATAAAAGTGTCAACTTAATGTAATTGTGGCTGGTAACTGGTTCAGCTAAGCAATACTTTTATATGTGCTTAGCAAGTTTTTGGTACTAACAAATTGGGCCCAGCTCTCATGACCAGGTCCCGTCTAGTTGAACAGTCAATCAATCAAACCTAACAGAACTGAATGATCGGATCAATTTGCTAATAACTGTGTACTTAACGAATTGACCACAAACTTCTTCAGGGTCAAGTCACCCGCTGTCGCTGTAAAGTTTCTACATTTTGTGTTCTCTTTTTTTTTTTTTTTACACAGTATATTGATTCAGATTCATTATTTGTGTTGCCAGCCATTCTCTCTGTCCCAGTCTAAATTTATACCAACAAAATCAATACCAAGGTTTTTTTTGTCTTTTGTAAAAAGGTCCCGATCTACCAATCCATAATTATTCACATCGGACTCAGTACCAATGGGTAATGAGTTTAATTTGGATCGTTCCATTCACTGTGCAGGGTTGTATGTCACATACCTCAATACAAAAACAATCTGTGTTTTTGTAATCAAATACTATTTATATATTTATGTATCATTTTTAATACTAATTGCAATTATTGTTTTCATCATACATGTAAATTAATTTCATTTACAGTACACAGAAAACAAAATGTACTGTGTAAATAAAGAAAACAAATATTTGTTGTGTGTAAAATAAACATAATTTATTATTGTTTACGTGAGGCCAATTCATACGCATGACATACTTTCCTCCATTAAATCAAATACAAAATGTACAATTTCATGCCAGATAATCTGATTAGCCATCCAAATTATTCACTTGCGAACCAGCGGGCTGCACTAAGACACACCCACCCATAGGGTCCACACGCGGTAAATGGTAGCTGCAGCCGGGGGGGCTGGGACTATAGTAAATAGCAGTAAATGAAGACACAAAGCATATTGGACCAACCCTCATTCATATGCCTTCAACCTTTGTCCCGACACCAGTGGAAATTCTACTGCGTGTGCTTGACACTCGACAGCGCACACTGGAAGCACATTTTGGTTTGCAATTAAGACTTTACTTCTTGATGCATAAATGATATGCATATAAGGATCATCCCGAGCTTCTACTAGCTCCCAGTATTTTGGGGGTTCCTTAAGGACTATGATTATTATGAGAACGATGGATTCACAGTGAGCTGAAACAGTCTAAGCTAGCTGATGATTACACTGTGATTTCAAGGCTGGTATCTTCAGATGGCTACACAAGTGATGCTGATGGAGGTAGTAAAAGGACTTAACTCATCTTACATTGATCCTTTTTTTTTTTTTGCTTTGCATTCTTGCCTGCGTGTAGCTAAATGACAGCATATTTTATTTTTGCACAGCGCTTATTTAAATAATATCCAGCACAATGGCTAGAAATTGTATTAATATTCATAAATCAGACTGTGCTTGATCTTGATATTACATTGATGGTGCATGAATTATTAGAATTATGAGTTTGTTATAGTTAAAATTCAGCAGGTGTTATATGGTAGTTGTGTTATTCATCAATGTCATAATTGATAATTCACGTTTATAATAATAATATTCAGGTGAGATTTATAAGCAATATTGGTTGAAAAGGATTCAGAGTTCTATTAACAATAATTGTTTATTTTATATAATGCACAAAATTAATAAACATGAACACATTTTTAATCAAGATGCCGTCAGTCTTAATTTACTTTAAAAAATAAACATGGGCTTCACCTGAAATGAGTAAAACAGTGTTATTGAAAAGCAAGTAGGCCAAATAAATAAATAAAAACATGCATTTTGTTGGAAGGCTTCAAATAAAGCAACTAGCTTTTAAGGGAATTCTGATGAGATTAAAAAGAAAGGTATTGGAATATTGTTTGGTATTAATTAAGATGTTGAGCCCAATTTTTACTCTTTTGGGTTTTTATTTCACTAAACAAGAAAGGATTCTAATAGAAAGTACCTTCATAATGTTTTCCCTGGATTGAAGCAAGCTAATTTTTAAAATCTGATGTTTGTTTTTCTATTAACAAAGTGAATTGTGTGAATTGCCATACTTGTTGAACAGAGTGCAGAGCTCTGTTGTTTTATTTTATTTCATTTATTTAAAACAATCCGCACAATGACTGAAATTATATATAAACCCATTTTGTGTTATTTTATATCTTCAAATTCTTCAAAATAAATGCGCCAGAGCAAAGCTCAAACATTTGCCATATGGAGGGAATTAAAGTAATTTCACTGCGTTTCAAAGTTTGTTACTACTCCCCTATGCAATATTTATTTCCAGCAAGAATTTTGTTTCATCATAATCACGGACTTCAGCGCTATTTGTTCTTCCCACAGTATGCTAAGCAAATCACTGTGGTATTGGCAAGTGCCAGATTTGACCTCTCCATGTTGAGAATTATTTCCAAATGGTGCGACAAAAATTCAACACTTGCTTTAAAATGATTTTCTATCCATTAATAACACTGTCTCTCCTAAAAGCTTTTTGTAGTAGAGTTGTTCTAGTCTATGACTGTTTGTCTTTGTCAGATAACTTTAACAAGCTTGTGCAGCAATAATGCACATTTATTTGTTGGTCATTTTTATGAGAAGAAAATTAAAGTCCAGCCTAGAATTTCAGAGTATAACAAAAACAATTTGCATAAACTATCATTACCAGTTTCACAATCGACAAAATGCATGGAGAGTTGGATCTTGGCTTTTCTCAGAATGTCTGGTTCATCAAGAATTAAGTAGTAATTGTTTACAGTGCTCTTTCAAAGTTTAACAGTAAACAAGTAAACAATTACCATAAGGTGTAGATTTGATGTTTTCAGATTCAAAGAGAGTTTTAAAAGGGTGTATGCAACATTGGTCAAATTGAAAATTTAAAGAAGATTCATAGATTTGCACATAACTTAGGTACATGATATTAAAATGGTCAAATTGGAAATTGTCCGTTTTAAATTCACAAGTTAAGGAGATTAAATTTGTTCAGGTTTATGTCATGTTTATGTTGAGTCACACAAAGTGTGGATACTGGTGGCAATTATCAATGCTATCCCTCGATACTCATTGATTTCAAAACATTGACAAACATCTTGATTTCTGTCTGAAATTTCCACTTAGAATATTCTCCTTGAAAGCAACCTAGAGTTAATATCACCAACGCCAAGAAAAATAATCAGTCGAATACCAAATACATCTCATTTATTCTAACTCCTTGACACATGTGCAGTTGCTGCTGTATGAATTGCTAATATCCTGCTTTTATTGGCCACATAATCTGGATGTAGAGATGTCACTGCAAATGCCAGACTGCGTTCTTCAGAAAAATATATTGATGCATTTATTCATATATCTCTACTAATCATGTTTTTTAGTCTGACGTGCAGTGGATACGACAGTTGGCTCTCGGAATAATTCCGCCCAGATTTTATGTTAATGTTATTTTTCCTTCGAGTGGAATGTCGAAGCAATGGCTAGATGCTTAGTTGTAAGGGCAATAGTTTTGACTTAGTGAACATTTTATCAAATGTTTCAAAAAGGTTAATCCTTCAAAATGAGCAGATTGGTTTTTGCAATTTCAAATAATGCATCTGGGCAAAGGCACCAATGTATTTTCTCCTTGTGGAGGGCACCCTATGATGAAATCATAAATTTTCACTGGATCATTTCAAAGGCACCAAGGCAATGTCGAGGGGGCATGAAAGTAGAAAGTTTGAGGGTAAAGTTTCTTGATGAGGTACAAACACATTATTCAGTCAGGAACCTCCAGGGGCTTCACCAAGGACCCGCCTCTCTCTAAAAATAATCACCAAAATGGCCTTCTCCGAACACCATAGATGAATGAATCATTTTTTTTATTATAGTGAACTTTGCCTACTTGGGAATAAGTAAAAAGGCACTAAATACCACCTGGCAAGTTGCCGAAACTAAAAGTAAAGTTGGCATGAACCGTCTCAAGTACAGCCATAGAGACTTGTTAATAGCTTGTAGTGTTGACAGTTAATAATATTAAGATATTTAAGTCTTATAAAGCGCAGGTATCTACCAATAAGGTACTCAAGGCGCTTAGTATACACTTTTTTCAGAAAGATAGGATATTGAAATTATGAATTCTGAGACCCATTTATGTAGTGTTACGGCGCATTCAGCAGCCTCTGCCAGGAACACCAGGCGAACCCCTTCTCTTAGTCTCTTAGTGATAAGTGTCACTGGGATCTTTACGTGCATTACACAATGGCTTTACGTCCCAGCCAAAGGACGAAGCACTATTGGCTAAGTGTCTCGACTCTTGAACCCACACTCTGCTGATCAGAAACACCAGAGCTTGACACTTGCTGCATGACTTGATTTGAAAAAGTTAATATAAATAATTGATCCCCAACCTGTATACCAGCCAATAGGAAGGTCTTTGAATTGTTAACTTTGACGCTAGTTCTTTATGACATATCTGCCAAGTTACTGGTACAATAATTATGGGTTGACCTCTACGTTTGCTTTGGTTAACTTAATCACATGTTCTCTTTGTGCATCAAAGTTGGTACTGAACGGTTGTTTTGCAAGTTGGATAGGGGCTGTCATGGTTATACAAAAGTAGACAAACTTTCCTCTTAAGATGCGTACAAACAGACCCTTGGGAAGGAGATTGCGCTGAAACGCTACTAAAATCACACAACAGTTAATATAAGCAAATCCAAAAATGTTGCAAAAACAACACCCATAAAACATCATAAAAACAGGAGGCAAGGACAAGAATTTAAAAACCTAAACAAGACAAGGTCCCAAATGATCCCCAAAGCCCAACCTGAATGGACTCTAAAGTAAAACATAAATCTGGTACACTCCAACTTGGAGGGATCAAACGGACTGCAGCTTGGACCAATCCATTTCTAGATTTAAAAATGAATCATTTAGATTTAACTTGTCAATGCTTAGTTCTTCACGCAGGAATGACAACAGAGGAAACAATAAAGTTTTTTTACCTGCCCTTTAAAAAAAGTTAACAGTCTTTAAGCCAAGATAGCTGGTTACGGAAGCAGGAAGGTAGCGTAATTGTAATCAGACCCTGTGATAAACCAAATCCTGTTGAACATTCAATCCAAGGCATTGCCTTTTGTCAGGACTGTCATTTTGTAGAATCACTTCCCCCACTGACTTAGTGGCGGACAAAATTCTGATCATTGTGGGAGTATTCTGGTCGGAGCTGACTTATAGGCCCTGCCAATTGAACCACAAGTTCCTGCCATAACAAAGACTAAGAAAGAAAACAAATTCCTGAAGATTCTCAGAGCATGCTGGTTTGGAAAGACAGGCTTGAAAAGAAACCACAAGTTCCTGCCTCAATGAAGTTAAAATTCAAAAGAAAATTTGTGCAGAAGGTGATGAGAGGAGTATGGTTGAAACCTTAGCCTGGAAAAACCACAAATGTTACTTGAAATAAAACACTTGGATAAACAGATCGATCCGGTCGAAAAGGCATAAGAAAACAAACTTAACTGATAATATTTGTCCTGAAAAGGCACTGGACACCATTTTTAATTACTAAAACTTTAATTTTTAGCATTAACATGTATTGATCAAACTGTCCTAAGCCCAGGCTTTTTGGAAAGCCTCTGTTTAAACACCTTTTACATGAGGCAGCGAAGATTTCCCTTTACAGCAGAGCAAAATGCTCTACAAAATGTATATAAAGCTGGTACTCAAAATCACCATTTGCTACTCGGTATTATTAGCATTCAGTGTGCACAACAAAGTAAAAGTTCAGTGTATTTATTTTGCGATGCCAAATCATTCCCTGGGAGGTATAACATCAGATTTATTTCTTTATATTTTTCCTAGAATCCTGCTCCACGTGCTATAGACTACAACATATATGCAACAAAGAAGACTGTATGTGAGGGATTTCTTGCTGTCGCCTTGCTTATGGCCAATGCCTCCCAACTCAAGAGCCTTGTCAGCGTGGGCGAAGAGTTTCGATTCTTCCGCTTCGTCACCGCCCTCATCGTTATCTCCATCACGCTGCAGCTCATCACCGGTGTCTTCCTTCTCTTCCTCGGGCGCGACAATCTCAGCGATGTCTACCGTCAACGGCGTCTGGACCGCATCAACAACTGGACCACGGGGTTGGTGTTCACCATCGTGGTCATCAATATTTTCATCGCGGCGTTCGGCCTTCAGAGCTGATCTGTAGAGGAAGGCAATCGTGGCAGGAAGTCCATCAGAGTGGCAGGTTATAAGGCACGGGTATTTTTGTTTTACAGGGTTATCAATTATTAGATTTGGCTTCAGTTAATGACACAGTGACTTCTGTGTAGTCATTATGAAATTAGGGCACCTATGTAACCCTATCTCCCTTGGCAGTTGGTCAGAGAATCTCTTTTATATCCAGCTCAACTCGACATGACAACTTAATACTCAAACCTTTACACTTTAACCCCAAGCCAAGAATTTGCCTTCCTCAACCAACTGTGTACTGTTGAATCCATCAAAATCAATATAAACAAAACCAGTGAATGGTTTGATTTCTTTGCTTGTTATTCTACAACCTGGTATGAATATGCACGATGATATGTTTACTCATTCACCCTTTTCATAGGCCCTTTTCACATGAGAGCAATTTAACTGGGGTCTCTTGCTTTATTTTAGCATTGTCGTAACTTTTTATAAATTGCACTTTGTGTGAAAGGACTGTCCAAGTCCCTAGTGAAATTTTCTTCAACATGCTATTTTTGTCAGAGGTTCAGACCTATGTCCTCTGTACATAATTAGGCTGGTATGGTATTTTACCATCTAGATGCAGCAAGGCTAAAAGTGCATTACACCTCCCAGCACCATGTTCATGTTGCCACTGTGCTTGAGGGTGTTTTTTTCAGTAGGCAATTCCTTAATGCGCGGACATCACTTAAACTCTATGACAATGATCAGAAATGCATGTCGTAATTGATTGAAAAGCGTGTTATTTCACAGCCAGTTTGGTTCCTTGGTTAGTAAATGGCATGTGCATAATCCCTGCTCTGTAGTTTAATTTGATAGAATCTATTCATCTTTGTAAAGCACCTTCAACAATAAGGTGTGGCATATGTGGATGGTTGACATCAAGTCACACTGTTCTCCTTGAGAGGCTGTGGGGGAAAGCTTTGCATACCTAGACATACTGTTGTCTGTTAAGGGTGTTGTCCAGATGGGTAAACTGACCAGAAAGGGAGACTCACTGACCCATGAAGAACCAGGGTCCTCCAACCAGGGCATTGCACTGAATCGGTCATGGGTGATTGAATACATAATTCTGGGAATCAACAAGTCCTTTGATGATGGGATAGAATTATTTTTTTTTATGGAAAGAGTATCAGGGTTTTTAAAAATAACAGTTAAGTAGTGCAGTTATTGTCCAGCACTCTTAATTGAATTCAGTGGGGTGTGACTTGTGTTGTTCATTCATCAGTTTAAAGCTCCAACCAAGGTTTATATACACCCTGCCTTGGATACTGCCTTGCTTTGTTGGTGAATCTCTGCAGAGCATAGAGCATAGAGTAAGGACACTAAAGGAAAGCCATAGAGCAAAGGCCTTCGGAAAAAAGTAGCTAAGCACAATCAAATGTTGCTTACCAGGATGAGGTTTACCAGCCAAACAACCATTTCAAATGTACATTGTGACTGGTATCCTTATCGTTTCTGCTGAAACAGATAATTGCCATGCAATATTTGTTGCTTAAGCACCTCTATGAAATTGGGCATAGTGCACACTGGTCCATCCACAGAAAACTCCATGGTAAATCTCTGTAGAGCTTGGGGACTCATATTCATTGATATCCTAAATTGGACAAATCCACATATCTATCTAAAAGGGGCAGATCTCAGAGAGTGTTTTATTGTTTTTTCTAAGGGCCAGAAAATAGCTTGGTCTGTCCGATGAGAACTCTTCATGCCTTAGACAAAAAAACCAAAAGGAAATGACCGATCACACTTTACTTGTGTACAGTGTTTTAAAGATTTCTATGGCACTGTTTTGAAAAGAAAAAGAGGAAATCCGCTGAACAGTTGCATACTTGTGTATTGAAAGAAACACTGATGCAACATGGAACAAAATCTGATGGAACAAAATCTGATTTTCACATATGTAGGCAGTGTATTAGTAAGCCTAAATCCTTTAAGCTAGCTCAAATGTTTACTATTTTGGAAGTGCTTTGTACTACTAAGTACTTGTGTAAAATCCTTGCAGATGAAAAAAAATACCACACAGACACAAAGGAAAGCTTGTTTTGTCCATTCCATCCCTTGCTTACATGTATATCCTTCCGTCCAGCCCAACGTTAAAGGCCCCTGGATGGTCTGGTACCCAAGATTAACTAATAGTGGACCCTGTTCATCTGTGACCTTAATTAATCTGTCTCCAGTCCTACTTGGGTACTCTGACTGTAGCTTTAAATACTTTTCCATATTGTTGATCTAGCTTGGTTGATTTTTGGATTTGATTTTTATAGTTTGGGCCTTGAGAGAAAGTTATCCTCGGACCATATCAGAATTACGTAGTACTTATACATTGAAGTTGTTTTCAAAAAAATCTGTCTGTTTTAGTGTGTAATCGATAAATTTTATTCAATTTGTTAAATAATTTTAGAAAGTTATTTATTGAGTCTATGTAATTATTATGTAGTATTTAATACACCTATATTATATTTTTTACATGATTTTTCTTGTATTTGTAATATGTACTGAGATATGTGTGACTAGAGTTTTGGAGTTACAAGCAATGGTTTTCTAACAACAGTTCTGTAGCCTAATTATGCCAATCTGACAGTATTAGGATGGATCCAAATACAAACAACTCAACAAACACTATGTATTTGTACATGATAACGTTTGAAACTAAAACACTTTTTTAAATAATATTTTCAGTCTGATTTATGTTTATCAACATTTTGTTCATTTAAAGGCAGTGGACACTATTCTCAAAATAATTTTAAGCATAAAACCTTTCTTGGTGACCAGTAATGGGGAGAGGTTGATGGTATAAAACGTTGTGAGAAATGGCTCCCTCTGAAGTGCCATAGTTTTCGAGAGAGAAGAAATTTTCCACGAATTTGATTTCGAGACCTCAAGTTTAGATCTTTCATTATTATCTTGGAAGTTCGATGACCGATTGAGCTCAAATTTTCACAGGTTTGTTATTTTATGCATATGTTGAGATACAACAAGTGAGAAGACTGGTCTTTGACAATTACCTATAGTGTCCACTGCCTTTAATGAAGGTACTGCTTCACTGGATCTAGCAATGCCCTTGATATTAATAGAATGTTTACAGGCAAGGTTTAGATTTCATTGAAGGTAAAAATATTACTTGGAGAAGTAACGTATCCAAAGTCCTAAACCTAATTGGAAGTTGAGAACTCACAAAGTGGAAGTGAATGCAAAGAAACCAAAAAAAGAGAAGGTTTTTTTAAAACGTGGCTCAAATTAAACATGAGGAAAACCTCAGTTGAATAACACACTGCCATTTCCCATATAGACAAGCACACTTATCCGAACCATTCTTTTCTTCTAATCACAAACAGCAATTATCCACTTTTGGGGGGATCGGCTTGTTTTGAAGTTGAACCGTTACTTTCTGAACTACTTTTGATCGCAACACGCTGGTATCAGAAGTTCATAAAGGTCACGCGGTGCTGTTAGTCTCAGGGGGGCGTGATGACACCGTGTGACCCACTAGGCAACCAATGTTAAGGGACATGTTATTCAATGTGTCATATCCTCACACACTCGTGCTACCAACTACTACCCTTGCCACCTGCACCAATCAATGGGGGTATAAGGATGGCACTTGCTGGGTTATGTCACGGGACAAAGAAAATTACTCAATGAAATTTGCCTGACACCCACTATCAGCACAGGAAATACGGGGGTGGGTTCGGTTTGACCAAATTATTAGAGTGGAGAATTAAGGCTTAGGTCTGAACTACAGTTGGCTCTTGTAATAAAAAGCACTGTTAACAAGAGGTTCTGCTTATAAAGAGTACACTCTAAAGTACAGAATCTCATTTCTGCTGTAGGTTTCTTTGTTTTGCTGTCCTCTTATAACAATGTTCCTCTCTATAAGAGGTGGTTTGACCAGTCCCAGGGATCTTGTTATAACGCGAGTAGACTGTACATGTAACTGCTTCGGCTGTGGCTATATGCAGATTGCTGAAAAGCCCTGTTGCTGTAGTTAACAGGCATAGCCGTAGCCAAGTGGCTTCATTCGTACGCAATGGTGTATTGAATAGTACAGATTCAACAAGGGCTGGGTAGCATCATGGAATACTAAATAAGGAAGTGGGAAGAACTGAAAACAAGATTTGTGCTGTCATGAGTTTACAAGTCTTGTTTACTGACTGAGTGTTTAGGTTGTCACACACGCTACACAATTTCCTTGATAATAGTTTTAACTAAATTCTCCTCACCAACTTAACGACCTAGTTATACAGCCATCATAAGTCAAAAACCATATTGCAATAGGCACCGGATAACCTGACCTACTGACTGTAAAAAATCTGTCACTAATTTGTTTTTATGGCTGGCCTCAAAAAAACTGCTACCATAACTGGTGTGACCTGACACAAGAAACAGAGTGGCGCAGTAAAAATTAATCGCCCAATGTTTCAACCACGATAGTTGTTGAGAGTTTTATTTATTTAGTATACTGAACAAGAGTACCAAAGAAAGTTAAATATTTGCATTGCTATTAACGTCATCAAAAAGCTAACAACACCAGTACTGTGAACATTATTTGTAAAGATGCGATGCATGCACTACACTGTACGTAGAAAGTTCATGAAATTGTAAGTTGCATGCGTGTATGGACTGCCAAGACGAAAATGATAGTGAAGTTCAAATATGATTTTGTGCAATATTTATAGTCATTTTTAGATAAGAATGAAGTTTTGAAGCATGGAGGGTGTTATCTAGTGGAGGCATGATCACGGATATACATGTAGTCATATTTTTAGAAATAGAAACCTAAATGAGAAGTGCATGCAACAGATGTGATTATAAACGGTCATGGGTATTGTGAAATGTTAAGTTGTATTGTACATGAGAAAATAGAATAAGCTGTTGCAAACACAAACTAACCAAAAGGACCTATGGTTTAAATGCAATTTGTGGAGGCCTGATGTTTCCACCCTAGCAGAGTCTTTCTTGAACCTTCGAGAAAGACTCTACTAGGGTCGAAACGTCAGGCATTCCACTATTTTTTGTATAACGATAAGGAAATAGGTGTAAATAAAGGACAAGATACTTTATGAGTTGACCCAAGCTAGAGATGGTAAATAATAGTGTAATTCCATATTTTCAAATTTAGAAATTGACCAAAATTACCATTGTTGGTGTGAACTGTAAGTTAAGTATACTGGGAAACTGACTGTGTGAACAAAGACAAATTTAGAGGAGAATTCTGAATCATTCACAGTTTTCTTGCACGGACAGGAAACTTATAAAATTATTTATGCAGTCTGAAATTGAGGCCTTTACTTGCTAGAATAAAGTATCTTAATGTGTATTCAGCAGCTAAAGCAGATTTTGTAAAATCAGTATATTTTATATAGTACTAGTGGAAATTTCCCCTTTTTTCACCCAAACGAAGGATTTTTATAATTAGAGACCAAAGATTGAAAACTGAAATGAATGTGCTTCTTTTTGAAAGAAGTTCTTTTTTTTGCGTCCAAAATTAGGAAGAATTTAGAGATAATGTAAACAAAGCCAACGATGTGGAATTTAGAGTATTTATTTTACATCTTAAAGTGACGTTATCTTGCGGAAACGAGGTTTTATCTTTTTTCTCTTTTTACTAAAAGTTACATCATTGGTACACAAAGCTAAGCTCAAAACAAACAGCTACGGCTTTTGCCATTACAGCCATAGATATTTCAGCCATAGCCGAAGACAGTAACTCAAACATGGGGTTAGTATACATGTACAATGCTTACAACAAAACTGGTGTCTGTTTATTTATTGAAATTTGTATCAAATCTGTCTTCAATCCAGAGCTGTACAATTTTAATTTAGATCATTAGTGTGCTACCACCATGGTCTATCCCCTTTGTCAAGCAATGTTCATCCATCTCATATTCATTAGGGGCCAGACTGGTTCTCCCTCCCAGCCTCGGTTTGGACAACATTGGCTTATAATCCGTTTGCTTGTTAGATTCGAATAATGTCTGGTAGAATGGTACAATGACTTGCTTGGTCACTATGTATTGCTTACATTTGAATTCTCCGGCTATTGGACTATTGAGACAGTTGTTGTGTCAAATGGTTCGGCCTGTGGTTTGGGGCAAGCCCTTGCATACATTAACAATCTCCACT
Source organism: Asterias amurensis (assembly GCF_032118995.1). Taxonomy (NCBI): domain Eukaryota; kingdom Metazoa; phylum Echinodermata; class Asteroidea; order Forcipulatida; family Asteriidae; genus Asterias; species Asterias amurensis. The sequence goes on from NC_092649.1 coordinate 27,765,216, forward strand.
GGTACCATTTATGCCATATAGACACATCCATTCAGAACTGTAACGTAAGGTTAATCACGGTCTTTTACGTTCCCGAAAAGCTTGCTCCTAATCAGGTGACATAGCAACTGTATTGATAGTCAAATTTAAGTGGTGACTTATGATCAAGCATGTCATTGTACCAGACAATATTCAAATCTAACATGCAAATGGCTTATCAAACGAGAGGAAAGTAATACGGTTGTACTAAAGAATGTACAAATAGAACCAAGAGAATGATGATCCAACAAAAAAGTCCCGCAGAAGAGAAATTGTTCACACTGCGTTCTTCAGGTTTTATTTTTTTAGAATTTAGTTCCTTTTTAGTAACAATTTACACAGTATTAATCTTAGACCACCAACCCACACAGCCAGCCAGCCAGCCACGCTTTGCAATCCTTCCAGCTAATGAAAAAAAAATGTATTTTTTAAATATTAAAACTTGCCGTTGTAAAATAAATTTTTGAATGTTGTGCCATTGATTGACGTTGTTAGCATTAACTACTCAGTAAATCATATGATGTGATTCGTACATGTCATTATTTTGGTCTCTAAATTTCTGTAATACTTGTATTTTTATGTGCATGGAAAAATTGATTTTAAGTGAAGTTCATGTATGATGTGGTATTTGTGACATGAGAGTTTTTAAGACTAGTTATTACTGATTTACAATGGGGGGGGGGGGGGGCGAACAACCAGGGGCAACCACTCTCCAGAAGTTGTCAGACTTTCAAGCCTTGGTTGCCAAATGATTAATGTTAAATCATGCAGATGAAACCGTATGTCTTTGTTTGTTGACCAAATCATTGTTTTTCCTTCATGCGCGCTTATTTGTATAAAAGAAAAAGGGTTTGTTGCTTTCAACAGTATTGAATACAGTGGGGTTCTGCTTTATCGGCACAATAGTCGGTCTTCAAATAATGGAGAATATTGGTGAGGTGGCAAACTTTATACCATGCATCCTCCGCCAAAAAAATGCCTTTGCTACGCCCCTAGTCTACAATATCAGTAGTGCATGTAATTAAATGTACATAATATGGATTATTTGTGGCTTGCTAAGTTGTAGAATATTTATTAGATAACAATCATCTTGGTTTCACTTAACACACAAATCAATAAGAACCGAAAATGACAACCTCATTTTCAGTGGTGTACAATATCGTGGCGACATTTCTTCCCCCAGCGTTGTATGAATTTGGGAGAACAAAACTCCATAGATTGTCTATGGACATGCACTTTAAAAACAATCTTAGAACTGCCATTGAATTGTTCCTCTAACACTCTTTTAGTTACTTTTATTAACTTATTTATGAAAGAGTACACACTTTTTGCATTGATTTAATACTTGAATATAGATAAAGAGATAAGCGTTCACACGAGGAGCAAGCAGGCTGTTTGTTTGTTTCCATGCTAAAGGTCATAAAAAATGTGTAATATTTTATTGATTTGGAGTTTAATTGTTTTTCAACAATTGTAGATGACTCACACCCTTGTGCCATCTGCTTTTTATGTACCGTTTGTTTGTTTATTTGTTTTTATATATGATTTGACACAGTGTGTTGAAAGTAGTGTTGAATCATTTGGATAGCTGTTCGATGCTAAATTATTAAACTGTCATTTTAGTCACGTCCGAGCATTCTCACAGTACAGATAACTTGAAGGCTTGCCCGTTTACTTTTCAAAGATTAATTGTATATTTTATTTATTTTAATATCAATTTGATAGAAAAGTTATCATTGTTATTTCAATTGAGATGTTTTTAAAGGTATTTATGGTTGTCAGATTAAATAGAAATTGCTTGAATAAATTATAAAATAACAATTTGAAACAAAAGAATAGTTTGTTCTGTCTAATTTCCTGATATTTTGGTGTTGAACAAAGAAAAGTTTACTACAGCGGGACTTAAACTGTGACCTCCGGATTATAATGTGCCAGGGCTATACTAACTGAGCTATGTAGCCCTAATGTAGCAGTCTCCCGGGGGAGTTCCGGGGGGTCGATAAGAATATGTGTCTATAATTTTTAATGTTTCAAAAATCAAAAGAATACACATGAAATTTGAAGTATATTGATGGTACATTTATTCCCTCTATGGTATTTTTTGTTTGTTTTACATATCCATGCATCTGATTTGGTATAACAAAATAAATTAGATCAAAATAATAATCACAAATAAATTTTACAAGTATTTACAACATGACACAGGTGCTGTAACACTATTTGTATAACCCCGTGCTAATGTTGAGACAAAAACACGCTGATTTTGAGACAAAACAAAACCTCAAATAGTAACAATATTGTGCAATTCATAACCCATCAAATTATAAACAAATTTGCACAGGTTCAACTTGCACTCATTTTCCAAAAATCTATTTGCTACATATCAACTGAAACCCCATGTTTAACTTCTTGTCTGTATTAAGTGAACAAAATTAATAGCACCAGAGAAATATAAATTACTTGTTGGATATTATCATATGTTACATCATTTCATTTACAATTTATCAGTTTTACAAAAAAAAATACTATTTTTTATTGGTACAGCATATCAACAATGGCTCTTACTGGACATTAACTATGCACAACAGGGGAAATGCTCACAAGTTATACACTATTGTTGGATAGCATATGGAGTAGTAATCTGGCAAAACCTCAGGAAGTTTGAGTACTTAATGGCCTGCTTATTGAGAAAATATTTTCATAGAATTTCTAATTCACAATGTGTGGGTTCTTGTTTGGGGGATTGTTTTGTTTTCCCTTGTGGGGGGGGGGTCAAACCTATTACAGCAGGGCCATGCCACATGAACTTTGCATTACATTTATCACTGAAATCTAAAAGCTACTTGATGCAAATTGATGAAAGTAATGAAATGTTACTCTACCGGTTATCTACCAATGTTTTCCGTTTAAAACCATAACCCATGAGATTTTGTACACAGAGTGACCACAAAACCTTTAGTTCTAGTTCGTTTTCCACCATGCACAGTTTCATATCCTCCTTTATTGTTTACATATCGAGCAACCAATCATTAGGAAAAACAGAGTTCAGATACCATCGGTTAAAGGCACTGGACACTATTGGTAATTACTCAAAATAATTGTTAGCATAACACTAACTTGGTTAAAAACATTGTGAGAAACGGCTCCCTCTGAAGTAACATAGTTTTTGAGAAGGAAGTAATTCGAAGTAAGTAAATTCGAGACCTCTGCTGAGATCTCGAATTCTAGGCATCTGAAAGCACAAAACTTGTGCGACAAGGGTGTTTTTTCAACATTATTCTTTCGCAATTTTGAAAACCAATTGAGCTCAAATTTCCACAGGTTTGTTAATTTTATGCATAAGTTGAGATACACCAAGTGAGAAGACTGGTCTTTGACAATTACCAAAGGTGTCCAGTGCCTTTAGTGCTTTTGGCATAACCCTGATCCGATTCCTTCAATATACAACATGACCTTGAACTTGGTGGTCAGTCTACTAATATGCAAATTCTTAATTTGCCAATGGTGACTGACATTTAGCTGGTAACCACTCAATCCACACCACATAGTGGCCTCCACCTACATGAATACCAGCCACTACTAGCCTACTACTATGTAAATCCTTAGTCTTGGTTCAAGAGGTTTTTAATTTGTAAAGTTTCACAATCCAATGCACAGTCATTACATGCACCAGCGAGCTGCATTAAAACAACATCTTGTGGCTTAATATCTGATTCAAGGCAATGACAATGCCATGATGGGAAAAAGTAAGGCTCAACAGTTTCACTGTCAGGCAAACACATTAGTCTCATCTTCGTGGGTGGTTTAATTCCAAGCATGGTAACAGTTCAGCTAACTGAACTGCTTCAAATTTGTGCTTGGAGGTGCACAAATAAATAAATAAATAAATATATAAATAATGAACGATTTTGAATTGTCAAAGATATTTTGACTTAAATGCAACCTTTGTTTGGACAACTTAAAGTATAATGCAGAAACTATTTGATACTTTATCTTCTTGTCTTGGGTTGTTTTTTGGTTGTTTTTTTGGGGGTTTTTTTTGGGGGGGGGGCCGGGGGTAACCTTAAATATAGGATGATGTATAGTTGATATGATGGTTGCGAATAAACTCGCATGATTATTTGCGAAAAACAGCTGACAATTAACTTCCCTAAGTGCAGTGTATATGCATATATCATGTTCACAGAAAAGAGAAAATGAAACCGTGCTTTCAGTAGGATACAGTTAAGCACAATATTTGTTGAACAACTCAATATAAAAAACATGTAGTGTAATGAAAATATCAAGAATAAGCGTCACAGATTCAGGATTCATGAGGAAATAAAGTTGCTCATCACTGGTTAACCAGAAACAAAACAATTGGGGATGACTAGCAAAGTTTTTAGATTAGATATCCACTGCTTTCTGTTTGTTTTGTAACTTAATTAAACTCCATGGTAAAAATATCCAAAAGCTTTCTCTTTTGTTCAGTTTGGACAGAAAAGTGATCAGTTTCGTGGAAAACTTTATAAAAGTATTTTGTATTTATTACATATGTACTTTTTCAAGACCCTCCAAGTGCCTTACAATATTACTCCCTCTGTTCAGAGGCCCTAAGCTTTCCTAAAAACTATCTTGACTCCTTAGGAGTATGCAGCACCGGAAACCAAATGGGCATGTGTGTTGATAGTCATTTTACATCAATAACTTCTCACACATTTACTGCCAGAAGATGAGAACAAAGCAATTGCAGTTAAATGGCTTGCCCAAGGACACAATTCCTGTGACAGGGATTTGAACCCATACCTTTGACTTGGCCGCCAGAACTAGGGTTCAATGCGTTCGGCCACAACATTCTATAACAAGAAGCCAATAAATAGAAACATCCCAAACGTAGGTGGCAGCAGACAGACAAGGTAACTTTCAATCATTCTGAGCAAGCGCACATTTCCATAACAATGGAGACTGCCCACACCTAGCATATCTCCAAAAGTCTCCTGTTGTCAAGATTTACAAAAGTCATTGCCTTGGTGCCCATTAAAATGAAAATAACCATTGACCAGAGAATTGCCAACCATTAGATGTTTTATGTTGCACCCAAACACAAAGCTAGACTTGAAATCAAGTCCTTAATATTTACTGAGACTCTTGTAAATAACTGCTACGTGACGGTACTTGGTAAAAAACCTATAGGGCCTAGAGTACACTAGCTTAGACTAACATTGCTCCTTGACTCAAAGACTAACACAAAGCTCAACAATGCTGATTTTGTCACACATTTCCTTGACTGTGTAGGGAAACTTTCTCAAGCAATAAAACAAGACTCTTAATTACACCCTGATTAATTGATATGCAACCTGATAAATATAAAGTTTACCAACAACATAATATTGCACTGAAATGTTATGTAAAATCAGTCTTAAATGTCGATCAAAAAATAAAGTTGCCATCTTTGAAATTTCAGGAAAGACAAGTCTTTCAATTCCACAAAAATTAATTATGAAGGAATAGGTCACAAGATGGCGCTCTTCACATTTTATGGTGCATGCTTGATGTGAGTTTTAGGCCATGAACATTGTGGATTCAGCAGTGGCTACGGCTTCATCACTGACATGGCCTATTCTTCAGCCAGGAGCAAACTCGAGTGGGAATATTTAGTCGATCCGTGATTTACCACTCACCAGCATCGTACATGCGCAGTGACGCATTCACTCATAGGACTCATTTGAAAGTCTGAGGATTCCATTCCGCCTTTTCGCTATAGTGTCACTGTTTCCCTTTTGCGCCTTACACATGTTAGAATGGAGCAGGCTAGCGAGACCACAGGAGAAACCATGGTCCTGAGGCTGGTACCAATTGGTGGACCACAGTAGCCAACCAAGGGTCGACCAGCCTAGATTAGAGTCAAAACTGTCATCCTTTAGTTTACCATGGGCACATTCGAACCTGCTCACTGTTGGTGCTACTGCCAACAGAAATAACTGAAGCTGCTTGATTCGAACGAAGCCTTACTAAATGTTTTCCACTACAAATAGAACATAGACAATCCAAGAACAAGTAGAAAACAGCACTAGCCATAGCTGTAGTCGCTTGATTTAAACCCAGCCTTATTTTGTGGCAGACGTGCGTCTATGTCTACGCCTATGCCCCCTAAAGGAGAGAGCACTCGTGCCGCAACTTCCAAAATACGCAAATGCAGCCAGCTACCAACTGCCAAAATGTGTCCGACATTCGGCTGCACATTTGCAGTTGTAATTGATCGATGCATAAAGGACAAGTCTACTACATCATGACATTCAATAAACAACACTTCACATAAAACCAGTGAAAGACTAAACAAAATACTGAGACTGTTATTAAATAACAAAAATTAAGTTATGAAGTCTTTACAAAATACAATGAAACTTATTACAATTTCTTTATGTTTACTGTACAAAAAAATTGTTTTACATAATTACAAAAGGTTTCGAAAAAAAAGACATGACGATTACATTTAATCATGATTTATTTTATTTTTTTATGGCAGGACTTAAATACAAGCCAAGGAGGATTTAGTCACATTTCTCTGGTCCTGAACTTCTGAACGGCTAACAAAATGGCTCAAAAGCGCCAGCATGTTAGTACGGAGGTCGCAGGTTCAAATCCTGCCCCAGTAAATTTGTCTTTATTCAACCAAAAATTATCTGAAAGCTCTCCACAGCTTTTGGCCAGACCAGAGAAACCAAAATTCCAATCCTCACATGATGGTTTTGTATTCAATCCTACAGCATCATTAAACCATTAACTTTTATACATGAAAAGACATTTTCTTAAACAAGTCCATCATTATTAAACATAATACAGCAAAAACTATGGTGGATACTGAATTGCGCCCTCTACTGTCCATTCCACTTCAAGGAGTTAGGGCTAAGCCTGGGCCACTAATGTGACTCATGTCGAAGTCGCGACTGTTGATTGCTTAGTCGAGTCACGACTACCGTTATTCAACTACTTGATAAATCGTGCTGCCACGACTACTACAAAAATAGTCGGGACTAACTGCTTGATGAACCAACATTGATATCGACGACAACATAATTCACTTATGAAACACAACCAGACATCAGTGCTTCAATCTTTTCAGCACGAATGTTGCTATATTATGCCTGCAGCAAACAATATGCCACATTGCATCTTAGGAGTTAAAAGGAAGTCCCGACTAGTGTCGGAAGTCACAACTATTTTAGGCGCGACTAGTGGAGTAGTAAATTTTACTAGTTGCCCAGGCTTAGTTTAGGACATGTTTTACATGCTGTGTTGCTTGCTGTTTTCCTGAGGACCCTGCTGCATTGCCCCATTATCTTGCCCCATCCATTGGTTTTCCATACCGGCTGGGGGTCGTAGGTGATTTCCGTTGGTGAGAGGAGTTCGACTGAGTCCAAGCTCAAGCTGGTTACCAGATTCCGCTATCAAGGGTACCACCATGCAGCAGTCAAAATCTCGTGTTCTTGTTTGGTTTATCTATAAATAAAAACACCAAAAATTTAAAAAGTATAGAAAGAGAGAGAGGCCAGTTCAAATGCTACATTTGATCATTGTTAAACCTTTACTATCACAGCATCTTTGACTCAGACTCTAGCACAATATAAAAACTACAAGGTAGCGCAGAACAAAAACAAAAACCTGATTTACAATTTGTGACAATCAAAGACACAGGTACTAACCTGTAAAATTCTATCAAATGGTTTGACATTGGTACTTCGTGCTGCGGGTCCTCCTGGCCTAATAGTATTAACAAACACGCCCCGCTCGTAAACGCCATCCGAGACGCTAAACCCAAAGTCTTCCACATCACTGTCCTTGTACAGGGTCACACGGTGGAGCTCCGCAGACACCGGCGGTGCCAGTAACTCATTAATCTCCGCTTCCATGGAGGACAGATGGTACGCCTCCGATGTGTTCATATGTGATCCCGCCGGCATGCTGTAAGATTTGTACTGATTGTTCCCGCTGCGCGACGACGTTTCAGGACTCCGTGGGTAGCTGGTACCCATGCTGTGTTGGTAACCAGACACGGTACTCTGTGGGTAGCTTGTTGTTGGACTGATCAAGTTCGACTCAGGGCTGAGGTTGGCAATACCGGAGTCTATGTTCCTGAGGTAGTCTTGGTTGCGTGTCAGGGAGGATCGGCGCGATGGGGGTTTGGTGAGGTGGTTGTACCGGTATCCATCCTCTTGGTCGGAGCTTAACGGGTCGCTGTAACCGCCGTAACGTTGAGTTGTTGAGTTGTACCTGTCATCCACTTCGTCTTCACTGTTATCGTTCGGCGATGTTGACTGGGAGGAGGAGCGGACGCGGCGCTGACGGGGCGGCCTCCGTCCCGGGGAAGGGTTCGCCCGTCGGTTGTGGTGTGGATGCATGGCGGGGGAGTTGGAGCGTGAGTTGCGTGTCTGGGTGCTGTGATAACCGGTATCCATACCAGAACCTTCCCATGAGTCTGCAGAACCCTGCAGTACAGGAAGTTAAACACGCATTTTAAAATGGAAAAGCATGTTGTTGAAACTAAATAACACAAATATTTTGATGCACAGTTCAAAAAGATTATACAAATATATACAATATATAAATATGGTCTTGAACAAGTTAAACATGAGTAGTGAAGTTAGATGCGTGAACCTACCTGCCCGACGGCACTGATGGGCGTACTATGAGCAGTTGGGTTCTTACTATTGACAGGATGGAAATGATGTATACCATTTGCTGTCATGACAACGGCATCATTGACCTGTTCAAGCAATAATCAATCAAAATCAATCAATCAAAATTTCTTTTATAGCGCCGGTATTTATAAGTATGTTCAAAGGCGCCTTGACAAAGAATCTATTACATAGAAAATTGATATGCGATCAGTGGTTGTTGGTATTTACTGCAACCAAAGAAACAAAGCAAGAAGATTATAATTTGGTTTTTAAACCAATGTTTATTAAGCACTGTTATACTCAATACTTTCCCTAGGGAAATCACTTTGGTTGGATTCGAACCCACAACCTTTGCATAACTAGAGCAGATGGCTTACCAGTAGACTACCCAATCAAGAAAAAAAAAATAATAATAAAAAAATAATGATAATTGTGGTATGGAATACGAGTGAAAACAATTCAAACATGGATATGAAAGCAATCATTGATATGTGATCATTGATTTAAATTTGTAACCCTGACAACCACCACAACAATGAAAGAACATTTTTAAAAGCACAACAATAATAATGGTATCAAATATTAGTCAAATATTTATAAAAAAAAACATTGTACAAGCAACAGTCAAAGAATGACCATTGATGAATGGTTTTAAAACCACAATCATAATGACAACTGTGGTAGTAAATACGACCAAAATATTTGAAAACAGATACATAGGCCTACAGTTAATCGATATGTGATCAGTAATAAATTGCATTCATAACAGCCACTGGGACAAAGAAAGACAAAGCATTGTTAAATCACACAAATATCAATAATGTTGGTATCACAAACATTTAAGATCCTAGTTAAAATATTTCAATCAGATACAATTAGTTAATCAAGATGTAATCAATAAAAAATTCATTCATACCAGTCAATGTGATAAAGAAAGACAAGCAAGGCACAAATATCAATCACACAAATATCAACAAGGGTTATCAAAAATATTTAAGATCATAGACCCAAATATTTCAATACAGATACAAACAGTAAATCGATATGTGATCAGTAATAAATTAATTCATAACAGTCAATGTGATTAAGAAAGACAAGAAAAGTATAAATATCAATCACACAAACATCAATAATGTTGGTATCAATAATATTTAAGATCCCCAACCCATATGCACAAGGGATAAAGTTTTTAGACTTCAAAAAAGTTTACCAACAAGCCACACAATATAGGTAAGGATAAAGCAAAGATAAAGACAGGTATTGGTTTTAGTTACAGAACCAGCAATTGAATACATTGATTTTATTGGATAAACATTCAGTGACGTAAGCTTTCTATATCTGAGTTTTGATTGGTCTGAGGTGATGTTTGTTAGCTGCATTTTCGGTAAACAAGATTTAGGGGTAGAGATGGTTGACACAACCTTTTAGGCAATAGTTCACAAGTACAAGTCAGACAAGTCCGTCGCGGTAAACACCAAAATTCTGCTACTGGATAGCTGAAACATGCATTTTGTGGCATGGTGCACCGTGCTCAACGCTCAGAGGGCAGAGAGGCACAGGTTCAGCCAATGTGAGCGCCATTGCAAAGCAGTTGGTAGGGCCTATATGCACAAATTGAGAGAAGTTATTCCAAAGGCAACGACATATAGGTGGAGTTTAAGTCACATATTACCCTCAGTACATGCAGCTTCTGCGCAAAACTGGCATGCCTCAAGCATCACTCGATTCTTACAAGAAAATACCCTAAACCTATCAGAAGCTACCTACCTCAGTAACAGCTGCTTCAGAAGATTTGATTGCGGGTAGTTTTTCTTGTTTGCTGATCTTCAAGGTGACAATATTACCAGCGTTCTGTAAGAGTCGGATTGCTTGGGAGAGAGTCTTCCCTCTCAGACTGGTTCCGCTGATGGCAAGGATTCGGTCTCCCATATGCAACGCTCCTGTCCTGTTACACATAACAAAAATAACACATAACAATAGTAATAACAATAATCAACACTTTTAACGGCACATATCCACCCTGCTGGGTGTTCAAGACCTGTCACCCCACAAGTGTCAAGACTTGGGTTCATTGAGGACAAGCATGGTATTAGATCAAAGTTTCCTTGACGGAGTGTAAACTTGATGTAGTTCAGAGATATAGTGGGGAGCCTTGCCATTAAGTACTTTGTGGACAATGGGCATCAGCTTGAAGATGATCAGTTGAGAGATAGGGAGCCAGTAAAGATGTTTCAGGATTTTCTAGACAGTAACACAATGCAGTGTTTTTGAGGCTTTGAAGACGGGAAATCTAGTTGTTAGAAAGACTTTAGAGTAGAGCATTGAGAAAAAAACCTGTGGCATAGGAGAGAAACCAACACACAACTCTACTAACATGTGGCCCTAGCCGGGAATCGAACCAGGGCCACAGCGTTGTGAGAGGTGAGCGCTTTATGCACTAGTCATCCAAGCCAATAACCTACCTTTCAGCCAGTCCCCCGTTTGTCAGACCAGAGATGACGATCGGATCAAACGATTCCTCGGTCCCAGAGATGGTTATACCGAGGGGTCCGCCATGGCGGATTAGCTCCACGGTGAACGAGATTGCTCCGCTGATTTCTGGATCTTCTGTGAAAATAAAAACGGACACGGAAAAAATGTATGAGATTTCTCATATCTGTGGTCAACTAAACCCCTTTTCCCTGGTTTTATCCTGTCGCATTTCTTAGTACATCTACTGGCACAACTTTTGAATCAACATAGAGTTTTAACAATATTAAAGCATAGATTGTGCTCTTTTCAAATGTGTCGACAAACAACTCATTTTGCTCGATCGCATCACTTATTTTTTCTCCTTATTGTGGAAACAGCAAAAAACAGCTAGTTCCTGCAAGAGCCTTCTACCTGAATAAGTCTCATCCTTTTTAACCCTGAGCTTGATGATGTCATCGGCCTGTCTTAAGATATGCGCCGCCTCTTCCACTGAGAACGTCTCAAGATGGATATCATCAATGGCAAGAAGATGGTCACCAGGCTCCAGGGTACCGGTTCTGTACAACAAATAAATATTCATCATACATGAATCATTAATTCGGCTGAGTAAACAAGGAGAGCACAGGAATAATTTCTAAAGATAAATACAAATAGTAAACAAAATAATAATAATAATAATAATATTAGTAATGAAAACCTATAAATACCGTACATGAAAGTGCTCAAGGCCCTAAATACAAACAATAACCCACACATGTACAATAATCAAAATGGAAAAACAAGCCTGAGTTATTCAGAAGAAATACGAAAAAAAGGTTTTTTGTAATTGTTTTTTTGTAATTGGGTTAAAGAAAAAGATGACTAAACTTGAGCTGGCAATTATGAATATTGAAAAGGGATAACTGAATAGGTAATTAGCTGGGAAGACAAGGAGTGCAAAAGGAGCATATATCTATATCATCAATTCAATTCAATTCAATTCACATTTACTTCTGTACTGTCAAAAACACAGCATTACAGAATGTATGTACAGTGTAATAGTGAACAGAGTAGTTTATGGTTTATATCGTCAAAGAAAAGGAACAGTATGGAGGCCGATTTGGTAAGCAGAGGCTTGTAGTAATCCGCCTGTGGACAGACAGAGACAAGATAACGGACAAACAGAGGACGTACAAATAAAAACAAAACAACTTACAAACAACAACAACACTTAAGTAACTGAAATGAAAATATGATGACAGATATAAAAAAAAGAGAGCAAATGATGATATACATGGCAAAGCAGTCAATAGAAAGATAGCTTCAGTCAATACTGAGATTTAAACACTTTTTTTAATGAGGCTTTAAAACAATGGCAAGAAGATGGTCGCCAGGCTCCAGGGTACCAGGTCTATACAAAATGAATATTCATCAGGCACACATGAATATGCAGCTAATAATATATAACTAGGAAGACAAAGAGGAAAGATGTGTAGCGGAGAAGAAAGGATGACTGAGGAACTTTTTGGTTTACCTGTGAGCAACGCTCCCTTTCTTGACGTCCGAAATAAGAAGAGCATCTCCTGGCTTACGATTCTTAGGGGCTGAAAAATATTTAATTAAACAATCTAATTTCATATATTTTATATTATGAAAACATCATGAAGGCAGACTGCAATCACAGCTTCGACTCTGTGCCCAACTTCATTGAGTAGCTCAAGCAAGAAGTATTGGGTAACAGTTTTCTGCTTAGCAAAATTGTGCAGAATACCAGTCACAAACGGTACATGTTACATGGTATTTTGGCTGGTCACCTTAATCCAGTAAGCATAATGTTGCTGTGCTTAGCTGCTTTTTATACCTAAGCAGCTCTATGAAATTGGATCCTAGTTTAGGCTCTTTGTTATTTTGAAATTTTTTACCTTCAGTACAGCACCCTTATAGAACTGTTTAAGCAGGAAATAGTGCTTACAAATTTGTTACTAAGGGAAAATAAGCAGGAAACCAGCCACAGATTGTACATGTGACATGGTATTTTGGCAGGTAACCTTACTCTGGTAAGCATAATTTTGTTGTGCTTAGCTACTTTTCGTGCTTTCAGCAGCTCAATGAATTTGAGCCTAGGGCTTCAAACATGCAGACGCGGCATAAAAGCTGGAGCCCAAGCTACCAAGCCACAGAGACAAGTTTTTGCTTAGATGTACTAACCACTGAGGGTAATTCCCAACCCTTGGTCCGCTATTGGAAGTTTGACGCTAAACACACCACTGCTGGGAACCACAGACTCTGCAATAAAATAATCAAGAATCAAACATCAATATATTTTACCTTAACTATGGCACCGCATTTTGTCTAGTTCCCTAATGCAAATACCAAGCATTCATACTGATTATCGTCATACAACACAGGGTGCCAGACTATAATATAAGGCATACAACTTGAATATTGCACCCCCCCCCCCACAAAGAAAAAGAAGTTACTACCTAGAAAACAAATATTTGTAATCATTTTGTTTTCTATGGCATTGAAAAATAAGGGCAAAAAAAGGTAGGGATTATTCTTCCTACATGGACATAATAGTCCCTCCATTTTTTTTGACGCTATCTCAAAAAAACATCCACCTTTTGAAATTAACTTTTCACATGTTAATTTTATTGTATACATCTACATTTATATAGGATTAACACCATTGAACAGTCCCAAACACTAGGGTAAACTTTGCCTTTAAGTCATTTTTTTTTATATCGATAATTTTTTGGTAATGAATAATACCTCACCTGCAACATCGAACTCTAGGAGGAGCGTACACTGTTGCCCACTTTCCCTCAATAGCTGGTTGGCTTCTTCTAACGTCACTTCATCCGTATATCGATTATTGATGGTCAAGATTCGATCTCCTGCTTGCATAATGCCACACCTGGGATACAGAGAAAATTGACATTTAGCAACTTCAATTTATATAAATTGCACCCAGTTAAGTCTGCACTTCACAAACCTCATATTTCATCTGGAAAAATTTACAAAGACATTTGACAAATAAGAGAAACAAACTTTGGTATCAAGAATTAGGGCCACATCTAATGTAGTCTTGGTGCAAAAGGTTGTTATGCAAATAACTCAACTGTCGTACATTACTATCGAATGATAACAGGCGCTGTTTAAAAACTTAAAGATCACCAAACCAGACTCAAACCCTCTATCGGTTGAAAAGTTGCGATATGTGTAGCATTGAGTGTATGTGCATGTACATCATGTACATGTAGGTCCAATGGTATTACCATAGATGTTCTACCAACTCAACACCAAGACTAGGCCACATCATGAGGCAAGTTGCAGGTAACCAGTACAGGGCAATCTCCCAAGAAGAAAAGGCATGTGACTTTTCATATAATTTTATTTCCCCAAGTTTATTATTGTATGTATTTTTTGGGATGCACCAAGTGAAAATACTGGTCTTTGACAATAACCAAACATTGATCTTAACTGCAAATCAATCGTAATTGCTCAATAAAGTGTGATGTCACAATACAAATCACTATGGCAATACTGACAATTTGTCTTAAGATGGATTTTATTGCTTTGTGAAATCGACCCCACTGCCTTTAATGATTCTTACTTGTCTGCTTTTCCACCCGGCTCGATGAATCCAATAACAGCCGGTGATCCCAAGATTTCCGTGGTGAAGACGCCTCCTTGAAGATTAAAACCAAAGTCACAGCTTCGCGAGTATAGCGTCACCTCCACCGTGTCGGAGCGGCAGACCTGAGCCGTCGTGCCCATACCATTAATCGTTGAGGCTAAGGAAACTAAACATTCACGACAGAACATATATAAATACTTTTTAGTGTTCCCGACATCCCAGGGACCAATTCCATAGTGCTGCTTAACAGTAAAAAAAAAAAAAAAAATTGTGCTAACTGTAGCAGAAAAATTTGCTTAAGCATAAGTTTATTTCATAGAATCAAGAAAAATGGGCAGCCAGATTGCGCATCCACCATTGATTTGTGTTGTTACATCATTCATTTTCATATAATAATCACCAGAAAGTCAGGATACCTTTTTGTGTGGTTATGTTTGGCAGCGCTATGAAATGGAAATCAAAAAGAAAGCGCAAAATCTGCTGTATGAAATTGAGCCCTGGTATTCTTGCTCATGGGTTTCTCAAACTAATGAATAGTATTAAACAGGATTGGTAGAGCTGACAAATGCGTAGCAGAGAGTATTCATGTTTTGTGTGAACAACCACATAAAAAAAAAAACCTGTGAAAATAACAAAACCTCAAAGACTAGCCAGCTGGAACCGTTGAGCCGGTTCATAGTTCCTAAGATTTTGACGTCACATGGCTGTGTTCACAGCGACTGTTCACAGGAGTTGAGCACAAGTCACCTAATGTGAATTACAATCGCAGGAAGTATGAACCAGGATTTTCCGTGCCTTATCAATGGTCCCCAAGCTTTTGCACCGGTCCATATCTTAAGAATTTATATCAACATTGTCCTTTGATATACTTTCCAATGTTTGGCAAGTTTTGATTTAAATAAAAATGAATTATAAATATTTCACAACTAAATGAAACCATAAGTATGCCATTTTGATATTTGAGTTGCAAAGCGTTAGCAAAATTATATTTTCCAGCATATTATGTGGATATTAAGTAGTTTATTAAGGCAAGTCAAATGAATGAAAGGTCATAGGTTACACATCACAGCACAGCAGCTATGTATTAGACATTACAGGAATAAGTTTCAGTAGATTATAAAGAGCAAAAGAAATTTTCTTTCTATTTTTCTAGATCAAAATTTAAAAATGTCAACTAGACACTAGCCTTGCTCAAGGCAGTCGCATTATTCGCTCCGAAAAGACGCCGCTGTAAACCCACCCGTATACCCTGTGCGTGATGTGTGCGATCACACCGCATGACCCACCCGTATACACACTGTCACATCGTACGACTACTGTGCACACAAGTCATCCGCACTCGTTCCACTAACCACATGCGGAGGCCGTCTGGCCGACAGCCTTGTCGGGTTTAATGTGTTTCATTAAAAAAAATTCCACTAGTGGAAAAAAATGGGGGGCTCTCGGATATGCTAGTATGCAGCCCATGAATATGTATATCTTTCGTCAGACCTATCAGACAACACAGGATGCGAGGCAAATGAATTATTCATTTTGACGTCCAATCACGCACTTCCCTTCACGACCTTTGGACCCTATCATGCTCGCTGAGCGTCCGTGGTGGTGGTGTGTGATGTAAACATGTCTCGTCTTTCGCGGGCAATATGGTAATGAGCTGACCGTGGGAACTCTTCGCTTATTATAGTAATGAGGTCAGTGGCTTCAACACAGACCCGACAAGGCTGTCGGCCTGACGGCCGACGCATGCGGACAGTGTACGGGGGCATCGTGTCGTGCGATGTTACGCACAGTGAATACGGGTGGGTTTTTTATACAGCGGCGCTATTTTTTTCGGAGTGAATAATTCGACTGTCTTGAGCAAGGCTAACTAGACACAGGAAAAAAAGATGAAGTGTGGTTTCAAACAGCAAAAATCTCTTATAAATGTAGGCCCTTTTTCAAACAACGGCTTGGGCTTTCAGCTCAGGCCTTTGGCTTAGGCCTTTGACTTCAAACAGCCGGACTGTGCCTAAGCCATTGCAAAGTCTAAGCTGTTGTGTTAAAAAGGTCCAGAGCAGGTCTTGAATTTCATTCACTTCATTTCAGACGAGGGCAAAACTCTTTTAAAAAACCTTGCTAAGTGACTGCAAATTTAGGATTTTTCAGCCTAGTATAAATTCTGATGGGCAGTCAATTTAGATTGATCCCTCACACAGGCCCTTTTTTAAAAACACGGCTTCAGCTCCAGATTCCCCTCAGACTAGCTTAGCCATGGGGATGTTTTGACAATAGGGCGTGCTTTGCGTACATGCTCAGGGCTTCAGACGAGAAGATGGAAGTCGAATCCAAAGCCAAAGCCATGAATTCAAAAAAGGCCACAGGATGTCTTGAGTTTCTTTCATTTCATTTTAGTTTCTCTAAACCTTGTTAAGTGACTGCAAATTTAGGCATTCTCAGTGAGGAAAAAAGGTTATGATGGGCGGCCATTTTGGATTAGATCCCTTACGTGTAGAAGAGCTCTTGAGATTCTTTCCTTTCAGCTTCCTGTTAAGCGCCGTCGTCTGCTGTCTGGAGTTGTGCAGCATCCCTTGGGATCTACTCAGACTGTTGTAGCTGGAGTTATTCAACTGGCTGACTGGGGTGACGGAGCGAGACGTATTGGCCACTGATTGGGAGGAGAAGGGGGAGTGGGTGCAGTTTGGGTTTCACATTAGCTCAGAAGTATTATTCATCTTTGGTAGTTGGTGGATGGATGTAAAATGGCTCATATGATTGTTGGTATGAACAGGATTGGAGGAATTAAGTGTGATTGACACAGAAGTAGATAGTTTGAAACACACAGTGGTAGATACTTGTGACAAACAGCGACAAACAGTAATAATAACAATAATAATAAGACTTGTAATGCGCACATATCCACCCTGCTGGGTACATGGTGTAACAAACACCGTAGTAATGTGACAGACACATCTGTACAGAGTGACAAAAACAGTGAAAGATAATGCGACAGACACTGATAGATAATGTGACAGACACAGTGATAGATAATGTGACAGACACAGTGATAGATAATGTGACAGACACAGTGTGACAGACACAGTGGTAGATAGTGTAACAAATACAGTAGTAGGTGGTGTGACAGACACAACAGTACAGTGAGACAAATACAGTGATAGATAATGTGACAACACAGTGAAAGTGTGACAAACACAGTAGTAGATAGTGTAACAAAATACAGTGGTACATGTACAATGTAGATGGTGTGACAAACACAGTGGTGGATAGTGTGACAACCACAGTGAAAGTGTAACAAACACAGCAGTATTTAGTGTAACAAATACAGTTGGACATGCAGTTTGTGACAAACACAGTGGTGGATATTTTGACAAACACAGTAAAAAGGTAACAAACACAGTGTAGATAGTGTAACACATACAGTGGTACATGTAGACGGTGTGACAAACACAGTGGTGGAAAGTGTAACAAACACAGCAGTAGATAGTGTAACAAATACAGTGGGACATGTAGTTGGTGTGACAAACACAACAGTACAGTGTGATCATGCAGTGAAAGTGTAACACACACAGTGGTTGATATTGTGAAAAACACAGTGAAGTGTAACAAATACAGTAGCAGATAGTGTGACAAATACAAGAGTAGGTAGTGTGACAGACACATAACAGTACAGTGTGACAAACACATTGATAGATAATGGGACAAACACAGTGAACGAGTGAAACACAAGCGGATAGACAGAGCAAACTAAGGCCGTGTCCGAATTGGCGACTTTGGCTACAGCTACGGCTAGATCAGCACGTCTGTCAGTGTTGAAGAATGGCAGACGCGCGCGCCCTAGCCGTAGCTGTAGCCGAAGTCGCCAATTCGGACACGGCCTAACAAACAATTTTACTCCAGCATTAGCTTAACAAGGATGAACAGACCTTCATCACAGCGTGATCCTGTAACAATTCCCCAAAGCAACAAAGTGTAACCAAACATAGAGCCCCTTTTTTAAAACATTGGCTCCAGCTTCGTCTCCCAATACCAAAGACTCTGCCCTGGGCCCAATTTCATAGAGCTGCTTAACAGTAAGCAAACTTTCTGGCTAAATGTAGCGACAAGATTGGCTTAAACACATGTTAAAGGCAGTGGACACTATTGGTACTTACTCAAAATAATTATTAGCAGAAAACTTTACTTTGAAACGATTAATGGGGAGCTATTGGTAGTATAAAACATTGTGAGAAACGGCTCCCTCTGAAGTAATGTAGTTTTCAAGAAAGAAGTAATTTTTCAACAAATTTGATTTCGAGACCTCAGATTTAGAGTTTGAGGTCTCGAAATCAAGCATCTGAAAGCACACAACTTCGTGTGACAAGGGTGTTTTTTCTTTCATCATTATCTCACAACTTCGACGACCAATTGTACTCAAATTTTCACAGGTTTATTATTTTATGCATATGTTGAGATACATCAAGTGAGGAGACTGGTCTTTGACAATTACCAATAGTGTCCAGCGTCTTTAAGCATAGCGTATTTTACAGGTTAGCAGGAAAAATAGGCAACCATCTTCAGCGTTCACCATTGATTCATATTGTTATGTCATTCAATTTCATTCAGTAAGCACAAATCTGTCACTAAGCATCTCTATGAAAATTGAGCCCACCTCTTTGAAGCCCAAAGGCACGCAATTTGCAAACTGTGCTAAAGCCAACACAAAAGTTGCATTTTCAAAAGGACTGTAAAGCTTGAAGGAATAGTCTGTTCACCTTTATCAAATGAAAATTAGAGTTATGATTATTACTGTGTCAAGGAACCATACCATAATGACTACAGAGTTATTATACATGTAGGTTACTATTCTATCCGCAGTAGGATTTGAAAACTTTGCATGGTGGAAGTTTAAACCCATTGCACAATGTGCAGCGCACTTGCTTTACGCACAGCCAAGCGTACCATCCTTTTGTGCATGTTTTGACCCCAAAGAGACGCTCGTGCAAGTGCACTGCGGGTTGTGCAATGGGTCTATAAGAGAGGTTTGTTGTAACACCATGTGAATATCTTTTTTGAGTTCTCCCAAACTTTCCTGAAGACGAGCATACTGATTCAAAGATTGAGTTGTTAACCTCCGGATCTTTTAAGAACCAACACTACTCAAAAAGAGATATTCACATGGTGTTACTGCAAACCTCTCTTAGGAATTCCATTCTCTCATCTAATCTTGATTCAAGACGCTCTTAAATGGTGATACCGTATTTTCCTGCGGATAAGACGCTCGGCGGACAAGGCGCAGGACGCTAAAATGACCAAAAAAAATTCAAACGTCAGCAGACAAGGCGCACCGCCGCACAAGGCGCACGTTTAACCGCAAACAAAAGAACACCTGGCGCCACCCGTTGTCGGTACATTGACACAAAGACGTAATTTGTTGCCTTTGAGAACCTACGTATACCGACCTTTATCCAATCAGCCAACGCTGTATATTGTAAATAACATAAAGTTCGGCCCAATCAGCGGGCAGAAACCATGGTCCACGCACTGTCTAAGTTAATTTTATTTGCAACATGAACACAATGCCTCCCTGGACACATCCATCCGACGTCCCCACAAACTACGAGGATCCTTGCTGATACAGATACATTGCAACGACAGACGGACGTAGCGTGTGGGTGTAGTAATGTATCCTCCGGCCGGGATGTCGCTGCATGCACATTAATATGCACATGTACACAGTGGATTGCGCTGCTCAATCTCGAGATTGCACAACAGATGTTGGAGACCATGTGGGCACCGTATTGAACGATGTTCGCCGACGGGTTGCGCTAAGCCGTCGCATTTGCGCTGCCTGGAAATGCGCCAAAATTCCCACGTGACTGTGCGGATCCCAAGCATGCCCAGACATAGCCTGAACGTATGCAGTCAAATTCCATTGCGGACTTGAGAGCAGTGACTATTGGGCATCTATATCACTGCACGTTCATTGTATCCAAAGGGAATCACTGGATCTAGCGGCAGGGACCTTCCGGATAAAGACAGGGGCGCAGTCTAGCCCACACGTCGAGTCTTGTCTCAATGCGTTTATTGCTGGTTCACGTATTTTTTACCAATAGAGAGCGTTTAACCTCACGCTATTATACAATGTTCCAAAACGCCCTCTAGCGTTCAATGTTTCTTGTATTTATTGTCACACTCACAGTAACAACGACTATAGGCGTGATATCTGCTTTTGTGTTGCGTGATTAAATTTACAGACCTCGGAACGGTTGCGTTTTGGGGCTAATTTTCTGTGTCGTTTTGAGAGATTTTCGAGTCTGAACTTGGACATCGTTGATTTTACAGGCAAGTTTCATGCAAGGGCAACCATGATTTTAACAACCGTTCCTACCCGAAGTTTTGAAGCAATAGAATAAAATAAACCCTCAAAGTTTACCACACAATAGCGGTTGGGTGAATGACGTTTGTATGAAGTTATTGACTGTCAATCGTTTTCGGAACGAATACCCGGCCACACAGAAAAACGTTTGTACACTGCCGACGTGTGTTGGACCGAAATTGCGGCATTAATGGAATGAAAGCACGGTCATGGGGTATAAACACGTTGCAGCATTGTTGGAATAGTTGGACCGTCTGGGGGATTGCGGCATTGTTCGAACGAAAATACGGTCACAGTGTCTGAATTGCCTTGTTCGACCGCATTATTGAGTAAGGATTCTTCACACAAAGATCGTTGATTTGAACTGGACATGAAGGTATTTTTTATTTCACGCAGTGATCATAAAAAAAAATCAATCGTCAGCAGACAAGGCGCACCGAAAGATAAGACGCATCGATGTTTTTGGGGTCTAAAAAGTCAGATAAGACGCGTCTTATCCGCAGGAAAATACGGTAATCGTTAAATCAGGCTTTTATAACAGCACCCTCTAGTGTTTGATCGCAGTGCAAGCGATACAACGTCTTGGATCAAGACTACTCCACCTGCTTCTCTCTACAAAAGCATCTTGTGTTTAGTGAACCCAACTTCCCCTGAGGTAAGTAACCAAAAAAGCATAGAGTTCCGCAAGTCCTTCCGATGCTTACCTTGCTGATTCCTGTTCTGGGCTGTTGGGTACGTCAGCATGGGGGTCATGTGACTGACTGGTAGTATCTCCAGTTTGATTTGATCTGAGGCTGTGGCAAGGAGCTGCATGGCTTCGGGTACCGACATGTGGCTAGTCTTGGCGCTGTCGATAGACAAGATCTCATCGCCGACATTGAGGGCGCCACATCTGTCAGAGCAATAAACGGAAGCCAAATAATTAGTATTATCTTCAAGCAGGCTTGAATAGTTGACTCTGTAGCATTTCAAGGACACCAAGGTAATGACCACTGGGCATGGAAGCAATCGCCTTTGTTGCCTCCGTGAAGTATCAGGCCTGAGTGGATTTCACAAAGAGTTAAGACTTGTCTTATCTCGAGTAACTCATCCTAACTTAAAACTAGCCTTAGGTTTTTAATATCTCCTAGGACTAATAATAATAATAATAATAATAATAATAATAATAATAAAACTATAATAACTCCTTAAACCATCTCAGCTCCCTGGTGGGGAGTATGCAGCCTGTGCAACATTAATATGCGCTACTCGGCTAAATCAATCACAAGAACCATCTCTGCCCTCACAGGTACCCATTTACCCCTGGGTGGAGAGAAGCAATTATAGTTAAGTATCTTGCTCAAGGACACAAGTGTCACGACCGGGATTCGAACTCACACTCTGCTGAAGAGAAGCACCAGAGCTCGAGTTCGGTGCTCTTATCCGCTCGGACACAACACCCTCACGACTAGTCCTCAGTTAGCCTAACTCTTTGTGAAAGCGACCCCAGCAAGGCTATTTTGATGAAAAATAATGTTCCAACCTGTCTGCAATACTAGCTGGCTTGACTGCGTCGATGACAACAACTGATTTAGACCCTTTGCTCACAGCGCTTAGAGTCACTCCTAGACTGGCACCAGGGGTCTTGGCAACTTCAATCAGTAATGGACCGGTGGCATTTCTTACGGCTTCTGTGGGTTGGATTAAAGAAAAGGCAAGAAACTTCATCAGAACGAGATGTTGGATAGCAATGATGTAATACACATTGGGAGTAAAGACCAGTTCTAATTCATGCGAATTGTGAAAGCGAAGCAAATCTTGATGCCACAATTGGAAAACAGTGCATTAGGTATTGTTTCCAATAACATAACTCGCTTCGCATTGGTTTCGTGTGAAGTATGATATGGGCTAAAGTCAAGTGTGAAACTTTTGATAGCACCACACAACTTTCAGTTAAAAAGGTATATATGCAAGTGTCGTGCAAGTAGTAATACATAATTTGTTTATAATATAGATGTGTAATAAAGAACAAAATGAAGATTAACATGCATGACATACATTTGTAAGTTGTCATTGGCCCACAACATTCTAACAGATAGTTAATAATAATAATAATGGGCAATTACAGAGCACTCTTACACTGGGTACTACAGCGCTTTACAAAAAAACAGTACATTAAGCGAAGCAAATAAATAAATGCACAAATAATGGGAGAGGCACATGGTCCTCATCAGTCAGTTCTTAGATGTATCTTGAAAAGTGTCAGTGACTCTGCAGAACGAATTTTATGAGGGAGACAGTTTTAAAGGCTTGGGGTGTTTACGTAAAAGCATGATCGCCAGCAGCAACCTTTGGAACTGAACCAAAGTGGACTGGGTCCAGTTTCATAAAGCTGTTAAGCAGAAAAAACTGCTTGACAAATGTTATTGCTTAGTGAAAATTGAGTGGGGCACCAATCACAACATTGTAAACCAGATGTAATTTTGGCTGGTAACCAGTTTCTGTTAAGCAACACTTTTCTGTGCTTAGCAAGTTTTTGTGCTTAGAGGGCCTATGAAACTTGGCCCTTGCACAAGGGAAAAGGCCATCATGATACCTCACAGTTCTTTCGGAATGGATCCAGTGAACGAATGAAGTTTTTGATTGGAAGTTATTCACACTTCAAATGAAAGAGATGCTAATTAGAAGTGATGACTTAAAGACCAGAAAGACCTTTGACCTCCATTTATGACACACTGGTGGGATAAGTCAGAATGTCATTGATGAAACGCCGACTTGGCAAATGGCGCACTTGCGGAAATCCGAATTACTGACACATCTTTGGAGATGTGAAACTCGGGGGATAATCCAAGAATGAGTGGGGTTCCTGTGAATTTGTCATTCGTAAAATTCTACTTGCTACTTAGTTCTTGAAAAAACGTAGGAACATTTTATGTGCTAAGCAAGTTTTTGTGCTGACAGGCTTTATGAAAATGGGCCCAAGGTCTATACATGTACATCACGGGTCATTTTATTTCTCAAGAGCTAACAACAAGAACATGCAGTGAGGAAGAAAAAGTGTGAACTTCTGGGGGAATGCATGGGATAAGGAAAGATCCCCTTTGACTCGTTGTTTTTGTTGTTGTTTTTTCATTAAAAGGTATGGTCATAGATTTGTTTTTGTCATCTTGATTGAAATGATAGGCAATTATCTAGAGCAAGATACAATAACAGTCGCATGTGACAGTTTTGAGATGCATGTAGTGTCCATTTGCTGAGAAAACAAAACACTATCGTGGTATTTTCTCAAGAACGTTGAATCCATCCACGATTAGTGGGTACAAACCGCATCTCTGGCCCCAACATTTGTGAATGGACACCAACCCTCAGAAATCTGAGAAAAGATTCCCAGATTCAAATGGTAAAAAGTTATCCAAACCATATATCTTCGAAGGGAATCCTTTCTCAAAATAGTTTTTATTATCAACAGCTGCAGTGTATCTCCCCAGGTAAGTTTTTGCGGTAATTATTTTAATGTGTACCATCACAAAAATGAGAACAATTAAACGAACACGTTGCCTTGGATTGGTCGAGTTGGTCTTTGAAAAGCGTTTGTAACCGTTTTTTATAAAATGCATATGATAAGAAAGATATTTAAAATAGAATATAATGATCCACACAAGTATCACTCGAAATTGCGTGGTTTTCCTTTTACCTCGTTGACAAACATGGTCGGCCATTTATGGGAGTCAAATTTTTTACTCCCATAAATGGCCGACCACGCAATTTCGAGGCAAATGTGTGTGGATCATTGCATTCTACTTTTAAAACATTTTTCTAACCATATGCATTTTATAACAAACGGTTACAAACGCTTATCAAAGACCAACTCGACCGATCCAAGGCAACGTGTTCCTTTAAACAATACTCAACAGAAACAATAACATCAATTAATGTGGCAATAAGTTGAGGTGAAGTACCTTTTTAAGCAGGAGTCCAGGGTGCTTTGTTATATAGAAGGATAGTTTGATTAGTAACAAAGAATAAATAATTCATCCATTAAAAAGTCATAAATAATGAGAGTGAACTGTTTTATTTGAAATGTGGTAAAACGTCAATGAGGAATGAGGATGTGACACTCTATACCAAAAACCAGGCACTTCTCGAAACTGAGTTTGATTGCTCGTCAAATAAATGAGAAGATCTTTCAAATAACAATCAATTAGTAAATATTTACCAACATTGTAGAATTCGTGAGAAACCAAATCATATTGATAATTAGAAGTAATTGCGATAAGGTTTTTGGTCCATACAGCTGTGTATTGACGGCTCTAACGGTCCATGATGAACAGTGCCCTCTCTTGACATGAAAACTCACCCATAATGGAGACATCGTAGTCCACACGGAACGTGGCATCAGTGCTGCTCTGTTTGATGGTATTCAAGGCCTCCATGTGAGTCAAGTTGGAGAGGTTGATTCCATCTACTGACAGGATCCTGTCTCCTACCTTCAATGTGCCGTCCCTTGGGAAAGAAAGACAAGTTAAGTCCGAAATGCATCAATAAATATCTCAAAACTGTCAGTAGCTCTTGTAAAAGTAGTTCTCAGGTTTTGTTTGTTTGTTTGTTTTTTAAAACGATCTTCCCATCAAGGGAACTCAGCAAACTCCCACAGGGGGATAAAAGCCAAGCTGGCAACAGCCAATCTCTCTCAAACAAACATTGGTTTAATGTCTATGATTATGAATTGCACAAATCATGAAATTGTGATTCAGTAACTAGATGTCGGTACGACAATATTTATTCAAGTCATTGTGAAATTAGCAGTTAGCTGGGGGGTTCGAACCCACAACCTTGTGACTGCAAGTCCTGCAGTCTAACCACTTGACCACAGTGCTCTTAAGCTTAGTGCAAATATCTGTAAGAAGAGTCAAGTTTGCATTGCACTGCTATCGTCACACTGAGCTTCAAGCTAGCAAGCTTTGTGCTTTGGGAACCCAAGTAAGGTGAAGCCCAAAGAGGATGAGGTTACCCAACCTGTGTGGACATACTATGCAGGGACACTGGCTATGTGACAAAAGATGAAATATTATGTACACAAAAAGAGATCCGGGGACACTTCTCTTGTGACATCATACACTTGACATCGACGAAACATCTTATTATTTTCCTGACATAACCATTTTCCACAAATTCCCTTACCTGTCGGCCGGCCCTCCAGACCTGATGTGAGTGATCGTCAAAGGGCGTGTCTTACTAGGATTGGGATTGACTCCACCTCTTATCGTGAAACCATAGCTACCGTCCTCCTTAGCCAATCGTATCTCCACATTCTTGGAAGTGACTGTGACACCATTGTCTTGGACTATAAAAAAAAAATTAAAAAAGTTTTGTCATACAGGAAAAAGTGTGCCCAATGACATTGTAGTTTGTGGTGCTGCATGCTGCAGAGTTCTGTGATTTCTCCTGTTCATTGGGCCTTCAGCATTCTTAAACAATCTCAACTCCTTGGAAGTTTGCAGCACCCGCAGCCAAATTGGATCACAGGTAACTAATCATTCACATTAGCAATAAATAGGAAGTGTATTCTGCTCTACCAACCTGACTCCTACAACCTACATCTCCATGGACAAAGAAGGGGGTAACCCTGTTTCAGCCCCAGGAGTAGGTAGCAACATGCCCCTGGTGGCAGTTGATAGCCCAAATCAGTTAAGTGTAGCCCTTACCGTAAAGTGGCTGTCCGGCTTCGTGAATTGGGCAATATCTTATTTAAAAATATGTTATTTAAACCCCCATTGGTTTCCACTTTGGGGTAAACTTTTTGGGATATTTCTGTAGAATTTGTCCTTTCTTACAACACACCTGTTGGGGGGATTTCATATTCTATCTCCAATGACACTCGGTCCCCGGCATTCTTTAAGAGATTGATAACGTCTTCGTGTTTGAGCTTTGCCGTCTTGATACCGCTGACCGCCGTGATGAGGTCACCCATCTGTAAGAGGTCACTACGTTGGGCCACACCCCCAGTGCGCATATTTGTTGCCCGCGGGCGGCCATCTTTGTCAACACCACCTGTTCATAGGATAAAAAACAGAGAGAGAAACTGAAGGTGCTTCTTCATATATTTGGGGACCTCTCTTAAATATTTTTGTTTGTCATGTTAGCTATTACATGTACATGTAGGTCTACCACTTTTACTACCACAGCACAGGTCATTTTAGTCGGTAAGTAATTTGCTGAAAATATTTTCGATTGGATTTTTCTTTTTAGCGTAATTTTTTCTTTCTTGGCTTGGTTGGGAACATAATTGTGTAAAATGTAAAGTCTAGATTTTAATGTTTAAATCACATGAGCTATCAGGCTCCTGAACCCCAACTCTTAATAATTAATTCCTGAAAGGGTACAATTCTGCTTGGAAGAAACCGATCACCAGCCAAAATGCCATATAGTGCTAATTCCCTGCTAAATTTCGCCAAGTAGAAAACAAATGGCTACGCACCATTTCATAGAGCTTGCTCAAACAGAAGATATTGCTTGACAACCTTCTGTGCTACATCAAATAAATCAACAGGATACCGATCACAGATCATACATGTGACATGGTATTTTGGCCGGTAACCTTATTCTGATAAGCAATTTTTGTTTCTGCTTCAGGCCGTTTGATTTGCCTGGGCAGTTCTATGAAACTGGGCCTTGGTCATTGCCTCATTGCCATATGACGAATATTCCCTCCGACATTCCCTAATTGATTGCCCTTTACACAAGCAGGACGCTGGCCCTAATCCTTACCCACTGTAACAGTTTCATGAGACACACCTAAGTATAAACTGACATTTACATCATAATTTTAATCTCTGTAGTCCATGCAGTGGCCTTCTTGTGGTGATAACAGAACACATGAAAACATAAACAATCAATCAACACACTCAAAGGTTATCAACAAGAAATAACTCTTGGAGGATCCCCAAGAGACATTAAAACAAGACAATGATGTAATGAATGAGGCCTGACTACTACTAACCAGATAGTTCTGCACATAGAGCAAGGACCAGGGGCTTTTTCCCAAACTTGGCTTAAGCCGTCATAAACTTACTGCAGATGCGAATGCGATACAAATTTGACATCACAAATTTGCAAAACAAAAATTAGGGAAGTTGTGCTAAACTCCTGCGAAATATTTGCTGCAAAACCAAACATGTAACGTCGAAATTTGCTTCACATTCACATGCGTATTCGCAGGAAGAATGCACCGGCTTAAGGCTATGTCATAATTGGTGGCTACAGCTGCGGCTACGGCTGGTTTCATCATGCATTACAGTATTAGGACATCCTTAGCAACAGTCGTAGCCACTAATTCTGATACAGCCAAAGATTTGAAAAAGTACCCGTAATGGTTACCACGTGACCCCACGTGACCTTTCCATGTACATTATAACCTGTTTGCCTTCTGAGCTCATTCTTTACATATGGATACATACCCACGTTAGTCACGTCAGTCAACGTGGTTCACATGCAACTTCCTATAAATACTACATGTAGTCACTATAAATATCCAACATTTGTATCAATCGCAAAGGAAATGTGACTTTTCCTTTTCCTAAAGCAATTAGGGTAGGTGTGAGTGGGCGTGTGTGCGTACATAAAAGGTAGACGACGGTTAAATTCCATCTATCTAAATTATTTTTAATGTATATCATTCTGTAGTTTATTTGTTTTTCATAACGTGGTTGGTTGTTTTTTTCTGTTGAAACCATAAGTGGAATTAGTATCTATTTCGATGGTGTTTTTTCATATAAACCATTTTTCTATTGAAAATCAATATTATGTCAAAAATTCACATCAGTCTGTGGTTCACTTCTGTTTTTGTAGTGTGTTTTTTCTCTTATGAAACCTAAACTGGAAATGTTATACTATAAATTGAGTGGAGCACCAGCCACAACAATGCAAACTGTTTCTGCTAAGCGATACTATTCTGTGCTTAGCAAATGTTTGTGTCTACAGGCTTCATGAAATTGGACCATGTTTGCCATCCCAGCATAACTGCAACACTCAAAGAAATGACCAATAATGAAACCATTTTGGGTTATGCATCCCCAACTAAACTTTTCTGACATGACCTCCCTTTGCAAAGGCTGGGTCACGCCAAACTTGATTTCAACACGTCAATACCCAGCCTAGGCAAATTGTAAAGGCTTGGTCTGCCTGGAACAGTGGGCAGAAATGTCTATGTGACCACAGTTGCTTTTATATCTGTATGATGAGTTTGGTTTGCCTGTAAACAGGATGAACGCCGTGCTACAAACAGACTTGGTCTGTGCGCACATGATGTCCGACCACACCACGTCTAGCATGTCCAAAGTATGATTCAAGTACGAAAATTCTGTTGCAGTATGTCCTTCTCATTTTAGGTAACTCTAACCTTGTCTATTAAATACAGGACGGGATGGTCGCCCAAAAGTGTTGATCAGGCTCAAAGTTCTGAAGCACCATCCCGATCAAACCCGTCCGAGCCCGTCCCTGAGGTTCGTAAACAGACAGTAAAAAGTTGCTACTGTGTCCACTCCATTTGCACACTGTTTAAGCCCGTTTGGCTACATTTTTCAGAACGTAGTGAGAATTGAGTTCAGGGTGATTTGGCTATTACTTTCTCCACAATTCACGATATTTCAAACAGGAAATATTGTAACCCAACCGGAACTAATGAGCTCACTCTCTGGATTCAAACTAACAAAAGATATATCAGATTTATCAGAGAGTGACAGGAAGTTGGTTTCCTGAACAGTAAGCATTCAGGCCCTGAACTTAGAATAAGGGAGATTTTGAGGCAAATGTCCAGAAGGGACGCTTCTTGAGACTGATTTCTGTTGGCAGGGATAGATCAAGAAACAGTGATATGGTAATAGAGAAAGTCAAACCACATTGTGCAATGTGACTTTACATAATTTTGTTTATAGAGAGACGGCTTGAACTGATGTTACATGTGGTTAGAATCTGCCCATTAGCCTGCCATTTTTGGGGGTCAATTTAAAGACGATGCCTACCAAACCAACAAAGATATCGTCCAGGTCTGGAATGAAACAGAGGCCATAGAGATCATAGCCTCTGTCGCCCTGGACTTGGCCTTGGTGCCCCTTCAAAAGATTCCTAGGCTTTAACAATTTGGCAATGTGGCCACTGCAAAAGGAAAATGCCTTGCCCTCTTAAAGAAAGAAATTCCAGACCTGATCGCCTAGATGCGCACTGCACAGGGAAATAACCAACAAATCCTGGGTGAATGTACACCTACAAGCGAATTTCATCTCAAGACCACTTAACCTATGTCACCCGAGCCACTGAACCTGTAGTTTGCTGAAACTCACTCAAAGAAACACATGCAATGTTAGTTTTCTTGGGTTTTAAACCATTTGTTTACCTGACACCGTCAGCCCAAACCCAACTCCTGGTCTTTTCTCCAGCTCCACAATTGTGTAGGCTCTCAGCTCATCTGAAAAAGATCAAACCAAACTTGGTAATCAGCACTGACCATTAACAGTGGTCTCCTGGCAAAGTGGACCCACTGAAAACACCCTAGGAACAGTTGATTCTTCCGAAGTGGTTCTTACTGTGGTTGCTTCTGTATTAATATTTAAACCTTATAGATTAGTGGAAAAGTTGATGGATTTGGACCGGGATTTGAACCAATGACCTCCAGGTTAACGTCCCGGTGCTCTACCAACTGAGCTATCTGGCCCAACCATGCCAACAGCATGTTAGAGGTCTCCCGATTTTGTCAATATCTTTGTTCGGGTGCCAACCATGAACACAAAAATCTCCATAAAATGTTGTTCCTCTGGCTCTACCATGTCTAAAATGTCTTGTTTTAAAACCGGTTTAACCTTGAACGTACCTGGAATGCCTGATTGTGGCTGGCCACTCTGGCTGCCACTTTTGCTGGTCCTGTCATCGTCATCTACATGTAATAAAAAGAGAGAAAAAACAAATCTTTTTAGATACTCATTCTGTGCACACTCATATTTCCCTGGTAAACAGCTTTGCATGTTTTTATTATCATGGTTTTGGGATTGTAGTTCAGGATTAATCGCCCAGGAACATGCCAAATTTTAACAATGGCCAATTGTCGACTAAAGCCTAATCAAAAGCAAGTTATCACATTTAAAAAAAAGCAAGACAGTGATGTACCCCGTTGGACATGTTGGATTGGGTAACACACATAAAAGAACCAAGTGCACCCAATCTTCCAATGGCCCAGCACCTTTTGAACCATACATGGTATTTATGGTGTTACACAGATATATAGATAGGTCTCATACAAAACAGAGCTCCACATACCTTGCAGAAAAAAAAAACAATTCTGAGCGCTTTGATATACCCTATAGGGATGTGATAAAGTGCACTATAAGAATACAATATTATTTACTATCATTATTAAAAGCATGTGTTAGGTACCAGGCAACATCGGCCACCATTTTACAAATGGTACTTGGGCAAACTTGGCCAAAGTTGAAGATCATGGTACACAAGTCTGTGAAATGTCTAAACAATACAAATTGGCTAGGAGCCATGTGGGAGGCGAGTCACAAGTGGGATTAGCAGAGAGATCAGAACGGACTACGGACTGAGTCACTCAGCAAGTTGTGTATTGAGTAGAGTGATAAGCCTCTACATGTAATCATAGTAATCTACACTACATGGAAGATCATCCATTGTATCTCCATTATTAGCAATTACATCAAGTAATTCCCTCAATTGGAGTACAATGGAGGCCGGGGAGTCAGTCTTTCCCGTCTCAGTTTGTTGATTAATGTAAATGTATCGGCCTGGAACTTCATCTTGAAGAGGGAGACGCCATTTTCATTTTGAAAAGGGCATTTGCTTTGGAAAATCTTGATTAAAGTCTATGAGTAACTTTTGTTAAGTGGGCACCAAGGCCAAGACCAGGGCAACAGTCCAGGGCGACAGAGGGCATGGCCTCGGTTAGCTACATGTACTTGTAATTCCAGGCCTAGATGTACATTAACCAACAGGCTACTCCTTTCATTGGAATAAATTAGACAAAATATTTATGACATAAAATGTACAAATGTACCATCCTAAAAATCAATGAGAAGTATGCTAGAACATTTTTTCTAAACAACAATGAACAATGATGCACATGTATGTAAACAGGAAATGTTCACTTTTTTCCATTTTCACTATCCACACTATGGAAATGAAATAAAAGTGTGTAAAATTTAAATATTGATATCAAATGGTCTTCAGTCTGCTGCTTATTGAGTGAATCATATGGACAACAATCGCTTCATTTTGGTGAAAAAAAATGACAAAAGCGAGACGACGTCTCAAGATGTCTGAAATCATGCCACTAGCATTAAATCCAGATGGACAAAGTTAGAAAAACCACATGTATCTAAAATAATCTGTACAAACTGAAGAATTATAAGAAAAAACAGCCACAGTGTGTATGGTAAGTGATATGTTGCCGGTTACATCTGTATCTGATGTACAAGATTTACTAAGCCTCTAGTAGGCCTATGTATAGCAAAATTATCCTAGTGTACATGTACAAGAAGTGACACCTTTTCCAGATCTCTGTATCCTGATTTACAATCCCAATTACACTTCATTCTGACTTACCAGATTTGCTATCACTCCTCGAACGAGAAAAACATAGAGTCATCTTATTGGACTCCAAGACACCAACTCCCATTCTAAAACTTCTTAAATAATTCATTTTTCAACCCTAAAGAAACACTTTCTCTCCAATAACAGGACTCACTTGCAATGACTGCACTTTCCAAAATGGCCGCCTACCAGACAAGAAATATCAGACAGTCTCAAGACCAACTTCAGGAGATTTCAATGAAATTTTAAGTGGGTGCGTAGAACCAAAAGTAAAAGGTGAACATCAATGACACATTTTGGGGATTTCTTCAAAATGTTTTTCCTATCCACTAAGTACCCCCTCCCCCTCATCTTCAACCACATCATTTCACATTGGTTACAGTGTATAATTTATGCATTCATTTCTGAAACTTATTGCAGTTATTTTTCTCATTGAATCATCCCCCCCCCCCCAATTCGTCAGCACCCCCTTGGATTTTTTTGGAACATTCTCAAGCCTCTCAAGGGGCTAAAAAGTTGACAGGATCGCTACCATAATAAGTTATGACAGGGACTGTACAGGAAACTTTCTATTACTTCACCTGGATGGATGCTGTACATCATTAATTAAGGGAAAATGACCATGCAGCCTTTTGCGTTACTTCAGGTCATATTACTGGTGACCCATCAAACATTGGTAAGCAGCATTTTTGAGCTAAGCAGTTCTATAAAACAAGGGCCTCAGTGTAGTGAATAATAATCATTATTATGTGAAGGGCCAATTTCATGGCTCTGAATCACCACCTATGAAAGCAGGGAGTTCTGCGCTTATGTCATGTATGTCACAATTTTGGCTTGTGCGCATACGTACTCCTTATAACTAGGCATTCTTCGCTTACACAGCCAGCGCACAAAATTTGCGCTTGCCCTGTAAGCAAAGAATGGTGATCGTAAGCACAAAAATCGATGCTAAGCAGAGCCATAAAATTAGGCCTTGATGTGATAAAAGTTGATATGCCACTAAATAATCTTAATCGTCGTAAATGGTTCTGGAAGTAAATTCTGGAAAATTTCCACCAAATTAACCGTATGAAAAAGCGAGTCTAATACAGTCACTTGTGATGAGCTAAAGAGAGCACAATTTCCCACTGAACCCATTTCTGGGATCGTTCACAATACCCACTCTAGATTCACCACAAATGGTTTCCCCAATGCCCGAACAGAGAATAAAAGGATTTGTGTTAAGAAGGGAACCCGGGCACTTATTCCAATCTTTACAATTTCTTTCCTTCCACTGTGACCTCTCATTCAAGCTTCAAACACCACTCTGAAAAGCCTTTAGGGTCAACCAGTGTACCCCATTCACACTCTTTTCTTAAAGAA
The DNA here is from genome assembly GCF_032118995.1 of Asterias amurensis. Taxonomy (NCBI): domain Eukaryota; kingdom Metazoa; phylum Echinodermata; class Asteroidea; order Forcipulatida; family Asteriidae; genus Asterias; species Asterias amurensis. The sequence continues at coordinate 27,799,276 of NC_092649.1, forward strand.
GTATTTTTTTCAAGGTAACAGTTAAAAGTGTTAATGGTACACAGGGAACTATTTCGTCCAGCAATTTTGCATCGCACAACATTTAGACTTATTTTGTGCACACTGAACAGAATGCAATAGTGAGAACCAAATCGTGAATCGATTTTGAGTAGAAACTGATATTTGTATAGCATTGATATGCTACAAAAGTGAAACTGTTCACTGGAAACTGTAGGCCTACATAAGAACACTATTTCACAGGATACAAAATAAAGTACATTTCAAGGCTAGTATACAAATATTGACTGCTTCGAGTGCTATGGTTAAAACTGTGACTCCCGAGGTGATCCCCGGAGCGTTCTATTTTCCCGAGACGTTTCCCGAGGCGAAGCCTCGGGAAAATAGAACGCTCCGGGGATCACCGAGGGAGTCATAGTTTTTAACCATTGCACGAGTAAAAGCAGTCAATATTTGTTTTATAACACCCCAAACATTTCTAAATACTGTACTATTATTATTAAGTTACAGACCTGAATGCTACAATCCAGGGACGACGCGAATACAGATTGCAAACACTTTTACTTACTGTGTTGCATGTAGTGTCGTGCAATCCGAAATGGTTACAGACTATTAATTTATCATCCTCGTACACGCAACGGACGTCTGGGTACTGCACGCCGTGTGCTAGTCTGTCGGACTAGCGCACGGCGCCGTGTGCTAGTCTTCGGACTAGCGCATGGCAAACCGACGCACTATCACACGACCGTCGGCTAGCAAAACTAAGACATGTCATGTGACGCCCTCTAAACCAATGAGCAGGCAAAATACTTGCAAGGGGTGTTATAATAGTGACTAGTACCACACTAACTGCCTGTGGATTATTTTCCACAGGAATCTACAAAGCCCTGGGAATATGCATTGCTTACCATACACTGGTTTAGCAATTTAGACCCTTTCACACCACAGCAATTTAGCAGGGGTCCTTTGCTTAATTCAAAAATGCATCTCGTGTGAAAGGATAGCAATTTTTAAACAGTCTAATAAAGAACAACAAATTTGAGAAGATTTCACGAGGGACCTTGGACAGTCTAGAGGTTGTTTCTTTTCACACATAGTGGAATTTTGTATACTAACTTTGCCCCTGGAACCCCCACAGAAACACAACCAAATACCCATCCCAGGCCTGTATGCTTTGTTTTTGAAAGGGCGAGGGCTAAGCTTGGGCGATATCGATTTATTTTATTCACGATATATCGCCGACAATATATCACGATATTCGATATAATCGCGATTAATTAAATTTGACATCATCAGTCTTCAAACTCCAAGTGAAAGTTGTAGAAGAGACAGTCATAGCATAAGAGAGGTGTTCTATTCTTCTGGTTTTACTCCAAACCTATGGGGTGCAAGATGTCTCAGCTAGCAAATACATCGCGATATTGCGATATTTAATCGATATCGCGATATATCGCGATATATCGATATTTCGATTAAAACCAAATCCATTCGATATCGAAATCGTTTCTCAATTAATATCGCAATATTCGATAATATCGTGATATCGCCCAAGCTTAGCGAGGGCACCAAGGCATTTTCTCCTTGGTAGAGGGCCCCCTATAAGGAAATTGTAAACTTCTACTGGAGCATTTCAAGGGTACAAAGGCATTAACCAGGGAGCATGGAAGCAATCCCCTTCGTTGCCTCCATGAAGAATCAGGCCTAATGTATTTCCTAAATAAGTTATGTACAGTATTTCACAGAAACACACCATTACACCATAGAGGTTGGCGGAAGTTTTCTTCCTCCATGATTATACCATGGAGTACCCACCCCATCCCAACCCCCACCATCCCATGGGAAAAATCGTAAGTGTCACAGTGTGTGTTCATAGATTGTCCATGGAGGTAGACCTCCATGATTGTACCATAGCTAGAGGACCTGCTTGTACTTTTAAATGGAGAATGGACCCTTGTTAAATGGATCCACATCAATCACCAGGACAGAGGGCAAGCATTTGACCTCATTAGGTCAAATCTTAGGGTCACGCACCCCCCCCCCTATGGATGGGGATAATAACATTAAATGGCCCTAGTGTTTGGCCTAAACCAGGGAGGTTTTACATCAAGGTGCCATTACAATTGGAAGGTGAAAATGAAAGCATTTCAGATGATTTATTGAGAGGGTAATGCAGTACGGACAATTTCAAATCAGTATGTATCACATCTAATGTATACCAGGAAGGGCTGTGGCATTTTGTGGAAGTGTGTGAAAGTTTTAGCCTGGAATTTCATCTTCGAGAGGGCAAGGCCGTTTTCTTTTTGCAAAGGGCACTTCCATTTGAAGATCTAAAAGTATGTGAGACTTCTGAAGGGGCACCAAGGCCAAGACAAGAGCAACAGAGGCTATCTGTGATGTTTACTAATTCCACTCCAGGCCTGGTACACAAATTGTAGTACTGCAGCCGATTTCACGAAACGCTAGGATTAATCCTATCTCGAGTTAGGATGAGTAACCCGTCCTAACTTAGGATGGGTTCTATGCGTCCTACGTATTAGGATACGGAACTTTACTCGTCCTAAGTCCTAAGATTAATCCTAAGTGAGGAAGAGTTTGGTGAAATCGACGGCAGGCCTGGTATACAAATTGTACATTGTTGTACAATATTGTGTACAGTGTACGGTGTAGCCAAATATTTAGAGAGCTTTGTGTATTTTGTTAACAATGTGCAGCTAAGTACGCCAATGTACTAAGCACAGTATACCTCCAGATAAGGAATTTCCAGAAGAATTTATTGCATCATCTTTCATTTTGACAAGTGATAAGATTTATGTAGATCTAAACAATTTTGTCAACAGCCTTTGGTGAAAAATACTCAGCTTTCTTGCATTACGGATAGAACTTGCCAGTCCATTGCCTACACAACAAGCTTCTGTGCTGGATAACTTTCCGTATGGCGCCACCACTTTTTCAGTTTTACTCATTTTTACAAAAAGGGATATCTCATTGAGGTAAATTAGATACTATATTATTTCATATCGAATGAAACGGAAACTTTTCCTCTGTGCTTTATATGACATCATGTGGTTAATCTTTCAATCTCAAATTCAACAAATTTGTTCTTTCAAAAGTAACAGAGCTTCAAGTGCCTGTTCACATTCATTACAAAGATTGAAAGAGATCAAAATTCAAAATGAGCTTCCACTTTCAAAAGCGTCATTAGAAATCAGGTTTCTCCTCTGTTTGGATTCGAACCAAAACAACGGTGTTAAAACAATAAACTGTTTGCGAAACCATCTTTGTGTTTCAGGAAAATAGGACACACTATCTCTTGATGGCTTTCCAAAATCATAACAGAATCACAGAATTCAAGGCCAAACTGCAGTTGGTTCTGTTCAGAAAGTGTGTAAGGTAGAGTCATTGTTAGATCACAAAACAGAAGTGGGAGTCTCCAGAATCTAACCAAAACACTTCCTTTTGTCTACCGGAAAAAGAAAGGTTAGGAAAACATCATTTGTGGTTGGTTTCTTTTTTGAATCATCTACTAACATGTTTTGTGGAATCGATTCTTCTAGGGTGTTGAATGAAAAGTGTATTTTATATCAAACAAAAATAAAAGGTTCAACTCGAAATGAGGACTAACGAATGGTTTGTTTTCCCATAGAATTGTGTGTCCAGCCAGGTTGAAATAATGTATACTGAGAGAAATGATGTAGTTTTAACTTAATCATAAGTGTTGGAAATGATGGGGGAAAAAACATTTTTTTGTCTATGGTGGTCTACAATTCAATATTACTCGCTAAACACCATTTCAGTTCCTAAATGCAAGAGTTCTGGTCACGCAATGAAATGCTTACTTGAATTTTCTTTTTAAAATTATTATCATCAGTCGGCTGCACAGCAGGCAGACACAAGCTTTTCCCAATTCTCTCCTGTCTTGTGCTGTTGTCCGAATCTCAATATACAGTATATTATTAATTGCATTTTAGCTACCACTACCTCAAGAGGAACATTAAAAAGAGGGAAGAAAAGTCCAACATCCATTTCAAAAATATTTAAATACGTGGCAGTGGGATATTTAAATTTTTCCAAAAGTAATATCTTGTTCACCTAAATGTTTTGGTAATAACAAGAGAAAAAAATGGAGATCGTGTTAATTAAAGGCAAGATATTTGGTCCTTGGAAAAAAGTAGGAAAATGTTATCAAGTATAGGGGCTGACCTACATGTACACATGGTGTAGGCATGAACAAACTTTTCAGGCCATTTTAATTACAATTTTCCTGATTTTTCTCGGGGCAAAACAAATCGAAAAAAAATAGACTATGGAAAAAATCATGCCTGGGATAATTTTCCGCACGTCGCCACCAATTTCTCCGCCCTTAATTAACTCCAAAACCACTGAATTTCTTTCTTCTGTGAAGAAGGGTTACCGCATATATACATCCAGAAGAAATTTTTTTTAAAAATTACGTAACAGTTTGTAAACAATGGTCAAAATTAGCATCTTAGGTGAATCACTTCAGTATAAATACACAGCTCCAACTTTTCACATCCTACCTCGAAGTTGATGTTCCCAAAATTGTTCCACGAAATCCAACGAGGCAGCATAGTGGAGACTGTCCAGCTCACGCGCCTCTTGTTTCTTAGTGGTCTTGCTTTGTTTATGACCCATTCATATACACCAACATCCAACAACGTATACAGATACGACAAAATTCCAGAGTGTAAAATCCAGGATCCTTGATGACAAATCAATTAGCTGAAAAATCCATTGCAAAGGTGCCTCCAGTTGACAGTAACACTGAACAACAATGGCCGATAATTTATGATTTTATCCAGCACAAAACAAAAGCGATCATGTTTTGTTCACAATGATGAGAAAAATTCCTGCCATGAAAACTAAAACTCTGTTTGAGTGTTGACACATTGTCTTTCAGGAATATGCAAGTTGTAGCAATACATGCCAAAAATCTCCAAACTAGCAGTACTTCACTTCACAGAATTGCTTCAGAAATAAAAGACTTGCTTCACTTCACTGTTGCCATCACAGCTCCTTACAGTGTGTGAAACTTAACATCAGATTTACCATGCAGCTATTTAAATTTCCTTTGAGCAAAAACACCTTACAAAGTGCACAAGTTTCCAAAAGCCAAGAACTACAATCAGCAGTTGCAAGAAATCTCAGCCCATGCTGGTAGAATGAATTCCTTGACTTCTTTACATTACACCATTGAATTGAATACACACACCCCTAGACCCCAAAACCCTATTGACTCTCTACACAAAATCTACATATGAATGGATTGGCTTAAATCCTCCTTAAAGACTCCCCCAAGAAAATCTAGAAATTCTTCCATCATCACCTAATCCCTAATCTCTACATGGGACAACTGACAGCCCCCCCCCCCCCACCACACTTTAAATCCTCAATTACTAATCTGGATTACACCCATTGACTTTGTGATTATCTGGGATGCAATCCAAGGGTTGCCAAAATTCATATTTTTTTTTAAATTGTATCTTGCATTTTGTTAAAAAAAATATATATTGATACCTCACCGTGCAATGCCTCAAATCATACGTGCATTTTGTTAGTTCTCATTTTCAAGAGATTACATTAAAATAAAACTTAGGATCTCTTTGAAAAACAGGTCTTGTCAATCAAAATAAACAAACCTACATCTTGTTTATTATCAAAAAGAGGAGGATGAGGTCTTTTCAATATAATTAAAGTTCAACTAGACTTTCTAACTCAGCAGAGCCCATAAATTGGGATAAATGCCAAGGAGCAAAGATAAGTGTCTTGCTCAAGGACAAAATTCCCAGGACAAGAAATTCAAACCCACATTAAAATGACTCAGCCAAAAGAACTTAAAATTGGTGTACACTAGACTGCTCAACAATGACTTGCAACTTCGCAGTGCTAACACAAATTCATTTTTAAGTTGTTCGATACTTCTTGTACTTCAGGCCGGATACTTCAAAGAGGCAACGAAGGTGATTGCCTCCATGCCCCCTGGTCATTGCCTTGGTGCCCTTGAATATGCTCTTTTAAAAGTATAAATTTACAATTTCCGCATGTTGACCCCTTGCACGCGCGTCACACGCGACGACTGATGCCACGCTCACCATGTTGGTGGGCAGTTAGGTTTACGTGTATTAACGCCGCATCGCCTAAAATGTGCACTTCACTGCATAACGCACAGAATAGAGTTATATAAAAGCGCACAGTGAAATTGCCCACCAGTATGGCGCATTCAAGATTTTTCTGATGATGACGTCAGGTGAAATGGGTCAATATGGTGCCCTTTACTAAGGAGAACATGTCTTGGTGCCCTTTATCCTTTTAAAAATGAAGCATACAGGCCTGCCATTTATTGTACTTTAACTTCATGGAGGCAACAGAGGCAGTCACCTCCATACCCCTGGTCATTGCCTTAATGCCGTTTATGATGTTTTTTTGAAGAACAAATCTATTCATAAATAGAGGGTCTACACTGTGAACTGCAGCACTCTACAAAAGAAAACTGACGCGCTTTTTTACAAGAACAAAGTATCAGGCTACGTTGTATTTATAGCAGCAGCTGTTTAGAATATTGGGTCAAAATACACTTCTTATAAACATGTGTGGAGTGTAACAACTAGAATGCAATTGTTACATGTATTGAACGGGTAAACAGGATGTACGTACAAGATGCAGGCTACATTTTGATAATCTGGATTATCCATCATGTCTTGTCAGAGAGCTAGATTACATGGACATTACAGATCAAAGGATCACGGAAATTCAAAAATACACATATGCAAGGTTTTTACACAGTAGATTTGCCAACATTTTGAAAGAAAAGACATAGAACTGCTTCACTCCTTTGATTTGTTTACTAGAATCCTTCCTTCCTCACCCTCAATGGAAACTCAACACAAAAACTGTCAGTGTCAGACTCTGATAGAAATGGTGGTATGCCTTATCCCATAGAGAAAGTCTCACTGCTCATCCAATGACACATGCACAATCAGTTTACTTGTGTTTCATACAAAATATGTCGGTTTGATATTTTTTTAAGGTTGGGGCAGCAATCCTTGCTCTTAAGTTGTTGGTATTTGTAGCACACCGGGCTAGTAGACTGTGCATTTTATTTGCCCTAATAATTAATAAAGTTATCTATAATAGCTCTGATTTTCAATGTATTTGGCAAAAAAAGACATAGTCATAAAATTACATTCATGAACTCAAAATTCATTGCCACACTTTTTAAAATTTACCATTGAAGTAGAAAGACAAATTGAGCAATTTAAATAAGTAGGTTGCAAGGTTTTTAGTAGACCACAGGGCAAAATGAGCAGTGGCTTATAAATACACATTTAAATTAGTTAGGGGACTAAGGCAATGACCGGGGGGCATGGAGGCAATTGCCTCCGCTGCCTCCGTGAAGTATCAGGCCTGGGCTAGTGTGTTGCACTGTTAGTGTTAAGGGTGAGCCCTGTGGTGGAAGGGAATGGAGGTAGAGGTAGAAGGTTCTATCAAATACCTTTTTTTTTTATAGTTATAAAGAATTGTTTCACTTCAAGTGCATTTAGTTTCCTAAAATCCCTTTTCATTCTTGACTCTTGAACATTTTTGTTTTGTCGAAAAGTACACGACTGTTGTAACCTATAGCAAACTATAATGTTAATAGGGTGACTGTTGGGACCTTCAATATTTTGGGGTATTGGATTTTATATTTGGTCATTGTTGTGTACTGAAAACTATAAACACCTAAATATTCATACTTAAATAGCAATTTCGTTCGGGGTCCTTAACTTGTCCCTGTCATCTTGGGAAAAGTTTTCGTATGACGCCACCACTTTTTCATTGGATATGAAATAATATATTATCTTATTTACCTCAAAAAGAAAGATATCCCTTTTTGTAAAAATTAGTGAAAAAGTGGTGGCGCCATACGGAAACTTTTCCTCATCTTGTCTTGTTCTACCTCCATCGGATTTGATTTAGTCCAAGTAACTGAATACTTGAACCAGCAATGCTTTGAATTACATCATCCATAAACAGGGCTCGAATTTGACATTGAACCTCCCGAGGCCAGTGATTCTAGCCCCAGGCCAATATCAGTAAACTAATGACCTGACAAGTTAGGTGGTCTTTTGTTTTTCAATTGAATAATTAATAATTCCCCTAAGTATCAAAATAATTCTAACCCCATCACAAATGACTGAGATTTCTTCTCAGTAGCTATATACATAGCATCAACACTATCAGGTCTACGCCACCATTAAGAAAAAGTGGAGAACTGTTTTGTATGATTATATGTTTTGACGAGTGTGCACTGTATTGTAGGAAAATAGAATAGTAAAGGGTTTTTTAAGGGGCAAGTTCAATTCTAAAAATAACCAAAAAGTTCTTACCGTCGGTTGACGACGAACGAAGACAAGACGGTCTCCACCCCGGCATGGCTTTCTTCCCAGCTCGTTGTTGCCAGCTAATGTTAGCTTCGTAGACCGCTCACTATCTATCAAGCTTTAGAATCTCTTTTCAAGTATTTTTTTTAAAGAACTTCTACTAGTTCCAGAATGTGTCAACACTCACTTCTTGTGTGTGGAGTTCGTAGCTAAACACTTTTGACATGCCAGTTTTGAGCGCCTACACCGGAAGTCGTCTGCTGCGCCTGGTGGTGCTTTGTCAAAAGAGGGCGCTATGTAAGTTTAGTGGTGAACAACCAAGGCAAAATTATATTGTCATGGCTCCGCCGCCGACAGGGGTGTTGTGGGTGGTAGGGAGGGGTGCACACCACACCATGTCCCCTTATCGAGCGCCAACCGCTTGTAAATGACCCTAAACTGTTTGTTTACCGTTTTTTTCAATAAGATTTTAACTTTCAAATGCCTTTTGTTTATTTATTTAGGCATGTATTTATATATATATTTTGTATATAAACAAAAATTACAATTATTTTATTGGGGTATTTGATGTTGTTGTTTTTTTCTTTGTATGGGGGGGGGGGGGGGGTCGGTGAACCTTTCATAAACCTGGTAAAAAGTTACTTCCTAAGAATCTTTTCCTTGAACTTAACTGTGACTTCGGTTTTATTGGACAGGCTCACGCCTCCCAGGCCCGGGGTCATTCGGGCCCCCGGCCCTCAATATTGACAGCCTTTAAACAAGACACAATGTTACTCAATATTGTCATTTTTTTGCGCTTTATTTACTTTGTGCCCCCCCCCCCCCCCCCGGGCTGGATGTATCTTAAGTTTCCATAATACATGTTTTAACGTATTTAACTCGTACCGACATTGGAGCAAGGGGATATTTTGGGTACGTGCAAGTAGTTTGCCGAAATCGGGCGTGAAGGAAAACTTACACAATAGTCAATCGCTTTATGCAAATCATTCGAGAATTAGCAAATTTTGGAGCAAAGATCTGTATGAAGTTAATCATTATTTTAAAAGGTTTGCTTCATCTTCACGTCCGATTTCCACCCATGACTCTTCAACTTTACGTACCCAAAAAACCTCCTTGCTAAATTTATGTTACCGGTCAAATGTTTTACAGCAAAAGTAATACTACAGATTGAACTTGACGAACATCCAGCTCCGGGGGCCACAAAGAACAGAGTGGCTCCGCTCAAGACATATACACAAAACGTCTAAGATAAATTGGTACTAATGAAAAGCGATGGAATAAATATCTCTCCTTTACGCCTTCTGTGCTTCATTGTTGATACCGCCTGACAAAAAGGGTTGATTAAGGGGGGGGGGGGGGAAATAATGAAGAATAACACTTGTTGACACACTGCGAGCGCATTGTTGACAACTTTACTAAACTACTGTAAAGGGCTTCCATTCCACTCAGCAGGGCATCTATGCATGTAATTTTTCCAAATTAAATTATTTCAAATTTAAAGGCAAGTTTACCGTTGGTTTTGTGAACCGTTCGATTGCTTTAATCCTACATGAATGTAGGTTATAGGATACAATAAAGTTAACAAATTTCTGAGATATCAATAAAAACAAACTTACACTTATATTTTCACTTTCACTAAAACTCACCCCATGTATGGTATATGAATTATTTACATTGGTCAACGGCCAAAGTCCCCAGCGCCTTGGCTTAAAGGCACTGGGCACTACGGGTAATTACTTAAAATAATTGTTAGCATAAAACCTTACTTGGTAATGAGTAATGGGGAGAGGTTGGTAGTATCAAACATTGTGAGATCGGCGCCCTCTGAAGTAATGAAGTTTTCGTAAAGGAAGTAATTTCGAGACCTCAGATTAGAATCTGAGGTCTAGAAAACAAGCATCTGAAAGCACACAACTTTACGTGACAAGGATGTTGTTTTTTTCTTTCACTAGTATTATCTCGCAACTTCGACGACCGATTGAGCTCAAACTTTCACAGGTTTGTTATTTTATGCATGTGTTGAGATACACCAAGTGAGGAGACTGGTCTTTGACAATTACCAATCGTGTCCAGGTCTTTAACCCTGGCCTCTGTCCGAGCTTCCAATGTTATGCTTTATGATTGGCCGCGGGCTGCATGCATGCCCAACGCGTGTTCATAAAGTTTGTGCGTCAATCAAATAGTGATGTGCAAAAATAACACAATAACGTGACATTTCTACATCCATGGTACCGGTTGCACTAGCAGTCTTTCTCGAAGGCTAATGACAGCAAACCACACATGAACAGAGGACCATGCCAATCTCTAGAGCTGCACTAAAATCAGTCTCAGAATAATGTCAGTTTGTCCTGCCTTTATCTTTTGCATGGAGGTCCTACCTCATGGCTGGTGTAATTGATTCAAGTTTTTCTTTGTGTCCCTTTTTTAGACTAGAGTGTACTCATGAAATTAAGCTATGTTTGGGAACAAAGAAGACAAATAGTGTGCAAGCAGTAAAAATGAGAAAAACAATTATTAAAAGAAAGTCATTAATCCATGTGATATCGGACCCTCATTAAAAGCATTAAGCAGAATTAAATTAATTTCCTTCAAACAAATTAACACATTGGACATTTTTTAATTTTTTTAATTTTTTTTATTTAGAACAAGAATTACAAATCTTTCAAACATTGACATTTACATAAGTTTTTTAAAGTGTATAAAACATTCCTTTAGAGGATAAAAAACAATTACATGGCAAGGTATGAACTATTTATTTCAGATAAAATAAATATCAAATAATAAATTAATGTTATGTCATTTGAGACAAGATATTAAACTATTGGTGCCATTCCTTTTACAGCGATCAATCAATCAATCAATCATTGTGCATTTGTAGAGTGCAACCACTTGTCTCTTGCAGTAACATCAACAATAAATATTACTTTTCCAATTGTTGATACCGTGGATTCCTTCGAGTACTTCTTTTGGGTGCAAACTTGAAACCAGCTCAAGTTAAAGCGGGTTATGGTTTTAAACAGTTAACTTCATTTAATAAACCTTATCATTGTTTTTTGGGTTGTTTCGCAGTAAAGAACCAACATGTCATACTTTAAGTCACAGCAAAATTTCTTTATATTTTTGTATAAAACCACAAAGAATTGGGGTTGAAAAAATAAAATTTACTTAAGTGGGGCATGAACCAACGACCTCCAGGTTAACTTGTCGCACTATACCAACAGAGCTATCTAGGCCTATACTGCCTATTTTGTCCATTACTTTGTTGGGGGGGGGGGTTACAACTGTTTACTATAGTGTAGTCAGGGATCACACCCAAATTAAGACACCGTACAACCTGGGAAACGGCAGCCAAAGAATCACCTTTGAAGGGGATTCAACTAACTTTTTATTTCAGGCGTTTACATTATACACCACAAAGGAAGCTGACTGGGTCAATTTTGTAAATGATTTGGGGTGAACAAATGAACAAAGAAATGTTTACTAGAGTGGGAATCGAACCAACGATATCTGGATTAACATGCCGGCACTCTACCAACTGAGCTATCTAGCCCCATGTTGACGATCCCCTGGCTGCCCCTTCCCAGGTATCGTAATTTCGATGTTATCCCTGGCAACACAACGGCAGTCAATGATTGCATGGCTTCTGACCAGCAACCACCAAACAAAGATATTGACAAAATAAAGAAACAGCCAACATAGGGTTAGATAGCTCAGTTGTTAAAACGTCGGCACGTTAATCCGGAGGTCATTGGTTTGAGTCCCATCCTATCCCAGTAAATATTTCTTTGTTTAACCCCAAAACATTTAAAGCCATTGGACACTTTCAGTAAACAGTATTGTCCAGGGCCCACACTTCGTGTATCACAACTTATACATAAAATAACAAACCTGTGAAAATTTAGGCTCAATCAGTCATCAGAGTCGGGAGAAAATAGCGGGAAAACCCACCCTTGTTTACACACGTTGGCGGTGTCATGACATGTGTTTAAAATAAATCCTTAAATCTCGGTATCGAGAATTGATATTGTTTTAATGTTTTCTCAAAAAGTAAATCATTTCATGGAATAACATTTCAAGAGAAGTCTTTCACTTTTACCTTCCGAAACCCTGTAAGTTATTTGTAAATCTGTGAACTTTAATTTCTTTTTTGTGTTCCGAAAGTGTCCAATAGCTTTAAACAATTTACCCAGTCGGTTTCCCTTCTGGAGTATAGGGTACAAGTCTCAAAGAGTCACGTTTGAGTTTAGCCAAGGCCACCAGCCTTCTATCTTGCCATTGTCGTTGATCAAGTGGAAATCTTGCAGCACTTTCTGCAAACGTTGCATCGCTTTTTTCTACCTTGAAAGTTGGAGAAGTTCCAAATGATGAAGTGACTCTGTTGATAGTGGCACCGTGACGGTCCATGTAGTTGGCTGTACCTGAACGAGTTAAACATTTTATCAGTGTCAGAAAGAAAGCCTTGATTTTGTTTAAGACTTTTGCATATCTTGTTCACGAGGAGGGCCAAAAAGTATGTCTTGTGTTTTTGTTGTTGATAATTCTTACCCTCGACGTTGAGATGAATTACTTTAAATGGGCCCAATACACGAACAATGTACCCCACATATTTTGAGGAAAACATGCTAAATTAATATCAATAACTGATGCTATTTAATTATTTACTAATATATGCAATTTGAAAGAATATTTGTTCAGTGAACTTCTATTTTTCTAATCGTTTTAATAAGAGGGACTTCCCCATCAATAGAGCTAATCGAACAATCACACTCGCCCTCCTGGCCGTAGTGACGGCATGCACCTGGCTCAGTACACCCCGAAGTGACCCACTCCACAAGCAGGGCACTGGGGGCTGACCCGGTTGAGTCCTGTCAACATGGTCAAAGCTATTCGAACGTACCAGGGCAGAGTTGACCCAGGGAAGCTAGAACACACCCATATAACTCTGTGTTTTGACCCCTCTGCCTACCCACAATGCATTGCGGTTCTAAATCTTGAGATGAAATCTCTGCAGCAGCGCCGACTCATTTTTTAGTGAGCAAAGTTGATTTGAATGACTCATTGAGTTGACTGACACACTGCACTGACCGAGTCGACGGTGACGGTGTTTGCTTACCTTCCTTGTGGCAAGCGATCAATTCTAGATTGGGATTTCCTCGGCGTAGAGTTGTAATTTGTACCCACAGAAATGGCACAAGTTCTGCCAAAAAGTGAAGAAAATATGAACAATTCAAATGGTCTTTAACATGCTGACATGTGGACTGTGTTTTTAATTAATAATGCACCAACACAAAAATGAGGGCGCTATGCTGGTTTAACGGTGGTAAAAAAAATTGCAGGTGAAAAATTAACGGCGGTGTTAAATACCGCCCTCTTACGTGTGGACATAAAGGTATGACGTCATTAGACCAACAACACGTGACTGCTCATGTCAAAGGTCAATATGTTACTTTCGTGCGCTGTATCGACAACCCGAAGCATGATAGCGCGGGGTCGAAGGTCAATGTACGCGGCATTAAGCAAATGTAAGAGGGCGCTATTTAAACACACCGTTAAGTAAACTAACCCACGATTGGACCCTAGCGGGCGCTGTTCAAGGACACCGTTAATTTGTTCAAGCACAACGCTGGTTCCCTGTCTTTTCACGGGTGTTACAATGGTAGGTCCAAATGAAACCAGTGGATAGACTTTCAGTACCGCGCGCGTCGTTTTGTAAGCTTTCAACTTCTGTTTTATGATTTGTCTGCTTCTCCTGTCACGGTCACCTCTACGTAAACGCTTTCGACCGTCTGCCATGCGCATATGACTCCCCCTCCCATAAAAAATAACGCATGTTATAAAGTTTGTTTGTAAATCAATGCAATTGATACAGAGGGCCATGTCAATCTCATAGAGCTGCTGATAATATCAGTTTTTCCAGCCAATACTAATAATCTTGTGCATTGCATTGCATGGAGGTCCTCATACATGATACATGTCATACAAGACCTCCACCATGGCTGGTCTTTTCAGACGAGCGTGTGCCCATGTTTGTGAACAAAGAGGAAAACACTGCAAGTAGTAAAAATGAGAAAGTTTATTCAAACAAAGTCCTAAATCCATGTGATATTGGACCCTCATTAAAAGCATGTGATATTGGACCCTCATTAAAAGCATTAACGCAGAATGAACTTCCTTCAAAAAATTAAAACACACTGAAAACAGGTAAATTTAATAAACTTGTTTTTTATTTAGAATAAGATTGACAAATCTTTTCAGCTATTACCTTTACATTAGTTTTTTTTTAAAGTGTACAAAACATTCCTTTAGAGGTTATAAAAACATTTACTTGGCATTTGGCAAGGTGTGAACTATTAGTTGCAGATAAAAAAAATAACGATATAGCGATCAGTCAATCAATCATTGTGCATTTGTAGAGTGCAAGTGCAACCACTATTCTCTTGCAGTAACACCAACAATCAACATTACTTTTCCAATTGTTGATACCGTGGATTCCTTTGAGTACTTCCGTTGGGTGCAAACTTGAAACCAGCTCAAGTTAAAGCGGGTTATGGTTTTAAACAGTTAACTTCATTTAATAAACCTTATCATTGTTTTTTTGGTTGATCGCAGTAAAGAACCAACATGTTATACTTTGAGTCACAGCAAAATTTCTTTATATTTTTGTATAAAACCACAAAGAATTGGGGTTGAAAAAATAAAATTTACTTAAGTGGGGCATGAACCAACGACCTCCAGGTTAACTTGTCGCACTATACCAACAGAGCTATCTAGGCCTATGCTGCCTATTTTGTCCATTACTTTGTTGGGGGGGGGGGGGGGGGTTACAGCTGTTTACTGCAGTGTAGTCAGGGATCAC
Source organism: Asterias amurensis (assembly GCF_032118995.1). Taxonomy (NCBI): domain Eukaryota; kingdom Metazoa; phylum Echinodermata; class Asteroidea; order Forcipulatida; family Asteriidae; genus Asterias; species Asterias amurensis. The sequence continues at coordinate 27,814,507 of NC_092649.1, forward strand.
ACTTAAATTAAGACACCGTACAACTTGGGAAACAGCAGCCAAGGGATCACCTTTGAAGGGGATTCAACTAACTTTTTATTTCAGGCGTTTACATTATACACCACAAAGGAAGCTGACTGGGTCAATTTTGTAAATGATTTGGGGTGAACAAAGAAATATTTACTAGAGTGGGAATCGAACCAACGACCTCTGGATTAACATGCCGGCGCTCTACCAACTGAGCTATCTAGCCTAAGTTGACGATCCCCTGGCTGCCCCTTCCCAAGTATCGTAATTTCAGTGTGATCCCTGGCAACACAACAGCAGTTAATGGTTGCATGGCTTCTGACCAGCAACCACCAAACAAAGATATTGACAAAATGAAGAAACAGCCAACATAGGGTTAGATAGCTCAGTTGTTAGACTGTCGGCACGTTAATCCAGTGGTCATTGGTTTGAGTCCCATCCTATCCCAGTAAATATTTCTTTGTTTAACCCCAAAACATTTAAAGCCATTGGACACTTTCGGTTAACAGTATTGTCCAAGGCCCACACTTCGTGTATCACAACTGATACATAAAATAGCAAACCTGTGAAAATTTAGGCTCAATCGGTCATCAGAGTCGGGAGAAAATAACGGGAAAACCCACCCTTTACACACGTTTTCGGTGTCATGACATGTGTTTAAAATAAATCGGTATCGAGAATTGTTTTAATGTTTTCTCAAAAAGTAAATAATTTCATGGAATAATATTTCAAGAGAAGTCTTTCACTTTTACCTTCCGAAACACTGTAAGTTATTTGTATCTGTGAACTTAAATTTTTTTCTGTTCCGAGAGTGTCCAATAGCTTTAAACAATTTACCCAGTCGGTTTCCCTTCTGGAGTATAGGGTACAAGTCTCAAAGAGTCACGTTTGAGTTTAGCCAAGGCCACCAGCCTTCTATCTTGCCATTGTCGTTGATCAAGTGGAAATCTTGCAGCACTTTCTGCAAAAGTTGCATCGCTTTTTTCTACCTTGAAAGTTGGAGAAGTTCCAAATGATGAAGTGACTTTGTTGATAGTGGCACCATGATGTTCCATGTAGCATGTGCAGTTGGCTGTACCTGAACGAGTTAAACATTTTATCAGTGTCAGATTGTTCAAACGAAAGCCTTGATTTTTTAAAAGACTTTTGCATATCTTGTTCACGAGGAGGGCCAAAAAGGATGTCTTGTGTTTTTGTTGTTGAGAATTCTTACCCTCGACATTGAGATGAATTACTTCAAATGGGCCAAAAACACGAACACTCTACCCCACATATTTTGTGGAAAACATGCTAAATTAATATGCTATTTAATTTTTTACTAAATGTGCAATTTGAAGGAATATTTGTTCAGTGAACTTCTATTTTTCTAATCGTTTTAATAAGAGGGACTTCCCCATCAATAGAGCTAATCGAACAATCACACTCGCCCTCCTGGCCGTAGTGACGGCATGCACCTGGCTCAGTACACCCCGAAGTTACCCACTCGCACTCCACAAGCAGGGCACTGGGGGCTGACCCCGTTGAGTCCTGTCAACATGGTCAAAGCTATTCGAATGTACCGGGGCAGAGTTAACCCAGGAAAGCTAAACCAATGGGTGCGTTCGTTTAGCTTCCCAGGGTCGACCCCGACGTGTGGCGTTTTTTAAAATCCAGGACGAAGGTGTGCAGATAATTAACCACGTTCGTCTTGGAAAAAAAACCACCACGCACCAGGGTAGACTCAGGGGAGCTAAACGAACGCACCCTATATAACTCTGTGTTTTGACCCCTCTGCCTACCCACAATGCATTGCGATTCGTAACCTTGAGAATAAATCTGCAGCAGCATGGCAATGTTGACTCATTTTCAGAGCAAAGTTGATTTGAATGATCATTGACTGACACTGCTGCACTGACCGAGTCGACGGTGACAGTGTTTGCTTACCTTCCTTGGCAAGCGATCAATTCTAGTTTGGGATTCCCTCGGCGTAGAGTTATAGTTTGTACCCACAGAAATTGCACAAGTTCTGCCAAAAAGTGAAGAAAATATGAACAAATTCAAATGGTCTTTAAAATGCTGACATGTGGACTGTGTTTTTAATTAATAATGCACCAACACAAAAATGAGGGCGCTATGCTGGTTTAACGGTGGTAAACAAATTTGCAGGTGAAAAATTAACGGTGGTGTTAAATACCGCCCTCTTACGTGTGGACATAAAGGTATGACGTCATTAGACCAACAACACGTGACTGCTCATTTCAAAGGTCAATCTGTTACTTTCTTGCGCTGTATCGACAACCCGAAGCATGATAGCGCGGGTCGAAGGTCAATTGACGCAGCATTAAGCAAATGTAAGAGGGCGCTATTTAAACACACCGTTAAGTAAACTAACCCACGATTGGACCCTAGCGGGCGCTGTTCAAGGACACCGTTAATTTGTTCAAGCACAACGCTGGTTCCCTGTCTTTTCACGGGTGTTACAATGGTAGGTCCAAATGAAACCAGTGGATAAACTTTCAGTACCGCGCGCGTCGTTTTGTAAGCTTTCAACTTCTGCTTTATGATTTGTCTGCTTCTCTTGTCACGGTCACCTCTACGTAAACGCTTTCGACCGTCTGCCATGCGCATATGACTCCCCCTCCCATAAAAAATAACGCATGTTATAAAGTTTGTACGTAAATCAATGCAATTGATAAACAAAATTGAAAAATAAAATTAACATGACATTTCTTCCTCCGACCATATGGTACCGGTTGCACTAGCACTTAGCAGTCTTCTCGAAGGCTAATGACAATCAACCACACATACACAGAGGGCCATGTCAATCTCATAGAGCTGCTGGACTAAAATCAGTCTACACTTATCAGTTTTTCCTGCCAATACTAGCTTGTGCATTGCATTTGCATGGAGGTCCTCAAACATGATACATGTCATACAAGGCCTCCACCATGGCTGGTCTTTTCATACGAGCGTGTGCCCATGAATTTAAGTTGTGCTTGTGAACAAAGAGGAAAACACTGCAAGTAGTAAAAATACGAAAGTTTATTCAAACAAAGTCCTAAATCCATGTGATATTGGACCCTCATTAAAAGCATGTGATATTGGACCCTCATTAAAAGCATGTGATATTGGACCCTCATTAAAAGCATTAACGCAGAATGAACTTCCTTCAAAAAATTAAAACACACTGAAAACAGGTAAATTTAATAAACTTGTTTTTTATTTAGAATAAGATTGACAAATCTTTTCAGCTGTTACCTTTACATTAGTTTTTTTTAAAGTGTACAAAACATTAGAGGTTATAAAAACATTTACTTGGCATTTGGCAAGGTGTGAACTATTAGTTGCAGATAAAAGAAATAACGATATAGCGATCAGTCAATCAATCATTGTGCATTTGTAGAGTGCAAGTGCAACCACTATTCTCTTGCAGTAACACCAACAATCAACATTACTTTTCCAATTGTTGATACCGTGGATTCCTTCGAGTACTTCTGTTGGGTGCAAACTTGAAACCAGCTCAAGTTAAAGCGGGTTATGGTTTTAAACAGTTAACTTCATTTAATAAACCTTATCATTGTTTTTTTGGTTGATCGCAGTAAAGAACCAACATGTTATACTTTGAGTCACAGCAAAATTTCTTTATATTTTTGTATAAAACCACAAAGAATTGGGGTTGAAAAAATAAAATTTACTTAAGTGGGGCATGAACCAACGACCTCCAGGTTAACTTGTCGCACTATACCAACAGAGCTATCTAGGCCTATGCTGCCTATTTTGTCCATTACTTTGTTGGGGGGGGGGGTTACAACTGTTTACTGCAGTGTAGTCAGGGATCACACTTAAATTAAGACACCGTACAACTTGGGAAACGGCAGCCAAGGGATCACCTTTGAAGGGGATTCAACTAACTTTTTATTTCAGGCGTTTACATTATACACCACAAAGGAAGCTGACTGGGTCAATTTTGTAAATGATTTGGGGTGAACAAAGAAATATTTACTAGAGTGGGAATCGAACCAACGACCTCTGGATTAACATGCCGGCGCTCTACCAACTGAGCTATCTAGCCTAAGTTGACGATCCCCTGGCTGCCCCTTCCCAAGTATCGTAATTTCAGTGTGATCCCTGGCAACACAACGGCAGTTAATGGTTGCATGGCTTCTGACCAGCAACCACCAAACAAAGATATTGACAAAATAAAGAAACAGCCAACATAGGGTTAGATAGCTCAGTTGTTAAAACGATGGCACGTTAATCCGGAGGTCGTTGGTTTGAGTCCCATCCCATCCCAGTAAATATTTCTTTGTTTAACCCCAAAACATTTAAAGCCATTTGACACTTTCAGTAAACAGTATTGTCCAAGGCCCACACTTCGTGTATCACAACTTATACATAAAATAACAAACCTGTGAAAATTTAGGCTCAATCAGTCATCAGAGTCAGGAGAAAATAGCGGGAAAACCCACCCTTGTTTACACACGTTGGCGGTGTCATGACATGTGTTTAAAATAAATCCTTAAGTCTCGGTATCGAGAATTGATATTGTTTTAATGTTTTCTCAAAAAGTAAATCATTTCATGGAATAACATTTCAAGAGAAGTCTTTCACTTTTACCTTCCGAAACCCTGTAAGTTATTTGTAAATCTGTGAACTTTAATTTTTTTTTTCTGTTCCGAGAGTGTCCAATAGCTTTAAACAATTTACCCAGTCGGTTTCCCTTCTGGAATATAGGGTACAAGTCTCAAAGAGTCACGTTTGAGTTTAGCCAAGGCCACCAGCCTTCTATCTTGCCATTGTCGTTGATCAAGTGGAAATCTTGCAGCACTTTCTGCAAACGTTGCATCGCTTTTTTCTACCTTGAAAGTTGGAGAAGTTCCAAATGATGAAGTGACTCTGTTGATAGTGGCACCGTGACGTTCCATGTAGTTGGCTGTACCTGAACGAGTTAAACATTTTATAAGTGTCAGAAAGAAAGCCTTGATTTTGTTTAAGACTTTTGCATATCTTGTTCACGAGGAGGGCCAAAAAGTATGTCTTGTGTTTTTGTTGTTGAGAATTCTTACCCTCGACATTGAGATGAATTACTTCAAATGGGCCCAAAACACGAACACTCTACCCCACATATTTTGTGGAAAACATGCTAAATTAATATCAATAACTGATGCTATTTAATTATTTACTAAATGTGCAATTTGAAGGAATATTTGTTCAGTGAACTTCTATTTTTCTAATCGTTTTAATAAGAGGGACTTCCCCATCAATAGAGCTAATCGAACAATCACACTCGCCCTCCTGGCCGTAGTGACGGCATGCACCTGGCTCAGTACACCCCGAAGTGACCCACTCGCACTCCACAAGCAGCGCACTGGGGGCTGACCCCGTTGAGTCCTGTCAACATGGTCAAAGCTATTCGAATGTACCGGGGCAGAGTTAACCCAGGGAAGCTAAACCAATGGGTGCGTTCGTTTAGCTTCCCAGGGTCGACCCCGACGTGTGGCGTTTTTTTAAAATCCAGGACGAAGGTGTGCAGATAATTAACCACGTTCGTCTTGGAAAAAAACCCACCACGCACCGGGGTAGACCCAGGGGAGCTAAACGAACGCACCCTATATAACTCTGTGTTTTGACCCCTCTGCCTACCCACAATGCATTGCGGTTCGTAACCTTGAGAATAAATCTCTGCAGCAGCATGGCAGTGTTGACTCATTTTCAGAGCAAAGTTGATTTGAATGATCATTGACTGACACTGCTGCACTGACCGAGTCGACGGTGACAGTGTTTGCTTACCTTCCTTGGCAAGCGATCAATTCTAGTTTGGGATTCCCTCGGCGTAGAGTTGTAGTTTGTACCCACAGAAATTGCACAAGTTCTGCCAAAAAGTGAAGAAAATATGAACAAATTCAAATGGTCTTTAAAATGCTGATATGTGGACTGTGTTTTTAATTAATAATGCACCAATACAAAAATGAGGGCGCTATGCTGGTTTAACGGTGGTAAACAAATTTGCAGGTGAAAAATTAACGGCGGTGTTAAATACCGCCCTCTTACGTGTGGACATAAAGGTATGACGTCATTAGACCAACAACACGTGACTGCTCATGTCAAAGGTCAATCTGTTACTTTCATGCGCTGTATCGACAACCCGAAGCATGATAGCGCGGGTCGAAGGTCAATTGACGCGGCATTAAGCAAATGTAAGAGGGCGCTATTTAAACACACCGTTAAGTAAACTAACCCACGATTGGACCCTAGCGGGCGCTGTTCAAGGACACCGTTAATTTGTTCAAGCACAACGCTGGTTCCCTGGTCTGTTTACGGGTGTTACAATGGTAGATCCATATGAAACCAGTGGATAAACTTTCAGTACCGCGCGCGTCGTTTTGTAAGCTTTCAACTTCTGCTTTATGATATGTCTGCTTCTCCTGTCACGGTCACCTCTACGTAAACGCTTTCGACCGTCTGCCATGCGCATCTGACTCCCCCTCCCATAAAAAATAACGCATGTTATAAAGTTTGTATGTAAATCAATGCAATTGATAGGCAAAATTGAAAAATAAAATTAACATGACATTTCTTCCTCCGACCATATGGTACCGGTTGCACTAGCACTTAGCAGTCTTCTCGAAGGCTAATGACAATCAACCACACATACACAGAGGGCCATGTCAATCTCATAGAGCTGCTGGACTAAAATCAGTCTAGACTTATCAGTTTTTCCAGCCAATACTAATAATCTTGTGCATTGCATTGCATGGAGGTCCTCATACATGATACATGTCATACAAGGCCTCCACCATGGCTGGTCTTTTCAGACGAGCGTGTGCCCATGAATTTAAGTTGTGCTTGTGAACAAAGAGGAAAACACTGCAAGTAGTAAAATTGAGAAATAATAAGTTTATTCAAACAAAGTCCTAAATCCACGTGATATTGGACCCTCATTAAAAGCATTAACGCAGAATGAACTTCCTTCAAAAAATTAAAAGACACTGTAAATCGGTAAATTTAATAAAGTTGTTTTTTATTTAGACTAAGATTGACAAATCTTTTCAGCATTTACGGTAATTACCTTTACATTAGTTTTTTTAGAGGTTATAAAAACATTTACTTGGCATTTGGCAAGGTATGCACTATTAATTGCAGATAAAAGAAATAACGATACAGTGTTCAGTCAATCAATCATTGTGCATTTGTAGAGTGCAACCACTTGTCTCTTGCAGTAACACCAACAATCAATAATACTTTTCCAATTGTTGATACCGTGGATTCCTTTGAGTACTTCTGTTGGGTGCAAACGTGAAACCCAAAGTTAAAGCGGGTTATGGTTTAAAACAGTTAACTTCATTGTGCTCAATAAACCTTATTGACTTTTCATTTTTAGTTTTACAAACTCATTGTTTCTTTGGTTGTTTTGCAGTAAAGAACCAACATGTCATACTTCGAGTCACAGCTAAATTTGTTTATACTTTTGTATACAAATCACAAAGATTTGGGGTTGAACAAAGACAAATTTACTAAACTGGGAAGCGCACCAACGACCTCCAGGTTAACGTGTCGGCACTCTACCAACAGAGCTATCTAGGCCTATGCTGACAGTTTCTCTATTTTATCCATATCTTTGTTGGGTGGGGGGGGGGGAGGGGTACAACCGTTTACTGCAGTGTAGCCAAGGATCACACCCAAACTAAGATACAACCTGGGAAGTGGCAGCCAGGAGATCACCTTTGAAGGGGATTCAACTTTCAAATTTTGTAAATGATTTGAGAAAAGTTGACTAGACTTAGACTCAAACCAACGACCTCCAGATAAACGTCCCGGCGCTCTACAAACTGACCTTTTTAGCCCTATGTTGACGATCCTCTGGCTGCCCCTTCCCAGATACGTAAATTTGGTGTGATCCCTGGCTACAAAACGGCAGTTAATGGTTGCATGGCTTCTGACCGGCAACCCTCGAACAAAGATATTGACATATTAATAGAGAAACAGCCAACATAGGGTTGGTAGAGCGCCGGCACATTAATCCGAAGGTCATCCTATCCCAGTAAATATTTCTTTGTTCAACCCCAAATCATTTAAACAATTTATCAAATCAGTTTCCCTTGTGGAGTGTATAGAGTAGAACTCACAAAAAGTCACTCTTTATAGCATTCATTACGTGTTTGAGTTTAGCCAAGGCCACCAGCCTTCTATCTTGCCATTGTCGTCTCTCCTGTGTAGTTGATCAAGTGGAAATCTTGCAGCACTTTCTGCAAAAATTGCATCGCTTTTTCTACCTTGAAGGTTGGAGATGGTTCAAGTGACTCTGTTGACAGTGGCACCGTGACGTTTCATGTTGTTGGCTGTACCTGAACGAGTTAAACATTTAGATTGTAAAACAGAAAGCCTTGATTTTTTAAAGACTTTTGCATATCTTTTTCACAAGGAGGACAAAAAAGTATGTCTTGTGTTTTTTCATAATTCTTACCCTCGACGTTGAGATGAATTACTTTAAATGGTCCAAAAACACTTACCACACATATTATGAGGAAAATATGCTAAATTAGTACCAATAACTGTGATGCTATTTAATTTTTTACTAATGTGCAATTAGAAGAAAAATTTCTTCACTAGCTGTGTGACCGAAGAATGCCTAGTAAACTGGTGGACAAGCGCACAGGCAAAATTAACCTGCTTACCCGTGAAATATCTACCTGGAAAGCGCATTATACAGTATGCAGTTAATCAACAATTTTTGTTGTTGTCATTTTCACTTAAAATATTTTAATTTTTTCCCCATATCGGCACACCATAGAATCCCAAATAGTAACCACCTCACGTGATCCATCTAGTGACTTAAAGCAGAATGAAACTCAATCTAGCAGATAGCAATTTTGTGTTGAACTTTCGAGGTTGGATGATCATGATATTTCTTTGACTCATTTGAATGTTGGCATAATAATGCATTAGTGATTTGTACCAAAAATCAATCATTTTATAAATGTTTGAACATAACCAACGACAGGAAACTTTATTCTCAGCAATAGCATGATTAAGCCTGACGAAAATAAAATACAGGCCGTGAGTAAACTGCATAGCTTCTGCCACCGATGCAGCTTGCACAATGTCACGGTAAACGGGAATCAAAGTTGGGGTTCGAAAACATATGAGGGTCGATAACGTATGACGCTACGGGTAGTGAGAAGGTCACAAGGTGTGCAGCAGAGTCTATATACATGTATGTTAATGCATAGATGCCATAAGAGTAAGTGTCCTTACTCTATGGTTAATGTATCGTAGCGTCATACGTTATCGACCCTCATACGTTTTCGGTCCCCAACTTTGATTCCCGTTTACCGCGAAATTGTGCAAGCTACACGGGTGACAGAAGCTATGCAGTTTACTCACGGTCTGTATTTTCATCAGGCTTAATCATGCTGAGAATAAAGTTTACTGTCGTTTGTTATGCTCAAACATTTATAAAATGATTGATTTTTGGTACTAATCACTAATGCACTATTATGCCAACATTCAAATGAGTCAAAGAAACATCATCCAACCTCGAAAGTTCAAAACAAAGTGAAAATGACAACAATTTTTTGTTGTTGATTTACTGCATACTGTAATAAATTCTGATAAGCGTAATAAATATTAAGTCTACATTAAAGAGAAAATATCATAGATTGGTTTCTTATCTCCTGAAACCAAACATTACTGGTCTGAAATGGGGGAAAAAGGATTGTTATGAAGTGTGAGTGCAAGGGGGGGTGCGGTGTTTTACTTTCATGCCTTATGATATCTCTGGATTCTAATATAGTAGCCATAATGCCTTAGGACAAAAATGTAATTAAATTTGTTAAGTAGTAATTGAATAATATTTTTGATTTATTTTGCACGCCATACTAGCTTCTGAATATTCAATAAAATACCAACCAATGAAAGGTGTGAAAACATATGAGTCGTTGCTCCAATGTCGTGCATGCATAAGCACTGTTAATGGCGGACTGTTTCTCACAACGTAAAAACAAAACTTTAAAAATTTCAACACACTATGAAGTGAAATGGTTATTGTTATAAAAAGAGAAAAAAAATTAGTTTTTGATTGTGAAAATTTTTCCTGTTATCCTACTGAAAACACATGACACCAGGGTATTGTATGGTGTGTTTGCTATTTGCTTACCTTCCTTTTTCTGATTCCACTTTCTTTGAGATTCCCTAGATAGATGATAGTTTGTACCCACTGAAAAATGGCACAAGTTCTGCAAACAGTGAAGAAAATAATGATCATCAAATTCCAAGTTCCAGAATCAGAACTGAAGTTGAGCTGAGTCGCCGTTGACATGTGGATGATGTTTTTAGTAAACTAGTATTACACCCTCTCCCCCCCCCCCATGTCAAAGGTTAATCTGCTACTTTCGTGTAATCGATTGATCTCACTCACCCTCCCAAGCCATAGTGAAGTGACGGCACACCATGCACCTCAGATCACCCCGAAGTGACCCACTCCACAAGCAGGGCACTGGGCCCTGGGGGCTGACCCGGTTGAGTTGAGCCCTACTGTCAAATCAAAGCTATTCGAACGTAGCGGGGCAGAGTTGACCCAGGGAAGCTAAACGAACGCACCCATATAACTCTGAGTTTTGACCCCTCTGCCTACCCACAAAACATTGCGGTTCTCCATCTCCATTGGTTCAGTCAGCAAAATATCCTGGCGGATACATCTACGCTAACTTGCTCTAAACCTTGGAATAAATCTCTGCAGCAGCAGTGCTGGCTCATTATCATTTTGTAAGCAAAGTTGATTTGAATGACTGACAGTGACACTGCACTGCGGTGTTTGCTTACCTTCCTAGTTTGGGATTCCCTCGGCGTAGAGTTGTAGTTTGTACCCACAGAAATGGCACAATTTCTGCCAAAAAGTGTAGAAAATATGAACAAATTCAAAGTTACAGACCTGAAGTTGCGCTGAGTGTTGTCGTTGACATCTGGACTGTGTTTTTAATTAATAATGCACCAACACAAAAATGAGGGCGCTATGCTGGTTTAACGGTGGAATTAATTTTTGCCGGTGAAAAATTAACGGTGGTGTTAAATACCGCCCTCTTACGTGTGGACATAAAGATATGACGTCATTAGACCAACAACACGCATGAGGGATCATGTCAAAGGTCAATCTGTTACTTTCGTGTGCTGTATTGACAACCCGAAGCCTGATAGCACGGGGTCGAAGGTCAATTGACGCGGCATTAAGCAAATGTAAGAGGGCGCTATTTAAACACACCGTTAAGTAAACTAACCCACAATTAGACCCTAGCGGGCGCTGTTTAAGGACACCGTTAATAGACCCTTCCCATGAAATATGTAATTTGTTTTTTAAAGTATGAAACATTCCTTTAGAGGTTATAAAAACATTCACTTGGCATTTGGCAAGGTATGAACTATTTATTGTAGATACAAGAAAGTAATAACAAGTAATGAATTACTGTTATGTCATTTGAGACAATAATATTAACATAACCATTCCTTCATTTACGGTAATCTAACAATCAATCAATCTTTGTGCACTTGTTGACTGCAACCACTTAGTCTATTGCAGCAACACAAACAATCATGTTACTTTCCAATTGTTGATGCCGTGGATTCCTTTGAGTTTTTCTGTTGGGTGCAAACTTGAAAACAGCTCAACTTTAAAGAGGGTTATGCGCTCAATAAACTCTGACTTATTAACAAAAAACAATTTGCTTCATTCGCACGTACGTTCCTGACGTGAAAATAGTAACATCACGTTTTAACGACACAATGTTCTGACGTTCACGATCACGTTCTCGCGGAATGTGCAGCTAAACGGCTCCCTATTATTATCATCACTCAATTGTCTTTTGAGTTTTTCCACCTGTCTTTATAGCTTCTTTAGTAAGCCTATTTGTACTTGTGCCGCCGGGGCTGGATGCATATGTTTCCATACATGACTGTTTGAACGTAATTTAACTTGTACCGACATTGGCCCAAGGTGTATTTTCGGTACGTGCAAGTACTCTCTAAATGTAAAAGGGTGAAAAACACCACTCTTTACATTTCGAGTTGTCCCTCTAAAAAAGCTCTTTAAGACGGTTTCTCCAGGACAGAGTGAAAAATCACTCAAAAAGATACAAACTTCAATCTAAAGGAGTGGAAGATCACTCGAAAAAGAATTGTCCCTCACATGGCTCTTTAAAGAGTGGTTCTTCACTCTTTTACATTAACAGAGTAGTTTGCCGAAATCGGGCGTGAAGTAAAACTGTATAGAATAATTTTTATCCGCTTTATGCAAATCATTAGGCGCGAGAATTGACAAATTTGGGAGCAAAGATCTGCATAAAGTAAATAATTATTTAACAAAGTTTGCTTCACGTCCGATTTCCTACTTGCAAACCATCATACCCATAATACCTCCTTGCCAAATTTATGTACGGGTCAAATGTATTATAACAACAGTAATACTAAAGAAGATACATCCAGCCCCAGTGGCCGACAAAGCACAAACTTTAGCGTTAGTGTGAACCGTTCGATTGATTTAATCCTATGAATGTAGATATAGGATACAATAAAATTAACTCATTTTTTAGATATCCCCGAAATTTCCGGAGCGGTCATGTCCGGTCCACGCAGGAAGAATAATCCGAACAATATTGTAATATCTGAAGAAGAAAAACAATTGGTTATCAATATCAGATTTCAGGGGCATAACAACTAATTAATTTTTACGTAACCCCATTACTTCGAAAAATGTTTTATACTTTTGGAAGCTGCTAAATGCTTCTAACAGTTAGGTTTTTATTGAAATAATTTAGAGTGATTACCAAAAGAAACTGTTGATAATTTCAGAAAACTATTCTCTTGAACAAAATTTTGAGGCAAAATAAATTCAAAACTTGATAGTCTCCCTGGTAGATTACAGAACTTCTTTTAAAAAACGCCCACTTATGCACGGCACCAACAGAAAAAAACATGTCACACACCACTTATTTACTTATATTTTCACTTCTACTTGCATTAAAATTAACCCCTATTGATGTATGGATTATTTACATACCGTGGCCTTTTGGTCACCAGTCAAATCGTTTGTATTAATTATTTGGCATAATCGCCACACCCATTGAGTAATTAATCACAACACCGTACACAACACAACACAACAGGTGGTTCTGGTGCACTTGTGACATAGAGGGCGCTTGTTATGACACCACTAATTTTTTCGACTGAAACTTTTCCACGAAGCGAGTTAGCAGACGTTATTTTGCAACAACACACACGTTTGACCACTTTTTTTTTGCAGGGCCGGCCAGCCGCGCTCACACACAGCATGTATGCATGAATCATACACAGAGTACACACACGGCGGACACACACACAAACCTGAAGGACTCGTCGCCAGTGTTCAAAACATAAACACAGTTTCTTGTTGAATTCCGTAATTTTCATAAAAGTTGACGAGTATTAGTGTGGAGTTGAAGGCGAGAATCTTCTGAGAGTGAAAACGTACAAACAGCGGGCCAGTGTTTGTGGGTGATTATGGTGAAACGAAATCGGAAATACTCGAAAATAGCCGTGACATAGTATAGTTTTCAGAGTTGGGACATTCCACAACGTAAGGTGAGTAACTTATGGGGGTTTTAACCGTTTGGGCCGGCCATACGCAACTACGCCTTACCATACCACGGTGTTTGGGCACGGCTGCATGACTGATGTTATTGTTATTGATAATTTCTACTTCATTGCTGTCGTTTCGTAATAACTTTGGATTTGGATTGACGGTGTGTGTTTGTGTTGAATGTGTGATTACGTTTTGACCGTTCGGACGTTTTTGAAGTTGAGTTTGACAAGTCAAGTTCGAGACCGACAAAAATTCGAACAGTTGACCAACAGCATGGATGGATTGGACAATTCTTAACATTTTAAAACTTGTTATAAAGTAGCATTTTGAAAAAGTGTTTGTACTAGGTTCAACCATAGGTAACAGTTTTAAGTTATGAGGTTTTGGTAGTGACTAAAATATAGCAGTCAGAAAAGTACCCCCTCCCCCTCCCTGTCCTAGTTGCGATAACGTAACCCTCCTGCTACGCCGTCGGCAGGAGGGTTATGTTATCGCAACTACCCCTGTCCATGGTGCACCTTACCTACATGTAGTTGGTGAAACTGTCCAGAGATTGATTTGTACATGGCGGTAAATACAAAGTTAACAAAATTCAAGAAAAACATTGATCTTGGATTTTGAACAACACTTTTCCTTATAAAGAAATCTCGAACTGGAAAAAAGATGCAGTGTACTCAATAACCGCATTCTTCAATTATCCATTATTCTACAATTCTTGCTTGCTGTGAAATCAATTACAAAACGTAGCAGCCTGGCCGCGAATATGCCATTTTAATCATAAAATCTGTCGACAACTTGAACATCTCATCTCAATTAAAGATAAGGTACTGTGGTATTAAGGCTAGAAGCGTTGTTGTAGACTAGACCGTGTAAGTCTTTCCTGTTACGTAGTTTGTGTTCAAAAATTGGGACTTTTTCGGAACACGATTATTGTGGCCTAAAAAGACTAAAGGCCGGGTCACACTGCAGCGATAACGAGAACGATAACGATCACGACACACAGAGAACGCATTGTATTGGTTGAATTGCTCCACACAGAATACGCACATGCTCATTCAACCAATGGAATGCGTTCTCTTTGTGTCGTTATCGTTATCGATCTCGCTATCGCAGCAGTGGGACCGGGCCTTAAAAGGTCGTGCAATATTAGGGAACCAAAAGTGTCCTAAAGTGTTTGACTACATTCCAGATGTACAAGGTGGATTGTTCAACGTTTGTAATGTTAGCTCTTTGACTTTCAAATAGTGTAGCCGGATGGTTAGTGCTGACCCTATTTGAATCAGTATTTAAAACACATACATCTGGGCTTGGCATTCATACTAATTTATTCATGTGTTTTGTAATGTTGTAGTTAGTTGACTAGCCTTAGTAATGACAGTCAAGTTGACAAACTTGTAAAGTTCTGTGGATAAATGATGAACTGCGTTCTGAAATAATGGCCCTTTTAACGGAACCCAGGAATTTTTCTCCCTTTAAACAGCCTGAAGACAGTTTCTAGCAGAAGTTACCATCAATTGGATTTATAGACTTTGTTGTGCCAAAGTATATTTTTCACTGAAACCAGGACATTTTTACCCTCAAAACAGCCTAAAGATACAACAATTTTTATGAGAAATTACCATAGGATTGTAGTAGACTTTGTTGTACCATGTTTCTCTTTATGGACACAAATTCTCTCTTTCAAATCAATACCAAACTGAGGATGGAAGGGCAAAATAGTTGGGTCCCTTATCGGTGTAATGACAATCACCTTCCACCATTTGTAAGGTTGGCACACTTGGTACATCACAAAGATAGTAGCCTAAGTTATAGCTGCATGGGAAAGACTTTTGATATGAATGTACGTTAGCAATTTGTATTCTGAAATAAATTCCCAACACATTACAAAGTCATTTAAGTTGTCTGCCTAGTAGACCGTGCTAATCTTGTGCATATTCAATCATTTTAAAAGGAACATTCCAAGGGTTCCTGCGTACATTGCATTTTGTGTGAATGATCAAAATAGTGCACTTTAATCAATGTGGCAATGTTTAATGTGCCGACTTATACACAGTCTATATACAGCAATGGTAATCAAGGTGACTGCACTGTAAATTAAAGGCCATGTTGCTAGTTTGGCAGAATGTATGCATGGACATTAGGTTTGTTATTGGAATTGATCTGCATTCATGATTTTCTCCCATGCCAACTTCCTTGTGAGACAGATAATTTTATCTTGTACAGTTGTTTATCTGGTTGAATGCTGGATATTTTTTAATATGTAGTGGATGACAGACCTAGTTTATCAATTAGGCCTAATGTCATTATCTTTTTATATCAGTTTCTGCAAAGTTCACAAAAAAATAACTTATTTGTAAACAAGCCTACTTTTTTAAATTATTGAATGTATACATTGTATAATGTATGTAAATGATAATCAATTACATTTTATAATAGTCACAGACACACGATTATGTAATATCCTATGCATGCATTTCAAACAGATTTTACATGTGGTGTAAGCCTAGATACAGACTGGTTGGTTGCTTGAAATCTGCATGTACAATAAAATAAAAATTTCTCTCCAATTACAGCCAGCCTTTATTGCATTGTATGTTAAGTTCAGATAAACACTTGAAAAAACAAAAAAAATTGGGCCGAAGCCAGAGCACCATATGACACCAAATTTAGTTTCATTTGACCCCTTGCATGACATGAAATGCACCTCCACACAATGTGCGCCCACCATTTTGGGAGTAATTTTCTTTGTGTACATTTTGTATTGCGCAGCGCATCTTGAGCAACTAGTGGTCAATAGTTTGTTTTTTTATATTTTTTTTTATAACCTAGCTCTTTGGTAAAGACTTCAAATGTCATCATAATGTATTTTTTTTTTAACAATGTGTTACATTTCATTATGTGCCTGGTCATGAATGAAATTCAAAATCCAATTTTGAAAGATTGTGTTGCAATGGGCCTCTGTTCAAATACAGTGCTCACTAAAATATTCCAGACAAGATCATATAACAGTATTTTGTTTTTCAATAAAAGCGCGTACTTTCATTGTTCATCATTGCTGCCAAGCGTACAAGGTCACAGGTGGCCCATAGTTGGTGTTCTTTGTGCGATCATGGTCCATTCCATTGAGAACGTCATGCATTATGTAAAAAATACCAATTAAACAATGTAGAAGTGGCGCCACAAACTTGATAATTTCGATCGGCAGTTAATTTTTACCGAGTGAAGAGACTGTATTAAAATGAATAGAGTTCCCAATGTTTTGTGCACACTGAATACTACAATTGAGCAGCAAATGATAACATTTGAGTAGCAACTGATGCATCAGGCCCTTTTTTGAAAAAGGCAAGGCCATTTTCAGTTTTACACTTCCATTGGAAAATCTAAAAGTCTATGGGAAATTTTTGAAAGGGCACCAGGGCCAGAACAAAGAACAACAGAGGCGATGTCCTCCATGCAAAACCATGTAAATCAAGACATGGTTAATCACGCTTAAATTACAGAAATGTTGGCGGACCAAAAACTGTGAATACACAGACAACAATTTCCCCTTCCTCTTTAAAAAACCCCAAATTTATTTTATGAAAGAAGATCAGCAGGCTGGTAAAATATCAACTCAGCAAATGAATTTTCTATGAAACACAGCCAATAATATCCAATTTGTTGACTAGTTTCACTACACTAATCATCCTCAGAACGAGGCACCACCAGTCAGTTGGTGGCTGTGAAAGCACTTTGTTTCTCCAGTCTGTATGACAGTTAAAATTCAAAACTGAACCTGTTAAAAAAAAAAAAGATAACAGAAGGTTACCACTTGATAGTGTTCTTGAGTTGAATTGTTTGCAAACACCCTCAAATTCACAGCCAAATGTTATCACCAACTGTAAATTATGAAGTTTGTACCTTGTACCTTTCATAGAAACCCTAATGGTTAAGCGAGGTTAGGTTTGACAATTGAGGAATGTAATGTGATAGATGTATTGTGATGTTATTAAAGGTACTGACACAACTGGTAAATACTAATTTTATTAGCAAAATAGTTTTTATTTGACCAGTGTGATTAAGAAAATTTCTTTTTTTATTGACCGAGCAAGGATTCGGTCTGACTTTATTTATTACACCAACAGCAATGGCATTTTACATGAATTTGAACACAATGAAATTTATCTATCGTCAAAAAAAAAAAAAGTAACCAAAACTGTAACCACATCTTTAATGAAGTGTAACCTGCTAGACCGTGGGAACCAATGCAAGGGAAGGTTATACCAATGGGTCACCCACGCATTGTGGCTCTTAGTCTCCCCTTAGCAAAGCTTGCTCTGATGCAGCCCGGGCTCCCTCTGAGTTGAAAATCTAATAGAAATCGGCAGCGGTTGTGGTTTTTTGATTGGCTAATCGGTCATTTCCCCTGAGTCCTCGCAACAAATTGACTGTCACTTTTGGGTCTAGAAAAAGGGTCTATAGGATTGTGTGCATTGTTGGAACAAGTTTCAACTTGATTTTGCTGAAAAATACTATGCAGTTGCTCTTGGTGAATTCTGTTGGCCACTTTAAATAGTTGATGAAATGTAAACTTTTTACTCAACTGTTTGTTTTAAAACCATAAACTTATGATTTGATTTCACATCCAGTAGAAGCACCAATAACAGGATGAATACAAATTTAATTCTACTTTTTTTCCTTCAATTAATAAGTACTGATGGTAAATCACATCTAATTGGGCTTGTATAATGCCAGGAAATTCGATGTTAAAAAATTAAAGATGAAAGAGAAGAACTGTTCAGGGTAACAAAATACTGGAAGAAAATGCCACAATTGGGAAACCCACGCAATCAGGTAGGAAATAAAAAATGTTTGGAATAAATAATATTTAATTGAATTGGAAAACTTGATACATAAAACCATGTGACAAAAATTGTGGGTACTAAAATCTAATTACTATAGGGGGTTAAACTTGGCTATTCAAATACACACTTGGAATTGTAAAGCGTAATTTTTTTTTTTTTTTAAATACAAGACACTATAAAACTACCATAATAAAGCCATTTAGTGAGCATTATTACAAGAAGCCATGGCAGATGGTACACAAGAAGGCACTATGTTTTCGTATGTGGACCTTTCTGATTTCGAACAGGTTGTAGGAAGATGTGTTGATCAGAAGGGGGCAAGGTGAAGTTAATTTTAGCTTCTTGAAGGAGGGAAAGGTTCCAAGGTTAACAGCAACTAATGCATTATCCCCTGCTGCGGCAGGTGTCGTAAATTACATGTGTGCACCTCTTTATGTCTTCCGGAAACTGATATAATTTGGAGAGAAAGTTGTGCCAAGCACCAAAGAGACCTTCTCTTGGGTGATTTTTTTTGCTAATGAGAACCTCTCCCTGGTACTACAAAGTGGGTGTTGACCACCTTATGACCTTCATCCTGCTCAAGGAATACAAACAATCATGAGGCTTAATCTCTGGATCACCTTTTTAGGGGGGCTGTAGAATTCTCAGAAATCTTCTGGCAGAGGGTTTTAGGTCTTGTTTTGTAAGCCTATATCATGGCTTTAATTTAAACACATGCACAGTTTTCAAAAACCGAACTTGTTGGTCAAATTTGCAATTTTCATTTATAAAGGACCACAATGGTTGTCTTTTCCACACCCCCCTCCCCTCGGAAGGGGAAGTCTGCCCCTTGTGTATGATTTATTTCAAAATCAGCTTTTTTAAAGCTAAAATCCAGATGTTGGGTCAGCGTAATTGACAATTGACATATTCATTTTGATAATTGACATTATTTACCATTTTCGTTTACCATGTATCACTACATTGTCTTTTCCTCAACCAACATAATTGACAGAATTAACCATTTTCATTTATAATGCATCACAGTGGTTGTCTTTTCCTCAACCACCCCACCCCCCCCCCCCTGTGGATGATTTATTTCTCAATCAGATGTTAGTAAAACCCTCTCTGGGTTTTGAAGCGAAAATCCAGATGTCAGGTCAGCATAATTGACAGAAACGCCTTGTCTCCTGTCTGGGTCAAGTTCAGTCCTGAAGTCGTAAATTGTCAATTTTTTTAGCGGTCAGATTTTGTAATGGATACAGTGGTGAATTACCCCTAAAATTAATGATCATACAAACTTACTTGGTAAAGAACACCTTGAACTTGAAGAGTTGTTGATATTACAAAACATTGTTAGGAATGACACCCTTTTTGAGAAAAGGGTAGTTTTTCATCCTAAAAATTTGAACCTGAGAAAGGCTTCGGCATGAAGCCTCTCAGTCATCAGAAAACACATCTAGTTCTATGCAACGAGGGTATTTTTTCTATCAGTATTTTCTTGCAACTTCGATGACCAAGTGAGGCAAACTTTTCACATATTTTTTTTTTCATGAGAGCATTCAGTGAATGAAATTGATTCAAATTTTGGGATGAACACAGACAAATTGATTACAGCATGACTTGAATCTGCGACTCCCAGAAACCTGTTGGCGCTCTACCAACTGAGCTATTTAGCCCTAATGTTAGCGTCTTCTCTCCCTGTTTCCTTAATATTTTTGTGTGTGGAGCCAGTCAGAAGCTACAACAACCTGTTGCTGTGTAGCCATGGATCACGACCAAATTACAAAAACTGCGTCACAGGACTAACTGTGTATTCAATGCATTTATGCTAATGATTTTGCAGGCTGGCAAAATTTTATCTATCATGTTAAAGTTATTCTGATTGGCGTGTACAAATTATTAAAACAGTGTTTAGTCGGACTAGTTGGCAGTCATCTGGCTTGATGTACTACTCTAGGATGTCCTTGGTTGGAACCAGAGGGGGTAGGTTCTTAAACACTGACAAGTTCCCAATCAATTACCAGGGACCAGCTAAGCTTGGTCATTGACCCTTGTAACTAGTATGAAATAATTGGGAAAGCAAAACATGATTAAGTTACCAGATTGAATTGATAAAAGTGTCTAGATAAACATGCATCTATTACATCTAACTTGACATAAGAACTTTCCTTTTCACTGCTATCCATGCGTAAAATGTTAAGATTTCTGACTGTTAACCTTCACTTTCTATATTCTGGTGATATTTTACGGTAATTTGCTTGCAACAGAAACCATTTGAAACCATTCAACTGCACAGGTTTCATATGGTGGCACATTTGGGGTGCGTTTTCGTGGCTGTATTTCAATGTTTTGGTTGATCACTGGACATTGAAGTAAACAGTTAAAATTGTCTACGACTGCGAAAACGCACCCCTGTGTGCAGAAGTAACTGTGTACTGTCTGTGTATTAAATGCAATTACCATGGTATATGATAGGCTGGCATAGTTTATTGAATGGTCAGACAGTAGGAGGGTTGACTGTGTGCTGTGATAGATATCGTATTGCAGACTTGCATAGTTTATCTCTCATTCAAAACCAGAGTTAATGATATTGAATGGTCAGACAGTAGTAGGAGGGTCTTACCCGAGTTTTCAAATTACTATATGGACACAGGACAGCTTTTGTATTTTGTAGAGACTTGTAAAGTATATTCTGAGAGAGTAGATTGGAGAGGGTTTTTTGCCCCAATTAAAAGCAACCAATACACTTTTGCTTTGCGGGTGATTCCATGTTGTTATTTTGCAGATGTTCTTGAGGTTCTTCGTCTTTTCGTTTCCAATTTGGATAAAAACCTTTTCAAGCAATGTTGGGATAGACCTTCACTATCCGGTTCCCACCTGAACATGCAATTAAAGTCAATGAGAAATTGATTTTGATTGATTTTGATGAGATCAATATTGATTCATGCTACCTCTTTCATCAGGCATCCAACTTCCCAGCTGATCGGCTGATTTCCTTGTTCAGGCATGCAGCTAGTATTTCAGCTGATCAGGGCCCCATTTCATGGCTCTGCTTACCCCCAAAAGTCTGCGCTTATGATCACTGTTCTCCACTTACTGTGCAAGGGACGAACTTATTGGCTAACTGTGTAAGCAAAGAATGCCTAGAAACGTGGAGTACGCACAGGTATAAGCAAAATTTCACTGCTAAACCCAATTTCAATTCATGGAACTCTGTGAATGAGAGCATTGATTTTACGGGTAGTCGGTCTGAGCTACCAAAAGAACATACCTGGTGCAGAAAAGATTTTTATTTGTAAATTAATGTCAAACACTCGCGCCCAAGGTGTTACAGAGCTCAAAGAGTACACAATCAAAATTAATAAATGTTTTGTGTTTCCTCTAGAAATATCAGAGTAATGCTGTAAAAATATGATTATTTAAACTTCTATACTACATGAAGTGCAGGGTGTATAAATCTCCCTTTTCCAAATAGCAAACTTGCGTATTATGTCTGTCTACGTACATGTACTACTTGTGACTTGTGTTAGTTCTTTTAAGGGGTCACTTCTTTAAAATGTTGTGACATAATTATAAGGACAGTCTCCCCAGAGAAACCTAATTATATTGTAAACCGTGACTTCTGTAGTCTGCATATCATGGTTTGGCTGACCTTTGACTCTGCCGGGAGAAAAAAGAGCAAGTTCTGGTGCCTGATCAATCATAGAAATTACAGCCATTCACACTCAAGTGGTCCCATCGAACCCAGGGAGGGGTATCATACACACTCTATGACCCTAGAAGTTTCTGGGAGGTCGCCTGTCTGTCTTGCTAGAATAGAGTCTAGACCTTGCCAGGGTGGCACTGTCACTGCAGATAGGCTAGAAGTGCACATGATTAATGTGTATTGATTAAGGGAAATTTACAAAAACAGGGGCTTGGAATAAAAGTTGGATTCTTGTGTTTGCAAACTATACCCAGGGAGGTGGTGGTTGTGTAAATGGTCTGATGCTAAATGCCCTGTCACTTTTTATTAATATCTCATATGTCTTTGAAAATGTCTGTGAAAGGAGGTGACACTTCTATTGTCGAAACCCTGTATTTTCTATGCTTAGAATGTATCTCATTCCACGTTGGTTTTTAATTATCATGTTACCATGTCCTCACAAGGAAGCTTTTACTTTTTACAGATTATGTACCCCCCCTACCATGCCCCAACCAATCAAGAAAAGTGGAAAGCTTAAAGTAATCTGAGAACTGGACCTCGGCTCAGGCTCTGTAATAAATTTTGGAAGCAGTGCAAGCCTACATTAACCTACATTTTACACTGAGTTTCCAAATGGATCCAGAAGCTTAATGGCAGAGCTTTGGAAAAAAACTTGGTATACTTTTGAATTCCTTCAAATCATGGGTTCTTTGACCGCAGAGGAATGGTATGTCGCAAGGTAACCACCCAATTCAGATATTTTGCAAACAAAGACCGGCAACATTCTAAAGAGTCTCCACTTGTTACAGCCTCAAGTAGGATTAAGGAGACCTTAGACCCACTTGTATAGACGAGAAGAAAAACTGCGAACTGTATGGAAGCTTTGCACACTGCACCCATCTCAATAGTCTAGGCCTATGTGTTGTGTGCTTTCTGTAACAGTGGGTACTTTTGATAGTTGGGTTGAATATTTTGCAGTTATTTTGTCATCACAAAAACTTAAAACTTGTAGTGCACATTAACGATACATCTGATGAGTGTCAATTGGTTGCCGTTAGATGTTTCTATCATTTTGGGTGTGTATTTGTAGAGTCAGGTTGACAGGCTGGTATGACAGGTGGAATGTGGTTTGATTTTATAAGTATAATTTGATATGTTGGGGTTTTGAGTCATTATGTGATGCACTGTTATTGTGCATAGATTGTATCAATGCACTGCTAATTTTTATATGTTTGTATAATGTGAAGAAGGTGAAATACTGTGCATCACTGTATGAAATACTGAGTCGATGATTGGGTTTGTCTGCAAAATGTTGATATTAAAAGGAAATGCGTATTAGGAGCATCAGAATACCATTTTAAGTCATGTATGTAGTAGACAGAATATCAAGTAGGTTGTCCAAGATCTGAATAGGATGACAAAAGGAGAATTGGATTTCCCGCTGGCCAAAAGCATGGCAGGCCTGGTACTTTACAGAGGCAACTCAGGCGTTTGCCTGGATGCCCCCTGGTCAATGCCTTCGTGCTCTTGAAATGCTCTACAGTAGAAATTAGCAATTTCCTCATTGGGTGCCCTTTTTTACTAAGGAGAAATGCCTTGGTGCCCCTGCCCTTTCAAAAATGAAACATACAGGCCTGGCATGTTCTATAGTTCAGTGTTAGACCACCTCTATGTGGTTACACATTGTAAATGTAATAAAATAAAAGAGAAAGTAGAAAAATTGACCAAGTATGCAGAAAAAAGACCATAGATTCCAGTTGTAGAATTAGTTTGGCCCTTCGCCTCACCTCTTGTGTTTCATCATTTAATTTACCAATTGAGGTTTGGAGATTGAAGTGACACCATTCCTTTTCTATGGTTCATTCCTGCAGTGATGTTGGAAACCAGGGGAATGTGTGTGGTTGCAAAAATAAAGTCACCGTTGAAAGCTTGAAGAATAGTGCATTGTCAGGTGGCAGTCAGGCAGAATCCTGAAGGAAAAGAAGTGTTGGACTGGTAGGAGTAGCATGGACATTTTGGCTGGTAACCTTTAGTCTAAGCAACAAATTGTAGGATAGGCCTGGAATAGCAGGTCTTGGTCTTGGCCTTGGTGTCCTTTCAAAAGTTTTCTTTTGACTTTATAGATTTTCCAAAGGAAGTGGCGTGTGCAAAGTGAAATGGCCTTGCCCTTTTAAAGATGAAATTCTAGGCCTGGTAGACATGCGCCCAAAGACACAATTTTGTCTGTCACTCGTTAGCGTAATTTGCCGTGTGTTGTGCTCAAGTGCATACAAACGAAAAGGTGTATTACATTAAGAGCCTCGATGTACTGTGCAAAAAATGTACTTCAATTATACTGTTACATAATCTCTTTTAAAATAAACATGTGTACATGTGATAGAGTGATTGAAACATTGATGGATCATACACACACCACAGACACTAGACAGGGACACTCGAGTTCAGCTACATGTAGCCTAATTAGTGCTAGGTTACATATAGTCACATTTTTGATACAGGATGCGTACTTGTGTTATGTTCATATTAAATTTAAGTTAAAATATGTTGGAAATTCATCCTTCATATACGTTGACAGGCTTGATACTTCACGCATTGCCTCCATGCCCCCTGGTTATTGCCTTGGTGCCCTTGAAATGCTCTCAGTAGAAATTTAAAATTTTCTCATAGGATGCCCTTTACGCCTTGGTGCCTTCCCTTATCCTTTCAAAAGCAAAGCAATACAGGCCTGCGTTGACATCTTAATCAGTGTGATCATGGAGGTACCTCCATGGTGTGATTCAGCAAATGACTGAATGACAAGACGCATTGTAACTGAGTCATGGATAGAATTACCCTCTGTGGAGCTTCATGTGTTTCAAACTATTTTAGGTAGGATACAGGCTGATGAATGTCCAGCACATGGATTGATCATCACATCACTGCAGTTGTCAATGTCAATCATAACAGTTTGTTATAGCAACATTGAACACTGTAATAAAATACATTTTGTACTTTGTGTTAAAGTGCACTACACTACACATCATGTATCATGTGTACTTTTTCAAATTGGTTAAAACCATTTGATTTTATAAATCACTAGAAAGTTGTACTTGTACAATGTATGCACTGTCATCTTTTTAGTTTCTTCAGGAGCTTTTGGTGTTTTACTTTCTTCTAAGACTGTTCCAAGAAAAGTTTCACTTATTTCCATGGCCTTTGGTCCTGAGACAGTCTTTTGTGGCGGTTGTCAGTGATAAGGTAAATTACCATCTCCTCATACAAAGAGATGGAATGTGTGGTGTTAGAGAGGAAGATTTGTAGGTCATCTTCGGACAATCGGACTCCACTCTCTCATTGTATAGATACAAAGACAGAATTTCTTTCAACACCATGGAATTTCCTTTTTTTACACTTTACCTTTTAAAGGGGATGTAGGCCTAGGATGTACAGTGAAGACCTATATCAGGCCTCAAAATAACCTACGGCACTCAAAGTAATTGTCTTGGTGCCCTGTGCTTTTGCTTTCGTTCCCTGTACAAATGTGCATGTTCCTCATAGAAGTGTCCCTTATCAGAGGGAAATTGCAGTCCGTGCCCCTTTAAGAGCAAAGTTCAAGGCCTGCTAAGCGTATATTTCTTTGAAAATAAATAATAACTTAATTTCAAAGCTATTAAACTAGTTACTTTAAAATGTATTAAAACTTTGACTTGATAAAATGTTAGCTTAACAAACCCCAAATTATTGGATATAAATATTCTACACCAGAATTTATCAATACATTTGAAACTTTGATTTGTGTTGATCTTAACTTCGAAATGTAATTCAAGTTATTAATATTAAAAAATGATTGTTAAATGTTAAGAAACATTGAAAACAAAATTGAACATCAAATTTCAAAACAGAAATTTACTCATGACAAATGTTTACTTGATGTTAGTATTTTCATTTTGTTTTTCTGTTTATGTTTTCATAACAATCTCTGATTGTTCAATAGAGCACATGCTGTACACAACTCTACACACAAGGCCATTCAAGTAATAACAAAGCTGGCTGCGAAACTCAAGGTAACGCACACCAGTTGAAACAGTAACATAAAATAGTGACATAACACAAATGTGTTTCCACATGGTTTCCACACGGATCACTTGTAACAAAGTGATCTTACTCGGCAGGTGCTGCCTGAAAACCCCCCAACATACCTAAAAAAGAAAAACAAAAACACCCCCAAACATACATAAAAAAGAAAAAAAAACACCCCAACACAACAACTTCAACATGATTGAACTACATGACAACTCTCCCTAAACAACAGAGCAAGATAAATAAATAGACGTCTGACTTCCTTGCAAGAAAAACAAGCTATTTTCAGAGAGCTTTTTTTCCCACCCCTGTCGTAAAAAAGTTTTCAAGATTTCTCACAGCTGCTTTCCCTTGGATGGAATAAACCCAACATGTCTAATGCTGAACATCCTTTGTATCGCTAAACATCAACACCCATAAAATTGAAAATAAACAGTGGAGTTTGGGTGGAGATTTTTTATTAGTTGGGAAATAAATTGAAACAGGTTGTCTTCATAAAGGTCGTACTGACCCTTGACCCCGAAGGCATGGCCGTGCCCACATCTGTCATCATATTAAGTGATGTACAATAAATATTTGAAAGGTTAGTGGATAGGAAAAAAGTTGCGGAGGAATTTTAGGTTTAAATTGGACCAAAATGATCAAATTAAGTTTGTTTCTCTGAGGTCAGGTTCAGGCCATAGAGTTTCAGTATCAACTTTGTACTTGAAGTATCGTAGAGTTATTTTATTTTTTGGAGGGAAGCAGAGTTTGCTTGAAGTTCATATAATCTTGAGTGAGCATCTACATATTAGGCCCATACAAACTTGTATTTTGTTAGATTGTGTTTGTACTAACAAAAAGTAAAGTAAAACTTTGTCCACAGGACGTGGATAGTAAAGTATACCTAAACATCATTATAAGGATAAACCAAAATAACATTCTTTTTACCTGATGCAATATTAATATCCATAGTTTGACCATGTACAGAAAAAAAAAAAAAAAGGTTTCCTTGAAGTTCTTGCACTTTTTTTATTGATACACTTGCCCCAGGAAGACCTTTGCAGGCACTGGCACCATAGCAACCTGGTTTCTTTACCAGGTTCTTGATAAACAATACTATTGTTATGACATCGTTTGTCAACTTGTACTGAAGTGTTTTTCTTTTCCCATGATGAATTGTAAAACAGAGGGGGAAAAAAACACGGTAGACAAGAAACCTTGGAAAGCATGTTGAAACTTGAACTGCGTTACACCCACATAAGTTTACATGCGGTATGTGAGTGTCTTACAGGTGTGTGCACATAACGTCATGCACCAGAACATACCGAGTACAGCTCAAGTTTCCCACACTGTTTTGTTGTAAACATGTCATAATGAAATTGGACCGGAGGCTCCTATTTATATAATTTAACCTGTCTGCCCTACGTCCAGTCCGATACACATTTTTTCCCTGGGTGCGTTGACACCTCTCAAATATCTGGTTGTATCCATTACTGTAAACTGCATTCCCATGAAAATCCGATCCAAAGTACAGTTTGAGTTCCCAAATAAATATTTGTTTTCAAAATTATTTTTCAAAATTTTGAGAGACCAGATGGTGAAAAGTTCGCAGCCCCCTTGTCGTAAATTTATTTTGACATGAGCAGCGTAGGGAAAAACATGTAACTGTGAAGTCATTGTTCATGCTCTCGAACTGTGCGCTGACAATGTGTCAAAAAACTTAAGGAAGGGAAGCTGGAAAATTAGGTTTAAAAAATGGGGGTTAAGAAAAAGTGGGTTGCTGGAAACGAAAACCTTTGAAGTCATTGTTTCCGCCTTGTGTTCAAAATGTGCTTCAATGTGTCAGATATAAAGATTGGAAGGAAGCTGGAAAATTAGGTTAAGAACGGCAGGAACTCTTGATCTCTCATGGAGGGGGTTTGTTCACCTGCTGGTGTGGTGCCACGTCAATCATATCCTAAACTAACAACAACATGACAGATTTTGTGTTCCGTGATACTTTCTAAAGTTTCAGTCAGAACTCGTTGATCAAGAAAGCAAGGGAAGGTGGAAGCCTGGTACATGTACTTCTATGATGCTGTCCTGGTTGCCCCTTGAAATGTATACATAAGTAGCATTTCCCTCTTTAGCCCTCTTCACACTACCAAGACAATTCCACGGACATCAAGTAACTTAGGCATTTTCTTGGGAATTAATCCCCCCTACTGACCACCCACAAAAATATTGACAAAATTAGGGAGAACGCTAAATGGATAGATTGCTTAGTTGGTAGAGCACTGGTACCTTAATCTGGAGGTCGTTGGTTCAAATCACGCTTTTCGTCATTTTTCTTTACTCAACCCAAAATCGTGTCCCTTGTAGTTTATTACAATGCGTTTGTGCACAGGAATAAAGTCTGCAATATTGCATTTCATTTGTTTTGCATAAAATGTGATTCCCAACTTTTTATACAGTCTGGAATAGAAGAATCATTGTCCTTTCCTCTTGTCATACAAAGTGGAATAGACTTTTCTAGGTGAGCAGTTCTGATTGATTTTATTCACTTCATTGCTTGGTACCAATCCTCAAAAGTACACGCCCTTTTGGAACAGGCCAGCATTACAGATCAAGGTTTGTGCAGTCTGAAGACACAAAAGCCCAATTAAATTTGGGCCTCCAACCATTACTAGATAATTTAGAGCATCAAATCCTCATGTCCTTCATAAAAAAAAATGTTATTTAAAAAGAAACAAGTGTTAACAAAGATAAGAGTTAATAAAAACCTTTTGTGGTATCACTTTAGATTGAAACTAAAAATTTAATTGCCACTCAAGAATGTGTGTTTTATTATGACGTTAAATGGAAAATGATGATGCCGTTTTTGTATCTGAAGAAGTGTTTTCACCGGATGCGAGGGGTTGGTGAATGGGTAGAGTTGAATAGTGTACTATAACTACCATCTGTACTTGCTCAATAAGCCCACTCAATCCACTGTAAAGGTTAAGTAATTTCCCAGGTTTGAACGATTTAAAAAACGTAACAGCTAGGTATGTTACGCATTGACTGGTTAACTTTAGCCTGCTGTAATAGCTGAGGCGTGACTAGATGGTATTTAATGTGCGTAGGGAATGGATTGTAAAAATATGGAAATTTTTACCACCCAATCAATGTTCCTTAAATGAAAAGGTTGTATTGAATAAGCTTGGGCGATATCACGATATTATCGAATATCGCGATATTAATTTGGAAACGATTTCAATATCGGATGAATTTGGTTTTAATCGAAATATCGAAATATCGATATATCGCGATATATCACGATAATCGCGATATATCGCAATATCGATTAAATATCGCGATGTATTTGCTAGCTGAGACATCCCATAGGTTTGGAGTAAAACCAGAA
The DNA here is from genome assembly GCF_032118995.1 of Asterias amurensis. Taxonomy (NCBI): domain Eukaryota; kingdom Metazoa; phylum Echinodermata; class Asteroidea; order Forcipulatida; family Asteriidae; genus Asterias; species Asterias amurensis. Next base: position 27,844,038 of record NC_092649.1, read on the forward strand.
GAATAGGTCATTAGAACACCTCTCTTAAGCTATGACTGTCTCTTCTACAACTTTCACTTGAAGTTTGAAGACTGATGATGTCAAATTTCATTAATTGCGATTATATCGAATATCGCGATATATTGTCGGCGATATATCGTGAATAAAATAAATCGATATCCCCCAAGCTTAGTATCAAATAACCTATTCTTTTTGGATTCTTCATATCAAATGTGTTTTAAATTCATAGATGTTGTAAAAAAGATTTTATGCACATGGCATAAATTGTGTACATGTGGCAGTCGCACCCTCAATAAGAAGGTTGCTTGTTGGCCCAGTCTGTTTGCCTTACAATGAATGTATGATTTCTATTGTTTCGTCGTTGGTTTTATTACCGTAATAAAGTAAGATGGCGATGGAATGATTCAAATGAAGGTCCATGTAAACAGAATGTACACAGTAGGCCTGGAATTCATCTTTGAGAGGGCAAAGGCCATTTTAATTTTGCTAAGGGCCCTTCCATTGGAAAATGTTGAAGAAAATGTGAAACGTGTGAAGGGGCACCAAGTCCACGACCAGGGCAACCAGAGGCCATAATACCGTAGCCTCTGTGTAATTCAAGGCCTGAAAATGGGTTCTCTCTAAAATCTCATTTAGTATTTTATGTACAAAGTTTTTGGTTAACACTCTACACAGCAGACTGAATAGAGCCAGATTTTGAAATCAACTGGAATTTTGTTGGAACCAAACCATAAAATTGCTCTCTAAAATTTAGAATAGTGTCAGCATTTAGACCATGCATTAGTCAGGTTTGTTTGAAGTACACCCATGGAATGTGTTCAAGGACTCTGTGCACACATAGGATTAGTAATACCAACTGTTCCTGATTCAACAATGTTGAGTTGAAAAGGCAAACCTAGACAGCCTCATCCTAGTAATTGAATATTTACTTACAGAGATTGCTTGCGGAAATCAATTTGGTCAATACTGAATCCATTTTGTTGTGTACCATGTTCCTTCCTTCACGCTGTGACTAGGCGTCTCAGTTGAGCGGGAAGTTCTCAGGTATGATCAACTCATGAGAGGTAAATTACAGACCTGTGTGCTTCGTTTTTAAAAGTGCAAGGGCACCAAGCATTCTCCTTGGTAAAGGGCAACCTAAGAGGATATTATACATTTCTATAGAAGAATTTCAAGAGCACCCAGGCATGGAGGCAATTACCTTCGTTGCCGCGGTGAAGTATCGGGCCTGAAGTTACTTTCAAATCACACCCCAGTACAACTTTATTGAAAGGCCAAACTTACGAAGGCCGTTGTACAACAGTCAAAAAAAGATGCCTCAACTATTGTGAATTACTCTCTAAGTCTCTTTAAAATCCTTCAATCCATTGGAACAAGGTTTTCAAGTTGCTACAAATCCTAGTTGGCTGACATTTTGCTTTGTCTATTGGGAGCTAATGGGGCTTATAAATGGCGCCTTTTTGATTGGGCTGAGCTGGAGATTTGTTGAAGGTCACTGATGAGATCTTGTCCTCTGATGCCTGGGTCTTCCCCTTTGTACCTTAAAAGGGTTTTGATACTTTTTGTAGATCAAGTTTTTAGCCTCAAATCCCTATTCACTGTGAATGAGATGGAGGTGGAAATCAAGGCAAGACACCATTACACCAACCCGACCTCCATGACTCTTATTGCTGCACTCTGGAAAAATTACTGTAATCAAAAAATGTTGTTTAACAATGAGAAGACGGAAGCGGTTGGGGAGTTTTGTTGGGGAGTTTTGCAATGAAGTTACATAGTGTGATGATGCAAAGTACAATGATATTGCGTTTCCTTTGACCACATCCATGTTTTCTCCGTAAATGATTGTAACATGATCCGCCGACTTCAGTCAGGCAAGGTACAACAAATCAATGATTAAAGAAACACAGTGTTGGTTTCTAAACAGGTTGTCTCTTTATTTACAGTTTGATATACTCTAACCAAGGCTCATTTTGGGGGAAAATCCTTGAGACTTTATTAGCTCAAACTGAATACTGCAAACATATAAGAAATACACTAAAATATAATACTTGGTAATCATGTTTTTGAGCAAGGACCCACCTCAAAACCCACAAACAATCTTAAACAACATTGTAATGTCTTTATGTTAATGATTTCTTTTGCCCATATCGACTCTAAACCCCATAATCCAACTTGGTTTCAGGCCATTCTGTCACGATTTTCATGAAAATTTGTATTTATCAAAATCAAAGCATTTCCGGTCCATTCAGGATTATTGGTGGTAAAATAAAATTTAAAAAAATATAAACAAAAACTGGAAAAAGTTAATTTCAATTTTTAAAACAAGGGAAAGAAAAAAGTTGAAACCCAACACGATATTGAAACTGAAAATTGGTTATGGTGGATGGGTAAAAAAGATTGTTGAAAAACAATTGATAACACTTTGATAACTCTGAAAGGCCTACAACAAAACTACATCATCTTTAATTATAATCGCTTCCAAATTCATTCTTCAAATTGCAATATTTTACCCCAGTATAGTTCAACGTCCTGCCTGGCGCTCATTTGTTTTGATACTAAACATCCGGCACCCTGCAGTGCTACTTTATGCGCCAAGAATAGGACATTAGGAATTACATCAAATTAACCAGGAACCTTATCAGACTTGTACATTGTTATACATCTTAAACCTAATAAGAATATCTAATTGCCTTTCAAATTACCAAGTGACGGTTGAAAATTCTACGGTAATTGGTGATTAAAACAGATGTGTGAAGATGGAATTTCATTGCTGTTGTGTGATGTAATACAGTTGTTGTACGATGTAATGAAGTTGTACAATGTTCTGTCTTAACTATTTTGTATCATGTGCATGAACAAGACTTAAGTTCTCCTGAAGACGAGCACAGTATACTTTTTGAAACGACGAGACCACACCGCTCTTTTCAGAGCCAACAGTCCCACAAAAGAGATTTACACATAGTTGTACACGCAAGTTTACTGTTTATTTATAGTTTCTTCCTATTAACCCACACCATGCAAAGCTTCAAACAATACTTGAGATTAATTGACAAATTTGTTTTGTAGTGCATGATGTGGCTTCACTGTTATGTAGGCCTACCAGTTTTCTTTAAAAATGTGTCAGCAGGCCATTTTGAAAGGGAGAAAAAGAAAGAAAAAAAAAGGCCCTCCTCCTTCCTTTTATCAAAAAAGGCAGGACGCTTTTATTTTTGTTTTTGCCCTTGCTGATCCAGCTCCAGTTTCTAGGTACAATTCACAAACAAGTAAAACCACTTTTCTTCAAATGTTTCATATTGTTCATTAAGATATTTATCACATATTCTGATGAAAAAGTTTTATAACAAGTTTTTACTTGACAAAACTTGATTTATGATTTTGTGGTGAACTTGGTTTGGCTAAACTGTTTAGATAGCGGCCAGTGACCAAAAGTTGACCCTCCCCCCTCTCAAGAGTGGTATTATAAACCACACAGGAACCACCATTCTTCTAGAATAGTCAAAGTTAACAGGGCCTTTTCAGAACCACTGCACTAGCTTCCGGATGTGTTTGATTGAGCAATTGTGTTTGCCATCCAGCTGGAAATAGTTTTGATAGATCTTCGCATCCCATTGGGTCCCCTCGACTGAAAAAAAATCACAATGAACTTTGCTTTTTTTGTCTAGAAATGAAAGAGCAGTGAGCATTCGTTCACGTAGTAGTTGATTGGTCGTTTGTGACATATAGTTGACGGCAGGTCATACCACTTTTAGCACAGGGGAGTTGGTTGAGGGTTAATCAATTGAACCAGTGCGTTGGCCGGCACACAGGATGATGATTTTCACTGATCCAGTAGGAGTTTGTCAGAGCTTGCTGCTGTCTATGTGTGTGGCTTTTTAGTTTGGATCCTGCTCTCCACTCTCCATCTTTCATGTTCTGTTCATCATAGTTATTGTGGCCTACTGGATATATGTTTGATAGCAGTGTCTCGTTCTAGTGGTGATGCTTTTTTGGGGTAGGGACCAGGAAGTTTGTCTATATTTTCAAACCGCCAGCTCAACAGTGGCATCGAACTTGTAAGTGGAAATTCAGTGATTGTATGTCAGTATGAAAAGCTGTTTTTTCACCACTCCCATGTATAATGCTTAGTGATATTCTAGGCCTGGTTGATTTATGTATTGTAGTCTTTGATATGAAGTGAGCATTGAAACATTTATCTTTATTTTTTTTAACCAGTGACACAAACATGTAAATTGTAAAGTAATTTACTTTCATAAGTTCTGAGGTTGCGTTAAAAAAACTTTGGATTTGAGCGACGTATTTCTTATTATCAATGAAAGGGCCATCGTAAAAAGCAAATCTGTTTGTTTTAAAACCCATTAAGGATTTCCTGTATTTCTTTGGAATGTAAGTCTGTTTCATTAAAAACAACTTTCATTTTGACTATTGCTTGACTGCTTCTGCTTTTCAGTCCAATATAGGATTTTTTTATTAGTATGAAAAGAGTTGAAGAACATACTTTATGGGCGCATTTTCTCAGGGTGGCCACTGCCACCAATGGAACCTGCCAACATCAGTTATAACCTTGGTTGCATATTTCATTACCCAGACAGTTACTTGACCCCACCCAAAACCCACTCTCACCCCCCTTCCACCCACTCCAAAAAAACAAAATATCCAGCCAGCAGATTTCGCCTAGCCACTGTTAAGTGAAGTTGTCAAGCATTAATGTCCTGCTTATAAAACGCCTATGATACTATCGTAGCATCATCATAGAGAATCCACTTATAATTGAAGCAAGGCATATTTAGAATGAGTACATGTATGTAGAATGTGTTGCAAATGTTTCCCAGTGACAGTGGCTAGTTGAATCAGTTAAAATATCAATTAATGGGCTTGCAGAGTCAACTTTGCAATCCTTTTAATTTGTACACTGCTTTACTAATCATACTGTGTAGGAGAGCCATAGGGATAAAGCAAGCCAACCCTGAACAGACTGGACACCGGCCTTAAAACCGACATGATGGTGTAACAATTGAAACCATGTGAGAAACACCCTGCATCTTTTACTTGATTTAAATGTGACCAGAAAAGTTTGACAAATTGTTGTGGATGGGAAGTGAGAGTTCCTTCCCTCAGGAAGGAAGTGATTGGTGTGTAACCACCTTATTACAGGTCTCCTAGAACTAATGGTTACAAAACCAAAGTACCATCTAAAGGTTTTACTACCATTCACTATGATTAGGTTTTTAGTAAAGCTGCGTTCTCCCATTGAAGCCCGGTTCATACTTCCTGCGAATGCGAATATGGATTTTGACATCACAAATTCGTCAAAATTCCTATCGCATTCGCATTCGCAGGAAGTATGAACCGGGCTTTACATTGGTCCGCTGGTCAATTTCTTGTTGAAGCACCTGAAGACCAGTCACAATACTCTCCAAGTGGTCCGGCTGGCTAGGTATGAAAAGCATCCCTCTTCAATATCAAATAATGGAATTGTGGAAAATAATGATGATAAGCTGGTCTTACTGACAATATTTTGGAACAAACCCAGCAAGTCCTTGATGGAGGAAGCCATTGGACGTGTAACCACCTGTTACAGGTTTTCGATAACCATGGTTACAACAACCAAGAATAACATCGCACAGTTGCACTGTTCGTTTTTGATCAATGGTTTTTCATCGAGTTTATAGTGTATGAGTGACACTTAATGTACCCTTAAAAGGAAGAAATTGATTCGATGAAACACCTGTACAATGATTAAAGTTAACTTGTATCATTGTAGGTGCTTTATCTATTACTAATTAGTAAATTCTGGCTGTTACTGCTTTTAAGATGTGCACATTAACACATGTGTACTAGTAGGTTTTACACTGTAAACATTTCACACACCCACATAAGTTTTTTAATGCCGTAAATCTAGGACCTCTTTTTATAAACTGTCATTTTTTGGACTTAGTTTTGTAAGCTACCTCCCCATTGGTTTGTATCTGAAAGAGAAACGAGGACTGTCCCCGTTAGTAATTTTACCAATTTAAGATGTTACAGTTCTTGCCTTCTTGGTTTAAACATGTTGACACATTCAGCTCTACATTTTTAACATTCCCTTCAAACTTTCAATACACAACATGTCCAACACTATAGGTGCCTAATATTCCACATTCAATTTTGTATTTTTTTTTCTCATGCAATTGTGAGAACACATAGAACTGCACTGTACCAAAAGCTACAACAGAACCTGAGTCATGTTTGCATTGATTGTGTGGGTGTGCCACATTTACATATGTGATCATGTATGACTGATTCAACTGACTGGGTTTAAAGTTTGATGTTTGAGGTTTGGAACTTACAAAAGATTTCTGTTCACGATAGCCAATATTACCAAGTGTACATGAACACAAACTAAACACGTTAATTCAAGAGTATGCAGTCAGGCATCCGGCATGGTTGGATGACTTTGTGGGTGGAAAACACTAAATAAGGACTTGGCTACGCGATGGGACTTCTGTCGCTGCAGACAGTTGCATATATTATTTTTTTATTTTGTGCGCTGCTTGAGAGACAGCCAGTTAATTACACCAACCTACAAACAGTATCTTAGTACACTTTGATATTAATTGTTAAAGGAACACGTTGCCTTGGATCAGTTGAGTTGGTCTTTGAAAACCGTTTGTAACCGTTTTTTTATAAAATGCACATGGGTGGAAAGATGTTGTAAAAGTAAAATACAATGATCTGCACAAACATGCCTCGAAATTGCACGGTTTTCCTTTTACCTTGTCGACTAACACGTCGGCCATTTATGGGAGTCAAAATTTTGACTCCCATAAATGGCCGACCGTGTTAGTTCGCACAGTAAAAGGAAAACCACGCAATTTCGAGGCAAACTTGTGTGGATCATTGTATTCTACTTTTAAAACATCTTTCCAACCATATGCATTTTATAAAAAAGGGTTACAGACGCTTTTTATAGACCAACTCGTCCAATCCAAGGCAACGTGTTCCTTTAAAGAGCTGGTACATGTATAACAATTTTCTGCAATAGTCGTTTCATTGGAATTTTCTGACTTCAGAAAAAATATTATCAAACTGTTTGATGCCTGATTCCATCAATATTGTTAGACAAGTTTTTGTAAGGATTTCTCCTGTTTCAGAAAATTGATTTGACCATTAAGGAAACTACCTGGTTGTTAGTCCAAACCTTGTGTTTTACCTTTGAGTTCTGTTCAGAGTCTGGGAAAATAGAACACACCTGAGGTTCCTGTGCTGTTACTCCACATAAAGAGATTGCCAACAATTTTGCTCAGGTCTGAAGCAGACTTGGAATTTTACAGGTCATAGCCTGTTGCCCTGGTCTTGGCCTTGATGCCCTTGCCAAAGTTTCCCATAGACTCTTTCAAGTGAAAGTGCCCTTTGCAACATTTAAATGGCCTTGTCCCCTTCCAGGGAAGTTGTAGTAGTAACAGCATGCACAAAGCTATGTACAACATGCTAAATTTAAAAATGTAAACGAACCCTCATGTGACTTGGAAAATCCAGGAACTCATACGGTCTCATATTTTTGATTTGTTTCAGAATTATCAACAGGACCCCAAGCATACTTCCGCATGACTACTGACGGTCCCCATCATTGACAGAATGGCTGCTGGTGCATGTATATCAAGAGGCTACCGCCTAGGTAATCTACTAACCATGGAATCCATCAGCCTGATCCTACTCTTGCAACTTGTCGCTGTTGCTCAAATTACTGCAGTTTCTTACGAACAATTTGAAGTGACCCTCGACCCAGGTGGTGGCCTGGTGCCCCTTCAACGAATGGCTCTGGACAAGTCCACAGAAACACTTTTTGTGGGAGCTGTGAACAGATTGTATAAACTTTCAAGTGATTTACAGTTAGAGGGGGAAAATATCACAGGACCTAAGAACGATAATCAAGCATGCCCACCACCCCCAAGAAGTTGTAGTGTGGCTATAACACCTACAAATAACATCAACAAAGCTTTAGTCGTCAATGAGAAAGGGAATCAGCTGATTGTGTGTGGCAGTGTTTATCAGGGTGTCTGCAAGGTACTTCGTTTGAATGATATGAGTATCATTGAGCAGCCATCTCGTGAAGTGGTTACCAACACTGAGCAGGGTTCTAATGTTGTTTTTATCGCTCCTGGACCAAGCGGGATAGGTAATTATCTGTACAGTGCTGCATCGCGTGCAATGTGGTTAAGAGGTGTGCCAACAGTCGCAAAAAGACTTCTTAGTAGTAGTTCTCCTGGAGGTTCAACGTTTGACCCCGTGGCTGGTATACAGATACCTGAGAACACCATAGATGAAACAGCAGCTAGCAATACTTTTGACATCAATTACATGTTTGGGTTTTCCAGTGGAAATTTTAGCTACTTTATTGCAACACAACTTGAAAACTTTCGTGAAGTTGGGTCCCCACTTTACACAAAAATTGTCCGCTTATGCCAAGATGATACTTCAGTGTCATTTGATTCGTACATTGAGCTTCCGCTGGTTTGCAAAGATTCAGGTGGTGTTAATTACAATCTTGCGAAGTCGGCGTACGTCTCTAAAGTAGGAACTGGATTGCATTCAAACAACATTACGCAAGATGAAGACATTCTATTTGTGACATTCTCCAAAGACACAACTGAATCTGGATCAGTTGTATGTATGTATCCAGTCAAGACGATTAATGAGCGCTTTCTGGAGAGAGTGAAAGATTGTGCCAACCAAGGGACTGATACAACGGAGATTGACTGGTTAGGATCATCAACATGTGTTCAATCACCTGGCTTGGTAAGAATATATTTCAAATGATATATGCTAAAAAAAGGAACCAAAACTGTGCTCACTTTCATGCATTTTTCTATTGATCAATGTTGCATGTTGCTAATGTATGCATTTATTTTGAAAAAGGTTTTTCTTACTTAAGCCCTGTTCATACCCTCTGTGAATGCGAATGTGCAGCGAATGTTTTGCAGGAGTTGAATACAATTCAACAGTTGTGAATTATTTGTTGCAATTTTGTGAAGTCAAAGTTCATATCGCATTCGCTTTCGCATTCGCTTATGAATCAGGCTTAATCAAGCGTTATTATTTTTTTTGCTTGAGCTTAATAATGCAAAATCATATCTCATACTTCGTTTTGATTCTTTGTAGTTCATTGCTCTCTGGTTCAGTTAAATTCTGCATATGCTTACTGTAAAATGTTTCACACTTATTTCTGAATGTTTGTTTCAAAGATTGCCTTAGCAGACAGAGATGGTCTGAACTACTGCCATCAGTCGGATACAAACACACCTTTGGGTGGACTGAAAATCCCAATTGAAGCAATGGCAATCTATTCCCACAGCAGTGCCATCACAGCCATTGCAGTCACACCACACTTTGAGGCAACAGTGGTCCTACTTGGTGATGAGTTAGGTCACTTGAAGAAGGTAAGACAATGGCGGCAGAGGGAAGAAGAGTTCTTAAGAGTCAGTTCAGGTAAATAGTTGACATAGTTGCTCACGGTCAAAAAATGATTTTTTTTTATACTTTGTGGGTGGAAGGGCCTTGGGGTGCAAGTAAACAAAATTGCATTTTCAATTCTATATACAGCCCGTTGCCATGGTTACGGCTCATTTTATTTTTTTGCCATTTTAGGTCGATTTTGGGGTCTGAAAAACTGGTTTTTAGCTCATATTTACAACTCCACCCCACCAAAATGCAATATTAATTCAAAAAACCTTTTATATCACTACAAAGTATCATCCTTGGCCTTCCTTGAGAAAAAAAATTATTGCTTTAAATATCACCCTTGTGCTATTTTTGCACCATGCATTACAGTATGTTTTTAGAACTTGCAAAATCGACATTTTTACCCTATTTTTTGACCCCAAAATGTCAACTTGCCAGGGGTCTCAGAAAATTTTCCTTTCGTCTGTGATTAGGGCCAACATTGGTCTTTCCATATCTGGTGTCAAAAACTTGGGCAATTGTATCCTGTTGGGCCAGTACTGCCTCAAAACTAGACTTTTTTCCCCAAAACATGAAAAATGCCTTTTTAAGGGTCTTTCCACATAATATCGACATACGTGTCCATGGTAAAAGAAAAGGAATATTTTTTTTTTATACTTTGTGGATGGTAGGGACTTGGGGTGCAAATAAACAACATTAACATTTCAAATCATAATATAACACGTTGCCATGGTAACAGTTCATTTGTGTTTAGGCCACTTTGGGCTGATATTGGGGAATGAAAAACTGTTTTTTTAAGTTAATGTTTACAACTCCACCCCACCAAAAAACAAAAATATTTCATAAAACCTTTTACATCACTACAAAGTATCATCCTTGGCTTTACTTGAGACAAAAAATATTGCTATAAATTTCACCCTTGTGCTATTTTAAGAACGTGCATTACAGTATGTTTTTAGAGCTTGCAAAATCAACATTTTTACCATATTTTTTGCCCTCAAAATTCCATTTTTTCAGGGGTCTCAGAATATTTTCCTTTCGGTTTTGATCAGGGCCAAAATTTGTCTTTTTTATTTTTGGTAAGAAAGACTCGGGCAATTGTATCCTGATGTAACAGAACTGTCTCAAAAATAGACCCTTTTCCCCGAAAACATAGAGAAATGCATTTTGAAATATTTGCTTCATTTTGAATTTATAACATGAAAAAGTTAGCTATAATTCCATCAATCTGGCAGCTTTTTATTGATCAGGACTTGTTGATGACCTAAATCTTATAATTTGCCCCACCCCGGCCCTGGCCCAATCATATTTCTTGACATTGCATAAAATAAAATAACAGTTTTGCGAACAGCGCCTTTTTTTTTGAAAGTCACATTTTTTAATTCCCCTTGCACATCAAGAAAGTTTGTACTGTCTTTAATGTTTTGTTGGTTCTCGGAATATTTCCCTTTGATTGGGCTATCATTATGGTTTGCATGTCTACTGGGGAGAAACACTTTGGTTTATTGTATCCTGTTGTGACACTTCTGCCTCAAAAATGGTAATTTTTCCAAAAACAATAAAAATGCATTTTGAAGTTATCCCTTAGTTTGAATTGATAAAAAACAAAAACGAGCATGCTTGTTAAAAGAATATGGCACTGTTTCCATGCTCTTTAAGCCACTGAGTTCTTGTTTTGTCATAACTACTTTACCTAGTTGTACAGGTATGATTCACATTGCAAGAAGAGAAGTAGTGCGGTGAGCAATCTTTACTGTCCTTGTCTTTACATGGCCTTATATCAGTCTTCTTGGTCCCCTGCCCGCTACCGAACTAAACATTTTCATCCCAATCAGAACAAAGAGGCTCTAAAAGTGAGCAAGTACTGTATCCAAAGTATCTAACCATTTAGCCGCTGTACCGCCCAGCCGCATTATAGCGATACACTGTATGCGGTATGAGGAAACCTCGCTAGCTTGTGTTTGTAGAAAAAAAGGAACATCAAAAGAAAACTCGATAGTCATTAGTAGGTCTACGCATTTGTTAATATATCTAGTTGTTATAGATCGTTATTAATTCTCCCTTCACAGTTGACTTGTCAAAGCTAATGATGATGAAATAATTTAGCTCTTACGAAAAATAAAACGCTCATCAGTAAACAGGAAACTGTTCATCATTTATGATGATATTGTCGAAAATAACGCCTTCGCATTTAATCAGTATGAGCATTGAGCCAGACAAAAGCCTTGAAAAGCTATTGTGTTCATTTTATCCGTGCACAAAAGTATTCGCCATAAAAATTACCGTAGCCGTTTAACGAGAGGCATTTATTGTTCCCATGAGAACTTTTATACAAATATTACCGAAAGGGTAAAAAATTGTGCATACACATTAAGCCTTGGCTATCTTTTAAAATTTGAACTATGATTCCAGTAATTTACTGCAAGACTCTTGAGAAATTGGATTTCAGCAAACTCGGGCGGTGCAGGGACTAAAGGGCTAAATGGCCATTCACCTGCTTTGGCCTTCTGTAAGCAGTTCCCCCATCTATGGTGGGGTTCCTTTCAATTGTACTGTTGCAAACAATAAAAGAGTTGGTTTATTTAACGTGATAAACAACTCAATGTGATAAACAACTCAACGTTCTCAGAGACATATATAATAATTATGAATTAGTAAGATAGTGAATGGAAAAAATATCAAACTAGCCTGAATAGACTTTTGTCACTGCAAATGCATCTTACTTATTTATGTTCAGCAGGTGCAAGTTTTTACAACTTCTTTCAATGTTGTTTCATTATTAAGGAACACAATGCCTTGGATCGGTCGAGTTGGTATTTCAAAAGCGTTTGTAAACGTTTATTAAAAAATGCATATGATTAGAAAGATATTTTAAAAGTAGAATATAATGATCCATACAAGTATCACTCAAAAACATCTTTCTAACCATGCATTTTAAAACAAACCGTTACAAACGCATTTCAAAGACCAACTTAACCGATCCCAGGCAACGTGTTCCTTTTAAATAATCTCTTACGCTCATCTTGCAAATCGTTAGTATCATTGTTTTTAATAAGATCTTGGCAAACTTTTCCAACACTTTTAAGCGGGCTTTTTAATTTCCCACGTTTGTGTTGGACATGATTGGATGCTCCAAACCATCTGCCGCAAACACAGAAACTACATTGTTTATGATCTCTATCTCTAAGAAAAGTTTTACATTTGGTAGCAGGCAGGGACCAAGGAGAGTAGGCCCTGTATTAAAGACAACTTGTAAAGAATGCTCATCGCACTCTACTTGCAATGGGAATCATACCTGTACAATAGGTAAAGTAGCCAAATCAAGAACTCTCAGTGGCAAAGCATTGGTTTCGGTTTGGTTGGATACCATTATGTTTAAATAAAAACTTTGTATTCATTACTCAAAGGGCATGGAAACAGTGCCAGATTTTTAACAAGCATGCATTGTTTTTGGAAAAATTACTATACTTAAGGCATGATCAGTCACAACAGGATACAATAAACACAGTGTTTCTACCCAGAGACATGAAAACACCAATAACAACCGAAAGGGAACACTTTCACAAAAAGAGGCGCTATTCACAAAACATTGTTTTATGCAATGTCAAGAAATATGATTGGGGCTGGGCCGGGCAAATTGTAAAATTAAGGTCATCAACAGTTCCTGATCAATGTTGGGTAATCCACTAGTGCTAAGGAAAAGCTGCAAGATTGATAGAATTATAACTTTTTAATGTTAGAAATTCAATATAAAGAAAAAACAATTCAAAATGCATTTTTCTGTTTGAGGAAAAAAGTCTATTTTTGAGACAGTACTGTTAACATCAGGATACACTTGCCAAGTTTTTCTTACCAAAAATAAAAAAGACAACGTTTGGCCCTGATCAAAATCGAAAGGAAAATATTCTGAGACCCCTGAAAAAAATGAAATTTTGAGGGCAAAAAATATGGTAAAAATGTTGATTTTGCAAGTTCTAAAAACATACTCTAATGCACGTTCTAAAAATAGCACAAGGGTGAAATTTATAGCAATATTTTTTGTCTCAAGTAAAGCCAAGGATGATACTTTGTAGTGATGTAAAAGGTTTTATGAAATAATTTTGTTTTTTGGTGGGGTGGAGTTGTAAATATTAACTAAAAAAAACAGTTTTTCATTCCCCAATATCGGCCCAAAGTGGCCTAAACACACATGAATTTTTACCATGGCAACGTGTTATATTATGATTTGAAATGTAAATGTTGTTTATTTGGACCCCAAGTCCCTACCATCCTACCATCCACAAAAAAATGAAAAATATTCTTCTTTTTTTTACCGTGGACACGTATTTCGATATTATGTGAAAAGACCCTTTAGAAGGCATTTTTCATGTTTTGGGGAAAAAAGTCTAGTTTTGAGGCAGTACTGTCACAACAGGATACAATTGCCCAAGTTTTTGACACCAGATATTGAAAGACCACTGTTGGCCCTAATCACAGCCGAAAGGGAAACTTTCTGAGACCCCTGGCAAGTTGACATTTTGGGGTCCAAAAATAGGGTAAAAATGTTGATTTTGCAAGTTCTAAAAACATACTGTAATGCATAATGCAAAAATAGCACAAGGGTGTTATTTAAAGCAATAAAAAAATTTCTCAAGGAAGGCCAAGGATGATACTTTGTAGTGATATAAAAGGTTTTTTGAAATAATGTTGCATTTTGGTTGGGTGGAGTTGTAAATATGAGCTAAAAACCAGTTTTTCAGACCCCAAAATCGGCCTAAAATGGCCAAAAAACAAAATGAGCCGTAACCATGGCAACGGGCTAAATATAGAATTGAAAATGCAATTTTGTTTACTTGCACCCCAAGGCCCTTCAACCCACAAAGTATAAAAAAAAATCATTTTTGATCGTGAGCAAGTATGTCAACTATTTACCTGAACTGACTCTTAAGGGAATTATCATGGAGAAATAAAGAAATTGAAACATGTTCTCACAAGACTACGTGTAGTTTTTTTTATTTTATTGGGGGGGGGGGTAACTGTGTGTGCAGTGCTTTAACACCCATGGGTGTTTGGGTTAAACAAGTGCAAATTGCAAATTTAACAACATTAATGTTCATAGCCCCAGTTTACCTGGCCATATTCAAGTACTCGTGAACAAATAGACTCTATTTAGGCTGTTTAGATCTAGACAACAGCACCATTTATTAATTATTTAAAAAATTGAGCTGGCCTCTCACTGCCTGGCCAGCTTTATGGTCTAGCATCTTGGGTAATCTATTCTGTGGCATGTTTTGGCCGAGCAGTCAAGTGCACTGGACTCAAGCTCAGGGGTTTCTTGAAATTTGTGTTCTTCAGCAAGATACTTGACCATCATTGCTTCATTCTTCAAAAGCTGTAGGTCCTGTGCGTTATGTAATGCGTGTTAAAGAACCCATGTACACTTATCGATAATTTTTGGGTTGGATTTCTACCAGAAGTGATTGTCTTCTTTTTTCCCACTTGAGCGGTAAAGCACTAAAATTTTATAAAATTATTTCAACAGCTAGCAGTTTACACACAGATCCCTTCTGGGTGATCATTCTGTTGTTTACACACTATGATGTCTTCACTTCTCAAGCTCACCTCATCAGCAGTTACATTTTTTAATTAAAGCCACATTTCTAAACGAGAAAGTAAGTAATTAATTTCCTTTGTATTCTCCAGCTACGTGTTCAATCATTGACTGAAGCCCAGCTTTATGAAGAGCTTCCCGTTGTAGAAGGTAGCCCCGTCGTCCAGAACGGATTGATGTTTGACAAGAACAAGAATTTTGTCTACTTCATGACCGAGAGAAAGGTGAGTTTCCTTAAACAGAAATCCTCATAAGCCCTTTTCACACTGTGTTTCTCGTACCCTCGTGGAATACACACTGTGTCCCTGTTCCATGGGGTTCCGGGTGCATGTTTTAAGAATACCCCAGGGTTTTCAGAGGTTGCAATTCCTCAGGGTATGCCCGTTTGCGTAGGCAGACAGTGGGCAGACCTGGGGGGTAAAGCCAGTCAGTTCCATACAGTGTGGTCAATTCCAGTTAAGCTAGGAATGGCATGGTTTTTGCTTGTGTTGTTGTGTGACTGCTGTGATCAAAAGTTGGATCAGAGCTGGAGCAAGCACTGGTGTAAAGGCGACACAAGATCCTGATCTGTGGTTGTGATAAAAAGGGCAATTTTTAATCTATCTTTTTGGATTAAGTGTAATTGGGTAAGACCTGTAAGTGGCGGTGGCCAGTAGCCACCTAGTCAAATCGAGTTAAGGTATTTGAGCGAATCTATAATCCTGTACAATGTAACACCCTGGAAGTTCAACAGGTCTCACCTCTGCCCATTTTTGTAAAATCATATTCCTGAATGCAGATTTCAACAGTAAAATTTTGTTAGCATGAGATGTTTTTGTCATCTCACTCATTGATTTGAGCAGCGAGAAATAGAGCAGAGCAGACAGGATTCTTTGCCACATTGCAGCATCCTTAAGAACTTGTTTTTGTTGCAACAGGCGCGGTGTTTACATTACCCATTCCCCTTCGGTAACAAATTTGATCAGCATCAGGTGCCGCATTATTGATAAAACCTGCCAGATTTATAATCCCGGTAGTTTCGAGGGAAGTGGCCTTGATCATGCTAACAAGGAATATTGCAGTAAAGCTGTTGAGTGATCCATAGTGTGTATTAGTTGTGGACCTGTGTTTATGTATTTGAACTCTAGTGTACAGTTGTGGTTATGTGTGGTGGAAAAAGGGTGCGGGATGCCTCAAATATATTCAGAACACCAACATGCACAGGGAAGTTTGGATTGTAGTTCTTATGTACAACCCTACAGGGTAGAATGGAAAGCAGAAGGACTACATTGTCTTGTCTTGATTTGTGCCTTGCAGACATAGCAAGTTTTTTTTTAAAGACATCGTTTCGTAATGTTTAGAGGAAAAAAACATGAATATGTCAGAACTTTCCTGTGTAGTTTTTCAGTTTGTTTCGCTACATACACTCATAGCGCTATGATCATACTCCATAGCAATTTTTACATTGTATCTCTTATCCCCAGGGAGTACAGCCCTGGGCAGGCCCCAGGAGTTGTTTTACCCCAAGGTTACCCAAGTGCACTTTCACACTCTCCCCGCCCGCCCTATTCGATGGGGTTCGGTTGCATGTTTCAAGAATATTCTGGGGTTTACCGCTTTCCCCTACTCCAGAGCAGGGTTGGCTAGTCCCCGGTGTATGCCCATTTGCTGGGTAGATCAGGGGGTAAACTGATCCAAGTGTGAAAGGGCCGCCTTCACTCCCTGGGGTTGGCCCCGGAGAATAGAGTAGTGTGAAAAGGGCTTATGGGACTGACCACTCAGATACAACTTCAAGTCCTTCATATTTGTACTGTATGATAAATGATCAGGCCTGGAACTTCATTCCTGTTAAAGGCAGTGGACACTATTGGTAATTAGCATAAAACCTTACTTGGGAACGAGTATTGGGGAGAGGTTGATAGTATAAAACACTGTGAGAAACGACTCCCTCTGAAGTAAAATAGTTTTCGAGAAAGAAGTAATTTTTCACGAATTTGATATTGAGACCTCAGATTTAGAATTTGAGGTCTCGAAATCAAGCATCTGAAAGCACACAACTTCATGTGCAAGGGTGTTTTTTCTTTCATTATTATCTCCCAACTTTGACGACCAATTGAGCTAAAATGTTCACAGGTTTGTTATTTTATAGTGCATATATGTTGAGATACAACAAGTGAGAAGACTGGTCTTTGACAATTACCAATAGTGTCCAGTGTCTTTATTAAGGCATATTAGTTTTTCTTAAGTAAGATGCACCTCAATGGGCGGAATTAGAATTGTTACTGTAACAAGTTATTAAAGGGTCTGTTTATGTTAGGTAATTACCCTGAAAATTAATATCAATAAAAACTTCAAGGTAAGAAATACAGCAGCTTGGGATGCATTTTAAGAAACATTTCACTTTGAAGTACTGCGGTTATGGGAAACAAAATTCAAAGGTTTCCTAAAACCACAGCAATGACAGGAGTTAATTCACAACAAGGTTAAACTGTTTAGACATTGATGACTCTGGATGGTCCCTAATGTTGGGCATCTGTGAGGAAATTACACAACAAGAATTGATTAGTCCTTATAAATTAGTCCAAATAAAAAATGAACATAATATTTAGGTATGGAGCCACAGCAGGAACTTTGCTCTGACTTGCTCATTAGTTATTGGCCAATTAACAAGAAGTTTGTTGCAACTAAATGAAAATGCACACCCTTTGGAATAACAACCCAAATGGTTGTACTTCACACTTGTGTCAGTTTGATTATTGCTCAACAATAATTCAGTAACTTTCTGCCTTTCAGTGCCCACTTGTCCACCTTTGGTAAAAAAGACCCTTTCAATTCCCACGATGACTCATAGCTATAAGTGCTACCATTGCTAAATCCTTTTCTTCAACATAGTTAATATTAAAAAAGGGGGATAAAGGAAATCGTTTCTGTGCTCTCAGGTAGAGGATCAATAGAGGGACAATAATGGAATCTTGGAGAACCTTGGAGGGGGAGTATTGAGGAATCCCAGTGGTGCGGAACACCTGTTGATTAAAGCCTGTTAGGCCAAATAAAAAACAAATATGTTTAGGGTCTTGCTTTTTTGTAAAAAGGAAGGAGGAGGGCCCCCTTTTTTTTCTCTAACAAAATGGCTGGCGGTCGCATTGTTAAAGACTTGTTTTCAAAGTAACTTCGTTTTCGTCTGAGATCCTTAAAAAATGCATATTTTTTTCCCATTGATCAATATAGACCATGAGGTAAACAGACTGGGTACATTTTTAAATGATTTTTGGAATTGAACAAAGAAAAACTGATTTTGAGTGGGACTCCAACTAATGACCTCAGGATTAACAAGCCAGTGGTCTACCATTACCAACAAAAAAAAAGGAAAAAAAAGGAGTGGCCTCTGAAAAGGAAGCAGGCAAGCACACTAAACATGTTTTTTTTATTTGGCTTTAACAGAGGTGAATAGACAGGTACATGGCTATGGGTATTTGTTGTACAGTGCACAGTTAAGTGTGTATTGTGTCTGGAGTGCTAGGCGTTCAAATGATGGGAAACTTTTACCATAATGAGGTCAGGGAAGGTGGGAAAATGGCCATGGTTTGATGAGGTCAGAGGGATCAAATAGTCATGACATGTCGTAGAATGATCAATAATCAGGTTATTGTTTGAGATTGTCTGTGGTGCTAGGATTCCATGTAGGTTTGCTGGCGCTGTTGCTTTCTGTTTAGTTGGGGGAGCCAAGCAGAGTGTAGAAATGTATAGAAATAATAACAATAGCATTCTTTTTAAAGATTTCTTTTGGAAAATCATACATCAGGAATGTATAACTTTAATTGAATTTATTTCGCAAGTGGAAAATTCTTTCAATATTGTATGTAGGGCTATATTCCGCTTGCGGTAACACCATGTGTGTACATCTACTTTGCTGTGTATTGTTATTATTATTATGTCGCCTGCAGGTAGGATATCCTACGGTGGGTCCAATCGTCTCGATCCCTCAATGCAGGAAGCTAGCTCTAGATTTGCTCTTTGAAGACTTGTCTTGTTGTTTTAATGCGGCGGACTAGATTTGACATGGTGTTACAGCAAACTCCTAATTGATGCCACCATGCAACGCCTCAAAACCCTTATCTCTCTATTGTACCTTCAGAAAGTGAATTTCAAAAGGCTTGGAAACATCACTGGACAAATATCAGAATTTATTTTATTGAATTGGCATAGCTATCATACATATGTGGTAACATCTCTTAGTCATCTGGGTACTTCTTGAACTGATCAACAAAATAATAATAACAGACCAGCGCCCGAACAATGTCGCCTGACTGAGAGTGACTGACAATGCCCTTGAAATTCCAGTCCATGGGAATACCTCCATTATTCTGGTCCCATAACCATAGAATGTATTTCCCACTCTTATGAAACTTATTACCCAATACCCAGCCCTGGTAGTCATCTATTATACATGACACCTGTTGGAAGCATTGGAGGCTAAGAAGGACCTGTCCACACAGTGTCCAGTGCTGTGTTGCTGATACCCAAGATTGAAATTCAGAAAAAAAATAATAATTGATATTTGGCATGTGCCAATATGGGAAAGACATTAAAGATTCTTTTTTATTAAAGTCCTTTATTAAGTCTTTGTTCTTGTTATTGGAAATTTGTTGGGGTGATTGGAGTGAATTGGATTGGGGTTTATGGAAGTTGCAATAAATCAGGCGTGGAATGACATCTGGCCACAGGAGGCCACGACCACTGATTCACAGGTTCCATTTCAGATTATTCTAACAGATTTTAAGATTTGTTGTGTATTTTGCAAGAATGAAATTGGCCTTGCCCCTTCCAAGTTGAAATTTGCAGACCTGCAGAGTGTCTATTGGTTGTACATCTTGAATTTGATTGAAGTACAAGTGATGCTGTACAAGTAAAGATTCTAAAAGTCATCAACCGTAAATGTTTTTCGGGTTTCTAATCTACTGAGCAAGTTTTTTCCATGGTTCCAAAATCACTAAGTATTGGCCTACACAGTATGATTTAAGTGTTCCCTCTCCAACCCCAATGTTTTAGCCAAATTTTCTGGAAACTTAAAAACTGGGTAGCCTATCCAAATTGTTCACTTAACAAACTAAGTAAATGACGTGTCAGTTTAAAAAAAAAAAAGGGTGTCCAAAAAGTCACCCAGACATCCCTCTGGCTTACACTATGCCTGTCAAATAAAAACCATGAATAACCTTGAGAGAACAAGAATAGGAAACTTTTACGATAATAATTGACTATCACAAGAGGTACCTATGACATAAAATTTTCCTAGGGCAAGAATGTAAAAAATGGTTGTTGACCAAGGACATGAGGTTATGTAACAGTGTCAGAGTTGGATCAACACAGGAAAATTATGGAGATAAGAAGTTGGTTTTAAAGTTACCTCGGTACGTGCATTGTTCCATTTTGTCATTTATAGACGGGTGGCAAGAAATAGAGAAATAATATTCCAATTGTCCTCATTAAGTTGTAGACAAAGTTTAAAACTTCTAACCCCTATAATGTCATTTTATTTTATGCTCTTTCGGAGTGAAATTTGAAACATGACGTAATTGGACATTAAAAACAAATGGGTCAATACATCTTGAAGAAGAATTTTTGTGTTAGGTAAAAGATAAAATTCAATATTGCTTTGATTAAATAAAATCAAAATTCAGGAATGAACTAAAAATTATTGTACAAAAGTGTACAGACCATATTTGTTTAAAATGTGACATCATCAAACATTTTTGGACTTTGACAGAAATTGTACTTGAATTGAACTTGGCATTTTACTCCACTTTGAATTGAGGTCGTAGACTTGTAACTGTTTTCCTTTTTACATAAGAAAAAAGAGTGAATAATAAAAAATCACTTTCTTTATGGTGTGTAGTTGCGATAAAATAACCCTCCTGCCGTCAGCAGGAGGGTTATGTTATCGCAACTATACGGTGTGAACCTGGAACTCACCAGGTGCAGTTGTTTTTAGAATTTATTTATGTGTAAATATGTACATGAAGGTGAGGTGTCACTTGAACACATGTTTTTATCTTCTAGTCAAATAAAAGCCAATCATAATTATGTTCACGTTACAACAGATTAGGTTTGTTCAAACACACTTTAAATCTAAAAACCAATAGATAAATTTGTATTTGATGAAGTATTTGATGAAGTATTTGACTGATAGTCTGGGAAAAGATGTCAGCATGCTGTGGCTTACAGCATTGCTTGAATGTATCTTGGAAATTGTTAATTTTTGGCCTGTAGTTTCATTGTTTCAGTATTTTCTGCTGATTATCATGGAGTCACTTCTATTATCCATTTATTGATTCGCTATTCCTTTAAAGGCAGTGGACACTATTGGTAATTGTCAAAGACTAGCCTTCACAGTTGGTGTATAAACATAAGCATAAAATAACAAACCTGTGAAAATTTGAGCTCAATCGGTCATCGAACTTGCGAGATAATAATGAAAGAAAAAAACACCCTTGCCACGCGAAGTTGTGTGCGTTTAGATGGTTGATTTCAAGACCTCAAGTTCTAAATCATCTGAGGTCTCGAAATCAAATTCGTGGAAAATTACGTATTTCTCTAAAACTATGTTACTTCAGAGGGAGCCGTTTCTCACAATGCTTTTTACTATCAACCTCTCCCCATTACTCGTCACCAAGTAAGGTTTTATGCCAATAATTATTTTTAGTAATTACCAATAGTGTCCACTGCCTTTAAGAGTCAGTTCAGGTAAATAGTTGACATACTTGCTCACGGTCAAAAAATGAATTTTTTTTATACTTTGTGGGTGGAAGGGCCTTGGGGTGCAAGTAAACAAAATTGCATTTTCAATTCTATATAAACCCCGTTGCCATGGTTACGGCGCATTTTAATTTTTTGCCATTTTAGGTCGATTTTGGGGTCTGAAAAACTGGTTTTTAGCTCATATTTACAACTCCACCCCACCAAAATGCAATATTAATTCAAAAAACCTTTTATATTACTACAAAGTATCATCCTTGGCCTTCCTTGAGAAAAAAAATTATTGCTTTAAATATCACCCTTGTGCTATTTTTGCATCATGCATTACAGTATGTTTTTAGAACTTGCAAAATCGACATTTTTACCCTATTTTTGGACCCCAAAATGTCAACTTGCCAGGGGTCTCAGAAAATTTTCCTTTCGTCTGTGATTAGGACCAACATTGGTCTTTCCCTATCTGGTGTCAAAAACTTGGGCAATTGTATCCTGTTGGGCCAGTACTGCCTCAAAACTAGACTTTTTTCCCCAAAACATGAAAAATGCCTTTTTAAGGGTCTTTTCACATAATATCGACATACGTGTCCATGGTAAAAGAAAAGGAATATTTTTTTATACTTTGTGGATGGCAGGGACTTGGGGTGCAAATAAACAACATAAACATTTCAAATCATAATATAACACGTTGCCATGGTAACAGTTCATTTGTGTTTAGGCAACTTTGGGCCGATATTGGGGAATGAAAAACTGTTTTTTTAAGTTAATATTTACAACTCCACCCCACCAAAAAACAAAAATATTTCATAAAACCTTTTACATCACTACAAAGTATCATCCTTGGCTTTACTTGAGACAAACAAATATTGCTATAAATTTCACCCTTGTGCTATTTTAAGAACGTGCATTACAGTATGTTTTTAGAGCTTGCAAAATCAACATTTTTACCATATTTTTTGCCCTCAAAATTAAATTTTTTCAGGGGTCTCAGAATATTTTCCTTTCGGTTTTGATCAGGGCCATAATTTGTCTTTTTATTTCTGGTAAGAAAAACTCGGGCAATTGTATCCTGATGTAACAGAACTGTCTCAAAAATAGACCCTTTTCCCCGAAAACATAGAGAAATGCATTTTGAAATATTTGCTTCATTTTGAATTTATAACATGAAGAAGTTAGCTATAATTCCATCAATCTGGCAGCTTTTTATAAGCACTTTGTAGGTTTAGTGCATTACCAAACATGGATCAGGACTTGTTGATGACCTAAATCTTATAGTTTGCCCCACTCCGGCCCTGGCCCAATCATGTTTCTTGACATTGCATAAAATAAAATAACAGTTTTGTGAACAGCGCCTCTTTTTTGAAAGTCACATTTTTTAATTCCCCTTGCACATTAAGAAAGTTTGTACTGTCTTTAATGTTTTATTGGTTCTCAGAATATTTCCCTTTTTGTTTTGATTGGGCTATCAATCATTATGGTTTGCATGTCTACTGGGGAGAAACACTTTGGTTTATTGTATCCTGTTGTGACACTTCTGCCTCAAAAATGGTAATTTTTCCAAAAACAATAAAAATGCATTTTGAAGTTATCCCTTAGTTTGAATTGATAAAAAACAAAAATGAGCATGCTTGTTAAAAGAATATGGCACTGTTTCCATGCTCTTTAAGCCACTGAGTTCTTGTTTTGTCATAACTACTTTACCTAGTTGTACAGGTATGATTCACATTTCAAGAAGAGAAGTAGTGCGATGAGCAAGCTTTACTGTTCTTGTCTTTACATGGCCTTATAACAGTCTTCTTGGTCCCCTGCCCGCTACCAAACTAAACATTTTCATCTCAATCAGAACAAAGAGGCTCTAAAAGTGAGCAAGTACTGTATCCAAAGTATCTAACCATTTAGCCGCTGTACCGCCCAGCCGCATTATAGCGATACACTGTATGCGGTACAAGGAAACCTCGCTAGCTTGTGTTTGTAGAAAAAAAGGAACATCAAAAGAAAACTCGATAGTCATTAGTAGGTCTACGCATTTGTTAATATATCTAGTTGTTATAGATCGTTATTAATTCTCCCTTCACAGTTGTCGAAGCTAATGATGATGAAATAATTTAGCTCTTACGAAAAATAAAACGCTCATTAGTAAACAGGAAACTGTTCATCATTTATGATTATGTCAAAAATTAATGCCTTCGCATTTAATCAGTATGAGCATTGAGCCAGAAAAAAGCCTTGAAAAGCTATTGTGTTCATTTTATCCGTGCACAAAAATATTCGCCATAAAAATTACCGTAGCCGTTTAATGAGAGGCATTTATTGTTCCCATGAGAACTTTTATAAAAATATTACCGAAAGGGTAAAAAATTGTGCATACACATTAAGCCATGGCTATCTTTTAAAATTTGATATATGATTCCAGTAATTTACTGCAAGACTCTTGAGAAATTGGATTTCAGCAAACTCGGGCGGTGCAGGGACTAAAGGGCTAAATGGCCATTCACCTGCTTTGGCCTTCTGTAAGCAGTTCCCCCATCTATGGTGGGGTTCCTTTCAATTGTACTGTTGCAAACAATAAAAGAGTTGGTTTATTTAACGTGATAAACAATTCAATGTTTTTTGTTGATCGTTCTCAGAGACATATATAATAATTATGAATTAATGCATCTTACTTATTTATGTTCAGCAGGTGCAAGTTTTTACAACTTCTTTCAATGTTGTTTCATTAAAGGAACATGTTGCCTTGGATCGGTCGAGTTGGTATTTGAAAAGCGTTTGTAAACGTTTATTAAAAAATGCATATGATTAGAAAGATATTTTAAAAGTAGAATATAATGATCAACACAAGTATCACTCAAAACATCTTTCTAACCATGCATTTTAAAACAAACCGTTACAAACGCATTTCAAAGACCAACTTAACCGATCCCAGGCAACGTGTTTCTTTTAAATAATCTCTTACGCTCATCTTGCAAATCGTTAGTATCATTGTTTTTAATAAGATCTTGGCAAACTTTTCCAACACTTTTAAGCGGGCTTTTTAATTTCCCACGTTTGTGTTGGACATGATTGGATGCTCCAAACCATCTGCCGCAAGCACAGAAACTACATTGTTTATGATCTCTATCTCTAAGAAAAGTTTTACATTTGGTAGCAGGCAGGGACCAAGGAGAGTAGGCCCTGTATTAAAGAGAACTTGTAAAGAATGCTCATCGCACTCTACTTGCAATGGGAATCATACCTGTACAATAGGTAAAGTAGCCAAATCAAGAACTCTCAGTGGCAAAGCATTGGTTATGGTTTAGTTGGATACCATTATGTTTAAATAAAAACTTTGTATTCATTACTCAAAGGGCATGGAAACAGTGCCAGATTTTTAACAAGCATGCATTGTTTTTGGAAAAATTACTTTACTTAAGGCATGATCAGTCACAACAGGATACAATAAACACAGTGTTTCTACCCAGAAGACATGAAAACACCAATAACAACCGAAAGGGAACACTTTCACAAAAAGAGGCGCTATTCACAAAACATTGTTTTATGCAATGTCAAGAAATATGATTGGGGCTGGGCCGGGCAAATTGTAAAATTAAGGTCATCAACAGTTCCTGATTAATGTTGGGTAATCCACTAAGTGCTAAGGAAAAGCTGCAAGATTGATAGAATTATTACTTTTTAATGTTAGAAGTTCAATATGAAGAAAAAACAATTCAAAATGCATTTTTCTGTTTGAGGAAAAAAGTCTATTTTTGAGACAGTACTGTTAACATCAGGATACACTTGCCAAGTTTTTCTTACCAGAAATAAAAAAGACAAATTTTGGCCCTGATTAAAACCGAAAGGAAAATATTCTGAGACCCCTGAAAAAAATGAAATTTTGAGGGCAAAAAATATGGTAAAAATGTTGATTTTGCAAGTTCTAAAAACATACTCTTATGCACGTTCTAAAAATAGCACAAGGGTGAAATTTATAGCAATATTTTTTTGTCTCAAGTAAAGCCAAGGATGATACTTTGTAGTGATGTAAAAGGTTTTATGAAATAATTTTGTTTTTTGGTGGGGTGGAGTTGTAAATATTAACTTAAAAAAAAGTTTTTCATACCCCAAGATCAGCCTCAAGTGGCCTAAACACACATGAACTGTTACCATGGCAACGTGTTATATTATGATTTGAAATGTAAATGTTGTTTATTTGGACCCCAAGTCCCTACCATCCTACCATCCACACAAAAATGAAAAATATGCTTTTTTTTTTTTACCGTGGACACGTTTTTCGATATTATGTGAAAAGACCCTTAAGAAGGCATTTTTCATGTTTTGAGGAAAAAAGTCTAGTTTTGAGGCAGTACTGTCACAACAGGATACAATTGCCCAAGTTTTTGACACCAGATATTGAAAGACCACTGTTGGCCCTAATCACAGCCGAAAGGAAAATTTTCTGAGACCCCTGGCAAGTTGACATTTTGGGGTCCAAAAATAGGGTAAAAATGTCGATTTTGCAAGTTCTAAAAACATACTGTAATGCATAATGCAAAAATAGCACAAGGGTGTTATTTAAAGCAATAAATTTTTTCCTCAAGGAAGGCCAAGGATGATACTTTGTAGTGATATAAAAGGTTATTTGAAATAATGTTGCATTTTGGTTGGGTGTAGTTGTAAATATGAGCTAAAAACCAGTTTTTCAGACCCCAAAATCGGCCTAAAATGGCCAAAAAACAAAATGAGCCGTAACCATGGCAACGGGCTATATATAGAATTGAAAATGCAATTTTGTTTACTTGCACCCCAAGGCCCTTCCATCAACAAAGTATAACAAAAATTCATTTTTTGACCGTGAGCAAGTATGTCAACTATTTACCTGAACTGACTCTTAAGTACAAAATTCAAGAATCGTAGTTCTTGATCAAATGGTTGTTGTTTAGATAATATAGTTATATAGTTGATATGGACTTTTAAAACAAACAACTGAGCCTAATTTTGGCGATTGTTTTTGCTGAAATCCATTAATTGCTTCACTTTTCTTGGAGTACACTAACTCAAGAAGTATAGTTATTGATCAAATGATTGTTATTGAGATATCTAGATGGTTGATATGGACTTAACAAACAGCTGGGTTTCTGTCTCCCTGGTGAGTTAATACAGTTATAGAATGATTTAAATGAGCTTACTGTCCAGGGGAAGATCATTTCAAGCGCCTTGGGGGGCTACAAATAATAAACATCGTTACTTATCACTTTGTCCATTTTTACTAGTTTCGTAGAAAACATCCAACTTGGCAGTGATGCATGCCACTGCATGAAATATTTTCTGTGCTGAAAGGGGAAAGAAATTTAATTGATCTGCTTTTGTTTCTTGTTTGAGTTCACGCTTGGATTAGCGTTTGAATAATTCTCAACATATGTCTCTCGGTAGTGGATAGTTTTGCTTCGTAAAGCATGAAAGGTGTTTGCCATCTGTTCCACATTTGCTCCATGTTAAAGAGACAACATTCAGAGCTTATCTCTTTAAAGAAACAGATAAAATAACATATTAAATTTCATCTCGTTCATTATATTTCGGTAATTAGTGTTTTTCCAGATTCCCTAATTCATGATTACCGTTTCCCCCCGTGATCCAGTGTCCTGAAAAAAATATATTTATTTCCTTTAATACATGATGTAATTTCAGATCGTCCCATTGATTGATATTCTTTGAAGTAGGCGTCGACAATTTGTATCAGATGGCTAATGACCTTTTTAATTTGATTATTTCCCAATAAAAAATTTTTCATCTAAACTTCATAAATTTCTTCCATCCCATCAATTCACAATTAATTTAAACCCACTGTGGCTGATGGAAATGAACTAATGAACATTGAACTAGCCAAAGCTTTTTCAGCTCTTTTTCTTATATCGTGAACATTTTTGGTGAAAGGTCTTGCGGTCACCCTGGGATAAAATAAACAAAGTTTCACAAATAGAAATGAAGAGCTTCTGAGACTCTGTCTTTTTCCCTATTTGGTCGATGGCCTTGAAAGCTTGTTACGATCACTAAAGTTTGAAGCGTCGTTTTTGAAAGGGCAAGGGCACCAAGGAATTTTCTCCTTGGAAATGAGGAAATTGTTAATTTCTACTGGATCATTTCAAGGGCACCAAGGCAATGACCAGGGGGCACGTAGGCACCTGCCTTCGTTGCCTTCGTTAAGTATCAGTCCTGAGCTTGAAAGAAATGTGTGCGACAGTACAAGGCCTTTAACTTTCAGCTCCCAGGAGAGTTTTTCAGCGGAACTGTCAGATTTGTTTAGTTTGCTCAAGGGCCGTAAACCTTGTTTGATTAACACTTAGCGTATCAACTTTTCGGTTGCCTTGTTTAATTTATGGCTGTTATGATGATAGTCTGATTACTGATTCGTTTTGTGACTTTGATTATGAGTTGTTGGTATTATGTATGATTATACAGATCAATACCCAGAAATGGTACAGGTGTGTGCTTTAAAGGCACTGGACACTATTGATAATAACTCAAAATAATTGTTGGCATAAAAATTTACTTGGTAACGAGCAATGGAGAGATGTTGATAGTATAAAATATTGTAAAGTAATGTAGTTTTTGAGAAAGAGGTAATTTCTCACTAAAATTATACAAGTCTTCAGCTGAAGCCTTTTATTATGCATCTGAAAGCACACAAATTAAGTGCAACAAGGATGGTTTTTACCGATTTTTTTTTAATGCATATGTTGGGATACACCAAGTGAGAATACTGATCTTTGACAGTTTACCAAAGGTGTACAGTGCCTTTAAGGTTGGTTTAAATAGTGTCACACGTCTAAAAACATTGTCGGCAGCCACAGAAAGCACAGTTCAGTAGTAATTGCTGAGGCTTCAGTAACTATTCACTGAAGACACTAAAGCATTCCTTGATTATCAGCGCCCAGCCTACTACAAACGAGCCTTAATATAATTAATAAAACACAAAAACCTGCATGAGCTTTTGTAGTGTGCATTAAAGGGTACATTCTAAAGGTCGGTTTATAGTCGGTCGCGCGATGGAAATCTTGATGCGTGATCATAAAAAAACACAGTCAGCGATGACTATAAAATGTGTTTTTTTAGGATCGCGCGTCAAGTTTTCCATCGCGCGATCGACTACATGTATAAACCGGCTTTAGGGAAATTGGTAATACTCTTCTTGATTTGGGGTTGAACGAAGAAAAACAGACAAGAGTTGGACTCGAACCAATGACCATCATATCAACGTGACGGTGCTCCACCAACTGAGCTATCTTTCCCTATGTTGGCGGTCTCCCTATTTTATCAATATCTTCGTACCAGGGTGCCGGTCAGAAGCCATTCACCTTTTAACTGCCGTGTAGCTATTGAGCCATGGATCACACCCAAATGTAGTAATTTTGTACTTTATGTACACTTGTACTTTGGAAAGTATTTTAAGAATAAATTGTTATTGCTGTTTCATTTTCATACATATTTTCCGAACGTTTGAATGTTATTGTAAGTCAGTGTGAGGATAAAGTAGTGTGTATAGTCCTCGCACGTAGTAGGATCTCTCAGAAGGGTACTCAAAAACAACGATTTATGCACGATGAACTTAAATAATGCAGTGAAAGCACTGCGTTCTCTTGTGACATTACTTAAAGGCCCTGGACACTGAATTACTCAAAACAATTTTAAGCATAAAAACTTACTTAGTAACAAGCAAGGGAAAGCTGTTGATAGTATAAAACATTATGAGAAACGGCCTTCTCTGAAAAAAGATAGTTTTTGAGAAAGAGGTAACTTCTCACTCAAATAATAAAAGACTTCATTTGAAACCTTTTATTATGCATCTGAAAGCACACAAAGTAATGCAACAAGGGTGTTTTTTCTTTCATTTTTTCTCTTGCAACTATGATGACCAGTTGAGCCCAAATTTTCACAGTTTTGTTATTTTATACATATTGTGGGGATACACCAAGTGAGAAGACTGGTCTTTGACAATTACCAAAAGTGTCCAGTGCCTTTAAACTAATGGGATTCAGAAGAGGTGAAGTGTCTTCAGGCATTCATGACTTGACCGATGATGATGGTAAGAGGGGGATAGTACATCACTTTTTGTTGTCGTTGAATGAGTCATTACGGTTCTCTAGTTTCCAAGAAGCATCATCAACCCATTGAAGCGATCCATATAATAGTCACTGAAAAATAGTTCAGTCAAGCTGTTCAATTACACATGCTGTGAGGTTTTTAAAGTTCATCAGGTCTAAATGCAGGTTCTTTTAAATATACCTTTAGCGTGTAGACACTCTACTTTAGTTAGACATAAATAACATTGTTTTTACTTCTATACATTACACAGGTAATATTAAAGATGTGTTCTGGTCAAGTGGAAATTTTGGGCTCCACGACCTTTGGACTGACATTCAGATTTTCTTGAAATGTTCTCAACCTCATACCTGTATCATCTTTAACATGATACAGGTCTTGGCAGAGGTTTAAGTTGTTAAACATTTTGATCTTGGATAAATGCAAAGTTCACTTCCTATCTTATTAATCAGTGGTATGATCAAAAGAACGGCTAAACTTTACCCTGGGGTACCTTTTGTAGATCAAGTTGTGGCCATGAAATAAAATCCCAACTCACTGTTCAAGACAGTGGACACTATTGGTAATTGTCAAAGACCAGTCTTCTCACTTGGTGTATCTCAATCGGTCATCGAAGTTGGGTGATAATAATGAAAGAAAAACACCCTTGTCACACGAAGTTGTGTGCTTTCAGATGCTTGATTTCGAGACCTCAAATTCTAAATATGAGGTCTCGAAATCAAATTCGTTGAAAATTTACTTTTTTCTTGAAAACTTTGTTACTTCAGAGGGAGCCATTTCTCACCGTGTTTTATACTATAAACAGCTCCCCATTACTCGTTACCAAATAAGGTTTATACTAATAATTATGTTGAGTAATTACCAATTGTGTCCACTGCCTGTAATGGAGATGTAATGTATGTAACATAATTTACCTTGTAAGTTTAATAATAAATCTGTGTCCTACAAGTACCCAAACCCCTTGATACAAATATGACTTGTCTAAAGGCAAGTGAATAAAGCTTAAGAGTTATGCCTTTCTGTATGTTAAAAGACGGCTTAGGCTTATGCCTTTCAGTATGTTATAAGACAGTGTATATGGATCATGTGTGATGTACGACATGTCCCTCCTAGGTAAAAATGAAACAGACAAATCAGTAACAGTTGCCAAGTCAGTACCACCGGCCCAATTTATTACAAAGTATCAACCCGACGAGCAAAGCTTTGATCTGTATCAGCACAGATTGCGGCCAGATTATTATCTCACCTGCAGGGGACCGGGGAAACCTGGTTAATCCAGCATGTTCATTGATGAAAGAGTTGATGGTGCCGATTGAAACCAAGTGATTGATCAGACTACATGTTGTGATCAATGCCTGATTAAAAAAAAAAGAACGCATTTGTGAAATTGGATTTTTTATTTTTTATGAGGTGGTACGCATGACCTGCTCACACAAAAACTAACATTTAAGGCGGCACTTCTACTTACTGAATTAAAGCAGGCCTGATGTATAACGGAGCAGTTGAAGCAGTTGCCCAGCTGGTCATTGCCTTAATGCCCCTTGAAATAGAAATTTATAATTTTCACATGCCCTTTACAGAGGAGAAAATGCCCTGGTGCCCTTGAAATGTCCAAAGAGAAATTTACAATTTCCACTTGCCCTTTACCAATGAGAAAATGCATCGTTTCCCTTGAAATGTCCCAAAAGATATTTACAATTTCCACATATAGGTTACCTTTACCAAGAAGAAAAGGCCTTGGTGCCCTTAACCTTTAAAAACAAAACAAAAGCATCAGGCCTGTTAAGCATAACATTGATAACATTTCAAATTTTGGGAATACAAATATTATAAAAGCATGCTGCAAAGCTTTGGAAAGCCACACACAGGTCAACGTGTTCATATGTTGTTACTCAAGTGTGCAGTGGGTTAGACTTTAATAGATCGGTCTATTAATTTATCATGTTTTTTGTTAGGGCAGCATTCCTATGAGAGACATGAACTACATGTTCAAAATTACTATCAGAACTTGTA
This sequence comes from Asterias amurensis, assembly GCF_032118995.1. Lineage (NCBI taxonomy): Eukaryota > Metazoa > Echinodermata > Asteroidea > Forcipulatida > Asteriidae > Asterias > Asterias amurensis. Next base: position 27,875,878 of record NC_092649.1, read on the forward strand.
CGTGCTTTGCATTAGTGTTCTTAATGTAGCTTAATGCTAAGGGTAACATTCGTAATTTGCTTTCATCAAAGTCAAAGCGCTGGGGTTACTTAATGTTTTTGTATCCATCTATCATCAATCTATAATAACCGATGTCTTAAAAATGTTTTCTATTTGGGCAGTCTTTTTTTAATGCAAGGTTCCCTATAAAGGCACTGGACACTATTGGTAATTACTAACAAATAATTGTTAGCAAACAAACTTACTTGGGAATGAGCAGTTGGGAGGTGTTCATAGTATAAAACATTGTGAGAAACAGCTCCCTGTAGTCTGGAGTAACATTGTTTTTGAGAAGGAGGTAATTTCTCATTCAAATAATAAAAGACTGAAGCCATTTATTACGCATCTGACAAGGGTCTTTTTTTCTTTCATTAGTCTCTTGCAACTTCGGTGTCCAATTGAGCCCAAATTTTCACAGGTTTGTTATTTTGTGCGAATGTTGAGATACACCAAGTGAGAATACTGGTCTTTAACAAATACTAAAGGACGGTGTTGTGTGCCTTTACATGTTAAAAAACAAACATGAATTGAAAGTAACAGTGTTCCCTTTTAATGTGTGCAGATCAGCAAGGTCCCCATACAGACCTGTGAGACAATGACAACCTGTGAAGAATGCCTGTCAGCTGGAGGGATCGTTGGAGACCCACACTGTGGATGGTGCCCATTGCTAACAAGGTACGCCATTGACATTTAGCCGTAACCACAAAGCACTCTCTACTCAGACTAAATGCCAAATAAATGTGATGCGTAAAGATTGAGTAGTCACTCTCAAAATTAATTTGATTCTGAGAAGTGTTACTGCAGTATTTCCCAAAGGTATACTTTGCCTTTAGGTCAAACCAAAGTGAAAGACCAAACACGGAAGAACAGCCTAGGTCAAGATCATGAAACAATATTCATGTTTCTTGTTTTTTATTTATTTATTTAATTTTGTTTCCTTGAGTCAGAATTTTGTTGGGAGCCTAATCCCCTTTCCTGACCTACATGTGTGCCAAGTCGCTGGACTTAACGCATGGGTCATGTTCTAGAATTATTTAGTTGTTGTTTTGTTCTTCTGATTTTGTCTTCCCTTATTTTTGTCCTTTTCGCATCGGCCTTTTAAACTTTTACTTTGTCATGCTTTTCAAGTTCAAAGAGTTTAATAGTCAATGACATTTTGTGGTTTAATTCTTCCTTGGGCCTAATTTCATTAGAGCTCCTTAACGCAGCACACATATATGTACTGCTAAACAACGTCCTGCTAAGCAAAAATGAGCAGGTCTTGAATCACACATGATAAATGGGATATGATATTTTGGCTGTTATTTTTTTCTGGCAAACATAATTTTGTTGTGATTAGCAAATTTGTGTGCTTAAGCAGCCCCTATGAAATTGGGCACAGCTGTTCATACAAAAACAGTTGAGATTATAGATTGTCGTACCTTAAGGGATCACAGCTCAAGCTTTCAGCTTTTTGTAAAGTAGCACACCAGGCTAGTCATGTACATATAGTTGTGTGTTTTACTTGCCCCTAGGAAGTTTTAGTAGCACACATTTAAAGCGTGCATTTTCAACAATCCTTCTGATTATTGCAACCAGTTTATTGTGTGGAGCTTGTTCCATGCTTCCTGCAAATGCAAATGCAATACAAATTTTTACGGCACAAATTTGCAACGAAGAATTTGCAATGTTGAAGTGTGCTCAACTCCTGTGAAAACAGGGCTGTGACATAAAAAATTTGTATTTCATTCGCATTCACAGGAAGTATAAACATACCTTAAATTAAGTTACATTCACAAACTCCAAATGTATTTAACACTTTTAATTTTTTAAAAATCGATTATTCACATCTTAAAAGGAAGAAATATTGAGCATTATAAATAAGTTGGTCACGCAGTTTTTAGTAGCCCTCAGGGCAAGTTCAGAAGTAGTTTTTGCTAGCCTGTAGCATTTTGTACTAGACAACACACATTTATGTCATGCTAGTGTTGAAGGGTGAGCCTTGGGCCTGTTTTTAAAGAAGAACATATTGCTTAATTGTTTTCTGCTAATCACAAATGAGCAGTTTACCTGTCACAAATTGTACTTAGCATTAGCATAGTTTTGTTATGCTTAGCTATTTGTCGTGCTCGATGAAAATCGGGCGCTGGACCAGACTATTATTATGTCTCTTCCTATTATTCTGTCTGTATGCCTCAGTTTGCTGATATTGATTTGTGTGGGAAAATAAACAAAATGTCCGCACCATGACATTGCACTGCAGTAGACAGAAATCTGTGAGAGCCATTGTGCTGATGCACAGATGGTAGAATGCTTCCCGCTAATGAAAGTTTCTTCTTTGTATTTGGTTACAGAAACGTTAAACTTCACTTTTGTATTGTAATTGATATAAAAAAAAAGAGAGAGAGAGCATAAGGGCACAGCACATGTTTTCTTTGTATGGAAAGCATTGTGTAATAGTGCTGATACTTAGTTTTTACAGGTTTCAGAAACATATTTAGTTACCTGATATGGTATTTTGTTGACGTTCTAATACAATGACCATATTAATAAGTAGCTAAGTGTATTTTCAGTTATGGTTTCAGGTCTACAATTGTCTACAATGATTAAGTGATTTGGCTCGCATCCTGGAGACTTTCTTGAAGGAAGTTTCGACTCTTGATACATTAAAAAAAACACTTCGTTTCCAAGATTCGTCCATACTTTACTTGCATTTTCTCCTCCTTTGTTCTTGTGTACTTTTATTTTTCAATGTGTTACTCAGATGAACTTCCCCCTTATTTAATAATTTCCAAAACCAGGGTTTGCTATTCATTTTTCATTTACTAGGCAGTGGAACCAGTTTGGATTAAATTTTGTCAGTAACTCCACTTTTCATGAGTCCACATTTTATATTTTCAACACAGAACTAGAAAACTGGACCACCGTAAAAACTTTTACCCAACTTATAATGGGGTTTTTCAAACAGGCCTCATTATTGAATGGCCACTGCACCACTGCACAGTGTTTCCAGGAGCAGTGCATTTGGAAGGGCACTTGGGGCAAATGAACATTCAAAATTTATAGCCATTGAAAATTACTTAAAATGTTCTCAGACAAAACACAGTAGAGATCCACTAGGGGTAAAAGAAGCTTTGTTTAATAACCTCTGGGAATTTGAATCCTTTGGGGTTCATGCATTTTTGTATAGTCATCGAGAGCCACCTGTCCCTGATTGTTTAACTTGCTCTTTTCCAGTTACAAATTATGTAAAATAGAACTTTAGTTTGGCTTAAGACATTACTGTGTGTGTCATTCGGAAAATAGGGGAAATTGTAATTGCAGGGCACGGCCTTTGCATTGACCTTAATGGTTGAATGGAAGTAGGTTAAATCTTGGGGCTGTTTTCGGCCACTCTGGTCATTTGGGTATAAGCGGCTTGTGGTCACCATGGTCTCAAAGAGCTACTTTAACTTATGAGTTGAAACTTAAAGGCACTATATTGGTAACTAACCAAATTGAGTTGTTAGCATAATAAGTTAGTGGGTAACCAAGGAAGGAGAGCTGTTGATGGTATAAAACATTGTGAGAAACGGCTCCCTTTGAAGTTCAGTAGTTTTTGAGGATAAGGTAATTTCTAATCTCACTCTAATAATAAAACACTCAAATAATAAAACACTTTTATTATGCATCTAAAAGCACACAAATTTGTGCAAAAAGTGGTGTTTTTCTTTCATTATTCCCTTGCAACTTTAGTGACCAATTGAGTCAACATTTTTACAGATTTGTTATTTTATGCATATTTTGGGATACACCAAGTGAGAATACTGGGCAATTACCAACCATGTCCAAACACTTGAGTGATACTTGACTTGTTACTTTCTCTTTCAGATGCACAAGGCGTCTTGATGGAGAGTGCCCTGGTGCCTCTTCAATGACCAATCACTGGATAGGAGAGAAATCCCAATGCATCATGATCCAATCAGTGACTCCGCCCAGCATTCCCAGTGACTCTGCACCAACAAAGGTAATAACCAAAACAAAAAGACACTGCTCTAGAATTGCAAAGGTCGTGGGTTTGAATCCCACCAAAGTAATATGCCTGTGATTTTTTCACAGAGCTCGGGTCAGCCCTGAGTATACAATGCTAACACACATCGGTGTATATGGGTAAAGAAAACAAAACAAAATTGATGTTCTTTATTCCCGATGCAAATTTCCATCTATTGAATAAAACAGCACCTTATGCTAGGCCTCAAAGGGCTTAACACAAAAGAGATACAGAATAGGTCAAAAGCAACTCATAGTACAGAGAATACAATTATAAAACCATCAAGTTATGAGGGAAACAAAATTTAAAAGGGAGCCAGTGACAAGCAAGATATACTCTGAATGTTATTTTTTGTGCTCATTCGCTTCCCAAACTGAAAGGAAAATGCAAACAAGCCAAATTTGCCTGCTAACCCATGAAATACGCTTGATGTAAGCACAGAAAGTATACTGCTTTTGCAAGTGCCAATTCTTTGCTCAGTTTGGCCCAGTTGTAAGCATTTAAGCTGTTAAAGGCCCGTGCCCGAACATCAGCTGGGGCTATGGCTGTGGCTTGGTCACCTTGTTTCCATGCTTTGAAGCATATAGGATCCCCATAGCAACACCCTTAGCAACAGCCTCTGCCATAGCTGAGCCGAAATACCCCCCCCCAATTCTGACTCGACCTTAGCAGAAATTTCATTTCCTCAGGAATTTGCGCACAAGGCTCTTGATATGGTAATATAGTGTTATAACTCACATGCCAAGCCAACCGTAATGCAACAGGGAAAAACTAAGCCAATATTTCCTGACGGCAGACTTTCTCTTTACATATGAACAGTTTGCTGTCATCTTGATGAGCTTTACGGTTCTTTATAATACTCCATCGTTGATTAAACTTTAAAGAGGTTTTGTAATTTGGGAGATTTTTTTGAAGGGGGGGGGTATCTATAACCTCATTTGGTTTTAAAAAGTGGCTGGTACATGTGCCAATTACCAGAGGATTGCTACTGTAGAAGTTAAGCTGAATTCGAAGAAAAACAATTCTCTTTAAAATATAATTTGGTTACTTGCTATGCCAGAGGTAAAAAAAACACCTTTTTATTGATGTTGCTGAAGGCATAATAGTTGCCCCAACTCCATAATGAACTCTAAATGGAGTTTAAACTTTGCATGGACATTTTGTGGAAGTTTTACAGAATTATTTAGATGCGCAATGTTTTGACAATACAAGGAAACGAATAGATGTTAAGAAGGTAGAGTTCAAACAGAGTTTATCATCTCCATCATGTTTTTTTATCTAACTTTAACAATAATAATAATACTGTATTGGACAATGTTTTGTGCTCATCCATGCTCATTATTATATCAGGCCTTGAACTTCGCTCTTGAAGGGGCACAGCAATTTTCCTCTGGTATGGGGAAAATGTAGGTTTGTATTGGAACCTTTTCAAAAGCAAAAGCACAAGGCACCAATTGAGCTGTTAGTGACGTTGTTATTTCAAGGCCTAATACATGCAGTAGAGTGTCATGGTCGTGTAGTTAAGAACATTGAATTCAAGTTCTGGTGGTTAAGTCATCGGATTGGGGTTCGAATCCTGGTCATGGCTTTTGTGTCCTTGAGCAAGATACTTTACTTTAGTTGCTTCTCTTCACCCGAGAGTATAAATGGGTACCTGTGATGCTGGTAGAGGTTGATATTGTGCATGAAAAAGCCTCTGGAGCGCTACGGTTGCCCAGGTTGTATATACTCCCAAGTGAGCTGAGAAAAATTAAAGGGATGTTGTTGGCCCTAAGTCAATAATTAATGTAAAGCGCATTGAACCAGTTAATGTGAAATGCGCTATTTAAGAACCTCCTTATTTCTTTGTCACAGCTTGAGATCCTGGTGACAAGTCTTCCCAAACTCAACAGCAGCTTAGACTATTCCTACGAGTGTGTGTTTGGAGATCTTGGCTCAACGTCCCTGGATGCCAGTATGACTGAACCCATTGGGAACTCCTCAGTCTACTGCCACTCCCCTGATACAAACAATGTACAGCTGTTTGAACAAGGTACAGATATGCAATCTAGAAGCAACAACATCAATAACAATAACAGCAGCAAAAACAACAATTTCTGATAAATTCATAAACAGCTCATAGGAGCTAATATACAACAAAACACTGTTATGTAATTTTAAAGCAGCTGCTACAACAAGGTGCTGTATCTTAGAGCAACAACACTTTGGTTTATGCTGCAAACCTCCCAAGATTGAATTTCTTATTTTTTTCCACACCCTGTTTGTTTATTAAGTGCATTTTTATTTAGATATTGTAGCCTTAATTGGTAAAGCAAATGCTACCTTCGAAGGATTCTGTATACTAAATGTAAATTCAAATAGATTGGGGTTAAACAACAAAAAATTGACTTGAACCAACGACTTCCGGATTAACGTGCCAGCGCTCTATCAACTAAGCTATCTATCTAGCCCTATGTCGGCGGCCTCCCTTTTTTTTATCAATATCTTGGTTCAGGGGGTGCCATTCAGAAGCCATACAGCTGTAAAAGGCAGTGAACACTATTGGTAAGTGTCAAAGACTAGCCTTCACAGTTGTTGTATCTCAACATATGCATAAAATAACAAACCTGTGAAAATTTGAGCTCAATCGGTCATCGAAGTTTGTGATAATAACGAAAGACTATTACTCGTCACCAAGAAAGGTTTTATGCCAATAATTATTTTGAGTAATTACCAATAGTGTCCACTGCCTTTAAATAACTACAGTGTGGTCAGGAGTCACACTCAAGTTTACAATACAACCTGGGTAGGAGCAGCCAAGCCTTAAGGGGATGCATTTTTACCGGCCTGCATGCTTTGTTTTGAGAGGGCAAAGGCACCAATGCATTTTCTCTTCAGTAAGGGGCCACCATATGAGGAAACTGTAAATTTCTACTGGAGCATTTCAAGGGCACCAAGGCAATAACCAGGGGGCATGGAGGCAATCACTTTTGTTGCCTCTGTGAAGTAAAAGGCCTGTGTTTAGATTGATAAAGGACTTAAATTATTCAATTATTGACATTCATAACAAAAGACTGTGTTGGAAAATTGTGAAACTTGGTTCGAACAGACGATCTTTTGAAAATACTGCGGTCTGCTCCACTTTGTCCGACCCCAACCAGCTAAACCACTTAATTGTACCTTTATAATCAAATTTTGTGTTTAATTTGCCAGGCTCTTTGTCCATACCGCTGTCCATCCGATCCACGGAGACTGATATGCTCATCGTCAACACAACCTTTGACCTGTACAACTGCAGCGCGTTTGATAGCTGTACCAAATGTGTAGACAATGCGTTCATGTGTAACTGGTGTGTCCATGAGAATCGATGTATGGGTGATTCCAGCAGCTGTATCGCAACTGGTGTGGTTGGATATCGGGAGGTAAGCTTATGATAACTTGGTAAACAAAAATAGAAATAAAAAATTAAGAACAAATTGATGGCCCGACGTTTTTTTGTTGTTGTTGATTTTGAGATTGATTCGAAATTTGACCATTGAGGAAAATTTACCTTTAATTGGAAACTGTAATTTTGAGATTAAATGTCACAGAAGCTAAAAATGATCAGCTGGCAATATATTAAATTTTTAGTAACTTCATATATGTTTTGTGACAATACAATCTTAAAACAATTATTGTTTTTCCTTTATGATTTTTGTTGTAAGTAATTCTGATAAGGCTAGATAAGGAGGGTTCTGGATAGTAAAAAGATAACAATGACATTATTGATGACCAGTTATGTAAACAAAGCTTAATCATTGCTACAATCTGTGTTTATCTTGGTCTTGACAAAAGTAGATTGTATCACTTTAATAACAAGGATGTTTGCCTTGTGTCAGGTTTTAATTTATACTAACTGCCATTTGTGTGTAAGATTTGAATGATGTCTGGTACCATGCCTTGTTCAATTGCTAGTGGATGCTCAGTTTTGAGTTCCTTAGACTATAGCATCCAGCATTTCTACTAAGTTTGTAAAAGTTGAAGCACCAACCCCTGAAAGGTTCAGTGTCAACCTTGAAACTCATCAGGAAAAAACTTTAAATATTATTTTTAGAATAACTAAACTGTGACAGATAATATGAATAATAATTATAAAGACATTTGTAAAGCGCCTAATGCAAAAGGCTCTTAGCTCACAAAGAGAACAATAAAACACGCAGCTCCAAACAAATGAATTAAAACAGTGTAAAGCACTACTAGTCTGGTGAATATGCACAGCAAGACTATTCCAAAGAAATGGTGCAGCGTGAGAAATCTGTGTTCCTAAAAAATGGAACAAGCTCTTGTAGTTGAAAGCAATGAGAGAAAGAGGTGAAATTAAATTCAGATGTTTTAAATTTCACAGGAAATGGTGCTTCCCACAATTTAAAGAGGATATGACTTAATTTCTCTAAAAATAGCAAACATTTAACCAAAAGAAACATCTTTTAGTTAGAGACAAAGTTTTGCCAAATCATTCAATAAGTTAGTGTTTTTGTTGTTGTTGAGTTGTATGATTTTTTGCAGAAGTTTATTCCCCCCCCTCAAATTTGTGTAGCAGATGATGCTGTTTCAAAATGACAAGAAACAAAACTTTTGCATATGCCAAGAACACCATGAAAACATTTTTGGATCCTAACAAATTTTGGGATCCCAACAAGTTGACTACCACTTTTCATGATCATCGGCATATTTTTTCCTGAAAGTTTATAACTGTCTGTATGAAAGTTTGAAACTTTCTCAAATCTGTAGTTTTTCGGGTTGAATCAGCCATCAAATCTGACCTTGTATCTTTAAACTCTGCCGTTTGTTTTTTTTTTTGAAATTATAGGGAAACACTACTACTACGGGTAAGGAGTTTTGCCCAAGAATTGAACTTGGCAGTGGTGTGGAAATTCTTCTCCCTGCAGGTGAAACCAGCGAGTTTAGACTCATTGCTGCTCGACTTCCTGTAGAGGTAAGCTTAAAGGAACATTACAGAATTGTTTTGTATTCTAACAAAACAGTTGCTGGCATCGTAAGCATTTCATGTAATCCACCGTACACACAAATTGACAAACCTGTAGAAGTTTGTGATCAAGCGCCCATTTGGGTCTCGAGAAAATAGTGAAAAATCGAATACACATTTTGATTAAAACATCGATTAAAAAATATATTGAATAAAACGCTCAACAGGACATTAGTTTTATCTATTTCTCATCAAATATTTTAGATAGAAATATTTTAAGAGACGTTTGCTACTATCATAGATCGTTTAAGTTCGGGGGAGTTAATTTTTGGATGGCACAAAAAAAAGAAGGCTCTATCACCATCATCATCATTAGACCGTTTAAGTTCGGGGGAGTTAATTTTTAGATGGCACAAAAAAAAGGCTCTATCACCATAGCGAGTATGGGCAAGGGGACAAGGAGCTAGTTGTGTTGTGGATGATGAGTGGAGATGTATGGAGGAAGTTTGAAGAATCTGATTGAGAACTACTCATCGAATAATACTTATATATGTTTATACATGGTTGCAGGGGGAAACTTAGTGTAGGATCAATCCTATATAGGATTTGAGGCATTGCATGGTGAGGTATCAATGTATATTTGGTTTGCGGTAACACCATGTGTGTATCTACTTGCCAGGTAGAGTTGTTCTTAGGGAACTGTCTTGCTATATTCTACTGCCGCGGAGTAGATAAGCGGAGGTTCGGGAGACTTCTCAGTTCTGAAAAGAACTGTCCTGCTTTTTAACTATTACCAGGGCGGATGGTATAGAAAATAGATTGGACTGCTACTTTAGCTTATAGGATCGTAATTAACTGTACTGCCGCGGAGTCAGTTCGTAATTGGTCTCCACATTTCGACTAGCTTGCTCTAGTCATCGTCAGGAGACTGAAGAGGTAAGAGAAGAGTGGGCTTATTTATAGGGGTTCAGTGGACCTGCAGTGGATCCACTGAACCCCTATAAATAGGCAGTAGAATATAGCAAGACAGTTCCCTAAGAACAACTCTACCTGGCAAGTAGATACACACATGGTGTTACCGCAAACCAAATATACAGGATCAATCCTCTTTCCTCTTAGCCGAGAAGTGCCTCTTTTCTCCACTAATAAAATTTGAATAAACAAGATTTGTTTCTCCCTGCCTGCTTTGGGGTGAGTGGCATGGGTCATCCAAATTTGTTAACATTTTCTGAATTAAACAAAAAAAGCTCCACTGTTCATTCCCTCCACCTTGAAAATGACATCTCAGTGTATAAATAACTGACTTACTCACAGTGTATAGTAGTTAAGGTCAACATTTTAAGGTCCCCCAAACCACCAGTAATCTCTAACTCTTTTAACATTGTATATTTCAACATGTTATAAATTATTAGTCACCAAGTAATTGTAATATAATAGGGAATGTTGTGTTGATATTGTTTCAACCATTATTTTCCGGTGTTTATTTTTTTAAGCTATTTCAGGCAGGTTCATTTCCTGTACTTGTTGAGAAAATACTAGCGATTTTTTGAGATTAAATACCTTCTAGCTATCTTAAGAGTTATTACAAGTGAATAACCAAAACAACATTCTCAAATCGGGTTTTTGTTTTGACGTTACCGTGGAATATGACTCCTAACGTGGAATATGACTCCGGCTAATTCAGACAATGGTCAGGAAATGTGGCTTAGTTTTTTTTCTTCTTCCTGGCGTTGGTGTTTGGGCAAGGAATTTCATGTGAATAGGAAGTCATTAAAATTTACGTTCCAGCTGGTGTCAATTTTCACACGCATGAGTGACCTTGACGCTTCCAAAAAAAAGTGTTTTAAACTTTGTCGTTTAAAATCCTTGAAAATGTTCGGGTGATCGGTTTTTGTTCAAACATGAGTTGGAAAGTTGATGTATATCCTTGCTCATACCACGAACTGACCTAACTGACAAAAGTCATACATTTCTGTTTGTGGTAGGATCAACGATATGTCGATAAGAATTACTTTGATTTGTCAAAATCGAAACTTGTGTCTGCTATGCGAATAAATAACATGTGAATCACACTGATTATTTTGGTGGAAAAGTAACCCTGAAGAAAATCAGTTTGCTTTCTGACTCTCTCTGTATATTCACGTACTTCCACTACTTCCACTTCACTGCTTATGTTACACTTAGATACCTATTCATGTTTGTTGTGTTGTAATTTAGCCTTCGAGGGTCGAAACATCAGGAAAATATTATTATTTATTTTTTAAATCAGTAAGTTTACAAAATGTACAATAGTTGCGGAATAGTATGCACTGCACGCACTACCCAAGAGGGGAAAGAGATTTTTTTTGTCTTAATTTTACACGATTAATCTATGACCTTCATGGAAGTTGGTGTCTCTTTGTTAATTGTTTCCACTGAATTGGCTTTCAAGAACAGAAGTCATGTTTTATGAAAAGCAAAAAAAGTATTTTTCAATGTTGAGTAAAATATCTGTTCAAGATGTCTTTTCTTTGGGGTAAAACAAAGTTTCTTTTTAAAGTTTACATAAGTGTAAGTGCATCGATTAAGCCCTAAAGACTGGCCTGCTACTTTATGGAGGCAACAAAGGCGATTGCCTCCATGCCCCTTGGTCATTGCCTTGGTGTCTTTGAAATATTACAGTCAAAATTTGCCCTTTCCTCATAGGATGCCCTGTAGGCTGTATCAATGAGAAAATGCCTCAGTGCCCTTGCCCTTTCAAAAAACAAGCACACATGCCTTAAAAGATTATGTTTACCTCCCTGTACTTCTCTGTCTCATTAAAGACATCTGCTCTCCTCGTCCAGACGCCGTGCCCAAGAAACGAACCCGCCATGCCTTAAACTTCTAATGCCTAGGTTTTTAACCTGATGATGATACCATATTCTGTTTATTACAGGATGGATACGAGTGCGTCCTGAGGTATGAGGACAGAGTGATCACAACGCCAGCCACAAAGATGGGAGATAACGCCATCATATGCTCTCCAAGGAAGGTACTTTAAAGCAGGGTTCTCATCAAGTCTAAAATGTCTTATTCGGTTTTATCCTTACACCGATATGTGTAAGCACTATACTTTCCTGAGTTCTGTGAAGAAGAACAAATCACAGGCATATTACTCAGGTGGGCTTCGAACCCACGACCTTTGTCAATCTAAAGCAGATGTTTTACCAACTGTTGTGAAATGGTTTGTAAGTTTAGATGTTTGTAATTGTGTGTGTGTGACAGTAGTGCAGTGTGGAGAACTAAAACAAATACAACAACAAAAGACACAGAAATATTTCACAATAAACAGATCGTGGAGAAAATACTAATTGTTATTCAATTGCACCATTTTCTTTTTAAAAAAAAATCAAGAAGTATCTAAAAAGAAGAAACCTGAGGCAGTGTTTACTTCCGATTGTTCATTGTCATCAAGTTTGTTTCTGAATTGTCGGCTACGGCTTTTGCTAGATTTCCGCATCATCATGCATTGAAGTATGTGATGTCCTTAGCAAGACCCTTAATGACAGTGGTAGCCAAAGCTGTAGCCGGCAATTCACACATTGCCCAAGTCTCAAGTCTTTCAAGACAAGTCCCAAGACTCGTTATAATGGGACTCAAGTGCAACTTGAGTAAAAGTCTCAGACTAGAGTCCTCAACGCTGTGTTATAGTGGCGACATCACTTAGTTGCTCATTTTAGAAAATGCCGTTTTGTATTTACTTGGCTCATCCTTTAGCTAAGAAAGTTGATCAAGTATTTGTTAATTTCAGTTTGTTATTTTCATTTCAATGAAAAACAACAAATATCGGTTGATTTAACAATTTGTTGTTTTTCCCCTCTGGATTATCATTGTTTAATATCAAATGTTAGAAGTACAGAATTGTATTTCAAAGATCTTGAAACATCTCTATTTGTAAAATGTTATCTAAATATGTCTTTTCCTTTTTTCAACTTCAGTTTGATGGATTTTTTATTTATTTACACAGTACAATTACACTTCAACTGAAAGCTTCATCAAGGCTAAGTTCAGCATGAGATGGAATGACGGAAAGTTTCTCTTGGACAACCCTTCTGACATACACGGTAAGACTCCTTCAAGATTCTCTATTAATAATTTGTTTGTACATCATGACATCAACTAATTAAGTTGTTATTTTAACACCACCTGACTGTGTGTTATCAACCACCGAAAAAAGATTCTCTATAAGTAATTTGTTGTTAAAACATTCTTTTATCAGCTTTGTTATTCTACAACAGGTGTACCAGCACCATTTTGAAATATAAGATCCATTTTTATAGCATCTTGTATCGGTTTACAAGATAGGAAAATCTGCAGCGAACCGTGCTAGAACGACTGGGGCAAACCCCTTCTCTTAATGATGAGTGTACTAAAATCCAGGCCAAAATTGTTTTGCCACGTGACAATAAATACCCTCCATTCCCTCCTTCCCCCGCTTAATGTTGTAAACTCAAACTTAAGTGCAGACCACTCAATGAAAAGTAACAATGAAAGGGGGCTGGGAGCCAACGAGATACAAGTGCCACCTTTGGGACCATAACCTCACTCTCTGATAGCATTCAAGCTTAGGCTCAATGTGCCTACCCATTCAGCTATCGTTGAACTCCTTTAGGGAAGAGCTATTCATAATGTTTTTTTCAGATGCGGAAAGAACTTACCATTCCTATAAGAGGAAATGGTGAATAGTCTAGTAGCAATGTTGGAGTCAAAATTCTGTGAAATATGAAATGTCCTTAAAGTCTGATGCCAGGCTGTCTGGTATTTAAGACTCATGGTGTTTTTAATTGACCACAAAAGTGCCTGTTGGGGGTTGATCACGGATCGTGACATTTTTATAAAATCATTGCAGCATGCAGGTCTGCGAAGTGAACAATATTAATCTGTTTGACTTATTTTGTTTTTTAGTAGTTGAGAGTTGTTATGTCAAGTTCAAGTTTATTTCCTGGAAGGGGCATGATAATAAAACGCACATTCACTGGAGTTATGGTTACAAAAGAGATAAGGGCCCAATTTCATGACTCTGCTGCAGTGCTTACTGTATTAAGCAAAGAATCGGCGCTTGCGGAAGCAGAGAATTCTGTGCTTACATAAAGTGTGTTTCATGGATTAGCGGGGAATTTCGGCTTGTTGGCAGACGTACTTATGTTACTAGGCTTACACAGCTACTGAGAAATTTGGGACTTACATGTAAGCAGAGAATGGTAATCTAAAGCGCAGAATTCCGCAGTAAGCAGAGCCATGAAATTGGGCCCTGGATATCTATAGATCCTGGGTCATCAAGACCCTGAATTTTGAATTATTTTTAAGCGTGTGCGTCTTTCCGTTATTGTTTTCTTTTGAGTTGGTAATGTACCTTTGAGTTCTAATTACTCTTTTCAACTACTTTCTTCAGCTCACCCATTCACATTTTGGGCGTAAAAACTTCAACAGTTTTAAAACATCAAATATTCTCAAAAAAATAAATGTTATTAATAACAAGTTCTTCTATAGCGCTTTACATTTGTGCCCGGGTCTTCTGGCCAATAACATTCCTTTAATCTTTCTCGATGACACTTCAGCCACACATCAACAACATTGTTCGTTTATCATCATATCACATCAGGAATATAGGTAAGATTCGCAAGTACTTGGACAAAAGTGCCACTGAAAAGGTCATTCACGCATTTGTTACTTCTCGTCTTGACAACGGCAATGCTCTTCTCTACAGTCTTCCTAACAACCAGATTTCCCGACTTCAACGGCTCCAAAATACTGCTGCCCGCATTGTGACACTGTCTAGAAAATCCTGTTCTATCACCCCCGTTCTGAAACAACTACACTGGCTCCCTATCTCTCAACGAATCATCTTCAAGCTGATGCTCATTGTCCACAAAGCTCTAAATGGCAAGGCTCCCCACTATATTTCTGAACTGCTTCAAGTTTACACTCCATCAAGGAATCTTCGATCAAGTTCCATGCTTCTCCTCATTGAACCCAAGTCTCGACACTCATGGGGTGACAGGTCTTTTTCTGTAGCCGCGCCACGCATCTGGAACTCTCTACCACTTAATCTTCGATCTTGTCTTTGTACCGCAAAATTCAAGTCTCTTCTCAAAACTTATCTTATGTCACAGGTTTTCAATGACTAATTTTGTTGTGTCTGTTTTTCTTTGTGTTGTGTTTTTGTTTTGTTTTGTTTTGTTTTGGTTTACTGCGCCTTGAACACCCAGCAGGGTGGATATGTGCGCATTACAAGTCTTATTATTATTATTTATTATTAGCTCCCTGGGGAGTTTACAACCTGGGCAACCATAGGGGTCCCAAAACTTTTTGATACACAATAACAACCTCTACCCTCCACCCTCACAGGTACTAATTTATATCCCTAGGTGAAGAGAAGCAAAGTATCTTGCTCAAGGACAAGTGTCAGGACTTACCAGGACCGGAACCCACACTCCGATGACTTAACCACCAGAACTTGAATTCGTTGCTCTTAACCACTCAGCCATGACACCCTAAAACAAATAAAAACAAGTTTTTCTCTTCTTTTTTCTTGTAGTTACCCTCTACAAGTGTGCAATGCCAAGAACTAACTGTGGCAAATGCCTTATGCTGGATAGAAAGTTTGATTGTGGTTGGTGTGAGAGTACCAGAGAGTGTTCCATGGAGTCAAGGTGTGGCCAGCAGGAGACATGGCTGAATGGGGAAGACGGTTTATGTCCTGATCCTACTGTCAGCTCGGTAGGTTGTTTGTTTGTCTGTTGGGGTGTCTGTTTGTTTGTTTGTTTGTTTGTTGGTTTATTTGTTTGTTTGTCTGTCCATAGACCTCTGCTCTGCTACCTCCATGGTTAGTGTGAGAATTCCAAAGTGTGTTCCCTGATGTCAAAGTATGACTTGCCAACATGGGACAAAATTACGTCCTGATTCTACCGTTCGATCAGGAGGTTTTTGGGTAGTCTGTCTGTCTACCTATCTGTCTTTCATAGACTTCTGGTTTAAGTGCGATTTGTGCGTTCCATGGAGTCACACACCTATGTCCTGGGCTCAATTTCATAGAGCTGCTAAGCACAAAAATTTGCTTGGCATGAAATTTCTTCCCTGATAAAAACAGGATTACCAACCAAATTTCTATTTGTTGCATATTGCTTGTTGCTGGTGTTCTGCTGTTGTTTGCTTATCCTGAAAATCAAGTGGAAGTTTGGTTGGTAATCCTGTTTTTATCAAGGAAGAAATATTATGCTAAGCAAGTTATGCTTAGGCAGCTCTACGAAATGGGGCCCTGATGGTTTGTCTGTTTTTCTGTCTTATGGTTCAATACTATCGGCCAACAACATTGACAGTCAAACAAATATTCACTGTTGTCAAGGATTCACTTTAATAACCACCTCTTTGTCAGTTGATGGATTTGTAGGACAGGGTTATGATTAAAATCCTTGAATATTATTCCAGTTATTCCACTCTGTTTTGAAAATTGGAGAAGATTGGTTCTTTAAAAAAATAATCTGTTAGGATTCAAAAGATGCTTTCAAGATCTAGCGAACTATATAAACATTATGGATTAAGTTGTTTTGCCTTGGCACTTTGCTGATCCTAAGATGAGTTTGATGAAGCCACTGCTTCCTCAGATGAGTTTGATGAAGCCACTGCTTCCTCAGATGAGTTTGATGAAGCCACTGCTTCCTCAGATGAGTTTGATGAAGCCACTGCTTCCTCAGATGAGTTTGATGAAGCCACTGCTTCCTCAGATGAGTTTGATGAAGCCACTGCTTCCTCAGATGAGTTTGATGAAGCCACTGTTAGTTGTGCCTAATTTTCCATGGATATTAAGCTTGCGTGCATCTCCTGTTACAAAGCCCTAAATCTCTCGAGGAATTAAGGACTTCCACATGACCCTAACCTAGTGTTGTCATGGATTAATACAGCTCGGGATTTGTTGTACAGGCGTCAAATTAATCACGCTGACTAGCAAGGTTATTTCCTTCCATTTAGCGTCATTGTTTTTGAATTATCAACCCTGTGACATGTCCTTAATGGATTGATGTGGCCAACTGTTTCAGGTTCCTTGACTACGCATTACAGATTAATTATAACAATAATAGTGGCTTCTTAAATAGCACGCATATCAGTCACTCAGTGACGCTCAAGGCACTTTAACTTGCAGTACTTTCCTGCCAGGTATTTGGGACTACATTTGAATTATGAGACCTATCATATAGCACAATAAAAAACAAGACACCGTGATTAAAAGTCAACTGTTTAAAAAAAATTGTTTTTTAATAGAAATGTGTGGTTTCCAGTGGTATTACATTATTTCAACACGCCTTAAGAAATAGGCAACTGTGAACAGGTTCATAAAAGCAATCCACACTAATGCTTAAAATATAATAGTGCCTTTTTGTCCGGGGCGTGAGGTACACGCGTTTGTGTGTCTGCCTAGTGAACAACTTTATGGCGTTTGCCAGCCAATAGTGTTCGTAGGCGTGCATAATTGTAATTAGCTCGTTATTTCATTGGAACAACTCATTGCCTTCAAAGTTCCTGAATTATAAAGCCTGAATGTTTTGATAATAATAACAAGGATTTTGCTAAAGTGCCTATTGTTGAAGAGGTGAGTTTTTAAGTTCTTTCTGAACTGAGAAATTGAGAGTTCCTGAGAGGTTGTGACTGACCATACCAGAGCTTTGGGCTCTGGTAAGTTTTTGTTTCATCTTTGGGATGTATTTTCATTACTGATTCTGTTCTGTCCGTTTCTAAATAAATAGATCAACTTTTTTTTCTTTTTCTTTTCACTTTTTTTTATTTTAGTTTCATCCTCAAAGTGGTCACATTCGAGGGAACACCAACCTGACTATCTTGGGTTACAACTTGGGCAAGAGCAGAGATGATGTAATAGAGATCAGTGTAGCCGGAATCAAATGTGATGTTAAAGAGTACAGCGAGGCGGAGAGGTATGTCCAGTCATAATTTAGGGAATTTAGTTATATTTTTAACTTGCCATTTTAAGCTGGTCACAGTTGTTTGTTTTTCAGTACACAACTTGTAGGTGACCTAGGCCAAATTTCAAGTCTCTGCTTTCTGCAGAATTATTAATAGTAGTAATAACAACATAGACATTTGGAAAGCGTCTAATGCTAAAGCCTCTAAGTGCATAAAGAGAACAATAAAATAGACATTTAGTGAAAGATAGATTACAAGTAAGCAGATTACAAATAAGCAGCTTCAAATGTGTGTGTTTTTAGCAGAGACTTAAAACAGACAGTGAACAGAACTAGCCAGGCAAATATGCCGAGGAAGACTATTCCAAAGAAATGGAGCAGCGTAAGAAAATGATCTTTGATCATAACAAATGGAAGAAGCTCTTGTAGAATTAGGCCGATGTTCTTGTAGAATTATGTGCTTTACAGGGCAACACAAGCACAGAATTCTGTGGTAAATAGAGCTGTGAAAGTGGAACCATGTGCTTGAGCATCTAGTGCGACTAGTGTTGTAGTCATGACCATTGATTGCTTAGTCGAGTCACAACTAAACTGCTTATAAGTCATGCCGCCACGACTACTACAAAAATAGTCGTAGCTACTACAAAAATTTCATGACTACCTGTTTGGTGAACCAATTGTTTCGCTCACGACTATTCATGACAACATAATCAGTGTCACAATTCTTCAGTTCTTTCAGCATGATTGTTACTTTAGCGCCCGCGGCAAACATTATGCCGCAATGCATCTTGGGAATTAAACATTATTCGCGACAAGTTTCATAGTCGCTACTATTTGAAACGCGACTAGTCGAGTAGTAAATTTCACTAGTCGCCCAGGCCTAGACCCAGGATTTCAAATCTTTGTTTCTTTCTGCAACAGAATCGTCTGCCTGACCCAAGCAAGTACAAATGTTACAGCTGGACGTGTAAAAGTCATGTTAGGCAAAAACAATACCACAACGGAAGAGGCCGAATCCAAAGACAACTTTACATATGTGGTGAGTATTCGTTATTTAAATCATTTTAGCAAGTTCTGCGCATTTTCAACCGATGGGCTCCATAAACCATGACTCCCTGGGCATTTTTGCCCAAGCGACATCAATCTTTCCAGATCCTCTTCTGCTTTGTCACTCCACACTTAATTGTTGGGACAAATAAGATTAGAGTGCTTGACGTAGGGTGAAGTAAACGTTGTTTGGGACGACCACCCTGTTCCTTCTGAATCCTTTATTTTGGCAATGATGTTTTCGAAGAATATGGGATGTCAAGGGTTTTTGTCAAAGTTTTTCCTTACACAATCTAAGTTTGAACCAGAGGTTCCCAATAGTATGTGCGAGACTGCTCTTATTTGAAGGGGACAAATGGGTTTCAGTTTGCTCTATTCAATGTGGGTAATGTAAAACAGACCCTACATCGATCTGCTACAGACACCAAAGCCCAAAAACTTAATGATTTTACCTCTCCTTTGGATCTGCAGCTAGTATGTAATCTTATCGCATAAATTGACCTCAAATTCCTGTTTTTTCTCTTTTGTGGAAAGGTTCCGGTAATAACCTCCTTCAGACCGGCCGATGGACCCAAGTCAGGAGGAACCAGGATCACGTTGTATGGAACCGACCTGAACGCAGGAAGCCAGCAAAGTATCATAGCAGCAGGCATGCCGTGCAGTCTCGATGGACCCACAAAGTAAGTCATCCCATCATCAATACCCTAATCTACAAAGGGTGTATTTCTAAGAGAGGTTTGCGATAACACCATGTGAATATGTCTTTTAACTTGTATTGACCTAGCCCAGCTTATCCACACACCACCAAGCCTAGTATTTAAGCAGCATCCAGCAACACAGTCCAGCATTCTCCTGAAGACGATCAGGGCATACACCTCTCTTCATATTTATGCATGACAGCATAATTCTTTCCCAAAATGAGGCTATGGGCGCTCGTCCCCTATCACTTGCAGTGGCTGCGCCCATCGCCTCGTTTTGAGTTCGCATTGTGACGTACCTCATGCATAAATATTAAGAGAGGCATAGACTCATCGAAGCGTTGAGTTGTTAACCGTCGGTTCTTATCAGAACTAACACTACTCAAAAGGGATATTCACAAAATGTTACCGCAAACCTCTCCAAGTTATACTTCCACTATGCAAAGTTTCAAATCCTACTTAAAGGAACACGTTGCCTTGGATCGGTCGAGTTGGTCTTTGAAAAGCGTTTGTTATAATATGCATATGGGTAGAAAGATGCTGTAAAAGTAGAATACAATGATCCACACAAACATGCCTCGAAATTGCACGGTTTTCCTTTTACCTCGTCGACTAACACGGTCGGCCATTTATGGGAGTCAAATTTTTGACTCCCATAAATGGCCGACCGTGTTAGTTCGCACAGTAAAAAGAAAACCACGCAATTTCGAGGCAAACTTGTGTGGATCATTGTATTCTACTTTTGAATTATCTTTCTAACCATATGCATTTTTAACAAACGGTTACAAACGCTTTTTTATAGACCAACTCGTCCGATCCAAGGCAACGTGTTCCTTTAAAAGGTGTATTTGAAAAGATTGTTGTTCATGTTTTATCTTTTTGTACGCAGTGTGTCCCAGATTAGCTGCATAACATCACAGTCTGAGGAAGGCACTACGGGTTTGGTTGTGATGACCTTTGATGACCTCGGTGAGGTCAGGAGTCAGAGTAACTTCTCATACGCAGCCGACCCTGTAATAAACAGTGTAAATCGGATGACCACTATACTCAGGTGAGTTTAGCCCCAAAATATTGACAGAGTATTAATATAGAAAGTATTTTCTAAAGGTTAAATCTTACAGAACAAGAGATGTTTGAAATGTTCTATATTGATACAGCAGCGTCCAGCAACACAGTCCAGCATTCTCCTGAAGACGAATTGTGAAGACACATAGTGATTGAACTGTTTAATCGTTAACCACTGGTTCTTTTTAGAATCAACACTACTCAAAAAGAGATGTTCACATGTTGTTTCTACAAACCTAATCTCTGTTAGTTATGTTTTCGCTATGCAAAGTATCAAGCTACTTATTATTGGTACAGTATTAATAGAGAAAATATTTTCTTAAGGTGGAATCTTACAGAAGAAGACATTTCTGAAATGTTCAATATTGCTTGAGTATGAATGGCCCATTATGTAGCTTTCAACATCTTGTTATATTCTGTAATCTTCTCTTGTTATATTCAACTAATATTTTAAGAACTATCAAAACCCCCTATCAGGGAGTTGTTTTATCCAAAGATCCTGGTACTTGGCTTTTATGGGTTGCTTTTAGTGTGGAGTACTAATGGAGAATTTGTCTTTTCCTTATTAGTGGTGGATTATTAGTGGAAGTGAATGGTGATCATTTGAATGTGATTCAAGAGCCTCAGATGGTGTTTTATGTTCGGCCAGATCTTCCACCAGTTAAACCATTGGTAAGTACAGAATATACTGCTATTTCATGTGCAAACAAAAACAAAACTTTGTGAACCATTCTACTTAAGCAGTCCATAAGGTGTTATTCTTACACTGAACAAGTCATCATTTTTGTGTGAAACAGAACTGTTTTGATGTCCAAGACACGTCAATGACTTGCAAGACGCCAGATTTAAGTGATTTCCTCGCCCCAAGCAACAACTCGCGACTGTCCTCACCTGAGTTGGGTGTGGTTACCTTTGGCTTCATCTTAGATGGAGTAGAGACGTACAAGAAGAATGAGGATTACAGGATGACTGTTTATTTAGATCCAGAGTATTTCCGGTTTGAGGAGGAGGGATCCATCAAAGAGGTGCAGTTCGGAGAACGGACGATGATCACTATTCAGGTACACAAAGATCTCTGTAAATTTTAAGTTGTCCGTTATTTTAAACAGGGTTGTGGCTAGACCAATTTTAGTGGTGGGAGATAAATCCAATTTAAAATCCACAGTTAATATCTAGTTGTTGTATAGCGCTTTTGACAATAACCGGCTCAATGTGCTTTAAAATTGTGCCCTGCTGTCGATTTCACAAAACCCTTCTTAACTTAAGACTAATCTTAGGACTTAGGACGAGTCCCAACCCTGCACTGTAGCATGCGGACCTTAAGATTAATCCTAAGTTAAGACGAGTTACTCGTCCTAACTCGAGATAAGATGAGTCCTAACTCTTTGTGAAATCGACCCCTTGGGCCAATAACATCCCTTTGATCTTTCTCAGCTCCCTGGGTAGTATACACCCTGGGCAACCATAGCGCTCCAAAGGCTTTTTCATACACAATATCAACCTCTACCCTCGCAGGTACCATTTAGTGAAGTATCTTACTGAAGGACACAAGTGTCACGATCGGGGTCTGAACCCACACTCCGTATCTTAACCACCAGAACTTGAAGTTACTATTACTATTTTAACAAACAAACAAACAAACAAACAAACAAACAAACAAACAAACAAACAAACAAACAAACAAACAAACAAACAAACAAACAGACAGACAAATAGGAAAAGCATCTTAGTAATTGTCTGACATAGTTATGATCTTTACATCTTGCATTTTAAGGGTCGCTATGTGAAGGAAACATACCAAGAGAAGGACGTCAAAGTGTTTGTTGGGAGTATGGAATGCATATCATTAACGCAGAAGGGAGACAACCTGACGTGTCCTGTTCCAGACAACGATCAAGGAGATGAGATCTATGATGTCAGGGTGAGTTGCCAAACCTATTACCATTCAAAATCCATCAAAATCAGACAGTGGTTGAGCGTTCAGTGCACAGGCAGTAATGATTCTGGCCTCTGATAAATACCCCAGTCACACATAGGCGCCACTTCAACTTTGATGGAAAAAAAAGGCTGAGAGCATGGCAAATCGAGGCCAATCGTGGGCCGAATGTGGAAGGATCTCCATGAGCGTGGTTTGGTTGGGGTGGGATCTCCAAGGTCAGGAGGCTGCTGTCTCTCCCCACATTTACTTTGAACGTGCACAGAATAAGCGTAGCTGTATCGCGGCCAACAATAAGCAGGGCAAAGTCGTAGTGGGAACGATATTAAGGTGCTACATAAATGGGTCTCGTAGCTAAAACAAAACAAAACATGTCTTAAGAATAATTATAAGTGCTTTTTTAAGGCCTGTAGATAAAGCACTTATAAAACTAGTTGTTGTTATTTAATAAATTTGGGGTATTGCAAATATTTGTTAAAGAGAATATAATGGATTTCACTTAGTAAGCCTGTCTCCCATTTTAAACTTTTCTTAACTATAATAGCATATTCTTGGCAAAATATTGCGCAACAGCACCTTGAAAACCATTACAATTTTGCTATAAAAGGATTAGGTATCACAATTTAAAGGTATTTCCACAAACCTTGCAGGAAAAAACTGTATGTTAAAGCACGCGCTATGTTAGATGATTCTAGTCATCCATATGATATCATGTGGTGAATGCATCTATACAGCACGCAGTCAACCCTCCTACTGTCTGACCATTCAATATCACAAACTGTGGTTTTGAATGATAGAAAAACTATATCTGCCTTCCATTATATAACTAGACTTTCTGCTATTTGTGTATAGATTAATCAATGCATTTCTTGCTGTGATGTGTACAGTATGATTGTACCTTTTGTACTTTTACAGTTTTTGCCTTGTTTTATAAATTTCTTTGGTTTTAGCTTTGTTTTGCTTTTATAATGTTTAGTGTTTTTTGCCTTTTTAATGTACAGCGCCTTTGAGCAATTTTTTTGATAATGGCACTTTATAAATGCTGTTGTTATATTATTATATAAACTGCGCCAATAAAGTATCTAAACACTTACAAATGGTCAGATATATCGGAACCTGAAATAGTATGCCAAAAAATAATTATTCATTTCTATTCACCGTTAATTTCTGCACATTTTGACACATCTTATGTTGCGCTACGATGTTGTTTGGTGGATTTATGGGTACTTGAGTGGCTTAAGGTCGAATTTCAAAAGTTGCAAAAGCCCCTATTCAAGCTAAATGGTTGTATTGTGACGAGTAAGATCAGCGTTTCTTTTGCCCGCCCTTTATAAATGATTTGTTTGTCGCGTTTTGGATAAATCGGTTGCGATGAACATCAGCAATAATTTTCAGTAACCAAGCAAAGGGGTCAAAGATGGGAGGCATACAACAAAATGGGTTAAGAGCCAGAATCCCTGATTATGGTAAGACAGGGAAAGGTGTTTCAAGATAACAGGAAAGATGGCTCAACTGACCAAACAGGAAAGAGGACGGATCGTTGGTTTGATAGAAGCCGGTATGTCGATTCGAGCTGCAGCTCATCAAGTTGGAACGCCACCAGCGACGGTCAGTAAAATGGTGGAATGGCTACCAAGCTCAGGGAAATGTGGACGACCTGCCAAGGAGTGGCCGCCCGAGTGTGACTTCTGCAGCAGAAGAAAGTGAACAAGTCCATCAAGCCTGACACCACTCTCGAGGGATTGCGACGCACCCTGATCAGGAAATGGCAGGGGATTGACCAGGGACAGATCAGATGTCTCGTTGGGAGTATGAGAAGACGACTCCTTGCCGTTCAGGACAGTGATGGAGGACACACCAAGTATTGAGGACAGGATATCAGCAGTTTTAGAGTTAAAGATACGGCCATAAATTTCATGGTCAAGTAAACGAAACGAGTTTGTGTCTTTTGTCTTGATTTTGTCTGTGTGTGATGCTTGTGTGAGTTCCCTTCTGGAATTGGGGTGAATAGGGACTTTTGCAACTTTTGAAATTCGACCTTAAGCCACTCAAGTGTCCATAAATCCACCAAACAACATCGTAGCGCAACACAAGATGTGTCAAAATCTGCAGAAATTAACGGTGAATAAAAATGAATAATTATTCTTTGGCATACTAATTCAGGTTCCGATAAATCTGACTATTTGTAAGTGTTTAGATACTTTATTGGCGCAGTTTATATTATATCATGTGTAAACTGCATATACACAGTACACTCACACACAATTATTATAATAATTCAAGGTGGAACAAGGCAACCTGAATGTGACTGTGGGTCGTCTGAGGTACCTCCCGCAGCAGCTTTCTCTCTACATCATCATCGGGGCGGTGTGTGGAGGAGCTTTCTTCATCATCATCATCCTCTTTATTGTCTGCATCTGTCGTCGCATCAGCGCCAACGAGAGACGCTTCAAGAAGATGGAGGTGCAGAGGGACGAGATGGAGATGAGAGTCGCACAGGAATGCAAAGATGGTCAGTACAGGGCAACAGAATTTCTTATTAACTCTTTTCTTATACCTTATCGAAAATACTCTGTATTCACACGTTAGGCATGGAATGAGGTGCATGCTGGTCTTAGCGATCAAGTTTGACCGCTAGCTAGACCAGCATGCACCTAATTCAACAGTTTGCTTGCGCAATGGGTATTTGCGTAAAGGTCCATTGAGCTTAAATACCATGGCTAAATTTGATAGAGCTACTTAAGCATTAAAAGATGATAAGCACAACAAAACTATGCTTATCGTAATAATTTGCCAAACTGCCATGTCACAAGTACAAATTAATTTCTACTTAGCGTAAAAGCATTAAGCAATATTTACGCAGCTCGATGAAATTGAGCCCAGATGTCATTACCACAAATACCTTGGTTAGTGATGTCCTGAGATTTCAGTGCCAAATTTCATTGCGCTGCTTAAGTGCAAAAGGCACTCAACAGAATTATGCTAACCAGAACAAGGTTACCAGCCAAAATACCATGTCACTTGACCGTTTGTGACAGGTACCCTGCTCATTTTTTTCTTAGCAGTGTATCTCCTAAAAAACAAGCAGAGTATACTTTTTAAAACATCAAAACCACATCAGCTGTTTCAGAGCCATCACTCCCACAAAACAGATTTTATACATAGTTGTACTTGCATATTTACTATTTATTTAGTGTCTTATTATTCACACCAAAGCTTCAAACAGCACTTTGCGGGATATTTGTTTTCTGCTTAAGCAACTCTATGAAATTGGGCTGGGTTTCTTTAAGGTTAAATAAGTAAAGTACTGATACTATGTCAAGAATATTTTTCATCCATCTTGTATGCGTTTATCAAGAGTTTGATTTCAATCTTCATATTTGCAGCCTTTGCTGAGTTGCAGATAACTGTTTTAACAGTGAATGATGTAGAGGGATCTGGAATCCCATTCCATGATTACAGAGACTACGCTGCGAGAATCCTCTTCCCTTGGAACCCTAACCATCCGGTCTTCCGGGAGATACCAGTCAGTAAAGAGAATGTAAGTGCTGGATTTTTTTTTCTTTTGTTTTTTTTTCTTTTCTTATTTACCATGGGAAACCTTCAGTGATAATGATTTTCAAAGGTGCGCAGCATTAAAACATCCTTTAAGTTTGATAAGTAAAGTTACAGTATTAAAACACTGGGAAAATAATTAAATTTGCACAAACGAAATCAAAATTACCAAAATCTGGACCAGCCAGGGCATGCAAGAAATGATTAAAGGCCAGCAAATAAATCAACAAAAGATTAAACATAACCAGAGGATCTGTCTTCACGAACGCTGTGTGAGAATATAAAAAAAAGGAAAAAAAAAAAGAATAATTTTTTAGTCATTCATTTTGTAATTTATTTAGTCATTCATTTTGTAATTGTTTTGACCCTAAAGCAGTACACTCATTGTATTGCATGTAAATCTTATCTTAAAGGCAGTGGACACTCTTGGTAATTGTCAAAGACTAGCCTTCACAGTTAGTGTATCTCAACATATGCATAAAATAACAAACTTGTGAAAATTTGAGCTCAATCGGTCATCGAAGTTGCGAGATAATAATGAAAGAAAAAAACACCTTTGTCACACGAAGTTGTGTGCGTTTAGATGGTTGATTTAGAGACCTCAAGTTCTAAACTTGAGATCTCGGAATCAAATTCGTGGAAAATTACTTCTTTCTCAAAAACTATGGCACTTCAGAGGGAGCTGTTTCTCACAATGTTTAATACCATCAACCTCTCCCCATTACCTGTCACCAAGAAAGGTTTTATGCTAATAATTATTTTGAGTAATTACCAATAGTGTCCACTGCCTTTAAGAATTAATGTATTTGTACTTCACATTTTGGACAGCCTTGTGTACACACAGATCAACCTCCATATTCAATATCCATTTCTATCAGCAGAATGTTTTCCCCAAACAAAGTTGATTTTAAAACTATGAAAATTTGATTAGAGAAAGTAACTATTACTGGTAAACTTGTAGGAACAGCAATGTGTGAATCTCTTTTGGGAGGAGTGTTGACTCTGAAACGAGCTGGTGTGGTCTCGGCGTTTTGAACAGTAGACCTACACCTCTGCAGGTTGTCTTCTCCTGATGATGAGCATAGTATACTGTTTGAATTGTTGAGACTCTTTTCAGAGCTAACACTCCCACAAAAGAGATTTACTCGCAAGTTTGCTATTTATTTATAGTTTCTTCCTATTTGGGAGGAGTGTTAACATTTACTCTGCCATCTTCAGGAGAAGAGATTTTTGTTATTACAGCCGTTTCATTTTCGTAAAATGTTTCAGATCACTGGAATCAAACGCGATGTCCTCCAGAAGGGTTTGGTCCAGTTTGGCAACCTGATCGGGAACCAGACCTTCCTGACCATCTTCTTACACACCCTAGAAGCCCAGAAGACCCTGAGTCTGAAGGATCTTAGCAACATCGCCTCCTTGCTGGTCATCGCTCTCCACAACCGCATGGACTTCCTCATGGAGGCCATCAAGTCTCTGCTGCAGGAGAACATCCAGAAGTATGTCGACCAGGGCTGCCCTCAGCTTCTACTCAGGAGGTATGTCTTGCAAGTCTTTTTTTACCATTGGCGTTTCGTGGCCAAGCGGTCTAGGTCACTGGAACCAAGTTTACAAGTATCAAATACCAATTTGATAATGAGTTTAATTGATTAGCTGAATGTATCCTCCAACCTCCCTGAACCTTTTAAAATCAGACTGCTTGCTTTGTTTGATTCTGTTGGACTGAGGACTGCACTAAAAATTGATTAAGCTTTTCATGGGATTAGGCATACCACTATAAACAGAGTAGTCCAATAGTGTTTACTTATGGTGTTGGATTTTGTTGGAGAGAGGAAGGATCCTAGTAAATCACTCAAGGGAACTAGGGTAGCTAATGATTGAATATAATCACAGAAAATGTATCTTCGACCCGAGAACGCAGTTGAATATTTTCTTATTTTATTCCATTGTATCTTTCAAAAGGACTCCAACCTCTTCTTTCCAACCACCATTCTATTCTCTAATAACAAACATCTTTTAAGGAAACCCCTGGCCAAAATATCATGGGGTGAAAGATCATTTATTTCTGCTGCCCCTTCTTTATGGAAGGACTTGTCCTATCGTGTTAAACACTCTCCATCACTAGCTTTGTTCCAAACTTCCCTCAAGAGTCACCTAATGGGGACTGCATAACTTCCCTTCTTTAAATGTGTCACTGCGCCATGAGTGTCTTAGATGGATTCAGGTGCGTTATAAATGCCCATTATTATAATTACTCTTATAATTTTCATTGATGCAGGAGTGAAGCAGTTGTTGAGAAGCTTGTTTCTCACTGGCTGTCATTATTGATGTATGACTCACTCAGAGAGAGCATGGGCAAGCCTTTATTCCACCTCTTCTATGCTATCAAGCAACAGGTAAGAGAAAAACCCCAGTCTTATCTACACTTCACTGCATAACACACAATAATAACTCTTCCCCATTCACAGTTGTGGCGGTAGCGAAGCACAAGGAGCGACGCCTACTCTTTTATTATATAAGAAAACATAAGAAAACATAAGTATTATTATATTATATTAACTTTACGTCATACCATTAAGCTGACATTGTACCTTCTTTGCACTTTGCACTTTGCACTTTGCACTTTGCACATTTTGCACTTTGCACTCTGCACATGTTGCACTCTGCACCTTGCACTTTGCACTGAGCACTAAAACACATCATTGGGGGAACACGACTTCCAGGAAAAACCAGAGAAGTTACTCTGGAAACCTGTGCCCAAAGACATTCGGAGTCCCCCTCCGTGAAGGTGTTGGACCTCACCTTGGCTGCCAAAATTCATTTAAATAAATTACCTTACTTATTCCATAGTAATTAAACTTAACGAGAAGTACGCTGTGAAAGTGCTTGCTAGACTGACTACAATACCCTTTGTAATCTCCTTTTAAACCTCCCTCTTCACCCCTATTACATAATGCCCACCTGATATGCACAATGCATTACTCGAATTCCTATAAGACAATTATTTCCCGCTATACTACGAACCGCGGGAAATGTGTATTACTGTCAGGACCCAATTTCATAAAGCCCGTACCCACAACAACTTGCTAAGCACAGAAAAGTATTGCTTTACAGAAACTTGCCAAACCACCCAAAACTACATTATGTTTACATTGTTGTGACTGGTGCCCCACTCAATTATTGATAAGCAAATCAATTTGTCAAGCAGTTTTTTTCCTGCTCAACAGCTTTATGAAATTGGGCCCAGGTTGTAGTAATAAATAAAAGCATGTGATAAATGCACAATATTATTGATGAATAGTGCTCTTACCGTTATTACTTTATGGTGTCTTGAAATGTTCAGGTTGATAAAGGTCCAGTGGACTCCATTACCGGCGAGGCACGCTATGGCCTGAGTGAGATGAAAGTTATAAGACAACAAATTGACTTCAAGACACTGGTAAGAAGGAAGACTGTGTTTTTAAATTTGTAAGCCAGAGTTTGAAAGAGCTTGGATTATTTATAAAAACTGGCTCCACTTCATTGATATTACTTGTTAAAATAAAAATAGTTATTTAAAAACCTTTAAAGCAAAAAGAAGTATTTAAAAAACATTGCGAACAAGTTTTAAGGGTATTAATCCGAGGTTATTAAACCAGGTTAGTTAAATCAGATTTGTCAATGTTTCCATCAAGTCAGTGCAACTGAAAAAAGATATTTTCTATTAGCAAGTTTATTTGAACTGTTCATTCAACTAGATCCAATTTCATGGTTCTGCTTACCAGATGCAAAGAATCAGCTTTTATGGAAGTTTGGAATTTCATGCTTACGTCAAGCGTACTCAGGTCACCAGGGAGTGTTTGCTTGTGCCCATGGTTACTCCACAATACTACGCATTCTTTGCTTACACAGCTAGCGCAGAAATTAGGCGCTTGCACAGTAAGCAGAAAATGGTAATCGTAAACACAGAATTCGTCCCTAAGCAGAGCCATGAAATTTGGCCCTGATTAAAGAACCATGTCTAACACTCACTTTACTATTATTGTACCCATTCCCATCCAGAACATATTCACAGCTGGTCTAGATGTGACTGCAGAACCCATCCAGTTGAAGGTGTTGAACTGTGACACCATCTCTCAGACGAAAGAGAAGATTCTTGATGCTATCTACAAAGCGTATCCCTACTCCAAACGACCCTCACGAGATGAACTTGATCTTGGTGAGAAATTATTTACCATCTCTCAATGAAATATTTAAGAAAACAAGAGGAAAGGCAATCAGGCATGATACTTCACGGAGGCATTGAAGGCAATTGCCCCCATGCCCCTTGGTCATTGCCTTGGTGCCCTTGAAATGCACCAGTAGATATTTCCCCATAGGGTGCCCTTAACCAAGGAGAAGATGCCTTGGTGCCTTGCCCTTTCAAAAATGAAGCATACAGGCCTGGTCAATAATGAAGCTTTTAACAGGCCTGTAATTTGTCTGGGGTTTTCCAGCACCGCCTAGTGTGGGCAGAACCCTGCATGCTAAACTAGCTCATTTATTGTTGCACAATCACATTACTGTAGCAGGCATAGTTGTGAGAGCGTCTTTATCTTTGTCTGTCTTTACAGAGTGGAGTGACAAGCCCCAGGGGTCTGGTAGTATGGTTTTACTGGATGAAGATGTCCGCGGTAGACTCGATGGTGAATGGAAACGAGTCAACACACTAGCACACTACCAGGTAGGAAACTCATTCATTGTAAAGTTTTTGGGAACAAAATATGAAGGTAATTGTGATCAGAGCCCTTCACTGTTTGAGGTTACAAGTATTGCAGTAGAATGTAGGACTGTGATTTTGATGAGGATTTAAAATTTTTATTCTTGGTTTTTGTTTCTAGGTTCCTGATGGTGCAACGCTACGCCTAGTTAGAGCCCAGGTCAATGGAGGGTCTCTTCCAAACTCACCAGCAAGAAAATATGGTAAGCCAGTCTCCTTAGGCCTTTCATTCAGTGACTGATTACCAGAGATTTTAAATTTTGAAATCAAATATTTCTATAATAGTCCAACAGAAACACATTAAACCTTCCATTGTCTGACCAGTCAGTATCATCCACTGTGGTTTTTTGATAATAGATAAACCAGCCTGCAATATAATACCGTGTGGTGAATGAATAAAGCACACAGTCAACCCTCCTACTGTTTGACCATTCAATATCACCAACTGTGGTTTTGAATGATGTATAAACTATACCAGCCTGCAATATGATATCATGTGATGAATGCATCTACATGGCACACAGTCAATTACCCATGTCCAGTGCGTTTAATACTGACACTTAATAATTTGTTTCTAGGTCTAGGCACTTTACAGACAAGTCCAGCCACCTCAGCATCTCCCATCATTGACCCTGAGAGGGGATCAAACCAGTGGCATCTTGTCAAACACGTTGACTCTGGAAGTCTAAGGAAAGGAGAGCGGGACCAGAAGATGATGGCCGAGATCTACTTGCCGAGGTTACTCACTACAAAGGTGAGCAGTCTGCCAAAGCAGTCCAGAGTAGTGAACTCAAGTTCTGCTTAGGCACAGAGTTGCTGCTTGCGGAAGCAGGGACCTGGGTTAGCCAGGAACTTTGGCTTGTGCGCAAGCGTACTTCACCTTACTAGGCCTTCTATGCTTACACAGCTAGCGCAGAAATTCGACGCTTGATGGTGATTGTAAGCGCAGAATTAGCAAAGAATACACCATGCAAAGCTTTAAATCTTACTTGATAGAGAGCAGACTAGTTGATATGCCGAGAAAACAATTCAGATGTAATGATAATCCTATCCAATAACAGCTCCTGAAAAGAACTTTTCTAAATATTGAGATTCCTGATAATCGTAAATGAAGTTAGCTTCATAATTGACCTTTATTCAGGGTTCAAATCCTGGTCATGACACTTGTATCCTTGACCAAGGCACTTAACCATATTACTTAGAAAAATGGATTCTGTTAGGGCTGAGACGCTAATACGAGCAGATTGAGGTTGTATGCACGAATTATGATTGAAGTTAGAGTAGATTTCAACATGGTTTGACTGTAACATAATTGACCTTGATTATGATTTTAGATATCTTGTTTTTGGGACTTTTTGATTCCATTTTTCCAAATTGGGTTTGGTTGATCTTGTTTTACAGGGAATCTTGCAGCAGTTTGTGGATAACCTTCTGGAGACCATCTTCAAGTGCGACAAGTATGACTCGGAGGTCCCTCTGGTCATCAAGTACTACTTTGACTTCTTGGATGATCAGGCACGATTGCAAGGCATCACTGATCCGGATGTGGTTCATGGATGGAAGAGCAATAGGTAAACCACTCCTCTTCAACTCTCTCTCTTTCTCTGTCTCTTTTATCACAGCATAGCGTGTGAGGGCTTGGCGGAATGGTTAAGAGCATCGAATTCAAGTTTTGGAGGTTAAGTCATCGGAGTGAGAGTTCGGGTCCCGGTCATGACACTTGTGTCCTTTAACAAGATACTTTACTGTAATTGCTTCTTTTTAAGAGCATCGAATTCAAGTTTTGGAGGTTAAGTCATCGGAGTGTGGGTTCGGGTCCCGGTCATGACACTTGTGTCCTTTAACGAGATACTTTACTGTAATTGCTTCTTTTTACACAGGGGTTATAAATGGGTACATGCATGGGTAGAGGTTGATATTGTTTGACTGAAAAAGCCTTTGGTGCGCTACGGTTGCCAATGTTGTGTACTCCCCAGGGAGCTGAGAAAGATTAAAGAAATGTTATTGGCCAAATGACCAAGCACTAATGTAAATTGCATTTAGACGGTTATTGTGAAATGCGCTATACAAGAACTTGTTATTATTATTGTTTCTTCCTCCTTCATTTCTATCCTCAGTCTTCAGTTGCGATTCTGGGTAAATCTCATCAAGAACCCAGACATCTTGTTCGACATAAACAAGTCCGGGACAGTAGATGCCTGCCTGTCAACCATTGGCCAGACGTTGATAGACGCTTGCTCTGTGTCTGAACAAACACTCACCAAGGACTCACCATCTAACAAGCTACTGTATGCTAAGGATATTCCAACCTACAAGGAATGGGTAGCAAAGTGAGAGCCTCCCTCCCCTTACTCCCAATTTCATAAAGTTGTTTCCCCCCCCCTCCCTCCCCTTACTTTCAAATTTCATAAAGCTGTTATAGTGGGCCCAATTTCATAAAGCCTAGAAGTATACAAAATTTGCTAAGCAGTTTTTCTGTTTACAAAGTTCTGAGCATATGCATATTACTGAGAACAATGAATTTACCTGGTAAGTCTGCTGCCACCCAGCATCTCAAAAGTCTCCCATTGTAAAATCATTGACTGTAAGAAGACCATGCAATATTATCACTTGATGTTTCCCAACATCTACATAAATTAACAAAGCGGTGAAAACTTTGAGTAATTACCAAACGTGTCCAGTGCCTTTAACTAACTTGAATTGAGTGAAAGAGAAAATACTGACTAAACAATCTTTGTGATTACATTTCATTGACAGCTACTACAAGGAGATCAACAATATGGCCGCTGTGAGTGATCAGGACATGGGCGCCATGCTGGCTGCTCACACCAATAAGTATCAGAATGAGTTTCAGCCGCTTAATGCGCTCAATGAGTTGTACTTCTGCTATGCATGCATCTACAAGAGCGAGGTGAGCTTTTAAAAAAGAAAATCAGTTTTTTTAAATTCATGTTCACCCCAAACTTCTCAGTTCATACTTCCTGGGAATGCGAATTTGATATGAATTTGAATGTCACATGGCTGTTTTTCGCCGCAAATAATTCGCAGGAGTTGAGCACAAGTCAACTGATGCAAATTTGAGACGTCACAATTCGCATTCGGAGGAAGTATGTACCGGGCTTAAGGCACTCTTGATGAGGGTCTTCAAGAAGAAAACATTTAAGATGACAATAATTGAGGGAACTGTAGGTAGGAATCAATATTCCTTTTAAAAGAGTCTAGATTGTAGGATGGAGGGAAACAATTCAACTTTAAAACTGAGTTCTGTCTGTAGACTTGCCTTTTTATTTACGAAAACCTGCCCCTTTGAACTGTTGTTTTGTTCCTGTTTTCAGAATTAGAACATTTTGTGCTTTTACAAAGTACATTTCATCTTGATTGTATTGTTATGATTGTTTTTTTATTGTCTCTATTTTTAATGTTTATGACTTGGAAAACACTATTCATGTTTACATGATGAATAAATAAATATAATCTAATTTAAATCTAATCTTATTATTGATTACCTTTCTCATCTCATCTTCATCTCATCTCATCTTAATCTCAGATCCTCCAAGCTCTCGATGAGGACAAGGACGCCCTGAAGTTAAACCTCGGCGATCGTCTTGAGGACATCTTCCGTCTGATGGCCGACTCGGCATGACAATTATTGAAAGAGTCCCAGGTTTAATTGCATCTTCAACTTCCACAATAATCAGCAAAATCTATCAGACAGACCACGGCTGAGTGATGTACCTCACTGATAGCGATAACTGTACGATATCGTTGTTGTCCACTTGTGTAAAAGAAGAAACCCCTAAACGGAATAGGTAAAAAAAAAAAAAAAAAAGTGTTCCGTTGTTGAAGTTAACCCTAAAGTTAATTTTTTTTTCCCATTGTTGTTCAAATGTTGGTTTCTTTAGAGTCCCCATGTTTTGTTTGATTTGGATAAAATAGGTAAAAACAAACAAGTGTTCCGTTCTCGAAGTTAACCCTAAAGTTCAAGTTTGGTTTTGTTTATTAATTGTTTTTCGTTTTGTTTTTCATTGGAGTTCCCATGTTTTGTTTGATTTGTTAGTTTTTTGGGTTGTTTTCCTTTGTTTATTTCACACAAAAGCGGGAAATTTGTTTTCACAGAACACACCAGTATCCCAAAACTTAAAAAACTGTTGGTTAAAAATTAAAATGAAAAAAATTAAGTTTAATGTTTTGTTTAGCAGACTTGTGTGAGCAATTAGCCCATCCAGTATGTAATCTTATTTTAACTTTATTTATTTTGTTTGTACCACACTCTATTCCAGACCCTAAATATTCTTATGATATTTTTTAAGCGGTGAATTTTTAGTGCAGAATATTTAATCATACCCTCGCCAATATAGCCAAATATAGGTATTTAGGCAGAGAATGATTATACTTTTTGGAGTACACCATATACAAATTTCGAAAGTATTATTCTCAACATTTTGACTACCATAGCCTTCGGCATATAAGCTGTAGCGTTTACATTAATGTCTGAATCTTGTTTTGCCGAGATTTGAGTACTGCGACTTATATGCTTAATATAATAATGTCGAAGTCTTATATAGTGCAGGTATCCACCATATATGTAACACCTTATAAGGGTTTACCAAAAACCCAGTACACCATACTCGTACTGGGTTCTCTTAAGTGCATTACTAAACATACAGATTATATTGCTTTATATCCCATTCGAATCACAAAGCAATAATGGTTAAGTGTTTTGCTTAAGAACACGAGTTGAAAAAAGGTCTCGAACCCACACTCTGCTGATTAGAAACACCAGAGCTTGAGTCTGGTGCACTTGACCACTCTGTCATGACACTGAAGATTACAGTAAAATTGTTGAGAATAACTTTGACTTAAGAGATTGTGTACTTCCTAAAAAATACTTAATAAATCGAACTAAATTAAAGGTTGTGTGAGAATTGTCCGTTCGGTCTTATCAGATTACTCCTAGGAAGTTGCAGTTAAACCTCGGACTCTTTCGAGTTTGTAGTCGTTGATATTATATTAGTTTAGTTTATAGCACAAATGAAGTTTATCACTACCTTGTTGATATTTTCAAAATAACAGAATACTAAATAGCTGGTTACAGCTTCAAATATCAGTGATATTGTGACACATGGTTAAGTATCATTATGTAAATAGATATCATGTACATTTAGTTCTTGGCACAGTTGTGCCATCCAACAAACCCTGTGCAATATGGCTGATTCACAATACAGTGCTCTCTCTACAGTTTACCAATGGAGATACAAGTTTGTCCCAAGTGGTCAACTACAATGCATGAATGGCTGACATGATGTGAAAAATAGTCACCAGCCTCACAACTGAAAAAAAACAACAACAGCAATAGCAACAATAAAACCTTGCTGCGTTGCATGACCAAACAAACAACAATTGTTGGGTGGGGGGGGGGGGGGGGGTTGAGACAACTAAAAACTTCATTGCAAAAAAACCTCTCCTGGGGAAACTGTATTGTGAATTATTGCCTGAATTGAAAGGTTTAAAATGGTTAGTCAACTCGCTTGAAAATCTGACCAAGAGTTGTTTTTTTCTGACGCTCACAATTTTTTTCGGGTGAAACAGCTGGATGCTGAACAACATTTTATTCATTTGAAAGAATCATGAAAACAAAAATAAAATGTTTTTGTACACAATTTGCTTTTGTGTTTGTTCATAGAGAGATGTACTTATTATAGTTTATGATATTTCATTTGTTTAAGTGAGTGATGATTGGTAGAATTTTTTTTACAGCTGATACCTGTAAGGGTTTTGTAAGATATTTTGAAATCACCGATGAACAAAACAAATGCTTCTTAATTAATGATGTAAATACAATTAATGAAACTATAAGTGTATAATGCGAATTATAAATTATGCAAATTCCATATTACGGATTGATTGTAACATTTCTTCATTCTACTTACTATGCATTTTTTATAGCAAATTCCAGTACTTACTGAAATTTGAGTTTTTTATAAACTTGGCATGCAAATGTAATTTTTTACAAATCTGTTTTTGAAATGTTTTGTACAAACATTATTTTTAACAATAATTTCAACAAAGAGGGAGAATATTAAGAAGTATGTACTTACATTTATTGCTTAAGACTTTGTTAGAGCTTCAATTTAATTGTTTTGTTCTTGGGACCTTAATAAGTGCAGCAAACTTGCTTTGAACTGATTCTGGGTTTTTTAATATCTTGCTTTCATAGTCTTGATTCTTGTGGTTTTTTTTTTTTTATCAAAAACAAAAATGTATTAAAAAACAAAGAGCAAATTCATGTTGTATTTAATGAATTAAACAAAGAAGTGTAACAAACAAGAAAAGTAATGTATCTGTGAAATGCAGGCGATGAGAAATTTCAGACTTTTATCTTAATTCAGTATCCTGCCTAGTGGGGGATATGGCTGTTTTTTCTTCAGTTCTGACAAAATCCTGCTCTTTGATCTACTTCTCTTGAGTTAGGGATACTGTTCCCTACCTCGTGGAATTTATGACTGTAAGCGCTACCAAAAGATGGAAAGGACTTTATTTCAACAAACCTCCTCATATTTTGTTGCTAGTCTCAGGCATTTGTGTCAGCAATGACTGCCACCCCTGAAAATTGTAAATTATCTAAAACTGAATTTATGACAAGAATTGTTGGTGGATTAAAATAAATAAAAATAAGCTAACAGTCGCCCTTACTGTTATTTCTACTTCAACTTTTGAGAATAATAATAATTGAATATGACTGAATACAGTAATGGCCTGCAAGGCAAGATATAAACAAAAAAAATTGATGTAGCACCCATTTTGTAACAATTTGTGATGAATAACTTAAACATTTCTGTATTCCCTCAAACGAATATTGTACCAACTATTTCAGATGTTTGTTCTGAATGGAATTGTTTTGTTGCAAGTACTTGGTGTACTTTTTATATTTAGTTAATCGTAATTCAATGAAATAATGTACATCTGTGATCAGCTACTTCCGATCTTGTACTTTTGTATTTTAGTCACACTGTTAATATTCTCTATTTATTTCTGACAATGCTTTGTAAAGCCAAAGTGTATTATAAATGTACTTACACGTAGTCAATAACTTGGTAAAAACAATACTGAAAAAGTGTTTAAAACCGTTTTAAGTACCACAAGTTACTGAATGTTTAATGTGGGTTTTGGAAGCGTTTGTTGTGTTTTTCCAATTTGTTTTGTTTTATTGTTTTTTTCAGCTGTGGTTTTCTTACCTTAGATCTTCTTTTAGAAGCCAATTGTTCTTAAGCTGTTAATTATTTTAATTTTGAAGCTGTAAATTTGCATATAATTTGGACAGAATATATTTTTTATGCTCTTCATCTGAAGCAGTGCTTGTTTGGTTTTTAATGCTTGTTGGAATTAAAGCGTTCAGATTTAAACTTATTTTGTGATTTTGTTTCTTGTTGCAACATTATCTCCCTGGATGCTTATATCCAAATTTAAGACCCCCTCCCTTCAAAACCATCCTGGTTTTATTAAAGGGACTGTGTCGTCTCATCATAGTCTGCTTGTGGCTAGGCATGGATACATGAACTCTCAGTTACTACACGTGCACACCCAACTGGTGCCCCACTATTTTTTTGCTTAGCAAAGAAACTTAAGCTTATCAGTATTTTCTGCTTAACAGCTTATGAAATTTCAAATTTCATAAACTTTCAGGACTTTTGGCGGATAACAATTTTTTTGTGCTTACAGGCTGTGTTAAATTGGGCCCAGGCAGTTTCATAGAGATGCCTAAAGCGGCAAATATTGCTTAAGTTTCTGCTAAGCATAAATTAGCATGACACCAGTCAAAAATCGTTCGCATTTAATGTTATTTTGCCCGTAAGGCTTATTCTGGTAAGCATAATTTGGTTGTGCTAAGCTACCTTTTGTGCTTAAGTAGCTCTATGAAATTGGGCTCTGGGCCCAATTCATAAAGCATCAGCTCAGCAAAATTCTATGCTTAGCGAAAAATGGTTGTGGCACCAGTCAAAACAACGTAAACTTTCAGGACTTTTTGTGTTTCTGCTTATATAAGCAGTTTAGTGTTTACAGGATTTATGAAATTGGTCCCTCATGGTCTTTACAAGTCTTAATTTTTAGTGTCAGAATGTCTTGCTTTTTCGAAAGCACATTTTTGACCCAACAAATTAGGTTCACATACAATACATAAACAATTAATTTACAATGAGATAAACATTGAGTTGGCAGTTAGTATTTTTTTCAAAGATGGGTACTTTTGTATCGGTGTGGGTTTGTTAAATTATTCAACGTTGCAGTTTTATCCTCGAATAGTTTCGGACGTAATGCACAAAAAAGTAGTTCCGGTTCGAACAACATTACTTGCAAGGTATACATGTATACATACTGTACACACATACTGCATTTTAGCAGACGACCAAAAGTAAGCTTTCCATCCTCATCTCAAAACACAGCTGTGGAAAGCTTACGTCACTGCACGTTTATCCAATGAAATCATTGCATCCAAAGAAATCGCTGGTTCTAAAATTTAGCACCTGTTTTTATCCTTGCGGAAAGACAGGGGACCACTCAAAACACAGACATGGATAGCTTACGTCACTGCACGTTTATCCAATGAAATCATTGTATCCAAAGAAATCACTGGTTCTAAAATTTAACACCTGTCTTTATCCTTGCTGAAAGACAGGGGACCAGTCTGACGCGGCACACGTGAATTTTAATTTACACTTGTTTACATTTTCTCGCAGAGCCAGAGAGGAAAGTCCGTGTTGTTTGCTTGTCTGTTAACATGTGGTAAAATTCCATGGCGAAGGGAGGAACTGACACTGACAGATTACTCAAGAGCAACGGAAATAATACTTTTTCCAAACCTCAAGAAGTTTTAAGATGAATTGAACCCAAGGCTGTTTCCTTGGTCGGCAATTTTTGAGAGCTCAACTCAAAGGTATTTATCCAAATTTTAATTGAACATTATTACCAGGGCTTCCCTTGTGGAAGACACTTTTTGTCGATGACAGTTTTTAAACTGGTTGGCCTTTCATGGAATTCTCCTGGTCAAGAAGTTTTAACTGGCCGAAGATTTTAAATACAAACATAAACAAAATAAAATAAAAATTAAAAAATGACCAAACGTGCAGGCCCTGTATTTGTTTTTACTTTGTTAAAAATGTTTTTGTTTTTTTCACGTGAGCATGGTGAGGCTTTCAATTAGTTTCAGTTTCAGTTTAGTTTTATTACGCTTTTTAAAATCAAAGTTTGATAATGTCAACTAATATAACGAGAACCAAAGCTAATTTGCATATTTGTATTCAGTGATATCAAACTTTGACACATAAAACTTTCACATATTTTCAAAATTGTTCACACACATTCATATATGAAAATTCTGAATACTTAATAGTGACAAGACTTGACCTCACTTCCTGTCCATAAATCGGATGGTCATGTAAAGGGAATCCATGTAAAGTATTGAGATCCTTTTATGGTTTTCTATGTTCACATATTGATTTAACTCTTCATATTAAAGGTACCTCCAATTCATAAACCTAAGTTTTGGGTAAACAACTTCGTAATTCTCAAGTTGTTGTCAGTTGAAATATTTCATTCGTTGTCAAATATCATTTTGACTGATTTTTTTGCCCACCAAAACGACCCATAGCCACACTTGTGTGGCCAAGGATAGCAGAAGGATTCAGCTATCCTAACCCTAACCCCAACCCATCAAAAGCTTGTTTGTGGCCTTTTTCTATGGCAGTGTTTACCACAATTCTGCATTTACTATGATGGTGAGGCCGTCCTCGCTTTGTCAAAACACATGTTCTATTAAAGTCATTGGCAGGTAGACTCTATACCTTACACAAAGACAATAAACCCTCTGTGGACATAGCCTTCTTCTGTGCAAAAAACCCAACATTTTCTTAAACAATTTAAGAATCAGTGTGTGTCCACATAGTGTTTCAACTCTACTTAGTTGCGATATCGTAACCCTCCTCCTGACGGCCGCCAGGCCGGAGGGTTACGTTATCGCAACCATTCCTTACTATGCAAAATTATTTTGTTCCCAGTTCAATGCTTAAACAAATTAGAAATTCACCCAGGTGAGTTCGTTTATGTTCACAATTTTTATTTCATGACACAATTGCAAATGCAAGTCAATACTCTCACGACTTTTCGTTGGAACTTTATTTTCTAAGACAAATATGATACAACATTTTGTTAAATAAAAGACAATCTAGGTTTGTGTTGGAATGATATTGGCGCTCATTTACTAAGAAAAAGAACTACAATTGAGCAAGAGACAAACTTCACCATGCCGTACACATTGGGCTTCGTCATCAATTTTGTGGTAGGCCAATGCTTTTTGCATGGTCCTGTGATGCCAGTTGAAAACATGGAGATTGTTCAAAGGTGTGAAATAACAAATACTTTCACACTCGGTACAATACAGGGGACAGATATAATTCCTTTAGGCCAAGTAAAATAAGAATCGTGTTTCTTGTCCAGACTAATAAAAAAAAGGAGGCAGGGCGCTACTTTTTACTATTTCCCAAATTTTAGCTGTTTTTTCCAAGACCCCCACCATGCTTAATATCGGTAGCCAGGGTATATTTGCTACAGATATTGTGCTGTTTGAGTATACTGTGATGCAATGTATGACAAAACAAATAATTTGTTTAATTTTAGTCCACTTGATAAGCAAGTTTCAAATTCAGAAACAGTGAAAAAATATATGTGTTCAGCTTGGTTTAGCCAAAGAT
This sequence comes from Asterias amurensis, assembly GCF_032118995.1. Lineage (NCBI taxonomy): Eukaryota > Metazoa > Echinodermata > Asteroidea > Forcipulatida > Asteriidae > Asterias > Asterias amurensis. The sequence continues at coordinate 27,917,588 of NC_092649.1, forward strand.
CTATACATCTGCGCGTCCCTGGGCGGTAAAGGCGTAGTGGTTTAGAAGACCGTAGTGGAACCATGTACTTCGCCTACCTTGCCAACGAAGTGCTGGAAACCAAAATGCACAGAAAACTAGGCACACTTTCCAGTCATTTTATATTTTCTTAACAAACAGCTATGCTACATAATACAAAGCTTAAGTGAACAAATTTTTTAGCGACTGGATTATTTCTACAAAAAGCACATGTGCAATATTAATTCTATTATGAACATTATTTTGTATCACGATTGATACAAGGTAGAATAAATGACTCGAGGCTCACACTCACATCATGATCTGCTTGGCTCATCACATGCCATGCATGCTTTTTATGCATGGCATGGCATGCCCCTGGGGCCGATTTCACAAAGAACTAAAATTGATCGTAACTGCAAATCAATCGTAGTTGCTTAGTAAAGTGTGATGTCACAATACCAATCACTATGGTGATACTGAAAATTTGTGTTGCGATGAATTTTGTTGCTTTGTGAAATCGGCCCCAGGCTCACACTCACATCATGATCTGCTTGGCTCATCACATGCCATGCATGCTTTTTATAGAATTTTAGAATACTATGAACGGCTGTTGTATTGCAAAGGTGAAAAAGAGTCAAAAGAGACAAATTCTTTAGGCAAAAAAAACAAGGAACTAAAGCTTTTTTTTCTTTTTCTAAAATAGTAAAAAAGAAAAGGAGGCAGTGGTTAAAAAGGAGGCGGGTATGGGATGAGAAATTTGTTTCTTATTTTACTTGGCCTTAGTATACAAGAATATATGAGCCTACAAATTATTAAAATCTACAAATTACACAGGGGCTATTCATAGAGCTGATTAAAGACATTGGACACTATGTACTTGTGAGCTCAATCGGTCGTTGAATGTGCAAGATAATAATGAAAGAAAAAAATGCCCTTGTCACACAAAGTTGTGTGCTTTCAGATGCTTGATTTCGGTCAAATTTGTGGAAAATAACTTTTTTATCAAAAACTACATTACTTCAGAGGGAGCCGTTTCTCACAATGGATTATACTATCAATCTCTCCCCATTACTCGTTACCAAGAAAGGTTTTATGCTAATAATTATTTTGAGTAATTACCAATATAGTGTCCACTGCCTTTAAGCAAATGTTGCTTTTAAAACTGTTTTCTAGTAGGCAAAATAAGCACGAAACCAGTTACAGATGGTGTATGTGAAATGGTAACGTCGCCGGTGCCTCATAACCACAGCTTACTGTAAGCAAATCAAAAGAATAACCTGAAGGCGCTTTATGAAGGCGCATTCACACACACTCAATTCTTCTTGATCGCTTATGAAATATACTTATGCTTATGCAAATGTTTCTGTCTGCTATACATGCATTACAAAATACAAATTTGCTAAGTAGTAAACAGCTTTATGAAATTTGACCCAGACACAAAATTTACACCAAAATATTGCAGGATATTAATAAAAAACACACAATCACAACATAAACATAATGACTCAACAACTATTTCATGTCTCAAACTGCAGCATTTTGTGGGCAGTGAATATTATTGGAAAGTTCATTGAATTGACTGATGGAAAGTTTGTATGCTTAAAAAAAAATAACATTATAAACTTGAAACTTGAATACTGTGTTTTATTCCTGATGTTTTTTGACAAAATTGAAAGAAATTTAAAATGTGACCATTTGGTCAAAATAGGGACTTTTTGTACATGTAAAATAAATAAATAAATACAAATACTCGTAGATTTTACCTCAAATAAATTTTGCTTAAACAAAACAAGTTCTCTTTACGCGAGAAAATTCATTATTGTTTTGTTCTTTCTTGGCTCTCAATTATGAATGAAAAACAATTATCTTCAACATAATCCACTGTAATAAAAAGCATTTTGATAAAACAGAGGGTGTAACAAACATGACCAAATCAGTTTGATCAAATTATCAGTACTACCGCAACATCTTACTTTGAATTAAAGCTACGTATAAATTACTCTAGGAGTATTTTTAATGCCTGTGTGTCAATTGATCCATTGAACACTGTACGAGGCTCTATTTTAAAGGCATTGTATTTGAGAAAGCAGGAATTAAAATTCATTTTTCATTCAGAAAAATATAAAAGTAAAAAAGGGGCAGGTGAAATAAATCCTTTATTCTGACATGATTGAAACAATAGAAAATGGAGAATGCCGAGTTCATTCCGTGTCTGCTGAGCACACCAGTGGATAGTACCATGTGACATGCTTGATGGCAAAATTAACCAGAGCCCAATGTCATGGGGCTGCTTACCAAAGAATTCTGTGCTTACACCATGCCTCATCCCACAGAAGAACGCACATTACCAGGTGTTGTAAGAGTAAAATTGTTTGGTAAGCAGCTGGATGAAATTTGGGTTTAGGCTAGACCAATGGGACAGCATAAATTTGCTATCCAGCAAAAAATGGCAGCCGGCATGAATTGCCTCAAAGTGGTTACACAAAGATAACACACACACACACACAACATTAAACCAAGTTCTTTTTCCATAGATTGAATGAACACCTAAGGCACGCAGCGGGCATATCCTAAGAACACTCCATTGTTGAATTGTTCAAACTCGATGCATGATAATGTTGGAGTTTATGTCTTTAAATATCTAACAGTCTTAACTCTAGTCTTAATTCTCTTTATCGTCATCACTCCGCGGGGACAGGATGTCAGTCCGAGCGCTGAGTGGGGCTTCCCCAAGCAAGGCGTCCATCTGAAGCTTCTGGTTGTCCCCAAGCTCGTCCAAACGGCGACGGAGGTACGATAAGTCCTCATTATGAAGTCTTGTCTGCGAGGGGGATAAAATGAGAATCTTATGACTTTTGGTTCATCTTGAAAAGGGGAGAGAGAGACATTTTCCTAGACATCAGACATGGAGGACATGTGGTGATTTGTAGAAGTCTGAACAATATCAATGTCGACTACATTTTACAGATGTCTTCTGACAAAACTCTATTTTCTTTTATTGTCCAGAAGCTAAATTTGACCCCATAATATATACAATGGCTTTTATCTGTTGCCTATAGACAACATGCACTGTTGTCTCTTTCATGAAAAGAAAAATGAACGAGTTATTAGTATTTGATCATGATACGCATTTGAGCGCATCAATGCGCTATTTACAAACATTAAAATTCTAGAATATAGAATATCTAAAAAATAACTTATGCTACACACAAAAAAATGTTTACAAAAATGCAGGAACAATAAAAGTTAAAAAGTACCAAATGCGGCCCATCTCAACAAACTCAACTCAAACATCCATATATTTGACTAATTACCAAATTCATTTTAATTAATTCTTTACCTGGTCAGTGGCCATCTTGGGTGGAAATGGAGTAGATGTCTCTATGGGGCCCGAGGCATCAATAAGGGGCAGAGTGGCATTGGCACCAGCTAGGAGGCTCCTGAACTCTGTGTGGCGTCGCTGGAGGTCTCGCAATCGCTGAACCGCCCTGGCATAAGTCTGCTTAGGAATCTGATTTCTGTTCAGGAAGCAAAACAATTCAAGTGTTTAGCAAAATATATTGTATTTAGCAAAATATATAGTAGGGAACCAGTCAGAAACAGTATACATTATATTGTACTAATTTGGCTGGTAACCTGTCTATTGCGAAGCTTATTTTAGGAGGTTATTTAAACAGGTTCAGTGAAAGTGTTCGTTTCACAGTAAGGAAGAACATGAATTGACCCCTTGCACGCATATCACACGCGGCGACCAACGCCATGCTCACCATGTTGGTGGGCAGTTAGGTTTACGTGTATTAACGCCGCGTCGCCTAAAATGCACACTTTCACTGCATAAAGCGCAACATAGTTAATATAAAAACGCACAGTGAAATTGCCCACCAGTATGGCGCATTCAAGATTTTTCTGCTGATGACGTCAGGTAAAATGGGTCAATAACTGAGACAATGACTTGAGTATCTCTGGCTATGGCTGCTCCAAATGGTTCCACTTGCCATATTCTAGCCTTAGCCACAACCAATGCTGTTGCTGTTGCGTTTCTTGCTATTGGCTCCACTGGAAGTTACTAACCAGACGTAAAAGCTGTCTGTGTGTTTAAGGACGTAAACGAAAAGGCAACAGTAAACTAAATAGTGAACAACTCTACTTGGAGATTCTGTTTCATATAAAAACTTCTGAAACTGTAACTCTGTTTGAAATAAATTAACAGAGAAAAATGGTATGGATGAGTGTTATCTTACTTAAGCGCCTGTTTCTCTAGTTTCAACTCTTCCTTCTTAGCCTGTAATAATTGTACTTTTTCAGTCAGCCTGTCGACCACCTTTTGGTACTTCCTTTTTTTCTGCAGGAGAAACACAAACAAAAAACGAGGAAGGGGTTACCACAAAAAATCCTTCATAACATCCCATGGTCTCCAAGAAACCCCTGTAAAGCAATCACATCGTTTTGAAATATAATGCAAAAATGCCTTTTATACATATTTGAAATTAAGCTATAAATTTCAAGTTAGTGTTTGATGAAAATTCTCAGGTCAAATTAATATGAAAGTAACTATAATGCCTTTTATTTTAACTTTACTTCAAATTTGAAAGTTTATTTAATCTTCATAAAGCCTTGTTCGTACGTCATGCAAATTTGAAGCCAATTATGAAGTCCCAATTTAGCAAAGAACAATTTGCTCAAGTTAAAGGCACTGTACGCTATTGGTAATTACTCAAAATGTTAGCATAAAAACTTACTTGGTAACAAGCAATTGAGAGCTGTTGGTAGTATAAAACATTGTGAGAAATGGCTCCCTCTGAGGTTATGTAGTTTTCAAGAAAGAAGTAATTTTCTACTAAAATAGTTTCCCCGAATGTATGTAATATTCAAGACCTGAGAATAAGATTTTGAGGTCCCGAAATCAAGCATCTGAAAGCACACAACTTCGAGGGACAAGGGTGTTTTTTCTATGCTTATTATCTCGCAACTTCGACAACCTATTAGTTTCAAATTGTCACAGGTTTGTTCATATGTTGAGATACACCAAGTGAGAAGACTGGTCTTTGACATTACCAAAGGTGTCCAGTGTCTTTAAAAGGTGCTTGAACTATGAACTGGGCTTTAGATGTCTAGAGAAGGTCAATAAACCAAAATACAACCACAGTTGAAACAGCAGGGTTATCAAGCTACCTTTCGGTGTATCTGTGCCACTTCTTCTGTCTTCTGATGCCCCGCCCTAATCTCCGCATCCAGCTCTTCCACCCTCCTCTCCAGCTGCCCCCTCTCATCACCCCAGGAGGCCCTCTGTTGCTCCAGCCTTGCCACTGACATCTCGGTAGACCTCTCCGTCTCAAGCCGTGCCGTCCTGACTTCATCCCTCAGCATGTTGGTGGTGGTCTTAAGGCGGTCATTCTCAGAGGTCAGCTCTTGTTCCATGGCTTGTATGCTGTGAAGCTCCATAGTGGTCTGTTGGAGTTGTTGCTGGAGGTCATTGCATTGGGATTGTTGCTTGTCTAGGTCTTCAGCGAGGGTGTTACGGTGATCTATTTTAGCCCTGTATGATGTTGCACAACAAACTGATCAGGGGCCGATTTCAGAAAGCAACAAAATTTATCAAAAGATAAATTGATGGTAATACCATAGTGATTTGTATTGTGACATCACACTTAACTTGGCGACTCTGATTGATTTGCAGCCAAGATCAATCGTAGCTCTTTGTGAAATTGAGCTCAAGGCCCAATTTCATAAAGCTGTAAATGACAAATATCTTTGCAAAGCAAATTTAGTTGGCCACCAGTTAGCGTGGACGATACCACGATATTATCGAAAACCGCGATACCACTTTTTAGATGATTATGATATCGTCTTGGTTTTTTGTTAATCAAATTTTGGTAAATCACGGTTTTGATGAAGTATCAGATGCCCTCCCTAATTGAGACGATCTTGCAACAACAATATAAAATCCCAGACCAGACCACAAGATTCCCAAATTGATCCAAACTGACCGGTTTCTTAAAAAATAACAAAAAATAACATCATCAAAGACTTTAGCACTCAGGCGGTCTCACACAGACACTACAGAAGTAACACAATTGTATCATTTACCTCCCCTGTGTGGTGGAGATTATGCCGCCAATTGCAGACCACATTGGGATCATATTATACAAAACACAACCCATTGAGAACCGTTTGGGAATGATGCAGTCACCTCTCGTGCATTATGGATGCTTATTGGTTAACTAGAATGAAATGGGCGGGATCTAATTAAATATGCCCACAGTCATGCACAGTAGGCACTTTAAAAGACACTTAAATGTGTGTGTAACTAACTAAAAGGCCCAGGTTTTCACACCATGGATGGAAGTACTACCGAAAAATGTATACCTCCATTGAATTCTTTACAGGTTTAAAGTGCTCTCTACCTTCCTACGAATGTCAGAATTTTAGACTTCAAAAATAGTTTACGATATCATCGAATATCGCAATATTTTTTTGATGGTATATTGAGGATTAAAAAAAAGCAATATTGCCCCAGGCTTAGTCCCAGCCACAACAATGCAAACTTAAAGTAGTTTATGCTGGGAACCTGTGTCTGCTGAGCAATACTATCTGTGCTTGGCAAGTTGTGCTTAAAGTCTTTACGAAATTGAGCCCAGTTAATCAACACCCTTGTGCCTACTGCTGTTCTCTCCTACCACACACAATGGGTTCAATGAGAACCATCAGGAGGGTTTAGTTTAATACTCAAATCAAAAAGGTATCTCCATTTTCCGTCTTGTACCTGAGTGTAAGCAAATCCTTTTCCGCCTGATCTCTTCTCTGATTGGCTGATTTGAGAAGCTCCTCCCATCTTTCCTTTTCGGCGTGCTTCTGGGAATCTTCCTCTATCTTCAGCTTGTCAAACTCATGGATTCTCGCCTCAAGATCCAAACTGAAGATAAAATAACACAAAATAATCTCAGCCAACAGAACTATTTCATCTTGCAATCAAGGTTATGACACACACATCTACAATTTGGAAAAATGTAAAGTGTTTTCAGCATGTCGTAGTTGGTATTACTTACTTTTGTTGTTCTAGTTTAGTAATCTTTTCCCATTCCTCCTCTCTAGCTGACTGGATGCGACGTGTTGCCTCTTTCTCTCTCTCAGCAATGGCCGACGTCTGCATCTCGGCCGACTTCTTGTATACCTCAAGATTGGACTGACAGCCTGTTGAAGGTAAGTACACTCTTATTAGTTCATGCTAATTTTCCTGTAGAAAAAATAACCATGTATACAAGGAATGCAAACAAAGATAATTTAACCCAATAAAGAACTAAAGGGACACTTGTCATACTCGGCTGGGAGCTGGGAGTACACACAAAAACTTTTTACCAGACAGTGCTACAAACAAGGAACATGATCTTGATCTTCCAGCTTCTTGGTATGTCCCTGCTCCTCCCATACAGACACCTGTGGCTTGTCATTTACTCTAAGCCCAGGGCCAAAACGTACTCATTCATAGACCCTCATCAGATGGTTTCAATATTTTATTGCTTGCCATGGTGGAGTTCTTGCACGTGCATGTCATGCACAAACATTAGAAAATGCATGAACATGTGCTACGAAACACAATGCTGGATGACACTAGGCTTTCGGTCTTTCGTGTGCGTAGTACTCAAGCATTACAGATTTTCTTTATTGCCACAGAAAAAGGTCCTATAGCATACCTGAAAACATTGAAACCCTCAGAAATAGGAACACCATTTTTGCGAGTTGACAGATAGTTGTGCAAGTAATACTTATTACGTATACATACAAATAATGTAGTACAAATGTACAAAAATCATTGGTTACTCCAAGAAAATCTCTACTGTCGCAAGCAAATGGCACCTTCCTTTGACAAACGTTTTTTATCTTGTTCATTGCTGTCTCTTGTCAAAAATAGGAATGCTCTGATTTTTAGCAGCCTGTTATCACAAAAATCTGGCTGATTCTATTTAAATTTCAACAGTTGACAGGTGTGCTAACCAAACGTAACTACTAACCTTCCAACTCGTTGGCCAAAACATCCCTCTCCCTTTCAAGTTCTCCTTTACTCCTGACCATCTCCATCCTCAACTCGGTTACCTCCATCTTCCGCTGGTGGAGTGCCTCCTCCAGCTGACCTCTCAGTTCCATGGTCCGTTTCTCGGCATCATGGGCCTTGGTTGACAGCGCCCTCTGCCCGTCGATGGTAGATACCAGATCCTTCTCCAGCTGCTCAATATGCAGTTTCAATGATTCTTTCTCCGTCTAAAAAAATACACAGTTTGTTTTGATAGAGTTGTCAAAACTATTTATAAAATAACATAAATATTTTGTACATAAAAAAGATGTAATTTTTAGGCAATGAGCTATTTAATGTTTACACCATGAAAGTCATAGATTCATGAAAACCACAAGAAATCAAACTATGTCAAGCTTCTCAAGCCTGCATCAAGTCACACTTTTCTCCCAGACCTGGAATGCACTCCATCAGAGAATCTGACTCTTTATGCATATTCAAGAAGTATAGCAACAATTATTCATAAATACCTCAGACAGTTTTGCTATTCCTATTGGTGGAGAGCACGTCACGTGGGTGTGTATAAACCTTTGTTTATGACCAGTAAAAAAAGTGTTAAAACATTGGCGTGACACGCGAGCTTGCACCCGTGATTATAAGACAGTTTCTTCATTCCTATTGGTCGAGAGCAACGGCCGGAACAGTTGTGCCACATCACGCGATACGCACGACGCGCACAGCATTCCCTTATAAGGAGTTGTTTACCCAAGGGCGGCGGAGGGCTTTACCATTTCATAGCTGGAGGAGTGTTGTGTTGAAAGAAATCATTTAACAATTATAATTTTTGCATTTATTTTACTTTTTGACCAAAAACGGTTGATGTTTTTGACCAAAAAGGTATTTATGAATGGGAATCAAATTGTGTTGAATCGGTTTTCAACTAGTGGTTTAAACCCGCCGAGGCCTGGTTCTTGATAATTTACCTTAACTTCGTTTCGGTAAAGGTATCAAGATCCAGGTCTCGTTGGGATTAAACCACTAGTTGAAAACCTCTTCACAACACATTGATTCCCTTATTGATACCCAATGCAGCAGTCCTACATCTTATGCGCTGAGTTCTAAATGAATTGACCCAAATATGAATACTGTACATGTATGTATTTATATCAGACTGGATGAGGATTTGTTATTCTTCTGGTTTTTGAAAGATCTGTCTCTAAAGCTGAAAGAGATATGAAGTACCAAGAAGAGAAAAAAGAAACTGCCAAAATTTATAGATTTCCTTTTTTGACAGTGTAGACAGTTCAGTACATAAATTCCTTGTTATTAAAACCAGCGTTTACTGCACAAAAAACCGAACCAACCCCTTTTTCAAGATTTGCATATTTTCTCCACTCACACCCTTGAATCAAGACTAACCTCTAGTGCCTTAATTGTAGCTACATGTTCTGTTAGTTGTCGTGTCTGCAATCTTGATACGTGGTCAGATTGTAACCCTGTCTGTTCCCTCTGGGCTCTGATCTCCTCTAATTCACTCAACAGCCCTACAATAAAAAAAAATAACAGTAGTATTTATCAACTTGACAACAAATTCTTATGGTATAAAAATGATAACCATGACATTTATTTTTAGTGTTTTTTGTGTGATTTGGATGGCCTGTTGAATGATACAACTATCTTGCAAATACAAGCATTTAAAAGTATTGTTTAAACTGCAAGTCCTAATGAGCCAAGCCTTCCAAAATTCAAATTGCAATATATCCACTAGACAAAATGTTTTGTAACTCAGAACTTTGACCCCACCAACAAATATTTGAACCAGAAGCTTTTTAACTTCATATTTGCTGCACAACAAATTAGGGGAAAATTTAAAATTGAAAAGCATAAAACTATTAACAGAGTAACTTTATTAATGAGTATGCAGATTTTAAAACAATTGACTTATCCAGTTATGAGTTTACGGGAACAATGGCTATTGCTGGACTCAACTAGCAGTCAAGAGGCAAGAGGGTGTTTTGAACCTCGGCAGTTTGTATTCTCATTGATCAGGCCTTACCTTTGACCTTGAGGTGAAGCTGCGCATTATCACGTTGCAGGGTGCGGACGCGTTGTCCATCATGGCTGTTGTCCTGACTGAACTTTGCAATTATGGCCTCCTTGTCTTTGTGTAGATTTTCAATCTGTCATGAAATCAATAAATTTAAACCAACGTTCCCTTTTACGTAAAAAAACAACCTGGTGGTAACTTTTTGGCCCATTTTCATAAAGCTGTTTAGCAGAGCTTACTGCTTAACAAATTTCTTTGCTAAGCAAAAATTAGTGGGGCACCAGTCGCGACCATGTTGGCTGGTAATTTGTTTTTGCTAAGCACAATTTTCATGTACTTAGCAGGTTTTTGTGCTTACATGTATGAAATTGCAAAACAATGAAACCGTCCCTATAAACAATGGAAAAAAGAAGAATTTGAAATGAAAGCTGGGTAAACACTGACCTCGGTCTCATACTGTAATTTCATCTCTTCCATGATGCGTTTATGCTCTGCTGTCTCATGCTCGTACTCCGATTTGAGAAATGAGTGTTCATAACGTAGCTTGTTGTACTCACTACGGTAGTGCTCTAGCTCCTCATCCAATTTGCCGAACCGTTCCCGAAAAGGTTCCTCCAGATTCTCGGCGATCTGTACCTTCATAACTTCCAGTTTCTCTGGGGTTATGGCCTGAGAGGAAACAGCAAGAGTTGACATGCATAGTCATGACTGGTCATTGGTGACGTAACTTTAATTCTAGGAACTAAAATGTATAAAGCAGTCATAATCTAAGTTTTTTTTAAAGCAAATACACCAGCCTAAAGAATAAGACGGTGGAAAGAAATTGAAAACAAAAATCTCTAAACAAACACACCATGCAGTAAATAAAGAGCTATCTGGTAGATTGTTGAGCCCATTGTTTCACCATCTAAAACCGTCATACAGGAATTTTTGAATGGTTTCAAGTGCTCAATCTTTCATTAAAAAGCATGCATAAACTTTGCATTAAGTTAAATTACACTAATTTAGGTTTCAAAATCTGCTTTTGTTTGCTGCATTCTGTTCAAATGAAACTGTAAAAGAAATGACATTCAATAGAAAGGTTAAATGTCAACGTCAGTCGAACCTGAGTTTTAAGTTCCTCCAGTTCTGTGATCTTCTCTGCCAGTTCTCGGCTTGCCCTCGCCATAAGGGACTGAAATCGAGTCTCCATGGCGCCACTTTCTTCCTTTGTTTGTTCGATATCTCGCTGCTGACGACGATAGTCATCCTGAAGTCTAGGAAAACACCACAGAAAAACAACATCAATCAATTTTTTTGTACATAAATATATGTGGCGTACAAAATCTGATTACTCTGAAGTAACGTAGTTTTCGAGACAGAAGTAAATTTCCACGAATTTGATTTTGAGACCTCAGATTTAGAATTTGAGGTCTCGAAATCAAGCATCTGAAAGCACACAACTTCGTGTGACAAGGGTATTTTTTCTTTCATTATTATTTTGCAACTTCGACAACCGATTGAGCTCAAATTATCACAGGTTCTGTTTGTTATTTTATGCATATGTTGAGATACAGCAAGTGAGAAGACTGGTTTTTGACAATTACCAATAGTGTCCAGTGTCTTTAAAGACAAATTGACAGGTTGGTTGATGACATTCATTTTGAAAATTCTTGCCATTACTTGTTAAATAATCACAAGTATTACTGTGCAGATCTACTTCATAACAAATTACAGTAATATAATAAATCTGCAATATTGTCATTGATTGGGAGGGTGACTCACTTTGTATGTTCAGCCTTTAATGTTTGGTAATTTGTCTTGTGCGTTTCACAGCGCATTCTCTCGTCTGTGAGCATCTTCTGCAGAGCACCCTCATTGGCTAGTTTTGGCATAGACTGCGATAACCCTGCCTCGTCCAAACCGGATGAGGTCATGGTTGGGAATAGACTGGTCCCTGGGGTTGTCATGGTGATGACATATAAACTGTGTCACCCCTGTCTTCTGCTGTAACATAAAATGTGTTGTTATAATAAGGGAATCAATGTGTGGTGAAGAGGTTTCCAACTAGTGGTTTAATCCCAACGAGGCCTGGTTCTTGATAATTTTACCGAGACGAAGTTGAGGTAAATTATAAAGGACCAGGCCTCAGCGGGTTTAAACCACTAGTTGTAAACCGATTCAACACAATTTGATTCCCATTCATAAATACCTTTTTGGTCAAAAACATCATCACTTTTGGGTCAAAAAGTAAAATAAATGCAAAAATTATAATTGTTAAATGATTTCTTTCAACACAACACCCCTCCAGCTATGAAATGGTAAAGCACTCTGCCGCCCTCGGGTAAACAACTCCTTATAAGGGAATGCTGTGCGCAACTCACGTATCGCGTGGTGTGGCACAACTGTTTCAGCCGTTGCTCTCGACCAATAGGAATGAAGAAACTGTATTATAATAACAGGTGCAAGGTCGCGTGTCACGCCCATGAATTAACACTTTTTACCGGTCATAAACAAAGGTTTATACACACCCACGTGACGCGCTCTCCACCAATAGGAATAGCAAAACTGTCCGAGGTATACCGTATTTATGAATCATAATATCGATAGATCTACATAATGAACTTAGATTTATCAATTGAGCAAACAGTAAACACACAAAAAAAAAATCTTCCCCTTCCAGCTAAACCTTCACAGCAGCCTTCCTAACCACATCAGGCCTCCCCCCCTTACTGCCCGTGTCTGAGGCCCTCTCCACCCCTCCACGCAAACGTTGTTTATCTTTGGAACGATTTGTGCGCACTATATGTGATGCCATGGCGTCGCCCTGAATTGAAGATAGCAACACTGTACATAGTTTTTTTTTAAACTTTGTTTTTGCTGTATGTATTACTCTTCTGTAGGCCTACATCATGACATGCGGCAGAAAAACAACAGTAAGTACCGAGCAGAAAATTGCATTTTTTAAAAGATGTTGTTCAATTTCACTAATCAAAAAGGTAATAGTGCAAGCATTATGCATGTATGCATAAGATTTGAATTTTCAACCTGGGACATTTTTTACTCTTTCGCTCGGTAATCTGGTAAGTTTTTGTGCTTTTTCTTCAAATTATTTCCTCAATGGTGTTTGAGTGATATGTTATTGGTAGGATTCATTAGACATTGAGTTGAGTTGAGGATCAAGTTCGTGTTCCTAGAAAAAGTAGAATTTGTGTCATGATTTTCAAAAGTGATAAAAACGGAGAAAATCTGCTGACTAGCTAGCGAAATTGTACGTGTTTAACAATTTCGCCCTCACACATTACGGAAGCTGCGTAACCCTCCGGCCTGGCGCCCGTCGGGGACCGAGCCGAGAGGGTAGCAAAATTAATAAGCAGTGTTTTTTTAAAAGGCACTACAAATACGAACCTAAGCAGTTAACGCAGTGTCTCGGAAAAACCATCTGTTTTTGTTCCATTTACTTTCAGTATTACTGAAATAATAGAAATTATAAATACCTTAATGCATGATAATTAAATTCCACTGATATTATTGCAATCAACTTGACAAAAAAAGACATTGTTTACCTCGTTAATCTTTCATCTCCTTCATGTCCTTGTCTCAACGTTCGATTGACAACAGTAAATTGCGCATGCGGACTGCCGACTACGAACAAATTTCTGTGTCGACCGCTGGTACCCTACCGCGAAGGTGGCTGATATAGGCTCAAAATCAGGCTACCAGGAAAAGTGCGAGTGCGACCTCTAGTGTTCACAATTAGTCAGTTAAAAAAAAACGGGTGGAGTTTTTCATGTCATGGGGGTTTGTTTACTTTATTTACATCTTAGCAGCTTGTGAATGGGTGTAAAATAGCTGGGTTATTTCGCAGAAGATTATAACAATTCTTTTAATTCCTTAAACAATTTAGTAAAGATTGCGATGAAGCAAGAACTTGTCAGGTTCTTCCTTGAAAACTATAATTATTATTGTACTTTCTGCAAAAACTATGAAAGGTATGAGAGCAGAGCCCATATACACCAACAACGAAAATTGGACAGAATGACAAAATCATGCAATGGAAATAATATTGTAGCTATGTTGTCCTTTCTTTGAGGTTTTAGATGCCGCAAGTAAATTCAGGCCTTGTTATGTGGAAGGCACTAAATACTAAACTCCACAGCGGTTTGGCCCATCGGAGAATACCCGAGCGTAACAACCAGGTCCTAGTATAAACAACCAGGTCCCAGTGGTTAGTCCACTCTTATGTAACAACTCCCCAAACCTGCTGCTACAAATGTACTTGAATAAAGAGGTCTGAAGCAGTACTTGCATCTTTTAGACATGAAATCATTAACAACCAGGTCTTAGTGGTTAGTCCACTCTTATGTAACAACTCCCCAAACCTGCTGCGTGGGGGATCGTCGCGAACCGTGCCGGAATGTTCCGAAAGCACACGAAAAATTCCGAACCGCTGTAGAGGTTAGTTTTTAGTGCCTTCCTTGTTATGTGGTCCAGTGTGAAACAATATTTGCATGGCGCCCTCTCTTGACCTAATAACGCTGATGTGTACTGTTCGCTCGGAATGTGTACTGATGATCAAACTTTTTTGATCCACTGCGCTATTAATAGATGGCAATCAGGCTGATATGCCGACAAAAACTTTATACAGGCATGACCCTTACTTTAGGCATTAACTTGTAAACTTTCTTGCTCTATGCTAATGAGAGTAAAATATACAATCTTTACTAAACAATTAAAAGTTGTCAAGAAACAAACCTGTAGGAGGTGTCAGAACAATTTATGTAGTTATTCTAAGACAAAGAACTAACCAACAGTTAGACTTAAATTAATGTCACAACGAATAGAAAATAAGGTTAAGACGATTATAACTAACTGTTTCATTCTGATATGTTGATTATAACCGACACCCTGTCAGGCAGTGTATAACAACAACACAGCAGTTTTATTGGTCTTTCATCTTGGCAGGTGAAAGAACCGTTTGACAGGAACGTATCTTCAAGGGAAATTATTTATCTGTTAAGATTAGTGTGTCTGAATTTTTAAGCACCTGAAAACTATTTAAAGTTAAGGTTCAATACTGTTGGTCCATTTTTAGACGATACGGTTTTGAAAGTTACCGGACAATAATTTAGTTCGCAGGTGCTACCATTTGGTGAACGGTAAAATATAAAACTAAGCTTATTTAGTACAACTTTACTCTCGATAGGACGAATTTACACTTAAAAAAAAAAAAAAAAATTACACTGTGTTGATTTCTAACCTCCATAGTTTATTGTTGACGTTTTTTTTCACCGGATGAAGATTGCTTGTTGTGGGGGAGGGGGGAGGGGTGTTGTATACGTCGTAAAATTGGACCGCATTGGTTTGTATACATTTAACCGCATGTGGTATACACGCTCATTGGTCACTACATGCGAGTGTAGTGGCGCGCACACACAGTGTGTTTCGCCCAGGGCCTCGATCATCGAACCGACTGTGTGTGTCACCGGTGTAGAGCCAGTCAAGCACGCAAAATACATCGTATGTAGTTTGCATTGGTATTCGGTTTGCAGTCAGTCAATTGACTTGGAACAGTGCCCACGCTCCAGATCGCTGGATTGGCTCGCAGCCCAATTCAACCAGCTGATCGTGTTTGGAAATACTCTGAAACCCAGAAGAAATAAAGAACCACCGTTTCTTGGGAACTGGCCGGCATTTGTTTCTTCAATCCAAACCTGCACACCTCTCTCTTCACCTGATGTTCCACGGATGAAGTAACTTTATTGCCCGGGCCCCTGATTCCACCACCATGTGTTCGTTGAATATAAACACAACTCTCTTTGCCGCAATTGTTTTGCTTTACTTGGCATTAGCGGTTCGTCTTGCTCAAGGATTTAACTTAAGATCACTCCACTTGACATCTCATGGTAAGGAATAAGGAATTTGTCTCCGTAATTACAGTTTGTGGGGAAATACTATGTTCTATTATTTATTGTGCACATCGTGCATCGGCACACTGTGGTACTTTTTTTTTAAAACTTCTTGGAAGACAACTTTTTGACCTCGAAGTTCGACTGGCCATTGATAATTCTCATTCAATAAATAAGCATTAAACCTTGCATGACGACTTTTGTACTTTGGCTGTCAGAAATAAACATTGATCGTGCATGCATTGATTATAGGGTTGATTATAAGCCAAACTTTGATCTAAACAACAGTAGCTGGTGATTTATCTTACATGGCCCCCACGATAGGAACGCCTTTATACATTGAGTGTTTCATAGGTTACATAACATATCAAATCCCTGCGGTAGGTTCCGATTTCTGTTGAATTGCGTGTATTATTATTGCCCGGTTGTGAACAGACTTGGGAGTATTTCATAAGATATTCCTGGACTTTTGTGTCTGAAGTGTTGTAAAAGAGGGGTTTGTTTGGGGTGGGGGGGGGGGGGTGGAATCAAACTTCTATACTTTTAATGAAGTCAACGAATTGAAACATGAAAGGTGATCAGCTGGGATCATCATGCCTATACATGTAGTTTCTTGGAATAAAGTCAACAAAAAAGGCATAGTGTGTATCAGTTGTGGGAGGGGTGTGGGCTGCTGCTTTTACTTGAATAGTTCATTCAGCTGCAACCAAATAGCTGTATGATTGTTAAGCTGAAGCCATCTGGAATTAATACTCATTTGCCCCATCCCTATTAACATCCAGGACCCAGCCGAAACCTGTACAAATCTTACATAATTGAGGCCTATTTTGACCAAATTAAAATCCACCTTTATTCATATTTAAACACTTTAGATGGTTGTGTGCAGGGAATGCCCCCACCTGCTTAGTTGGTTCTTTAGTTTTACAACACTAAACAGTAGCCATTTCATTGAAAAACATGTTTTTGAACTCAAAATGGCAGTGCAACTCTGATGTAGTTGTTGTACATCATGATTGTAGGGTATTTTCCACACTCACCCACTGTTTACTTCTGGTTGAAAATAGCACCTTTGTGATGTGGCCAGGTGTCTTTAAACACTTCAAAAAGATAAATGTTGCCACTTATTTGTTGATGTTTCATTTCACAAGGAGACCGCTTGGAAGGAATATCGGAGTACGAAATCGTCACACCTGTTCGTTTGGATGGTCATACTGGACTCCCATTAGCCTCGGATGTCAAATCTCACCATTTTCAAAAGCGAAGTGTCGCCCCATCGAACTCGGATGGACTTGAGGGCGAAGATGAGCCCCAAGCGACCTTCTTACTCGGGGCTTTTCATCAGCAGTTCCAGCTCAATCTATCCAGGGATAATTCTTTTCTATCCCCTTCTTTCGTCATGGAATTCTTGGGAGATGACAATGAAGATGAGGCAGAGGAATCGGGTACTGTGGCGCCGTTACACTGTTTCTACAGAGGTTCCGTGAATGGTCAAGTGTCTTCATCGGCGGTGTTCAGTCTCTGTGATGGAATGGTAAGTTGATTTTTTTGCAAAACAAATTTAAAACCACAAAGTAAGGTTAAAATTGTTGTATCCAACCATCAACCTTTCACTATACTTTGACTATCATTAATCTTCCTGAAATTTTACCAAAATAGGGCTATATTTAGGGCCATACAGCCCCCAAGTGGCAGTCAGGAAGACCTCTTATAATTTCTGTTGTAATAAATAATAGTTAAATTGCTGAATTTACTGTAATTACTCAGTCCACTGTTCTACATTTTTATACAAAAGTAACAATATTATTTGCATTTTGGCATTCTAATTTAAATTATTTGTCTAAAATTAGTGGATACTTTTGCAAAATGCATAGATCAACACTTTTTTGTGATTTGAGGTGTTTGTGGGGATTTGTGTATTATTTTTTTTAGTATGACATTCTGCTTAAATTATTGTCAAATAATGTATGAAAGAGTTCAACCTTCAATCTTGTTGAAAGATTACTATAAGTTACCTATTTTACAGGGTTTGCCCATAACTTTTTCCAGGACTAGCCAGAAGGACCAGTTAGCTTTTCATTCCACTGAACCCCCAGTTTCTGCACTTTTCCTCCTTAATTCATACATAGGGATGCTTTTCAACACTGAACTAGCCAGCCGGACCACTTTGAGACTGGTCCTATGTTGTGTTAGCTGGCATTTGGCAAGTGGGGAGAATGCTGTCATACAACTTGCAATGTGTTTTGCCTTTTGTATCTGAATTAGGATTTAAAGCTAATAATACATCAGCCATGGTTCTTTAAACAGGTTCATTTCCTCAGGTAGATTCCGAACACATTCATGTACAAAATATCAAACGACCTTCAAAGTTCAAATCCATGCTATTAATAATGACTCTAGAGTGACAGTACAGTAGTAATAAGTAACCTTTCGCTCACCCCAGTCCCCAAGCTGCCCGGAGCTACACAGTAGCAGACAACAACCAAATACCCTCAGTCATCAAAGCCAGAAACTTCCTTTCAGTGTCTCATCCTTACTTCAGTTCGTCCACTGGACTTGTGTAACTTCCCCCTTATTCAATGAATCATAAGTTCACCTTAGAAATGCCTCGGACTGGGGAGTGATGAACCCAGAAGGTGTGATGTCACAGCTTTTGTTGGAAATGTAATTTCACTCTGGCCCTTATCAAAACCTTGCACTGTGTGTTGAAAGGATCTTACTCACTCAGAGAGAGAAGACCATGCTTGTCAGTGTAAAATGGTGTAATTGAAATGTATCACAGTCCCTAATAAGTTTTCCAGTTAAACATCAATCTAATGAAGTCATAACAGGTAGACATTCCCGGACTCCTGATCCTTATCATTGAGATTCCTGTCTCGGTTCAGATTATAAAATAATATTGTCTTTCCATTAGACACCTAGTTACAAAGAATATGTCAAGGAGTTCAAATCCTCTCTAGAAGATGGTATTCATTCAGTCTCAATTCAATTCTCAAGCTAGTCGATCTTTCACATGGAGACAAAACTTTTCCTCCGATTTCAGTCGTAATACTTGTCGGCAGCATAAAGCCATAAGGCCATGTGTAATTCAGGAGTTTCACACCTCCATGGAATTGGTAGAGTAATGGACTTTTGTGAGTGGCTTTGTGATTGAACTTGCTATGACCTTGTTTTATTTCAAGCCCTGGGGCTGTTGTGGCATCGTGTTTGTATTCCGGCTCAACGTAAAAAAAAAAACGTGCTTGGTTAGGTGGGCGAGGTATGTAGGAAACCAGTGTTACACGTGTAACCTGGCCATTATTTCAGATCAAATTTCATTGATACCAAAATACGAAAACCTCATTATTATTGAAATTGGTTTGTAATATACAAAGAGTATCCTATACGAATGCTGTGTTTGAGTTTGATCTAATAGAAAAGAAGAAGTGGATTAAATTCCTTATTATAAGTGACAATGTTGTACAACTACAAGATACAACTATAGGCCCTTCTAATAAAATTCTTTAGGTAAAGTTTACACTAAGGTTGATTTTAAACTTGGGCTTGAACTTGAACTTAAAAAATTAGTTTAAGATTAAAAAGAATTGGAATACATTTTGAAACCTAAATTTTTAGAGTCATCACAATGCAAAGTGAACAATTTGTCATACGTCTTAAAAATACATTTGGCAGAACATTTGTAACGCCTACTGGGCATCACATATATATACAAAAAAAGCTTTTCAGTGGGAAACTACCACATGGCTTGAAATGTTTGAGTTCTTGAATGAAAAGCTTGCTGTGAAACTTGGATCTTTCAGGCCGAGAAAATTAATCTTAAAAATCACATTTTTTATTTCTTTGGTCGGAGTAACTTGAGTAACCTCGGCATTGCCTCTCTGAATGGATTGCTACGAACCGAACCGTACCACTTGTGTACCTTCAGAACTGACTGTATTGTAGAGGTCATCTCTGTCCAGAATTGTTACAAGTTACTTCAGCCACCTGCTAAGCATTGACCTTGAGTAATTGCCACCATAGTGTCTACAAATCAAACATGTGTTCTCACCCTTTTCAATTTCTACAAGTTTGTTCATTACTACTGAAACTCAAAACACAAGTGCTGGCCACATGTTATCTCAGTTGATTCATAATAAATGCTTACTCTTGCTGTGTGCAATGCGAAATTGGTACCCAATTTGGTTGTTGATAGGAAACGTCTTTGTATTTGTCAAATTTCAAAAGGTCACTCCAAGGGAAACATTTCTCAAGATGAGTGGAAGTTGTGCCAGATGCGCACAAAAAATAAACTTTCAATTTACTTTCAAAATTACCTGTTAAAGTCCTGGGCTTGATTTCCATTTGAAGAGCTTCTGGTTCATCTTAGGATTCTGGTTCATCTTAGGATGTTTGTTAAGTCAATTTTAATTGCTAAGCAGAGTGTGATGTTATGTACTACACATCGCTAGTGGTTATTGATAACCCAATGCACCAACATGTTTTGTTTGTTTGCCAATTTCATGGTTTTGCTTACCGTATTAAGCAAAGAATCAACACTTACGGAAGCAGGGAATTTCGCACTTACAACTATAGTATTTCACAGCTAAGCAGGGAACTTTTGCCTTTGCGCAAGCGTACTCCATTTTGTGATCATTCTGGCTGTGTATTAAGCTAGAATAGGAGAATGGTGGTCCTAAGCGCAGAATTAGGCGGTAAGCAGAGCCATGGGAATGAGCCGTGGTATAAGAATTTCTTTTTTACAGTTTCGAAACACCTTTTTTTTGTGCTAAATTGTTTTTGCAAAATTCTGGCTGAAATACTGTATGCCAAACACTAAGGTAACCTGTATTTGTCAAAGAATGCCACCAGGCTGTTTAAGTGGGGGCAACAAATCACATCTTGGAAGCATTGTATCTCTCTCAAATAAAAAATCCCTCTTTGACTTGGTGTGCTAATGCATTGGACACACACAGATTACAAGTGTATGTAATTCATCAATATGTGATGTTTCTTGACCTATATTTACTCCCCGGAAGTGGTGAGCATTCTTGTAACCAACTATTCCCTAAGGTCAATATTGACTAATTCTGGTCAATGTGCAGGGAACACTTACCCACCCAGGTATGGGTTACTGAAAAGTTTAGTTAAAGGCACTGAACACTATTGGTAATTGTCAAATGAGATCAGTATTTTTACTAGGTTTTTCCGAACGAATGCATAAAATAACAAATCTGTGAACATTTTTACTCAATTGGTCATTGAAGTTGCAACAGAACAATGAATGAAAAAACGCAATTGCTGCACAAATTTGTGTGCTTTTAGATGCCTAAACTAAAGGCTTCAGGCCTGTAGTCTTTTAATATTTGAGTGATAACATAGCTTTTTTCTCAAAAACAATGTTACTTCAGAGGGAGCCGTTTCAGCTGTGTTTTTTTTACTATCATGAGCTCCCCATTGCTTGTTACCAAGTAAGTTTTTATGCCAACAATTATTTTGGGTAATTACCAAATAGTGTTCATTGTCTTTAAGTATCTCATTCTGAGGTGGGTTTAGGAATGTCAACGTTGCAGGTGTTTGGCGGTTTATCTTCTGCCCAAAATGCGCAACAATGTCACAAAGTTATGTCAAATTTCCGATGATGCCCGGACAAAAGTTTGTTTTGAAAACAAAAGAAAGTACAATCAAACCCTTGAGTTAAAAATTAAATGTTGGTGTGTTGCATTCATCATAAAAGTGGATAAAATATTAACTTAGACCTCATCGTTGAGCAGGTTTTCTTTTTTTCTTTTTTTTTTTTTTTGGGGGGGGGATGGGTTGGCAACGGAGTGGTGTAGTTAGTTAGGATACATTTTCGGCAGCCCTTTGTAACACCTGTAGTGAAACCAAAATGTGAAAGCTCCAGAGAGGCTCCAGGCTGGTTAACCTGAGGCCCAGTTTCACACCTGACTTGTGAAAACCCGCCGACCAATTTCTGATTTCCGCTCAACTTGGTGAATGTTTTTTTAAAAATAGCAACACAATATTTCTCTGCATCATCCAATCTCACGGCAAACTTACTCCATGTTGATGGTGACTATTTTTACGGATATTTTTAACGTCGCCTGGTTTATTCCTTGATTGTGCAGAGCACCCCAAGTCTTCTCGTTTTCTGACCATCAGTAAAACCTTAAAACCAGGAGTGAGATAGCTAATCAATGGTCTGGATCTAACTTGCTTGAACATGCCTCAAGGGTTAAAATATACCAGTGTGACTCAGGGGGTTAGGCTCCTATTATCACAGGAGCCAGAGCAAACCTTGAGATTTTGATGTGTTTGAACAGAGCATTAGGGGCACACAGAGCAAACCAGAGTTGCTCTTATCTCCTTCTGGGGTGAAACCCAGTCTGACACCAACAGGTGTGCAGTTATCACTTTCAGTTGATGAGTCATGAGTGAGACTCTCCTTAGCTATACTCCTTATACCATGGAGCAAGTGTTCTCAGGGTTTGCCCTTAACTTTTTTTAATGACAAGCCAGCAGGACTGGCACTAAGGCATTTTCTCTTTGATAAAGGGCTCCCTAAGAAGAAATTGTAAATTTTTACTCAGAGCATTTTGTGAAGTATCAGGCCTACTAGTCCTTCACCTTTTTCATTAGTCAATGTTTAATTGAAAATGGGACGCCAGTCAACACTAAACTGGCCGGCCGGACCACTTGGAGTGAGTTTTGACCGGTCCTCAGGCGTTAGATGGCATTTGGCCAGGGGACCACTGTTAATTAAGGGAGAACGCTGGAATTTCTCGTGACATTTGAGAGCTTGAGCTCTTTCACTACCTCAAGATCGTTTATTATTATGATTACTGACTGTTCTTGACGTTTGTTTTGGATAAAGTGAATGGATGATACTTGATCTAATTCAGAATCAGTCTTGAAGGTTGTGGATTAATTTAGAGTCAATCCCGAAGGTTGTCAATTTAATTCAGTGCTAAAGCCCTTTGGCAAAATTTGTACAGATTAATTGTGATACATGTACTTGATAGCGTGTTCATGCCATGCACAACTCTCAGCCAATGACACGTCTTCCTTAGATCTTAGTAGAGTGTCATGGCTGAGTGGTTAAGAGCATCGAGTTCAAGTTCTGGTGCTAAGTCACCGGAGTGTGGGTTCGAAACCCGTTCACGACACTTGTGTCCTTGAGCAAGATACTTTACTATAGTTGCTGCTCTTCACCTGGGGTGTAAATGGGTGCCTGCGTGGGTAGAGGTTGATATTGTGAATGAAAAAGCCTTTGGAGCGTTATAAACTGTTGCCCAGGTTGTATACTCCCAAGGGAGCTGAGAAACATTAAAAGGGGTGTTATTGGCCCTATGACCAGGGCACTAATGTAAAGCGTATTGATACAGTTATTGTGAAATGCGCTATATAAGAATTGGGTATTATTATTATTATTATTATTATTATTATTATTAGTGAGGGCGCTGTTTGAGCTCGCGACATTATATCACTCTATGGGAGCTTCGTTTAAAACGATTAAGCCAAGACAGATCCAGAGTTCGTTACTAACTTATTGTTCACCACGACTTCCTCTCTTTGCAGTATGGACTTTTCCAAACGCCCGAAGGAACCCAATATTTTGTGGAGCCTCTGGATGATTTCCCATCGTCAGAAGGAAGCACAAGACCTCACATTGTATATCCAACCACAGCTCTTCAGGACTTCAACAAAAACTCTGGTTGTGGACTAACCGGTAAGTTGTGCAATTGTAAAGAAATAAAATTAACCACTAAGTTTGTGTTTATGATCCTAAGTTGTGCAAGTGATTTCAAGATGGTCATGATGGAAAAACTTCCCTTGAAATAGTTATGTTTGAAATGTTATTCAGAATAGAGTAAAACTCTTTTGATCTTGCTAGATCAAATTGAAAACCTTGAAAAAGTGTTTGAAAACAGTGAGCAGATTTTCCTTCACTAATTTCTTGTGACTTCAATGACCGATTGAGCTTAAAGTTAAACTTTCACATAAAGTGCAGACACTTTATTTGAAAGCATCTAGGACACAATTTCTGCTAAGCAACATGTAGCAGGAAGCCAGTCATAGATGGTACATGTGAAATTGTAGTAACCACATGTTTAGTAAGCACAGTTCTGTTGTCTTTAGCTGCTCATTGTGCATTTCTATGAAATTGAGCGTAGGTAGTTGTGTAACCATCTAGCAAGAACAAGTACAGTAAAGTTTTAAACTGCCTTCTGAGTACCAGCTGAGCTAGATAAGTTTGTTGCAAATCTTCCCTCGGTAAGCTTTTTGAGGCATTTTGATGGCAAGGACAACTTTGCAGAGATTTAACCCCTGATTTAAGTTAAGTGCTCACTGCGGATGACTGAACATCAGATCCTTGAAAGACAGGCTTATGTCTGTGTCTCCTTTTCACTATGGACTGGACAGTAGAAACGAAAATCCCACAGATGCACGCTGTGAAAGAAAATGACTGATTGTCAGCCACCCAATTTGCTAAATGGGAGATCCAGCGTTTTGCGTTTTTGAGTTGTCCAAGATCTTCTTTAAAATGATGGGATCACAAAAAATGTGGTTATCATATGAATCGGGATCCTTTAATCCTCTGTGGTGATTAAAGTTTGCCTCTATTGTCATGGCTGAGTCAGATCTTTTTACAAAAGGGGTTTGCGGTTGAGCCTAGTTCCTGTTGTACATGTACCTCTGGAGGATCTGATGAAGCAAACGGGAGCTGTTAACTTTTGACATGGTCTTGCTTTATTATGCTGGACTCGCTCGGATTATGACTGGGCATTCTTGATTGAGCTGTGTGTGAGAGAACAAGCTTCTTTCTTATTAAGCCCATCTTCTCACAATCAGATGGAATTTTGGTGTTAAAGTCTGGACTTCCTTGGAAAAGACTTTTGTCTTCTGGTGTGGGGATTGGAAGGCTCTGGACTGGGAGAAATTATAGTTATATAAAGAGTTTTTGACTGACTATTTTATTTAAGAGGATACCAAACAACAATAATAATAATGAAGACTTGAAAATGTGCATACATTTGCATCCACTCTGCTGGGTGTTCAAGGCACAGTAAAACCAAAAACAAAACTAAAGAAAACAGGCACAACTAAATTAGTCCTAGAACACCTGTGACATAAGATAAGTTTTGAGAAGAGATTTGAGAGAGAAATGTGAAGAATATAATTAGGATTGTAATGCTTTTAAATTCACCGTTGTAAAAAGTGATACTTGTTTTGTTCATGTACTTCACAGTTGGTTCTTCACCACAGTCAGGCTAATGTTATTTTCTTGACCCAAACAAAACCATTGGAGTTTTACTCGTTTAGAGGTAGTGCAAATGCTGAGTCAGGACTAACCCTGGTACGAATCCCCATGCCGAGTCCCAGTTGCTAACTTCCTGCACCACAGGAGGCAAATTGATCAGGAATCTGCGGAGTGGATTGTACACTGGTAATGCAATGTGTATCACAGTCTACACTCCTGTGTTTTTTCTTTGTTGCCAGGGCACATAAATTAACCTCAACTTCATATTAATAAAACGCTGGAATGCACACATTTTTTTCTTCTTTCGGTTGGGAAATGTCTGTGCCATTTTTCCAATGTTGGTTGGCCCTGAAAAATGGACTGAGTGGGACTTGAACCCGTGATCACTGCTCTTTACAAGCTAAGTAACTTATTCGACATTGGTGGTCTCCCTATTTTATCAATTGCTTAGGATGGGGGTTGGGGTAGGGTGCAAGTCGGAAGTTGTTCAACCATGTAATTGCACTAAATAGCTAGAAATATGATATTATTGATACATGATCCACTTCATCCCTGTCCCTATTTAGAACTACAAGCCAATAACTGGATCACACAAGGCAATTAGTTAAATCATGAACACATGTTTAGGGGGAAAACAAATGAACCTAAAAACATACCCGGTACATGAATGTACTGAAATCATCTAAAATTTTTGCTGACTCTGAAACAAGCCCTCAGGATTCACAATGAACCAGCACCCAGACTTCTTGATTGCATTTTGATGCAGACATTCCAAGGCCATCACGCCTATTCTTAGCCTACAGGGCCCCCTTACTCTTTGCAGTCCATGTGGTATCCATAAAAGTCATGTACATCTTGAGGGTTTTTCAAAAAACATCAACTGATGTTTTGCAACCAAACAATTTTTTTAATTTGAAGGACCAGTTGATGCCTCAAGAAAATGTAAAACACAAGATCGATATTAACATTTCTGACCTTAGATCAATTTAAATTTTCTGTTTTTTGATCTTATCATAATTGCCTTAGATTCATTTTTTACTTGTAAAATATCATGTCCACTGAAAACTCAAAAGAAAGTTTTTCAACCTGACAGCCCAGTGGATAAGTGTAATTAGAGTGCACTGTGGGATAAAATTATGAAACTTTGCTCACGTGTATTTGACATCAAAGCATGAAAAATTTGATATAGTTCCATCTTTGAACTGGCCTGTCAAACTCAGAGAGGATCAGGCGGTAGCAGTGTCCAACCACAGGGCAAGGTCATGGACCAGTTCTAGTACTAACCCTGACCCTTGTTCACACAGAGAAAGTGGTTTAGGGTGGTATGGTTTGACCACAGTGCCAGGACACACCTCTTCTGTACCTCCTCTCATCTTTCAAAGTATGGCTGTATAAAAGATTATATAACATCACTTCATTCCTCCCTGTTTGTATATTTTCATAAGTTGGCCTGGCCTTAGCTCTCCTATGTAGGATAATAATATAAAGGTTATGGTGAACCCTTGTCACTGGCGGCATACCTTAGTGTTATCATGTTTATACAGACACTGATGAAGGGTTTGCAGGTCTTCTCAAGGTAGTATGTAGTGCTCTTGTAATGGGGATGTGTTTATTGTTGCTGGTGGATGGGTGGTGGTGGGGGGGGGGGGCGATGAGGAGGGTGGGTCAGCTGGGCATTGTGGCTTGCCAAGGCTGGTGGTTATCTTTGGTTACATTGTTGTTTTTTAAAGATGAGGATGGGGACCTTTTTTTGTTGTTATCTTTTGTTTTCAAGTAATATAGGTGAACTTAATTTGCTTAGTTTGTGCCGAGATGTAGCGAACATATTACAAATTGTGTCAATTTGGGGACTTTTTTCTTCTTTTAATTGGCCTTACAGAAATATATAAATAAATACTACTCATGCCCCCTACAGACTCTTGAATGCTTGCACACAGCTTTTTTTTTGCCTGGGGCTACTCATTAAATTTGTTCATTTCACACCCTGGTTTTTGATTAGAAAGAAAACTTTGTTAGAGTCTTCCTCCATGGTTAGAGGAGGACTCCCGGCTTCCTCTGCCTTTTAGAGCTCAACTGATACCCCAATAAAAATTACAATGACCCCCTATATGGACAGTGGAGACAATGGCATATTGTTTGACATGGTTCGTTGCACTTCACTGCTCCTCCTTGTTGACTGTGCTTTGTTGGGAATACCAAGCCTTTATAGAGCAATTCCAAAATTAGTCTGAACACCCAGAGTCTGGTTGCATCAACTTATTAAAAGATTGTCAGAAACTTTCCTGTGCTATCTATAGCAAGCAACCGTAAGGCCAAATAACAAAAAATTCAGTTGATCATCCCCGCTCGCACCCTTTTTGAGGGCCGGATCCGTTTTTAAAACTATTTTTTAAAAAAATCAATTTTTTCAGGTGTGTAACAGTCTGGTGCATTAACAAAATAAGTGAATGCCTAACAGCAATTTTTTTTTAGTGTAACAATTTCACCCTGTTAACTCGGGTCCAGCGTCCTCATGTTACAAATAGATACAAAACAAGTTTGCGGTTGGTTCAAACTGAAGAATTGGTGGCCTGTTTGATTTGAAATACTTAGGGGCCATCTTGAAAAAAAAAAAGGGGGGGGGAAAGGCCCTCATCCTTCTCTTTTTGGAAAAATCCAGATGGTCAACTGTTATTTTTTTTATTTGGCCTGAACATCCTCCAGTCTTTTTAAAATCAAACACATATCCAAATAATAAATGATTTTAAGTCCTAAATATTCTGTATCAGAATACTGGACATAATAGCTTGGGCTAAAGCCATGTTCCCATTGGACTTTTTTGTGCTGTTGAAGTACCACAACTTTTTTTTGTAGAATAACAAAATAAAATCTAATGGGGATGCTTGGTAAGCTAACCTCCCTGTCAACTTTCCAAGACCGTGATGTAAAACTAACTGGCTGAAAGAGGTTTTAGAAGACTTCTGCATAGCCACGGTAACTTTCCAGGGCCTCTGAAAAGTCCAATGGGAACAGTTCCGCGCTGCAAACCTACCGCGACCACGCTGTAAAATGCTATGCAAACAACGTTGAATATAAGTCCAGGTGGGAATGCACGGTAGAATTACACCAAAGTCAGTCATGGTAACTTTTTGTTAAGAGAAACATGACCAGTTAAATTGATACTCAAATAAATAGAAGGGAGGAAATATTAATTCATATTTTGTTGCTGATAATCATGTAAGAAAGGTCTTGAACAAGTGCACACAAAAAAACAGTTTGGAAAAATGTATATTTCTATTACAGAAAATACGCCACCTCCAATACTAATTTGCTAGGATCAGGTCTGAAGTGGGATTCGAACCGAGGTCCACAGTGGTAAAAAGGCAGAGAAAGAAACCACTGAGCCAACTTGATCCCCTTACTCATGAGGGGGTCAGTTAGTGTCAATATACTCTTCTTTTAAAAGGGGAATTCTCTTGGAGTAGATGGGGTTTGCCAGTGCCCAATGGGTGGGATTTTGAATCTTATATAAACTTGCAAGTTTATATATAATATTCAAAAAACGATCAAAGCTGTTACATCCTTCCACTGTATGAACATTGTGTTCTGCTCAGCTGCATGCTTGAGTTGATGTACTTCTATGGCATTACACCACCACAAAGCAGCGCCTGAGTAGGTGAACCGTAAAACCTAGAGGTCCAATCTAGTGTGATCAAGGACTGCAATCAAATGATTGGAAAAAAGGAAATGCAATTGTTAGTTTTTTTTTATAACTTGTACTTTACGAGGCAATGTTATGGAATGAGGATCGTTATTCAAGTTTGCGTACACTCGTAAAACAAATTTGTACTTGTCGAGCACAATAAGTATCCTTGAAAGTTTGTTTGAGTGCAAACAATGCTGACAATTCTGGGTACATATTTGTGTTGTGACATAAAAAGACAACAACCCTTACATACATACAAAACAAAAGAGGCATTCATAGGCATTCAGAGAGCTGGCCCAAGGTGCGAGGGAACCCCAACCTTTAACTCCATAGGCCTACACCTTCCCCATGGACACCTGTGTTGTAGCCACTTATTTCTCTATCCACACCCCTCCCCTATCAACTTCCTCCCTATCCACACCTCTACCCTATCCTTACCCCTCCCCTATCTACACTCCTCCCCTATCCACACTCCTCCCCTATCCACGCCCTCCCATATCCACACCCATACCTTATGCACACCCCTACCTTATCCACACCCCTACCTTATCCACACCTCTACTCTATCTACACCCCAACTCACAACCTACCCACACCCCTACCCTATCCACACCTCTTACCTATCCACACACTCCCCTATCCACACCCTACCCACACCCCTACCCTATCCACACCCCTACCCTATTCACACCCCTACCCTATCCACACCCCTACCCTATTCACACCCCTACCCTATCAACACCATAACCTATCCGTCCACACCCTACCCCATCCACTTCCTCCCTATCTGCACTCCTTCCTTGCCTACCTCTCACCAATGCATTCAATACACATCTTACCGGTGCTTTCTCGCTGACAGTTAGTTTTGCGCATATGCGAAATTGTTGAAGAGCGCCCTCTTGTGTCAAAATCGTAAACACAACATAGCCTTTCAACCATTGATAATGCTTCGGGGTCATCGCGGGGTCACTGCTATGAATAATTCATCTAATGTTAGACTTTCTAATGTTGAACTTTCTGAAAATCTCGCGCATGCGCAAAACTATTTGGCACTCCATGTAGAGCTCTGAACGGCAGTGACCTGTGCAGACCACATTTTGATATCTGACAACTATGCACTGCCATCCCCTAGACTTATTTCAAATCCTAATCCCACTCACCTTTAAGCCCAAATGGAAGACTTTTTATGGGTGGTCTTAACAGCTTTGCTCATCCCCCTACCTCAAAGGATAGCACATCTTCTTGGGATAATCCCACATTTAATCCCTTGTGTTCAGCTTTTAATCCTACGCACTAGTCTGGATTTAAACAAAACTGCTTTTGTCTTCGGCTTTTTCTACTTTTCGCTGAGTATACCTGGAGATTGACATAAAGTTATTGAAGTACATGTTCAGGGGATACACCAGGAAAGTTTTCACATTTAATGCAAGATTTGTCAACGTGTTTCTTTATTTGTTGTATAGTTTCTGTAATCCTTTGGTGTCTTGAATATAATCACTAAGCTGCTGTCAGTATTATTACTGTACAGAGCCTCCCACACACGAAGGCCTACATGAAGGCACACTGAGTCCAGCTGGTTGCTAGCTTTATGAGTGTTTGCACATTTTTATTCCAGCTAATCATTGGAAAGATACTAATAATATTGATATGTGATTGAGCACAGTCGGCATAGCCTGGTTTTAATATGTAATCTGCCATACAAAAATTATGACATAAAATAATATGGTAATTTTTAAACAGCTTTACCTTTCTGATCTCAAGCACCATAAATTATGTCCTATCTGCAAATTAAAAAAAGCTCTGTTCCACTAAGTCAACAAGAACCGGGTTAAAATGTCATAAAGTTGTCCAAGTTTATTTGTTGAAGAGGATTAATATGAGATACTCATGTGTAGACTGTGATAAAAAATAACATTGTATGTAGAGTGACGGTTTATCTTGTCTTTAAGGCTGTTCTGATCATTTTATTTGCTTGTCATATTGCTATTGAATACATCCATTATTAAAGGGACAGGGCAAAATTTCATGGCTCTGCTTACCAATTAGCAAAGAATTGGCCTAACAGAAGCTGGGAATTCCGTGTGTACGTCAAGCATGTTATAAAGGTTTAGCAGGGAATTTTTGCTTGTGCTAGCATACTCCACGTTACTCGGCAATCTTTGCTTGTGGACACAACTAGGGCAGAAAATTGGTGCTTGCCATGTAAAGCAAAGAATGGTGATCGCAAGAGAAGAATTTAGCGGCAAGCAGAGCCATAAAATTGGGTCAAGTTCACCTTGTACGTGAGCTACTTGAAGGGTGTTCACATTTGTTCAAATGTTGTGTCCATATTTGCTGTTAATTGGAAAATATAAATTAAACTTTCTATACGAAGGAGCTGCTTTTAAAATTTACCATAATCAAAAGGCAAGGGTATAATGAATGATGTACTGGTATGCTCCCCTTGAAATTTGTCAATGTAGGTGTTTGACCCTTGTCCATACTGTAATCGGCATGGTGGACTTTGACTTGTAAAGATTTGTTTATTTTTCAGATTTGTAATCCTGTTATATCTCACTATAAAGTGTGAGAATTACTAGATGCTTTTGTTAGAATGTCATCCTGTAGACCATGCAAGTCTCACCATGCTTTGGAATATTGTGACCGGTTAAAGTGCAGAAGTTTGTTGCCTTCACACACTAGAGCAATGTACATGGGATCAAAACTAAAAAATTCCCAAATATACTTTAAGTCACCTGGATATAGAATTGTTTTTCTTCAAACATTAGAGTATGTTTGTGAACAATAAAATTATTTTTTGAGTAATTGTTTGTAACGATTCATAATTATGTTTAAAAAATAAATAAAGTTGTTTGGGGGGTGACTCTTCCTACCCCTTTTGTGACATCAATCGAGGCAGACTTTACCTCGATCGAACATCGAAGACAAGTATGTGCAAGTACATAAAAGTCCTAGTCGTGAGTTTGTACGTTTCGAAAAAGGTTTGTTTCCTGCATTTTTCCGTCAATGTTGACCAGGTGTATTGCTGCTGGATGCAGCAAAACAACTAAAGATGGGTCAGTTTGCAAAGTGGTCAGGTCCGACGTATTTTCCAGCGCTGTGCAGCAAACACTTCGAGCCGTCGTGCTTCGAGAATCCGGAATACATCACACATTTTGACATGAAGAGAAAAGTTCTTTTCTAAAACATGACGCCATCCCAACAATTTTTTTTCAGCTAGTGGGAAGTCGAAGAAGGTACCTGAAAGGCGTGACGAATCTAAAGGAGAATTTGCCCAACGTGAACAAAATTGGGTATTTTTTAACTTTGAGGGCATGTTTTTAGCTTGCACCAAGCGTCTCTATCTTGTGTTGGCACTGCATGCGATTAACCATGCTGGGTAATCCGAGTGGCCCGCTGCACAGCAGCCATACAGTGCGTGCAGTCTGCTCCATGGCATCATACCGATCAGGTATTCAGACGTAGTGTACAGGGCCAGACTACTAATTTTCTCTTCAAATATCGCGCCTCTGTTGACGTCATGAACAGGGCCCTCTCGGGTCGGGCCTACTTTTAAATTTGTAAATAAAATGGAAACTAATTTTTTAGAACCTTAGTTTAGTTAACTATTTATTCATATTCCACTTATCAAAACACATTTTTTAGTGACAAAACGTTTTACTTAGACAAAATACCACTTCCAGCTGACTTTAAAAAGGCATAGCACTTGCATGGTCTTTTGGCACTGTTCACATACAGAGCCAAGTCCCAGGAAATCAAACCCTAGGAAATACCTGGGAATTTTAACCCCAAACAGACATATTTTAACATATAACCACATTTTTACTTTGAAGTGAAATATTTCTCAAATGCTTTAAACTACCAAAATCTGCTGTAGGCTTCTAACCAAAAGTTTGTATTGCCATTAATCTTAAGAGTGATTACCAGATGTAATAACCTTCTCTTTTTAAAACTGTAAGCCTATACTTCAACATAGCAACATTTCACTGTCTATTCCCTACATTATAACATGGGCTTAAAGGTTAATACATGGCCAGAATTTGACCATAGAATACTAGGATTCAAGCAGTGTATCTGATTCAGAGAATGACATGGACAAGATAAAAGCTCTTGGTCTCAATAGTCCATCCCACAAAGCGTGTTTGTGGTAACACGACAAGATGTAGACTTACAGTCAGATTAATAGGGATTGTGTTTTGCGGGAGACGAGCCACTGCTTTACTGTGTGCTGTTTTCTAAGCTCCGAGGTTGTTTTTTTATATCCATTTAAAGTAACACGTTGCTTTGGATCGGTCGAGTTGGTCTTTGAAAAGCGTTCTGTAGCGTTTGTTATAAAATGCATATGGTTAGTTAGAAAGATATTGTAAAAGTAGAATACAATGTTCTACACAATTATGCCTCGAAATTGCGTGGTTTTCTTTTTACCTCGTCGACTAACACGGTCAGCCATTTATGGGAGTCAAAATTTTGAATCCCATAAATGGCCGACCGTGATAGTTCGCGACGTAAAAGGAAAATTGTGCAGTTTTGAGTGATACTTGTGTGGATCATTATATTCTACTTTTAAAACATCTTTCTAACCATATGCATTTCATAACAAACGGTTACAAACGCTTTTAATAGACCAACTCGTCCGATCCAAAGCAACGTGCTCCTTTAATACTATTTCTTGCTCTACATGCTTAGGCCTACATGTATTAGGTTAGATGTGTATAACTCTTATGCTAAGGTAGGCAGGAGCTTTGTCAGACAGCTGGCAACCATGTCCAATGCTACGCCTTTTTTACCCCTTCTGGTCGCTATAGCGGGCGCTGTGAGGGTTCTCCGCAGGATTTTTAAAAACCGATAACCAAATGTGTGGATGTTTGGCTGTAGCACACTGAATTGAAATGAGGTTTTCGGAATATTTTCTACTGGGTGTTTGTCTTTATTGTTAACGTCTTGCTGTGTAATCTGGAGCATTTTATATGGCTTGTGCATGGGGAATTGTACTTTTTCTCTAGCAGTAGCACACAACTGTAGTTCTAACTCAAAAGAATTTTGAAGATGATCGGAGTATACTGAGTATACTGATGAAAACGTTGAGTCGTTAACCACGGGTTCTTTTCATAACCAACTCTACTCAAAAGAGGTATTCATATAGTGTTACCACAAACCTCTCTATGTTATGGTTATACTTCCACCATGCAAAGTTTCAAATCCTACAGAAGAATTTGGTTCCTTTACATTTGGGAACTCCCATCCTGGGATGACTCCTAAGCCAAGATGTCTTGTGGCGTGTATATCTAAAGTATGGATCATGGGTCTGTCGGGAGTTGGCATCAGACTGAGGGAGAATTACACACTGTAATGGGAAGGAAATCAAATTATACAAAACAGGCATAAATAAGTACACTATTAATCTGTCCAGCTTATATCTGGACCCATGTGAGTCGAACAGCTTTAGGGTTACAAGCATATTGAGTCCACCATGAAAAACAAAAACCAGAAAAGTGAACTTTAAAAAAAAAACCAATTGTTTACAAATAGAAAGATACCACTATATAATATAGAATATTACAAGAGCATGGAGGTAGCATCATCTCTTTCTTCCATGCTTTTATGAGCAAAACAACCACAGAAGACATTTTTGTTCTTCTCCCTTTTTCTGGCTACAGCAGCAAATGAGGATCCTATGGGTAAACAGAAAAAAACCCGTAGAGCAATAAAATCTGTCTGCAAAACCTCTTTGCCTTCTCTTCCTGACCACACATGTAGTATTGTTATAACTGGATGGTGCTGATGCTATGTACACAGCCTTCCATTCCTCACCTGGGATTGTGTAAGGCAAGTCTGTTTGCCATCGTCTAGGGGGATCTGCCCTGTATCCATTTCACTACAGGTACATGGAAAAGATCAAAGAGGGAGTCGGCAAGACATCAAAAGGGTTATTGTTTTTCAGTTGGCTTGGTTCAGTCTTGTTGTTCTCTGGAGTGTAAAGAAGGTCGCAAGACGCCTGTGTTCAAACAGTTGTTGGTTGATGAGGCCCATTTTGTGGTATGTTGTCAGCCTAATCCAGGTGAAGCTGGGTTATTGTAAACTAATGAAGTCTCACACTCCACTAAAATGAAAGAAAAGGAATTTGACCTCCCTCCAAATTTCACCAGACAGATTGAATGTGGCAATACCAGTGACCAAATGAACCTGTGCTGTGCCATTGCTACTGATAATTTGATGGCATGATTGAATGGAAGAAAAGAGAAAAGTAAAACACTATGAATAGTTGAATAATTGGATCTAAAGATTGAGGAAAAAAAACAAACCAATTCTGACAGTTGTTACAATACTGTAGCATCACCCTCTCCGACGCTGTCATCAACACCATTGCTTGGTGGCTGACAGCATGATACTTTGTACACAAATTTTTTTTTCCTGAACTATTTCACGATTTCTCTGGATGTAAAAAAACATGTTATAGTACGAGATTGTGGTCTAGTAAAGATACTTTTGATATTTTGTGCTACAGAGGGTGACTGTGTGTCTTTTGGTGGCTTTATGTACTGTTATGGTTAAGGTGATTTAGAGAGTCATGAACCTAAAAGCGAAAATAAATTCAAGGTATGGTGATCATGAAGGGGAGATTTCAGAATTGTCAGTGACTGTGTTCATTGTCAACGCACAGGAAAAACACAATAAGTATTAAGTGTACACTAGAATTTATAAAGACTGAGTACATCATCCAATGAATTATAATGGGGTAGTGGTGTATGAATTAGTCATTGTGTGTGTCTTGGTGTTTGATGTGGCATTGGACTGAATTGCTCAACCCAATCGGATTGGCGACTGAAATTGATGATATATTTGTCGGTTCTTTAGTGAATCAAAGATGCGTATAGATGGACTAGCAGTCGGGACCAGTTACTTTGTCATGTCACTGGTTTGCCAACTCTGTTTATTGGTGTATAGTTTGAATATTTGTTCAAAATGAAATTTGTGTTGAATTTGTAGAAAGTAGAACAGAACCTAGAAAGTAAATTATGTTAATTAACTAATCAATTATAACAAATTAGGACATTTGGACATTAGGTCCCTCTCCTGCTGCTGTATTAGAATCTTGGGTGTGATCCCTGGCTGCACTGAACAAAGATGTTGACAAAATAGGGAGACCCCCAACATAGGGATAGATGGTAGAGCCTGGTAATAGCACATTGAGAGTGCGTTTTCTCCTAGGAAATTTAGTGTGGTGCGGCGATGGTGTTAAAAATCTCCAGGAATTTCATGGGCTTTTGTTTAATGGGAGTGTTCTCTGTGGTGTGAAAAGGGCTTCAGGAGTCCTCAAATTAACCTACATCGATTGTCGTGGTGCCTTGTGCTTTTGCTGTGGTGCCCTTTGCAAATTTCCAGTAGAAATTTACATTTTCCTCATAGAAGTGCCCCTAACCAGAGGAAAATTGATGTGCCCCTTCAAGAGCAAAATTCAAGGCCTGTCCCTGCAAATTTACTTCACGTTTGATGTCCAAACAGATGTATAGTTAGTGAGTAATGGAATTCCATTTTGATTATTGCTCTTTTCCACACATTACTAGATCTGTAGTGACACGTCCCACTTTTGACGTTTGACATTACCCTGATCTGAACCACACCACAGTGGAGAATGCTTGCTGTCTATGGTACACTGATGATTGGATATGTGTGGTATTTCTTTTTAAACATGCCCAACTGAGATTTTTATATGTACCATCAGAGAGAAGAATCCTTTCATTTTTTGGCCGGGTTTCGTTTTTATTTATTTTTTCATTAGTTTGAGAAATTAATTTTTTTCCCTTTTAAGATTTGATGTTATTTCATATTTAAAAGCTGAATATCAAACACAGCGTGGCCCTGTAACCCTATAACAATTAAGGATATAACTTAAACTCACTAACACTTAGTAGGCCACTCGTTTAGTTGAAGAGGAAGACCCTGCCTGATATTTTCTTCCATATGACATCTTGACCCTCCCTCATTAAAACTCTTGTATCCAAACTGAGGCTGGTAAGAAAATAAGCTGTTCCCGTATTGGTACATTGAGAATCAGTAATTGTGATTAAGGGCATGGAACTTCACACAAGTGATGGCATGAAGATGGTGTGATGCTCATTTTAATGCCTATCGTAACTTATTTCCTAGAATGCGCCACACAATGTTTGAATACATACAAGGCTATAACCCGCGTAGAGTGATCAGGGGTTAAACCAGGTCATTCAAAGCCTACAGTCCCCCTCCGCATCCCACTCATGATATCAGTTGCCAGGTCACAAGCCATACATGTAGCTTTGAAACTTGCTGAATCGGATGTGA
This sequence comes from Asterias amurensis, assembly GCF_032118995.1. Classification (NCBI taxonomy): domain Eukaryota; kingdom Metazoa; phylum Echinodermata; class Asteroidea; order Forcipulatida; family Asteriidae; genus Asterias; species Asterias amurensis. Next base: position 27,954,770 of record NC_092649.1, read on the forward strand.
TAAAGCTGAGTGTTTTGTATAGGTTAATCCCCGCTGATACCAGACTGGTATCGTAGTCTAGCATTGGATTGGACACGCTTGAGCTGATGCACTCCTAAGTGCGCTCCTCTATGGAATGATTATGCCTGGATTTATTTTAGGGGCTAAAAACCCTGGCGTCTGTCAAAATATTGAATGTCAGTTTGTGTATGGAGTCGGAACCCGTGAAGCATAGAAAGGAATGCCTTTGGTTTGAAAGGACATCACTTCACTTTTTGTGTGGGATGGATATTCAAAGTAAATTACTTAATTTTATGGGATATTATTAATGGGTTACAAAAAGGTGTGATTGATAGAGGTTTATTCTCAAGTTTCCATTTTGAGATGAGTATGGAGAAGTTAATGTTAACAGACTGTTGACTTAAAGACCTCTCAATCATAGGGCAGCTATTTCCTCGTGCCATTCAAATAATCTCTTTGGAACTCCTTGCATGGTGCATGTTTTCCAGGGTTATTTTTCACAATTAACAATTTGTCTTCTTGTAGCCCCTTGCTAAGAGTGGCTTGTAGCCTTGTTTTTGGTGAACTTGCATGACAACAAAATAATAATAAATAATAAAAATAGGAAATTTGTTGACATAAAATAAAAGATAAAACTGCAACCTCAACAAAGGCTCTCCCACCTAAGTTCTCAGTCCCTGAACTAAAGCAATACCCTAAGACACTCTGGGTTTGAGCTGTCCTGAGGGTTGAATGTTATCAATGGTTAACTGTGGCTTTAAATTTTTGGAAATACTTGCCCAACAGTAGAGTCTGGCAACTGAATCTGGAGAATCCTGTAAAGCAGTGGCGCGAGTGGCTACCTATTGACAAGGATTGTTAGTCTGGCGTCTGGAGGGTGCTATCCATTGAGATTGTGTGGCGACCGCAAATCAAGGATTTTGATAGCTCTGAAATTGATTGCACTTATGGCTTCATTCATGTGTGGTTGCTGATACCAAGCATGCTACTTTTCAGCTGAACAGCTAATTTCCTTTTTTTCTTTTATTTTTGAGTACCATAGAAAAACTGAAAAACACTGTACAAAAGTTAAGTGTGATCAGCCATTCCTCTGTGTTCACAATTAGAAAGTTGCATGTCTGTGATATTTACGGTGGGTTGAATTTGAAAGGTGGTGAGGGACTTTTTTTGATAAGCTGTCATGCTTACTGTAATTTTTTTCCTTTAAATTAACATACTAAGTTTGACAAAAAATGAGCTTGCTTTTTTTTCTGTTAAAGAGGATAGATTCCCAAGACACAAAAGAGACAGTCCCCCAATGGGTTCTTCCCAATGTCTCCCAGTTTTGGCTTCCGAATGTTGTGTCATCTGTCTGGTGACCTTTGACCTACATTTTATCTACAGCATTGGTGTGACTCTGAGGGAGGTCGAAGGTCACCGAGATCAAGCCTGGCATTTCATTGGGACTACCTACTGTTTCTTAGTGTAAAGAAACCCAAAAGCTTCACGTTTCTCTCTGTTCCTGAGACTTTTTTTAGTCTTAAAGACACTTGCCGGCAGAATATAATGTTGACCTTTTTGCCCTTTTTACAACTCTTGTATTCTCTGGAATGGGTAGGTACATTATACAGACAACTGATGTTCTGTAGGGGACAAGATAGTGTGAAGTCAGATGTGGGGAAATATTATTTATACTTAATTACTCTGCCTTTCAAGCATTTTTTTTCACTGTGCACACAGAGAGAAAGAAATTTACCAAATATAAAAAGCTGGGTGTGTATGTGTGTGCATAGTACATCTCTGTCAATGTTATGCACAATTAACCATGCGTTACGCCAAGTCAGGCATTGTGATTAATGGGACAAAATGTAGATTGTGCAAGTTGTCAGAAACTGCTTCACAAATAATAACTTTGCATTCAAGCTCGTTTTACAGGATTAATTTTTCCTGGCTTTTTGTAGCGAAACTTGACATTTTTTTACCGCAGCAGTGAGCAAATTATACAACTAGTGTTCTTATGGTACACTGCACATGTTCTGTGGATGTGAAAGCACTGCATTTCAATGTAATGGAATAACATAATGACAAACATACTGATTACATTTTTTGGAAAACCATGATGTGGGTTAACCATGGATGTGATGCAGCCTTGATGTTTATGTTATGACACTGGGATTGTATTATAACCATTTTCCCCGTATTAACTTCAGCCCTTCCCTAGTAGACTGACATGTTCTAAAGAAAACATGCCATGATACAGTTTTTTTCACCAATTGTAAAAATGTGTTTTTGTTGTCATGAATTTGGTACGCTTCCTCTAGTGTGGTTTCTGATGCATTTGATAACTCTGACTCATGTTAGAAGACTCCCAAAACAAAAACACAGACAGACCGTCTAATTCGGTTAGATTGCACATTATACATTTTTGTGTGTCTTTATACAGGAAGTTGTAGAGAAAGGGATAATTTACCCTGCTTTCTGGGAATGGAGAAGTTGTTACGGTGTTTGGGTGGGGAAGGGGGTTAGAGATACACCCCTCCTTAGTGGTGGAAGAGGCTGGGTAAAGGAGGGGTGGAGAATATGTTGTTGATGAAGTTTAAACGACTTCTTAGAAGAAATATCTGTTACAAGCTCCTTACCAACCAAAATGGTAAAAGGGGTAGGGAGGGGTGTAGTCTACCTCCTCCTCTACCCCCTCCTTACCCTCATGTAGAAGGGGGTAAGGAGGGACGGAAGTGGGGATTTAAGGGTGCCCAATGAGCTTTGACCAGGGTTGAAGACTGGCCCCTTTTTCTGAAATTAAAAGAACAAGTCAGTGTCCATACATAAACAGCTAGACAAAGATGGCTGCCATGATGTAATGGTTACAAAGTGGGTATACATTATCAGGAAAGTGCGCACAAAAACAACAACAAATCAAGCAAATGCAACAAAGAATCTGCTTAGGAAATGGCAATCCATAAAAGTCACTTCCAATGTTCGTGATGGATTCACAAAAGATGTCTATAACACAAATCAAACAGTGTAGCCTATATATAAAGTTTTCTAATATAAAGCGTGTTGTAACTTCAGCTGTTGGACAGCCGGTGTGTGGGATATAACAAGTTACTGGCCTGCAGGCAATGTTGTAACCGCTGAAATGTGAAACATCAAGGGACAAATTACGAGACTATTGCCTTGCTTTTTAAGTTGAACCTGTCTGAACAGCTGGTAGGTGCACCTAAGGGTGAACGTGGAAACGTATTGAGTCAGAATTTATCAGCAAACTTCTAGAGTTATTTGTTTTTTAAAGTAGCTTTTTAAATTTGTGAATTATCTAGTGGAGTTGGCATACACCATCAACCTGTCTCTCCATTAGTCTTATGTGTAAAGTTAATTTATTTTTTATTTTTTATACCAAGTTAAGTGCACAGTTAAGAGGACATTCTTAAGTTTTCATACTTTTCATACTCACACTATCGCACAATTCCCAGGAAACTCCTGGGGTACTTCAACCACACTGCAACTCCATGTTCATTCATCATACTTTTCCAGGGGAAAATATTTCCAGGGGAAGAGTATGTTTATTCCCTTTCACACACTGGATGAATTTTCATTGGAAGTCTTTGAAATGCTTATTTGAACCTTTCACTACTTGATTGAAACCCTACTTTTCTAATCAATTCCTAACCATTGACACCTCATTTGGAGAAAATACTTCCAATCAGGGGATAGGTATAAACCTACATGTACACGTAGGTATACTACTGCTGTAGATGAAGTTTCCCTCAAGTGGGTATCGATGATACCTCAAATAGGAGAAAATGCCTCCATTCAGGATAGTATTATTACATCCCAATCAGGGTAGTTTTTGAGTGATAAGACCCTGAAAGTTTTACCTTGCCATATTGTTTCAGATTTCAGTAACAAAGCTTCTTGTAATGAAGTCCATATGCCGCAACATACTCTGTCCATGAACTGGCTGATGTGCATCTAGGCAAGGTGTTCAGTGTAATGGTATGATCAATTATTTCTTAGTATTTAACGGATGGAATATGGAAATCATTGTGGATTGATTTCCTGTGATCGTTGGTGGTAACTCAACGAGAAACATGCTGCACTGTTTATATCAATATCATCAGTATATTTCAGATTATGTTTCAGGCTTTGAAATAATCCAATGCATCCATAGCAATTGCTGTGGTGCTCTGTGCTTTTGTCATGGTGCCCTGTGCAAGTTCCTGTACAAATTTACATTTGCCTCATGAAGGTGCCCCTTCAAGAGCGAGGTTCAATGCCTGATATTGTGTAATGTTTTGTTCTTTGTAAACAGACATATCTACAAGAGAACGTTCTCTGGATTTTGGAAATTATTGTAAATTAAGTCTTTTCTCATTCATATGTTTAGTGGGATTCTGGTATAAAAAAAAAGATTATTGTATCTTTAAACGTAAATTTTAGTTTTTGTGGCCGATTTTCTTCACATGCAACTGTATCCTTGTAATGTATTGCAAGTTTAATACCACTGTGGAGGTTTACAAGATACCAATGTACTGCAGTGTTTATTACCACGTGCATTGTGCCATGACCATGGTTTGATAATACTTGGCAATCCCTCATGCCAAGCAGGAATGTTTCCTATTGGTTACTTCAGTGGAAGACCATTGACCATAGCTCTGTTATAGCTCGTTTATAGCTCTATGGTTTTACTAAACAATCTGTACATCAACTATAAACCGCATGTCCAGACAACTATATCAGTTGTTAATTTAGTCTTTCTCACAAGCCACTCCTTCTCAAACAACCAGCTGATTCAGCCCATGGCTGTCCTTCCCCGCGTTCATGATCTTTGTAGTTTTCAGAGGAATTTCACCTTCCACCTTTAGTTCCGTTCCTTTGGGCTTTCCTCTCGATGTATTTCTCCCTTTTTTCGGCTAAATGACCCAAGGGTTGATTTTTCAAATGATAGTTCTAACTTAGGACTAGTCCTAGTACTCTTTAGGGTTAAAGGAACATGTTGCCTTGGATCGGACGAGTTGGTCTATGAAAAGCCTTTTCAAACCATTTGTCATGAAATGTATATGGTTAGAAAGATGTTTTAAATGTAGAATATAATGATCCACACAAGTATCACTCAAAATTGCACGGTTTTCATTTTACGTCGCGAACTAACACGGTCGGCCATTTATGGGAGTCAAATTTTTGACCCCCATAAATGGCCAACCGTGTTTGTCGACGAGGTAAAACGAAAACCACGCAATTTCGAGGCATATTTGTGTAGATCATTGTATTCTACTTTTACATCATCTTTCTAACCATACCGATTTTATAACAAACGGTTACATAGCGCTTTTCAAAGACCAACTCGACCGATCCAAGGCAACGTGTTCCTTTAATCCAAACTTAAAGCTAGTCCTAAGTTAGGACGAGTAGTCCTAACTTGAGATAAAAGACTAGTCTCAACTCTTTGTGAAATCCACCTCACCTAGTACTCCTCAAATTGTTGCTGGGATCATACACTCTTTCACTGCATGGACAGCAAGTGAACAAATTTCTTTAGAGTGGCTTGGGAAGAGGACTAAGCACTGCAGATTTATTAAGGCTACCCTGGGAAACAGCTTGAGGTCATCTGCTCTCAGTGCTCCAATTTGTTCAGTGTTGATCTGCAGGCTTCCTGTGTGTGTGGAGAAGTTAGTTTCGGTGCTGTGAACTCTCCCAGAAAATTTGGTTCACATGCTGGGGGGAGCCACTTGAAACATGCTTGAAACGTCTCTGATAAGAAGTTCTTCAAGACAGTAATAATGTCAGAGAGCAAGAACACACAAACCTTAATAGGATCAGAGACATTGAATGTTTGTTTCTGGGAAGACAAGAGGGAGGGTGAAGAATAGAAATCTGAAGGTACTTAGGATTGAGGCCATTGGGAAGATAGCAACTAGTATACAATTGAGCCAGAAAATTGCAGCCCCCTCCTTACCACCCTCAATCTCCAAACATATTCGCACATACCTGGTTGCAGGAACAAAATACTGAGTGCTTTGGTATGTCCATTGGGTGTGATTAAGCGCTATATATAAGAACCAGGTATTATTATGGTGTTGAATTAGTGTAGATCATACTATTTCATTTATGGAAAATAAGATGTCAAAAGCCTATTAACAATTTTCTTCCTCATCAGTTGCAATTTATCAGTGAAGAGGTAAAAACTAAATTTAATTTCAATGTCCAATCACAATCTGCATTTTTGATAATATTTTTTTTAATTGGGCTCTGCTCGCGTGATGTCAGGCATACTATTGTGCCAGTCATTAACATTTACTAAGAGTTGTGTATTGGTGTTCACTGTCTCCTACGTAACTATGCAAAAGCTTGTCCCAGATAATGAGAAATGGCAACTGTATCTATAGTCTGAGGAAGTCAAATTTAAGTGGTAAATTCCTTGTGACCAAGCAGGCATCATTGTACCAGACAATATTCAAATCTCATATGCAAATGGGCTTATGAAGATGTACTTTGAAAAAGTGTAGCCTACATGTATATTAATTTAAGGACTTGAATAATCAGACTCTTCCACAATCTTAACCCAAGGAGATTCCTTGTACGACAGCCTACATGTATATTAATTTAAGGACTTGAATAATCAGACTCTTCCACAATCTTAACCCAAGGAGATTCCTTGTACGACTTGCGGGAGGATGTCACACACATGAAACCAATGGACCAGGAGAAAACCCAGACTCATGCAATCTGTCAGATCATAATCTTTATTAATAGCTCAACGTAAATCAACTGAATTATGGGCCAAGCATGCAACCAGAACACCAGCAATATGCTTTAGTTCATCAAACTGAAGGGGGGACACACAATTTGTTTGTCAGACAGGACAATTTACGACTTTGCATTTTCTTTGGTCAGTCGTAAGTTGCCTTATAAAAAAGTCTTGTTCAATATTTGATGATTGTTAATATTTGGATAAAACTTTAACAGGATTGGTTAAATCACACGCTTAAGACCGGTGTTGGATTGGAATCGGGTTCATTGATGATGCATTAAATTCATCAAATTGGAAAGGGTTTTTAAGATACTTTTGGCACATGGTGCAATATACTACTCGGGTCACGCATAGGTTGCCTTGAACAAGGCTCTTTTGATTATCCAGAGTTTCATACCCCTCTGTGGAACTGCATTTTTTTGTGTTAATCTCACACTCTAAGACTGAAATGCACTGCAGGCCAGTATGCTTTGTTTTTGAAAGGGTAAAGATACCAAGACATTTTCTCCTTGGTAAAAGGCTCCCAATGAGGAATGTTGGAAATTTCTCTTGGACTGGAGCATTTCAAGGGCACCACGGCAATATCAGGGGGCATCCAGGCAATCGCCTGAGATGCCTCAGCGAAGTTCATACTTGTTGGGCTTGGGGCATGTAGAGCTTGTCTTATGCATTAATATTTCCGCTCTAGCACAGGAAGGTGTAATGGTATTGATAGTCAGTTGTGAGGGAGGGGGGTAAAGAGTGGATAGATTTACAGGTCGCCTACTGGATGTATTGAGTTGCTGTACCTGCTGGGATTCCATCTACCATGAAATGTGATTAAAGATCTATCTGTAGATACGCCAGACCATGGCCAGACAGACTGCTTTATCTGGTTTCTCAAAAACAGTAAGCCAATTGTCAACATTGAAAACGTGTTAACCATGGGGTAAAAGTTCCTTCAGAAGTAGAAACTTAGAAACATATTGCATTGTGTGGTCTCAGCTGGATATTGGGGGAATAGTGTCCTGAAGTATATTAAAGTTCTGGTGTAAGAGAACAATAATTACCACATGAATTTTTCGGTTTGGTTTCAAGCAATTTTAGGCTCTGAAATAGGTAGAGGCTCTATGGACTAACCCTCATCAAAACTTGCTGAATTTATTTATCGGATCAGCCGATTTCCTCTTTTTAAAATCTCAGTTTTACCATTCAAAATTGGTACAAGAACAAGTGATAAGTCTGGCCACTAACTTATGAAATCTGTTGAATTGACTAATTCAAGAGTCAGGTAATAGACTGTGACAAATACAAGAATTGATTTGTTAGATATTTTGACCAAGGACTACATTCCCCGACTGCAGACAAAACCAGCATGCGCACTAATCCTATCCATTCCTATGCACACTCAGTCATCATATCATCTAGGGGAGGGGGGTAGTTTAAAGGTGCAAACCTTATTGCAAGCTGCCCTCTTTATTTGCTGTTGTTAACTTTTGGGATGGATGAGACTGGTTGGCTCATTTGGTATAATCCACTAGTCTCACGAAAGCCCAGCAAACAGCACAAATATGGTACAGCACGTCAACACGTCAAATGCAAGAAAGAACACATGGCATTTGATAAAGAAACAAAATATATTATCCAAAGAGTAGGGAGTTTAAAGAGAAGGTACATGTATATAACTGGTAATCACTCCTAAAATTAGTTGCATTACAAGCTTTTGGTTAGAAGCCTATGTATATAATTGGTAATCGCTCCTTAATTAATTGCATTACAAACTTTTGGTTAAAAGCCTACCGCTGCTTTCAATAGTATAAATCATTTTGAGAAACATTTCATTTCAAAGTAATGTGGTTATGTAAACAAAATAATCAGTTTTTATACCCTAAATTTTTAATTTGTGAAGCGTTATCGTTTATTGTTTCTCAGATTGGGACTTGTTATGCGCACACATCTACCCTGCTGGGTTCTCAAGGTGCAGAAAACCAAAAGACAAAAAATGAAAGAAAAACAGACACAACAAAATGAGTCCTTGAACACCTGTGACATAAGATAGTTTCGAGAAGAGATTTGAATTTTTGTGGTTCTTAGACAAGATCTAAGATTAAGTGGTAGAGAGTTCCAGATGCGTGGCGCAGCTGAAGAAAAAGACTTGCACCCCAAGAGTGTCGAGAGTTGGGTTGAATGAGGAGGCGCATGGAATGTGACGGAGTGTAAACTTGAAGTAGTTCTGAGATATATTGTATTTATATTTAGGGATTGTTTGTCTTTCATGGACATAAAATGGAAATTAATTTAAAGTAATTTTGCTGTGCAAGTGAGTATTCCTCTTATTTATATACAACAAATTTTTACAAAATAAAAAAGGAGCACTAGATCATTCATGATTGTAAAAGTCTGTTAACCACAGGCCTATACCGTCTTCATTCCTTGGTTCAACTGAAGTTCAACCCCCACCTTAGTCACCTGTGTGTGTTTACCCACCGCTCCGTTGATCTCAAAGCATCTATGAAATGCGGGCGACAAATGTTGAGAAACCATCAGTCTCTACATCGGTATGAAATAACGGAGACCCCCAACGCTGATAAATTATATCAGGAATAACATCAACAATCTGATACTACAACGGGAAGGAACCGTTAATTCTGTAAGTTCCAGCATTGACGTCATTTGACTCTTTGGCACCGCTGGATCTCTCTAAGGCATGGTGTAAACTAACAAGCTCTGATAGGAAGAGACCTGGTTGAGGAGAGAGTGGGTAGTATGCCCAGGGTCTGATTATAGAAGCTACAGTGTTCTTGCCAGAAACATAAAATTTCACACAAAAATACTTTCTACTATCTTTCAAGAGCACCAAGGCAATGACCAGGGGGCATTGAGGCAATCGCCTTCCTTTCCTCTGTGAAGTATCAGGCTGTTACTGACCAGAAACATGTTACCAGCTAGAGTATCCAGTTAATGCATGTAGTTTACAAAAACAGTGACTTTGTACATTCCATGGCCTTTTTGACAGGCAAGATACATACTGGTCATACTAATAATTTAAATAATGTTTGGTCATAATATTCGAGAGACAGTCTTTAAAAAGAGTTATAAAAAACCAGCTGAACAAGTTTTGAGGTGTGCCCCTTTCTGTTTGACAGCGGTATGTAACTGCCCCAGTCTCCCCATCATGCATAATGTCAATGTACTCCCTAAAGAATATTAAACAGCTACTTGAGCCGAATGTCTTCAATGGAAATGCTATTTTAACTTGTTTGTAATGCGTTTGTTCACCATTTAAATGTAATTTTGATTTGTTTCAACTTCTGAATTTTTCGTAATGATCAATTAAAAATACAGGCCCCAACCTCAAGGTTTTGAAAAACTAAATACACTTCTGCCGTTCAGGCGCACGTCAAAATGACAATGCTCTGTCATAATCTCTGGGAGTTTTCTTTGTTATACCCCCAGGCTGCAAAAAAGTGGCTATACAAATTGGAGCTCCCAACTAGGACGTAACATGGGTGATGACGTAACAGATGTTTTCATGAATCTTTTAGAAAAGCGCTGGATACGGGTATCCGAAATGATTGTTTTTTACACAATTAAAATCTTTTTATAGCCATATGACTCGATTTCCTTATTGGTCGAAAACATTTTGAATGAAATTCAGCAAAGTTCACGACTTGACGTTTTCATTTAAGCCTGGTCTTTAATGGGTAAAAACCCTAGAAATTAAACACCGATGTGACAAAGACTAATCCTACGGAAGTGGCAAAAAGTACAAAGGAATCCTTTATATTCTGGCTGTAAAGGATGATGCATGACTGGGATGCGTGTCTCCTTCTAGCAAATTGTCATTGAGATTGAATGACAACAGTTGCTGCAACCCTAGTGACAGTTTAGGCTTTGCGCTGCCCAAAGTGCATTGACACTCACTCACCAGTAAAGCTAAGAGACTTTAACTGGGATAGGTCCATTGTGCGCAGTTATACAGCTCGCTTGTCGGATAAAATCACGTGTCCCCATTCCTGTGAACTAAAATTCGGAAGCCTAAAGAGAGAATCAGCGGTTTCATTACCTTTCAACGTAACCACAGCTGTCTGGATGCAATGGTTGACTTTTAGTCTTCAAAATAGCTTCGCTGGTGACCCTGCACTTCTTAAAGTTCATTAACACATCTTGGGTGCAACAGGTCCTATGCTGTATCAAGGCTTTCAAATTTGCCGTGGAACATTGTACAATATAATGTTGCCAGGGTAACCATTTTGCCCTTCTGCTCAATTTCTTGCATCAAGTCTGAGAGTTCCTGAGAGGTTGACAAAGATTATTTCATAGCCCTCATTTTGTTTATTATTGCTGGTTGTGAAGCCAAGGGCTCTTATTTAGAAAAGCGAACTTAATCACTGTTAATCACTGTAGTTAGCCAATAACTCAATTGAGAGAAGACAATAAAGGAAGTTTCAGATTTAGATATGGGAGGGAAACCACAGAGTATTTTTCCAGGGAAAAAAGTCAAAGTTAGGCAGGGACTGCAAGGCAAGATTATATTATACCAACCTGAGCGACCCTTTGGCTTTATAGCAAAGGAAAACAAAACAATATAATTATTACAATTCCTAGTATAAAAAAAAAAATCAATTTTAGGTATATTATATCTTAGTGTTTTTAAAAATCAATTTTAGGTGTACGAATATTATCAATACACCTAAAATTGATTTTTTAAAATACTACTAGGAATTGTGACTATTCAAATAACAGTGGGAGATCTAGAGATGACATCTGACCGTTTACACCAGTTACCTTATAAAACTAACTACCATTTGCCCTCCAGCAATATGGTGGAATTTGAGCTGAAGGCCAGTAATTGCTAGAAAGTCCCCCTCCAAGGGGGTCTTTCAATTCTAGATCCCACCCTGTATGTGGACCCATGTGGGGAGTACAGTGTTTGTAGGAATGTAGAGCAATGAGTACGGAAGGAGTCCTGCTATCCCTCAGTGGTTTTGTTCAGTCCCAACTTCAGAGTCATCCCAACTATGGTTAGAACTGTCCTAATACAGTTGGGTGGATTTTTGGATTGTGTAATTGGTCAGGTTGACGGTGTTTCATTTCATTTCATTTCATTTGTTCTGGTGGTGAAGCCAAGGACTCTCAAAAATACAAACATAATCACTATATGAGCCAAGAACCCAATGGAGAGAAGGCAAGGGAGGAAGTTTCATTTTTAGATGTGGGGGGGGGGGGGGGGTAACCCCCAAACCCCCTTGAACTTCTCATCTATTGACTGTCTCCGTATTAGCCTTAAAGTCACCTGGAAGTGGTATTTTGTCAAAATAAAGCTTTTGTCACTAATATATGTGTTTTGATGAGTGGAATGTGAATAAACAGTTAACTAAGGTTCTAAAAAAGTAGTTCTTATCTTATTTACAAATTTAAGAGTAGGCCCCCGACGCGAGAGGGCGCTGTTCGTGACGTCAATCGAGGCGGGATATTTGAAGAGAATATGCTGCACAGCGCTGAAAAAGACGTCGGACCAGACCACTAGGCACTATTGCTCTTGTGAGTCTGACCAGCCATGCAGACAGACCCCATCTGTAGTTGTTCTGCTGCATTCAGCTGCAATACACTTGGTCGGCATTGCCGGAAAAATGCAAGAAAAACCTTTTTTTCGAAATGTACAAGCTCACGACTTGGACTTGCATGTACTTTGCACGTGTGTTTACTCTACGCATCAAGGCAAAGTCTGCCTCGATTGGCATAACAAAAGGGGTAGGCGGAGTCAACCCCCAAACAACTTTATCTGTTTTTTAAACATATAAATCGTGACTAACAATTACTAAAGAAAAAGTTTAATTGTTACTAAACATTCTACTCTTTTGTTTGAAAAAATAAAAATTCTATTTCCAGGTGACTTTAATTATAGGGCGTCTCTTGGCTGTCTTTCTTGACTCTCTTTTGTTCATGTAGCAGTTAAGCAGTTTCAATACACGCCTCTTGATTGTCTTTCTCGACTGTTTTTCATGCAGCAGCTTCAGCACACACCACTTCTTGACTATCCTTGTCTAAAGCAGCTTGACCGTCCTTCATGTGGTAACCTCATCTCAAGGGTGTTCAAAGCCTGAGGTGCTGTGTCTGATGTTACAGACACCCAATTAAATCATAATAGCCAGGGACGCCCTGTTCAATTTGACTCATTCCATGATCAACCTTTTACATTTTCCCGCTGTTGATGAGAAATTTATAGCAGTTGATTTGTGATTGCTTGTGGTTCATGGTTTGTCTATCATGAACATTTCATTTACAATTGTTTTTCCTTGACAGATGTTGTGATGATTATTCATGGTCACAGTAATAATTGATTTCATTTTGGAAATGCAAGATAAAAATTAGCTGTTCCAAACTGCCCAACAATAAAAATGACCTCTATTATAAAAAAAGTCAATGTCCTGATGTTTTGAACCTAGTAGGTGTGTTTTTCAGAGGCTTAGAGTAAAAACTTTGGGCCAGTACCTAGTAACAGGTTTAGAAAATAGTTTTGTTAGAGTGACTTGAGTTGAAAATGTTCTTTTTGAAGCCAAAATTTAGAAAATATTTAGGGGAATGTATAACAAAAATTTAGTGAGTTTATGCCAAACTCTGCAAGTCTTGAAAACATTGATAACAAACCCTTTTTTTGTTGTTGTTTATTTTGCAGATGAGGATCTGGCTGACAAGAAACCGTCTTCAAGTAAGTAGAATTATATTTTAGATTTGCAAAGAAAAAAACTTTCATGTTGGCTAGCAAGAGCATTTTGTTTTCTGTGTGATATTTGCAGTACCTTTTTAAACTCAACAGGTTTGGGTTTCTGCATCAATACCAGTTTCATAAAGCCTGTAAGCACTAAAGCATGCTAAGCACAGGAAAGTATTGCAGAAACAGGTTACCAGCCAAAACTACATTAAGTTTACATTGATGGGACTGGTGCCCTATTCAGTTTTTGCTTAGCTTTTGCTTAGCAAAAAAGTTTGTTAAGCAGTATTTTTTGCTTAACAGCTTTATGAAATTAGGCCCAGGTGAGATAATGAGAGTTGTGGTTGGCTAAGATTTGTTTTTACCCAATTTAACTTTGCATTTGGGGAAGGCGGTAATGAGATATTTCTATTGATTATGACAAAGTAATGTTGTACCTGAGAGTTTAAAAGAGGTCAGTAGGCTTCACAAGCTATGAGGAGGTCCAGGCTTCAGTTCAAATTCCATAGGAGCATGGAGGCACTGTGGGGTTAGTTTTCTTCATAGAGGATTCTGTGTATTTTTAGTGACTTAACATTCTGTCAACCCCCACATGGATTATAAGTGACTCCTGTTTGTCTAATCTAAGAAATTTGAAGAGGTCAGTATGCGTCACAAGTTAAAAGGCCTTGGAGGTCCAGGGTTCACATCTCATTGGAGCCTCACAGGCTTATTTTCTTCCTTAGAGGACACTGTGTAACAATTGTTTGAGAGACATCAAAACCCTAGTCTTTATTCAGCTGGTTTGTATCTGATATAATACTTCCGTTGTGATAAATTAGGTTGATTCAAGAGGTGAAAGGTTTATCCAGCGAGTGATTGGTTAATATTGGTATCGTTCCGGTTCCATTTATCAGTGTAATACTAATAGTTGCAAGTGTTGCTAACTTGTCAAATCTGAGACACGTTGAAGGCTTCCATTTGAATATTATCTCGGTTTCGAGCCTAATTTGATGGTTTGATTGAGTCGGTCTTGTGTACTTTGTTTCACATACCCCTTACATTTTTCCCCTCATAAAATGATTTACTCTAACCTACTGAACCTCTCCCTCTTCCCAGCATGCTACAAGAAACATTATGTTTTTGGTAAGCTTAATGAAGCAAGTAACACTCACAGTGCGCTGACTGAGCTTTCAGAGCATGCTTCCTCTATCTTAAAAATATATTTGATTTTTTTGTGGGTAGATAAGAGGAGTGTCAGAGTTGTGGTCTGTAGGTTTTCAGAAATTTTGTTAACCACATTTTGATCTTTTAGTCTTGTTTTGTATTGGGTAAACAAAGAAAAGTGCTAAAGTCAACTTCCTCCACATGTTAATCAGTGAAGTGTGACCTGTTTGTTTAGGTTTTTTATGCTCTGCTGCTTTTCATGGTCTTGTTTAGGATTATCCAGAAAGGTGCGTTCACTGTTCATTGCCAGAATCATTTTGTGTTGGTAAAAAAAAAAAAAAAAAATGCTGGTGTAAGAACTTCAAATCTCAATAAATCAGTATGCTCTGACTGTGTTAGAAAAAGCTTTGATATTTGTTTCCCTGCACTTTTGCAAAAAACAATTGTTCTTCTCTTTCTGGCATTTTATTAGTCATCATTTATGATGACAAAAACAACACTCAATATTACCATTAATAAGTTAAAGCCAGCCTTCACACTGTTGTCCCTGTACCTTTGGTCTGCCCACTGTCTGTCGCTGCTCCGAAAAGTTGAGGAAAGCAGTGAAACACTGGGGTAATCTTGTAACGTGCAACGAGAACCTCGTGGAACAGGGACAGTGTGAAAGTGCGCCGTGGTAACCCAGGGCTGTATTCCATGGCTGTAAGAGACATAGTGTGAAAAAGGTTTTTCACAGGGGCGTGAAGAGGGTTTTTCACAGGGTGACTTTAATTGTATCTTTCTTGACAAGTCTGCCTTTAATTCAGTATTAAGTTGACAAAAATTAATCCATCACCCTACCTTTAAACCATAAACCAACAGTTCAATATTGATCCATTAAACCATCTTCCCAACCCACCCTTATATTATCTTATACTTGCTCCAATGACCTAGCTGGCTATAGCTGGCTAGGACCACACAACTCTGGAGACTCAAGCACTATTGATAGGATCACAGATAAAGAAAGCAATCTTGATTTTACTGATCGTTTTTACCTTGCCAGTAGCCAGTTGCCATTTGCATTGACAGTTGACACATTTTTTATTTAAATACAAAACATGTCAACTGACAAGGGTAAAAACTAGAGACTGAGATCGTTGTTTTTAGTAGTGATACATTTTCTTGATGTCCACTATCCATCAGTTGCTTGGATTTTCTCATTTGTTATTTTATTAATATTTTGGGGGGGGAGACATTATCACCTGCAGGCTTCATATATGCCTTTTGTGCCGCCTTTGTTGTTTGGGTGCCAACCTGGTTACCACAAGGCCCTGCCACACAGTGTGGGTCTGGCTGATGATTGAGCGAATGTGTCGCCTGGACTTAGTGGTTTGTAACATGCCACTGGGTCTAATCAGAATGACTGACTGTTGAAACATGAATGTGATTATTGGCATGTGGAGATCTGTGCGCAGTCTCATTTCTCTGAGCATTGCCTTTCTTGTGATGGGGGCTGTTATTTTGTTTGTGTGTGCCAAACTGTGGGAAGATATAGCTAGATGAATTAAAGACTCCTGGATTACAACTGAACTACTGTAAATCCCAAGTTGAGTGATTTGGCAATGTCAGTTTAGAATTTGAAAAGAGGTTTACGACAGGCAAGGATTTTTTCCACTAAAGCAGTGGACAATACCTTGTGGACACCCCCCCCCCCCCTTTTCCGATGTGATGTCCTCAGTACACTCTATAAATTATATTTGCAACTAGAGAAAATACCTTCACCAGGAGAACATTTACCAACCCCTTTGAACATAAATTAAAGACCTGCTTTGAAATATCGTTTAAAAAAAATTCTCTTATGGTTGTACATAAAACCCTGCTCTGTTTATGATCTGGAGCAATTTAACATCAGTGGATTTGGTTGATTTTTACAAGAAATTAGAAAGTTCTCAAGACAGCATTGAGTTTAATCTATGCATCCAACCACTCCCTGTTCCTCTCCCTTCCTCTTCCCTTGTCTTTCCCTTCCCTTGTGTACCCACCCATTGCTCATCTTTCCTCCTCTTGCCCCTTCCGACCCATCCCTTCACCCTCCCTCCCAAAGGTAGAGCTGCAACCTTCGTTAATCTAATGTGAAGGCTAAGTGAAAACAAAATAATTGATAAGCTTCCTGGCCAATAAATTACCATCGCAAGAACGGCATTTCAAACAACATTTCACAAACTGGGTAATTGAATATGATAATTAAATCCAGGTATATTTGAAGTGGACAAAATATTTATTTTATATGTTATTTTGTTTAAAAGCAGGGTTTGCCCTTAACTTTTTTAGTGAGTGCCAGCAGGGCCAGTAAGCTTGTCATTCCACAAGTCCAATGGCTTTTTCAGTTGTCAGTCTTTCAAATGAAATAGGGATGCTTTTCAACACTGAACTAGCCAGCCAACTATTTGGAGTCAATTCTGACTGGTTCTCAAGTGTATCAACAGGCATTTTGCCAGCGGACCACTGTTAAGGGAGAACGGTGATAAGGCTTCTTGAGTTGAACTGTAGAGGAGGATCAGATTCTCCCATCACCCCCATTGTCCAAATAAAATATATATTAAATGACAACAAAAGTTGATTAAGTACGAGTTGGGCCACCACAACACCCAATGTCCAAGCCCTATCTATTTACCATCAGCATAGCAGTACTGAGTGAGTCACATATAGTGACTAACTGTCCCTTTTTCATGTTCATTTGACTTAACCCACCCTCCCTCCCCCAGCACCCCTAGGGCTCTATGTGACGACAGTGACAAATGCGCACTGTCCAGAAGGGATTAACCTACCTATGTTACCTCCCTTCAAAAAGAAAAATCCCTTGGAAACTTTCTTGCAAGCTTTGAAAGGGCTTGAATCCACACTGAGAGATGACTCCCATTAAATCAGTCAATCAATCGTGTCAGTTGTTGTTTCCCTTCAAAGGATGTGATACAATGCTGACGTTTGCTCTAATTGTTTAATGGCATGGGCAGGGTTCGACCTTAACGCAGGTCCGTTGGCCAAATGCCAGTAGAAATCGCGGCGGACCAGCTGAAACACCTTGCCAACTGGTCCGGCTGACCAGTCAAAAATATCGGCAGCGGTACTACAGAACTATGACAATTTTTAAACTATTTTCAGGCTCGAATAAAATGTAAAAACATTCACTCAAGGTTTGGATAAAATATAATAAAAATTACTCGAAGTGCCGCTGAACGCTGGCAAACTTCCGACGATCGCGCATACACAGCGCAAAATCCCATCATGCAACGCAAAGGCTTATAGTCTTCGTATTAGTTCACGTGTGGCAGAAAGTGTAAGAAATACTGAACGCTAGAGGGCGTTTCAGAATATTCGATAGCGTGGGAATAGACGCCCTCTATTGGTGAAAGTACGCAATAGCTTACAAAACTAGCTTCAATCGCCTTGACAGAAGACCACAAAGCAAAACACATTCTGTCAGCAGCATGGTCGGTCAACGGAGCAGATTTCCGTGTGGGAATAAGAGTCTAGCGTGTTTACGAAAAACGAGCGAGACGGTGAGGCTTCATTCAACAAAAATTACCAAGTTAGGATACTCTGGATGAGCAAAAAGGAGTATTTAATTGTGTTTAGTAAAGTTCTTCCGTCCTGATTTTGGGTAATTTTGTTGTTATTTGGGGCTTGTTTTTTTTTGCGGGCGATTGGTGGGCGATCTAGTTTATCCATGGTTTTATTGGTCACATATAATGCACGGTTGTTTGGGTTTTTTTGCGGGTTGATTTCAAGAAAGACTTGGGTTCTAGAATGCAATCATGTGTTAAACAAAGGCGCAGTTGTTTTTGCTGCTTTTAAAAACGTTTTTTAAATGAAAATTTTGTTCACAAAACAGACGCCGGCACCGACCATTCCATACACATAATTGAAAAAAATACCGTCAAACTCGTATGCTTCTTCATGGACTTTTTTGATGTCTACTTTTTGTTGGGGGTTTTTCTGGACGAAAGTGGGAAGATTTTGGGAACTTCGGTACGATGTATTATGTTTATGAATACTTATTAAAACTACAATAATAGGCAATGTTTATACATGATAAAATAACTTGAGCGATCGCACGTAACCCTCCCCCACAGTAGATTTGAAGGCAGTACATAAAAAGTTAATGATATTTTAACAGTCGGTTTTAAAGTGTTTTTTGGGGTGTTTTTATAGTAAAAACACTATTTTTTTTTCTTCATAAAAAAGTTCTTCTTACTTAGGAATACTTTTATGATGAGTGCTTACAATAAACCGTGGACTAAAAAAAAAATACCTAAATAAAGATCATTTTGCTCTGACAAATAATTTGACCTGTTTTTAAATTAATTTTAATAACGCTATTGTTATTACATTTTTAAAGAAAAAATACTCTCAAATTAATTATCCTTTACGAACACAATAACTTGGTACACATAAATAAAGTATGGCTTCCAGTGCAGTTAAGTTGACGTTGCAAATCATGTTGAATTTTGAAATAGCGACGATCGAAAATCGAGCAGTTGGTATACAACAGAATACTATTAGTTTTAAAAAAAATAGCATAAAAAATTGACGGACCAGTCAAAAACCTGGCGGACCAGTGAAAAATCAAGCCAACTGGTCCTGCTGGCCAGTTGAAAAAAAAGTTAAGGGCAACCCCTGATGGGAGGGGTCTACAATAATCTCTTTGTAGGCCGCTGACTTTGGAATGATGTCATTCTTGCCTAAAGATAATTACAATGGTTTAAATTTGATGGTTTAAATTTGTTCCATGTTGGCCTATTGACTCTGCGATTCTCGCAACACTGGCAGTGTTCTTGTGAGACTGCTGGGCCCCTCCAGACTACTGCTCCCGCGACTATGTTCTCATTTAATGGAGAGCAGTCGGTAAGCTAGGAGCCTTGCGCGAGAGCATGTGATCTCGTGAGTGCAGTCTTTTGTCTCGGAGAGCTAGCTACTGCGTGTTTTACGCTATTAAAAATTAACGACTTGTCCACAACTCTACCTCATTGCAAGCCTTGATTTTCGTTCTTGAAGGGGCACAGCAATTTTTCTTAAGTTAGGGCCACTTCTATGAGGAAAATGTTAGTTCGTGTTGGAAAGCACAAGCCACCAGGACAATCGCTGTGGGTGTTGGTGTGGGTGTTTCGGGATATTTCAAGGCCTGTCAATATCAGTGGTACTCCTTCACTGATGGAAGGCAAGGAATCAAAAATACACTGATTGAGATACTTGTCACCATGTGGTTCGCTGTCACTTCTCGTCTAGACTATTGTACAATGTAACTCCCACTTTTTTGAAATCACCACAACAAACCTAAAATGCCCCACCGGAGTTCAATACAGACTTGCAAAACTTGTTCTCTCTGTTAACTGTTGGAGAGCTCATGGATCTCCCTTACTCGCTAAACTACACTGGCTTCCCATGGAGAAACGCATCCAGTTCAAAACTCTTCTACATGTTTGTAAATGTTTGAATGGCATTGCTCCACTTTAGTTGTCTGATTTGTTTCATCTTCGCCAAAGTCACCGTCAATGACTCAGATAAAACCCGGCTTAAAGCCATTATACACTTTCGGAACAGAAAAAAAAGTTCACAGGTTTACAAATAACTTACAGGGTTTACAGAAGGTAATGGTAAAAGACTTCTCTTGAAATATTATTTCATGAAATACTTTACTTTTTGAGAAAACATTAAAACAATTATCAATTCTCGACTACGAGAATTACGGATTTATAGTAAACATTGTCATGACACGGCGAAACGTGCGAAAACAAGGTAGGGTTTTCCCTTTATTTTCTCCCGACTCCTAAATTTTCACAGGTTTGTTATTTTATATATAAGTTGTGATACACGAAGTGTGGGCCTTTGGACAATACTGTTTACCGAAAGTGTCCAATGGCTTTAACACTCATGAGTATGTCAAACACGCCTTCTCACACTCAGCTGCTGAACTTTGGAACAATCTCCCAATTAATGTCCATATTTATAATTCTTCTTGTGTTGTTACTTTTAAGAAAAAAACTTAAAACGTATCTTTTTCCTGAAAAAAATAGTAAATTTATGATTGGTTCTAGCTTGTTTTAATTAATCCTTTTCTTTGTTATGCACCTTAAACATGTTTGGAAAAAGCGCAGTATAAATACCTTGTATTGTTGTTTTATTATCAGGGTGGGTTTTCAACCCTCCAGACCACCAGTCAGCTAGCCTTGTTCTATATCAACCTCACAGACTGTGCCTGTCACATTTTGACAGCACACGTAGGATGCTATCTATTAACCACTCTTACATCAATATTGAACATGCTACCTTGAATATATCTGGGAGGCATGTTGCTCAATATCCTTTGCTCTTCCATCATGTGGAGCCATGATAAAACAAATCAATGAAGGCGCAGTCAGTAATTGCGAAGCATCCCTTGCTAATAGGCCCAGCCCAACCTTATGCAAGAGGAAACTCAAGCTGTCATCAGCTGTGCAGGTAGAAAAGCTTAAAGGGTTGTGTCTGTTCTGCCCTGTGGCCATACATGTACATTTACATCCATGGAAGGACAAAGTTCCTGAACAGTTTGTTTCTACCATAGAGAGTTGTCCTTTCTCTATGTTCCTACCATCATGGAGGTAGTTCCTACCATAGAGCTAGGACCCACCTACCTTCTAATTTTAGCCAAGTTTAAGAAGGACACCGGCTAGGGTACAAATGTAAGGCCATTTACTGTGGAGTTTTTCTGGAGGACTAATAACGAATAATACTACAAATACTAGCATTAAAGCACATTTTCTCAATGGTTACAATGTGATGAGGCAGTAAATTCCAGAGAAGAAACAAAGTAATTGATCAGAAACCTCAAGATGAAAATAGGTATATGGCTCGAGTTTAAGTTTGATTTGATGAACAGAGTTGCAAATAGGAATAATGAGAGCAAGCGAGTTACAGCATCTTTCAGAGATGAAAACTGTGAAGAAACTTCTTGCCTAACTAAGTAAAAAGGGATCTATCACAGGCAATAA
The DNA here is from genome assembly GCF_032118995.1 of Asterias amurensis. Lineage (NCBI taxonomy): Eukaryota > Metazoa > Echinodermata > Asteroidea > Forcipulatida > Asteriidae > Asterias > Asterias amurensis. The sequence goes on from NC_092649.1 coordinate 27,976,347, forward strand.
TCTGCTGTTAGATATCAATAATAATTTTGAGTTTTTTATATTAAAATAAATAAACATGAGTTAATCCTCAATCGGTTTCTCTTTGACCAAAGGTTGACCTGCACTGCAGTTCTCCTGTTGTGATTGTGATGGTCGATGTTGTTGGGGGGGGGGGGGGGGGGGGGCTGGCTAGGCCCTTTGAGTAGCACTTTTTATTAATAGGCCCTGCACACCTGTAACATGTAAAGCCATATTTCCTGTATGTCTGCAGTCTGACTGTTTCCTCCAATTTAACCTGTCCACTCCCTGGGGACTCCCTATAATGTCCTTCAGGTGTAAATGTTTCCACTTGCCTTACATTAAGCACCGGACTTCTTATCCCAGACAAACAGACAGTTGACACTGCTGGTAGTGTGTCTATTTTTTAATTAACTTGAATGTAAAGATCCCGTAAATAGAAGTGGAATATGTATTTCACCTTTAAGTTTTACATTATCTATCTTGTCATCTTAAGCCGTGTACCCATTGGACTTTTTCTTCAGCTAACACGCGGAAAGTTACCTTGACTGGCTTTGGTGTAATTCTACCATGCCTTCCAGCCTGGACTTACATTCCGCGACGTTGAAGTTTATAAAAAGAACAAATTCGGACTGAGTTAAAAACCTTTTTTGAGTCGCACTGTCACCATTTAGGCAACATCCCCTTTAATATTAAGGGCACATCAAGGTCAAGATCTCTCTATGGGGTTGAGGTTGTGGCTTCTGTGGAAGGTGCCAAATATTGATAGATGAACACCAATCCATCATAAGCTAGATTTTCTTGAATTGCAGTCTTCATGCAGCTAACATTGCACAGGTGTGCCTGCTATAGATGAAATCTGCTTAGCACATTCAACTATTGCTTAAAGGCAGTGGACACTATTGGTAATTACTCAAAATCAGCATAAAACCTTTCTTGGTAACGAGTAATGGGGAGAGGTTTATAGTATAAAACATTGTGAGAAACGGCTCCCTCTGAAGTGACGTAGTTTTCAAGAAAGGAGTAATTTTCCACGAATTTGATTTCGAGACCACAAGTTTAGAATTTTAGGTCTCGAAATCAAGCTTCTGAAAGCACACAACTTTCGTGTGACATGTGACAAGGGTGTATTTTTCTCTTTCATAGTTATCTCGCAACTCCGACGACCAATTGAGCTCAAATTTTCACAGGTTGTTTTTTCATGTTTATATTGAGATACACCAAGTGAGAAGAATGGTCTTTGACAATTACCAATAGTGTCCAATGTCTTTAAGTAAAAAACAGGTTACCAACCAAAATGTTGTTTCATTCATACCCATTGTGTTGTGTTTTTACAAACTTGTGAAAAAAAGAAAAGATGCATATAGTCTTGCATTCAAGCTGCTACCCTCGTGTATGGTGAGAAACACCCCCCAAGTGCACTTTGCACAATATAATATACTCTGTTGCGTTTGTTGTACAACAACCTCTTAAACAAATACACAAATGTCAAAATTAGACTTGGCGGTGAACCTTTTCCAGAGGGCCACATGGGCCGCACTCTACACCCGATGAAATCAGTCGGGTTTAGAGGTCACGATCAAATTTCGTCACTTACGTCACGTACAGAAGGGCGACTTTTTTTATACCCATTTTGTATTGTTGATGTAACAGGGTATGCCCTGAACTTTCTCAGTGACTAGCCAGCGGGACCAGTCAGCTGCAATTAACCAGTCCATCAGCTTTTCCACTATTCCATATTTCTTATTCCAGGAATGATTTTTTTAATATTGAACAAGCAAGATCAATTGTTTGCCGAGAACTTTGACTGGTCCTTGGGTGATTTTAACCCGCGTTTGGTCAGCATGCAGACCACTGTTTATTGGGAGTGCTGGATGTAGCAAAGTGGTGTAAAATAGAGGGATTATCGGGATTAACTGTCTTCATTTTGAAAATCAGGACCAAGCTTGGCAAAAAGTGTGCCTTTGGAAACTTGTTTGATTACCTTGATAAAGTGGGAAGTCAGCTTCAGGCAAAACCGTTGTATCTTGGCCAGCTTGTTTCAAAAAGAAGAATATCTTGTCTGTGTTCAGCAGTCGCGCTTCTGCATGGTTTGCAGTCATTGTTTTCAGATTTATGTTAGCATGTGGGAACATAACTCATTTTTAGCAACTGATTTTGATGTAGAATTCCAAACTTTTAAAATATAGTGTAGGCGTTTCATTATTCTTAATGCATTATTCACAGGTTAAGAGAAGCACTTTGGGATTTTCTGCAACAAAATGAAGAAGCTTCTTTTGGTGTATTTTTAAAGAAAGGGATACGCATTTGAAACACATTTGCTCAATGAATAAAATTGTTTCTTCATTAAAAGTTTTTGATTATTTCCCCTTTGAAAGTGTGAACCATCCTCGGTTGATATCTTGCTAAAAAGCAGGAGTGTTGGAGTGAAGCAAGAAAGTTTTATTTCCAATCCTGTTCTCATTTTTTGAAAGACCCATTGCCAGTGACAGATCGCAGATCTCCTTACCCAGATGTTCTAAGCTTACACAGGTGTTAAGGCCAAGCCCCCATGGCCAAGCCCTGGAGGAGGGTGCAGTTGGATACCCAAGCTTGGTGCGCTGATACCATGCTGACATGGTGCCTTATACCACTGACACAGTCCAACACTGATAGTGATACTGTAATTCTTGCTTTATGCTATGCTCACGGGAGCAGGGTGGGGAATCCATGGAAGTGCAGTGCACTTTACTGGCTGCAGTCATGTTAAAGGGAGAATGCTGTGGTTGTTCGTTTCCTGCTTGGTCGATCTCTCTCCCTAGCCCCTTGTCCAAAAGAAACATATATATCAGGCGTGAGATTTTTTATGGAGACAACAAATGTACATGTTCTTTGTCACGCGGCGCAACCTTTCTTTCGCAGAAGACTTTTTACCTTAGTCACTGTTGTTGATTAGAAGAATCTTTATTTGGTATATGAAAGTAATATTGACTGCCTAATAATAGGGGTACAGTTAAAATGATAGGCCCTCGGTGATGCCAAAACAATAGCTATGCCCTCAGCTTCGCTCCGGGCATAGTCATGGTTCTGACATCACCTTGGGCCTATAATTTTAAACTGTGCCCCTCATAGGTAGTCAATATTTCCATACTATTACATGGCGCTCTTCTAAGGTGTTGGTGGTTAGCAGACACGATTAGCAGACAATTTTATTTTCTTGTCATTATTATTGTGCGTTTCCGGTGTTTGGTAATACAGTCAGGTAGAGTTGAAATAACAACTTAGTTAATGTCATAGTGTTCAGAAGAGGATTCAAATGTAACTGTTATACAGCAAAAAACCAACGTTAAAAAAAAAAAAAAAAAAAAGCTGACATATTGGCATCATGAAGTGCAGATTCAATCATTCCAACGATCAAAAACTTTGAGTGGAACACACCCCAGCGTTGGCATGGTGGCTGGAAAATATTATTCTGTGCTTTACTTTGTTGTGCTAAGCTACTTTTAGTGCTTAAGCTGCTCTATAAAGTTGTGCCCTGGTATGGGTTTGACTACCTTGGTTTGAATGGGGGCTAAATTGATGAGGCTGCACCATAATTACACACGGTCTATTTGTGTTGATACAAATATCCTCCATCAGCTTAAAGTTTGTTTTCCCATGTTTTTCTGACATCCTAACGCCGAGTGTTGTTTTTGATTAACTGGAAATTATTTTTACTCATCTTGACAATAAAGGAACCAACAACAAACAGACTTGCCTCCCCCCTGCCCAAGGACAGATTAGAGATCAGCTTGCCGTGTTTTTCTTCATCTATCCAGTTCTTGCATCCGGTCTTTAAGAAATCGCAAACGTCTTAACAAAGTTCCTCAGGAACCTATAACCGTTTCTTTGTGTCAGTGAAGAGATTATCAACGGTATAGAGGGACGCTCAAAGGACCCCGGTGGGATTTGCCGCCATTTTAAGTCTCCACAAAACGCTAAAACTTGAAGGGTTTTTTCCCTTCAACAAAGAATCTTGTCGGAGTGGGGATGGTTTCACTCTGTGAATACAGCCGTCCAAAGACTGAAAAGATAAGTGAGACCTGGTGTGTAATCTGCTTCTGACTATGCACTGTAATGACAACTGTTATCATTGTGCTGTGTGATGATAAACAAGTCTTGTCTTTTTTTAACTGTGTCCAGAGGTTGTTTTGTGGCTGAAGATCTTTCACACAGCATAGAGTAAGGACAGTTGCCACCTTTACTTGGGTCAGACACCCTGTTATGAACAAGGCCCGAGTGCAAAGCAGACAATTTTGCTTAACAAATTCTGCTTAGCAGAAATAAGCTGGATACCAGTCAGAATTAGTACATGTGGTATTTTGGCTGGTATCCTCCTTGGTGAGCATAATTCTGTTGTGTTAAGCTATTTGTTTTGCTTTAGCAGCTCTACTCTATGCAAATTTGGACCAGACTATTGGAACATTTCCTTTTCTTGTCACCTTTGGTCAACTCATAGTTGGTTTGTAGGATTCAAAACTTTGCATGGTGGAGATAATAAATAATCAAGTGGGGTTTGGGTAACACCAAGTAGGGCATACATGAGTAGGATTTGTAACTTTGCATCATGGAGATACATATAGTATGTGGGAAATATCTGTCGATGACTGAGTTGTGTTGGTTCTGAAAAGAAACCAAGATGTTGGTTTGTTGGTTTGCCTATTCATTTCTCGCTTCAGGGTGATGGGTTATGCCTCCTGTTTTCAGTTTCATTGTTTGGAAAGATTTATTGAAGGATGGGTTTGGAAATAGATGATTATTGAACTAGATTATAAATAAAACAAGGCACAATCTGGCAACATGTTGTCTCCTGAAATTCTGTCAACCTCCACCCATCCACCTCCATCCCTTCTCACTTAACCCAGTGGGGCCTGTTACCTGTTGATAACTTGCTAGTGGGGCACCTTGTTTGATCACAAGGCAAGGCTTGTTTTCTTACTGAAGTAGTTTATCTTTAAACGAGCTGCATCCGAGAAAAGTAAGGGCTGGAACAGTTCTTCCTCCCCAGACAAAATAGGCCAGCGCTGGGGCTATTTATAGCCTTGAATCAGCTCGGAGGTTTTAGATGCCTTGATACGATGCTGGTGGCAGGCTGCTGTTTGGAGATTATCTTGTACAGCTCAATAACCTGAGGGAGGAGTGAATTTGATAGCTGTGGGGTCCCTTTTCTATGTGTCATTTCAAATAAAATCAGGATCCTTTATCAAGGTTTGTAGCCAGCTGGATTTATTCCTCCAGGCGTTCAGAGGAACCGATGGGACTTTGGGTAAATCATAGAGAACTTTGGGTAAATCATAGAGAACGGGTACCCTGATCCTGTCCCCACTGTTTTGAACACCGAACACCAAACCACACCCCCAGGCCATTAAGGACCCACTGGCCACCCGTTATAACCCCTCTTTTTAAGATTAAGATAATTCTGCTCATAAACCATGACATTTAGATATAATTTTTTAAAGGGGGGTTTACTTTGTCATCTTAATTTGATTTGTCAATGCTGTACATTATTCATCAAAGCAGCTGAAGACCAATTTGAGGGAGCAGTAAAGAAAATCCTAGATTTGTCGACAATAATCGACAATAATTTGTTAACTTATGACAACATTCTGTTTTTTGGTTATTAATTGCATATTGCTTGTTAGGGATTTATATTGATAAAAACTGAATAATTGAACAGAGGGGAGATCTAATGTGCCTCTTGGATCACAGTGGGTTGTCAAAGGATAATATTATTCATGTCATCTCAGTGTACAAAATAAACAGTGCAATTTGTCTTTCCAACAAAAGTCACTTTTACAGCAAATAGATGGCCTAAAAACAGCAAATAAACAGCTAATCTTTAACAATTTGAAACTGCCCCCCAAAAACACACACCAAAGACAAACAAATCAGGCCTATTTGTAGATTACATATCAAGACAATTGTACAAGTTTTACTCCAAAACTCTAGTTTCTACTTTGGTTTTACAGAGTACAAAGCTGTTTAGAAAATGTTTCAAAGAATTCTTTTGTATGTGTAAGCACAGACTTGGAGGTTTAGAGGAGCACTGACATTTTTTCTGAAACTGTACTGGCTTTTTGTTTTGAAAACCAACAGTTCTTTAAAGGCAGTGGACACTATTGGTAGTTACTCAAAATGATTATTGACATAAAACCTTTCTTGGTGACGAGTAAAGGGGAGAGGTTGATGGTGTAAAACATTGTGAGAAACGGCTCCCTCTGAAGTGCCATAGTTTTCGAGAAAGAAGTAATTTTCCACGAATTTGATTTCGAGACTCGAAATTAACCATCTAAATGCACACAACTTCGTGTGACAAGGTTTTTTTCTTTCATTATTATCTCGCAACTTCGATGACCGATTGAGCTTTAGTGTCCACCGTCTTTAAGGAACCACCCCAACTCATTTAGAGATAGTAAGTCATTACATGGTGTCACCACAAACCTTTCCATGTGGCTTTTTGTTTGTTTTTGAAATTGGGGGGGGGGGGGGGGTAATGGCTTTTAGGGCAGGGGGGAATCAACATATTTATTCCATAGAGAACTCTATGGGTATTTTAACAGTGAGCTCTTGTCTGAAGTGATTGATCAAAAACATTAGTTGTTACAACAGGGACATCTGACAATTCTCAAGTATTGAGAGAGTTTTTTATTTGGCCTCTGTGTAGACTCAGTCTACGCTGTTAGTGTACCCATTCACTTTGTTTCTCGACCAGACCGCAAGTTTAACGCTTCACCTGAAAGAAACTCCCAAGTTTATTTTGAAGGAGGTCCGAATTCTGCACCAATCGATCCAATAATGGATACTTCCTTAATTGATTAAGTAGTTTGTACCACGAGCCAACCCTCTGGTAGACCACAGCCTGATGGGTTTTATAAGATGCAGCAATGTTTGATCCATTGCCAGCTGCTAGTTGTCATAATTTGATTAGCTCTATTTATAGGCCATACTCTTCCTTTCTTACTTAAAGCAGAAGTGTTGGACAAGTAGATTAATTCCTGCCTTTGGTTTTCTACTTACCAAGAAAGGAAGGACAAAGATTCACCCCGAAACAAAGGGCGTACCTATTAATATTTTATCATACATGTTATTCTGTAGTCATGTTTTACTTTGAAAAAGGTACAATGGATTTTGCAAAAATGGTTAACGGCCCCTTGCTTGGACCTAAGTTGGACCCTTGCAGAGTTTATCACAAATTCATGAAATTTATTTGGTTAGGGATTTTTGTGCACATTAATGTTGGGTCATTTTGGTTGTGGCAATCAAGACAAAGCAACTGTGATTTGAGTTTGAATGTTATTTCCTCAACGATGACAGTACTTTAATGGAGTATTATTGTACTTCTGGTAATAAATGTGGTTGGCACCCTCTCAACGTGAATGGATTGATGTTCTTGGAGAAAATACCATGATAGTTTCTTGCTGTTTTTTTTCTTTCTTTTTTTCAATTACAATGTAAAACACTTAACTGGAACATTCACAAGTGACTTTTTTTATTTCTTGATAATTTTGCTTGTAATTTAGCATTATGTTGACAACAAGCAATTGATGACCATACCTTTATTTACCTCAACACAAAAAGGGTTACCGTTAAGCAATTAACAAATTAAGCAATAATTTAATAAACCACAATTCTATCAATTTAATATTGACTACTCTCCGTCCACACCTATCCTGTGTAAATTGATGTTGCAGCATTTCTTGACAGTGATAAGTAGAGGAGGATATGAAAACCACATCTCTCAGGAAAAGTGTTGCATTTCTCGTTTTTTTTAATCAGCCCTCATTAACGGGCTTCATGACCAGATGGAATTCCTTAAAGGATTTGGTACTCTTGAATATCAAGTTTTTCGCTATGACATGAATCCCTACTCAGTGAATGGAGATGTACTTAATACAATTTACCTGTACAAGTTTATGCTTCATAGTCGCCAAGCTTTTGAGAATAAAGGTGAAAATCACAGAGCATTCTTTGGGGGAGAAATGAGTTAGTCTGTTGCACATGCTAAAATAATATTTGTCTCACTGAGTAGGAAATTGAAATTGTTTTACTCATTTCTCAAACATTACATCACCTCAGCTAGTAATATTTTATGGGAAGCTTTCTACCATTAGTATCTTTTAAATGTAAATCTGTGAACGTTTGGGTTTTGTGTCGTCCTTTAAACAGCGAGAGTGATTGACTCACATGTCAATAGGTCAGAATGATATGAGTCCAAACTCATTGTCACTGCAAGACAGCGGGTAGGTGGGTCGAATGGTGGAATAATATCCTCTTCAGTTCCAGGGTGGATCAAGAGATTTCCAGGATTTGGCACATGATGTGATTAGGTCAGTGCGGTCATTTAGTGAAGACAGATTGGAAACGACGATGATCGTGAATAAGCCATTTGGGAGTTAGATTTCAATATGTCTGGTACAATGACTTGCTTGATAAGTTACCTCTTAAATTTTAATTCTTTTACTATAGAGACAGTTCCTATGTCACATGGTTCACAGCAAAAAATCATGCACAGTTTTGATTTAATGTGTACGACACAATGGTATCAGAGTTTGCTCATCTGGAGGTCGCTGTACAAAAGCTTGCCCCGAACCATTTGACACAGTAACTGTCTCTATAGTCTGGGGAATTCAAGTTTAAACGGTAACTTGGGCTTAGCAAGTCATTGTACCAAACTTTATACAAATTTTACTCACAAATGGCTTAATGCAATGTATCTACTGAGAGTGACAACAATTTTGTGGCTAGTTAGAATTACAGTAATCAAGCTGGTCTGTAGGCACCAGGCATACTCTGGTCTAACAATGTATCACGGTGTGCATCTTTCTGAGGTTTTGTTCTGAAAAGACAATATTCCGTGGGCTCTAGATGGCCTTCTCCATCGTTAGCAGTGGCGCGCTGTGAAATTTAACCCGTGTGTAGAATCTGGAAGATCCTGGGTTCGAATCTCACCTTGGGTGCCTATGGGAACTTTTTTTCAGTAGAACTCGGAAGGTACTACATTACATCATAGTACAACCCAAAAACCGCTCCACTAAAAAAAAGGGGCTGTTTTCAATGAACAGTTTACAAATTTTCAAATCCTACTTAATAACCAATGAAATAGGTCAATATGGTTTATTTTGCTGTTAGTGAATTCCCTATAGGCACTCTAAAATTATATCAAGCTGTATTCCTTTATACAAAAATGATCAAATCCTGCGATGGCTGGTGACTTGCACTAACGTCCGATCCTGAACTAAACCTGAAGACTCTACCCCAAATGTCTGATGCCCTTCCTTTATGACAAACATGTCAAACCCTCCGACTTTAACAAGCAAATCAGTTATTAAGTACGAACAATTCCCCAAACATTTTCTTTGAATGAATAAATCCGGCAGATGATAAGGATATGGAGTCTAATCGGGTACATCCTCTGGGTTTATGGAGGAATTTGGGACTGTTTTGGTTTGGAAAGAAGTAGGGGGGCTGTTGTTAGGCCTCTCTGGGTCTATTTTCTGCCTGTTGGTGGGAAATATTGAGGTACAAGGAACTCCAATGACAGATCCCATTAAAGTAGTCTCCCCTTGTGGTGATCTCTCTTTCAGGAATGAGGGAAAATTTGAGCCTCAGTGGTTTGACCTTAACATTTGTTTTTAAAGTAACAATCTAAACTTGCTTAGGCGGATCCGACATCAGAAGCTCTCTGGGTTTTGGTTTGAGATATTTGATTTGGAATCAAATTTTTACATGGTGCACCTAATTGAGAGGTGAGCGAAGTTAATTCGGATGAAGATTTCATAAAAATACTTCATAAATTTGTTTAATTCTAAACCAACCTGCTCTTCTCAGAGCCATCATTTCATCAAATACTATTTCTTGATCAGGAAGCCAGTGGAAGGGGTTGGGTGGGGTTGGGTTAAGTGGGGGAGGGGGGTTACTTGTGAAACATTCCAGAGGTATTAATGACTTTGAGAAACTTCACTAAGCTGAGTTAATTTGCCAAACTGTGGTTTGATAAGATAAAAAAGCAATGTTTTGTCACTTAAAGTTTATTTACCCTAGCACATACATGTACAGGAGACTTTACCCCTGTACATGTTTTACTAGATGAGTCAGTGTTTTTCAATAAATAGAATAAAACCCTGTCCTGATTATTTCTCTCTGAAGCTTGTCTTTGTTTCTCTCTACTAGGCTGGGGTTGGTGGATGATGACAAAGAACCAGTACCTCATTATTATTTGTTCAGATGAGTTGGTTTCTGACCACTCAACATGTCATGTTGTAAGCCTTGATACACCATGGGTGGACTAGTTTACCTAATTGACTAGTTTATTAATTTGGTTTTTACCCATACACAGATGTGTGTTAGCACTGTATACTCTATACCGTATACTCTAGAATTGCAAGGGTCGTGGGTTCAAACCCAACCTGAGTAATATGCCTGTGATATTTTTTTTCACAGGACTCGGGAAAGTACTGATTATACAGTGCTAACACACATCGGTTATTATTATCGGTGAATGCGTAAAAACCAAATTAATTATTCTTTATCCCGATGCAAATTTAACATCTATTAAACCTTAAAGTTACTTGTTGGATGAACCATGATAAACAGAAGACATTGCTAACTCAGTCTTGTGAACTTTGATTTAATACCTTGGACAGTTTACAGATTCAACACCCGATCATGGGGATGTTTTAACAAGTGATATAAAGAAAGACCTTTTCTGGAAACTAGCAAATAAATTGTCCCTAAACCAGCACACATTGTGTTCAACTAGTGTTTGCCTCCGGCTTGGTCTGCGAAGAGCGGCCAGCCACCAACCCGGTCATTACCATATAGTGAAGACCGGGTCCTCACTCTGTTATTCCTTAATTAATAACATAAAGAACAGTATCCATGAAATTTAGGGCCTACGTGAAATAACAAACCTGTAAAAGTTTAAGCTCAATTTGTCTTCTGGATGCACAAGAAAACAGTTTTCAAATATCCTGGTCTGGCCTGCAAGACATTTTGTCAATTTCCTCAGTCCTCCACAGAAATAGTTAAGTCTGAAACACCGTCCAAGTTGATAAAACATATTTGAAAACATGTTTAATTTATTTATTATTATCAGAAGCTGTGGTTTGCTTGACTAATAATTTTGCACTTTGTGACCATCAACCTGTGACCTAGTGGGTTCTTTCGTAAACAGATGATGCCATGAGTCCCATAATAAGGTCCCTTTGATAATTCCAGCATACAGGTTTTGCTCTGTGGACAGAAAATGTTTACTATTTTTCATGACTCACAAGTCTGTTTCTATAGTGTCTTGTGGTTTCACAGTGGTAGACATGCACCATCAATTAACACCAAGTGTTGCTTTATGTTAAGTTAAGTTTTTTAATGTGGCATACTTGAGGTTTAAAAGTCCATCTGTATAGACTCATTGAAGGGAATCTAAAGATATTCAATCTGACCTACAGGAAAGTTTTTCTGGGTGACCTAAAGTGGGACCAGGGGTGGATTTCACAAAGAGTTAGGACTAGTCTTATCTTGAGTTAGGACCAGTTACTCATCCTAACTTAGGACTATTCATGCAATTTGTATATCTCCTAGGACTAGTCCTAAGTTAGGACTAGTCCTTGCAGTAAGCTTGCAGTAAGCTTGTCAATTCACTGGTCCACCATGTTTTTCACAGGCCCACTGGTCCACCAGGGTTTTCACTGGCCCACCACGTTTTCACTGGCCCAGCACATTTTTCACTGGCCCACCATGTTTTTCAGTTCACTGGTCCACCAGGGTTTTCACTGGTCTACCAGGGTTTCACTGGCCCACCAGGGTTTTCACTGGCCCACCAGGATTTTCACTGGCTCACCAGGTTTTTTGAAAAGGTTCCCCTTGTTTTTTTTAACTGCCCCACCAGGTTTTTCAGTGGTCCAACAGGTTTTCACTGGACCACCAGGTTTACTGGTCCACCTAAGGCTCTGGCTTTTGGCTCTAGCTTTTGGCTCTGGCTTTTGGCTCTGGCTTAAGGCTCTGGCTTAAGGCTCTGGCTTAAGGCTCAAGCTTGACAGTTGAAAATAGACTTACAGTATGGGGTGTCAAGTAGGTTAATGGTGCTTGGAAACCCATACCAACCTTGATATTTATTCCCATGAAATATAAAGGGAGCAGGCTATTTTCCATTCAAGCAATATTTGTGGCGTATTCGAGGCTTCACGCTCCGGACCCTGCTTGATGGTATGCAAAATGCGTACTGTCCAAACTTGAAGACAAGCTATGAAGCCAGAAGCTCGGTTTGGAAAAGACCTTTGGTTTTTTATTTTCTTGAGTGACAGAAAAACGTGATGGCTGCGCACCGCGCCGAAGGCATATTGACAATGTCTTGTTGGTGTTTCTTGGTAGTATTTTTCTTTGGTGTACCACTACCAGCAGTAGTCAGGAAAGCTTAATTACAGTAGAATTGTTTGATTATATGAGATTTATTTGACTTTTAAGGAGTGCTTGTGGGTTTTTGTTCCTTTGTAATACAAAGCCCTCCAGTACTTTGCTCTACCCCCTCACCTCTGTCTGAAAAAGCTGGTTACCTCAAAACCAAAGCTCTCAGTGCAAAAACACAAACGCACCTTTTATGCACCATGTTCAAACAATGATGACCTGTTCACTAATAGGTGGATTTGTTTTCATGTCATTACTGCACATGTCCCCCTGACTTTATAGCCTGCAGCACTACAAATGAGTCATCTTGCAGTCTAAACATTAGCTTCCAGCTTTCTTGTTGGGAGATTTGGTGGTTCTTGTGGGAGGGATGTCCATCATTCACAAGTTTGAAGGGATCTCCTGCAAGGCATATGTCTTGAGAAAGTTTCAGAGTTGTGTTAGAACAGCAACCCATTATATAAGCATGGAGGATCGATCATACTGCATGCAGTCCATATTAAGTGTAACAAAAGTGAGGTTTGAATGACGTAAGCTTTCTATATCTCTATTTTGATTGGTCGGAGGTGGTCTTTTGCAGCTGCACATTCGGCACATGCAGCAGCCTGCATTGTTTAGGTGTATACATGTATTTAGGATTTGACTGCGAATCTCCATGTGAATTGAATTAGAGGTCAAAGGTGGTTATGGACAGGGATTGACGTATGCTCAAGGCAGACCTCTGACGTAATTCGCAAGCCCTGTTGAAGTGTGATGTCAGATTTACAAGCTCTGTTCTTTAATACAAAAAAAAACAATAAAAAGCAAGTGGCAGCAGATTCTCTATATATAATCTCCTGTTGTGAGCCCTCCTTCCTTGTTGAAAGGTTACTTCCATTAGATAGTAAGAATGTATATGGTTCACAAGGCCAATACCAAGGCAAAGGCCAACGGCCTTCATTGCCTCCATGGAACTGCAGGCCGTTTGAGGTTCAACTGAACTGACAAGATTGATTTCGTTTTCACCTTAATAATGATGTCATTTTACCAACTTGGTGTGGCCCATCTTCATTTGTTAACCATGGTTTTACAAACAGTTAACACAACGACTTGTTGCTGATCTTTAACCACACTATTTGTGACTTTGACAGCTCTGTATGAAAGACACAAAAACCTTTCTTTTTCTTCTGGCTATTGCAGTATCAATCCCAATACCAAAGTGACCACTGAAGATATTGACACATATTATCAGCAGCAATTTATGTCACCTGTATAACAAAAGAAAGCAAAGCCACAATGTAGTCCTTTCTCTATGGTAGCTTTCTCTATGGTAGCATGCACCACCTACCAGGAACTTGGTTTGTGGGTTTTATGGCAAGTTTACTCTGTGTTCTTTGTTGTTATTATTGGAGACAGGTTCTTGGTGGTCCAGGAGATGTTTTGACATGGATTGTAACAGTCTGGTACAATAGTGGTTAGGGAGGTGGATGATTTATAATAGGCTTTGAATGGGCGACTTTATCATGAGAGCACCTGTGAAGATGCCTGAAGTTGTGGGCTCCCACCTTTATGTTGTCTTATATCAACATTTAAAAAGGGTCTACTGGTCTCATTGGTCCACTGATCAAATGTCAGTTAAAACACTTGAGGACCAGTCAAAATTATTTCCAACTGGTTGGGCTGGGTAGTCCATGCATGAAGTAGAACTCTGAAGCTGCACCTGCTATGGGTATTGTACATTGGTTGCTATGGGCTTAGAACATTGTATGCTATGGGCTTAGAACATTGTATGCTATGGGTATGCTATGGGCTTTGAACATTGGTTGCTATAGGTAAAGTAAATTGGTTGCTATGGGCATAGAACATCAGTTGCCATGGGATGTACGCAGTTGCTATGTGGCTCTAGGTAGATTTTGGTGCGAGCGTGCTCCTTTCTTACCATGTGATGTGCTGTATACCAATCACTGTATGGGAGGGGGGGGGATTTTAACAAAAAAGTTATGCTATGTATGTCCTTGGTCAAGCCCTTACCCCGGTACTTATATTTGACCGCTGCTTCCTTTGAAATGATCATCAAGGTTGAGTTTTATTTGTGTGACCTCAGCTACTTTGGGGATCAACTTGGAGGTCTTGTTTATTTATTGTGATATTTTTATTATTTTATGTTGTGTAATTTATTTTACTATAAATTCTAGTTTTTATTTATTTTGGCAAATATTGTGTTGGGTGGCAAAGGTATTTATGATTGCCCACTCATATTTTGGTTGGATATGTGTTTTTCTGTAATCTTTGTTCAAGAGCTTAGAGCTTTCAGGAAAAAAATGGGTTTAGAGACTGGTCTGGAATGAGTCAGAGTGAAGAATGACAACAAACAAGTCGGTGTTTCCAGACGACAAAAAGGAATTCCTTGATTCCATGCAAATACTCTCTGAAATAGCAATAAACATACTGCGGTGTTAGAGCAACTTCATTGAATCTGGTATTCATTGTGTGGTTTTTTAAAAAGTCATTAAGTACTTGCTGATGGAATTGCACACTTGTGTAGTTTGAAAAAAATTGTTTGATGGACAGATATTTTTTGATCAACAACTTGCGGTTTATGTTGTTTACTCAAAGTTGCTGATATGATATGAAAGTTTAGTCACCCTTTTCACATCAATGAAATATTTCTGGAGTAGGCAGTGCTTCAGGCTTACCTAAATGACATTTCAATTCCAAACTTTTTCTCTGACCAGGGATGGCCTGGAATCGGTGTATGAAAAACCAAATTCATTTCATAAATAGCTGCATTCCTTTTACAGAAATCAATCATTAGTCCACAAAATCGAATTCATTCCTGTCATTTTGCATTGAGGAGGAAACAAATTACAAGAAAAATTACCTTTATAAATTGGTGCGTTCCTTTTGCAGAAATCAATCACTAGCCGACAGCACATAGTCAAGTGTCAAACAATGGCATGAGAGTAAATCATTTTATGCTAAATCCTAGTATCATTAAAGAGAACTTTCATTAAAGAGGCTTCACATTAACTCTCCCAATCCACCTCCTTCATTTTTACTAATCACTGATGCTTGAAAAATCTCTTTTCTGATGCCCCTTTCACATTAGACAAATTTCCTGGAAAATATTTGCTAACCTTTTTACACTTGTTAACCCATGCAAACTTCTGGGGAAATAGCCAGTTTGGGGGAAATAGTTAACCCTGCTTGGGAGTTGGGCTGAGTGATACTTTGAGTTTTAGTAATACTGAGTGTTCATTCTTTCCATGAAAGTTGCGTTAAAAACAAGAATGGGGTGGTTTTGGGTTAAAACTCTGCAGGAACTTTCCTGGGAATTTGTTTTCAGTGGAGTTAACATGAAAAAGTCTGTATAAGGCCCTCTCTCTCCCTGTTTTTTTTTCTCTCCAACCATTGATTTGAATAGAAATCTTGGTTGATTGTCAATCAGCCATAACTTCAAACATTTATCATCATCAATGTTTGAATCTTCCCAAAGTCCCAAGACGCTGTATGCTTTCCTAGCATCACAACAGAACAACCAGAAAACCTTGCCCAGGTATGACCTGTTTTAACCCTGTCCTCTTTTAAAAACTTGTATGGCTTTTCCCCAAATAAAAAGACAACGTTTTGTTCCCCCACCACGTACCCCCTGCTGATCTCGGTTCCTATTGAATCCTGGTACAGAGGTTCAAGAGACGATTTTACATCCGTGGGGTAACTTTAATAGTAAAAACGGGGTCAATAGATTGTGTGATAATAGGCTGAAAAGTTGGTTGGAATGTTATAGGAAAATGTCAAAAAGTTTTGGCCAAAAAGGGATCCTTATAAAGAGAGGGTTACTCATAAGAAAGTTGTTTACAGCAGTGTGCAGAGAACCTGGGGATTGTCAAAAAGCAGGGAAGGGAGTGAGAAAGTTACACAGAAAGACAAAACGATGCTTGTCCTTCAAAGAACAGACACTTGAAGTAGACAACTAAAGCTTGCTTCATTAATCAAGCTCCGAGAGTCGGTTCTTTAGGAAACTCTTGTTTTGTTGCTGTTTGTTAATAGGGGGCTTCTCTCACCCTTCGCACAACATCTCAGACTTTAAATTCTGTCAGACAAGGCTTGAGAAGGTTTTGTTGACAGTAGTTTGTTCATCAAAGGATTAAAGGAAAGCCCACTATAAAGTGGGCATCAGCATTATTTAAAGTGAAGAAGTTAGCAAGTTGTCTGTTGAATGGAAACGATCAAGTAATGGAACAGTTATTACTTTTTAAGAGAAGGACACATCTCAAAAGTTCAAATGGTAAAAACGGTCTATTGGGGTTTGCCACTGCATTAACCTGTGATACCATATGTCAAGGAAATGTTTGTTGTGACTAGAGTCTTTCTCTTCACTACTGACCCTCCTTTGTTCAGTTTTCTCTTGTTCTTCATTATGTGCCGATCGAACAGACAATTGCAGACAATTATTCCCCTCCCCAACAGAGGATAAATTATTGGAAGGTTCCAAGGAGGGAGGATGTTTAAAGAGGTTTGATACCCTTTGTAGATCAAAATGTTTGCCAGGGCATGAAACCCTACTCGCTGTGAATCGTGAATGAAGATGTATGTAATATAATTTGCCTGTAGAAGTTACAGCTTCATTGGATGTCAAATTTTTGAGAAAAAAAAGTGAAGATAATAATAATAATAGTAATAATAATAATATTTAAAATTCATATTGCGCCCCTTACATACAAAATGATCAAAGGCGCAGAAAACCACAGAGCAATGTTTTCAGAAGAGTCGCGTAAATACATTGTACATGCTAAATTAATTATTTTCTCCTGAGACCATTTTTTCTCTCTCGCTACATTTCTCAAAAATTACAGCAGCTCAGCAAGTAATATTTTAAGGGTAGCTTCTACCATCATTATCTTCAAACCATGTAAGTTTAATGTAAATCTGTGACCTATCTGGGGAGCGTAGTATTTTCACAAAGTGACCGATCTCGATAGGTCTCTATTACGCATTGGTTTGTACACAGCGCGCTGCAGGCAAAAATGAAATTTTCATTTTCACAAAGTGACCTATCTGTTTAGGAATTAATTACTAATTAAAATAGTTTTAAGGATGAAAACACATTGATAGTTCTGTATGAATAAAGTATTCAGCCTTGTTTTCGTCATAAAATAATACAACAAAGTTGGTAAGCAGACTCCGAAAGAGCAGTTTGAAAAGTAGTGCAACTTCAATCGTGATTTTCTCCGAACACGTTTTTTTTTTAAAACACTGAACGAGTTAGGTCAGTTCGTGGTACGATCGACAATATGTTGGCACCCCGAACAAAGATATTGACATAATTAGGAGACTTTTAACATACTAGATAGCTCAGTTTGTAGACCCCCGGCACGTTAATCCGGAGGTCGTTGGTTTGAATCCCACTGTAGTCAATTTGTCTTTCTTCAACCCCAAATCAAGTTGGTATCTTGTTACATTTCCCCCTACTTAGCAGTAAAGTGCTTTCCATACATCATTCCTGCTCTACTCATACAGTTTCCCTCTCTTGCTTGCAAAAGCAAATAATTAATGTTAAAAAAATACAACCTGTGGCCTTCTCATTTTCTACTTCAAAGGCGCCCCAAACCCTCCGGAAATGCTGTTTTGTAATTGGAAACCGATCCGCGCTGGTATCACATCAGAACCCAGTAGAGAAAACAGTTAATAGTTTTTTTAGGATTTGCTTTCTGGCAGTCTCCCTCAATACCTCATAGTAACCTTATGTGTACAATCTATGGTGCGGATGTATTGCATTTTATCCAAATCTAAACAAGTATTTTTGTAGGATTTAAAACCCAGACTTCCCAGTGGCTATGATTAAGACCACTTGTTCAAAAAGAAAACTCCCTTGGATTTTTTTTATTTCAGTTACATTTGGTTAGGATAAAGTCCTTGTTGCAAATTGACAGAAGATTTCTGAAGGGGGTTTTTCTAGCTAAGTTGATTCTAAAAGACTCTAAGCTTTTCAAAGGTGAGACGATAACTGAGCTTTTTTTGTCCAAAGGCTTGTTTCCCAGTGAGCCGCTTAACCAATTTGTAGGCCTCTTGCTTTTGGCAAATTATCTTCTATTATCCATTTATGCAACTTTTTAGGTTTGTACAGGGCCTTCACAGATGTTGTATGTAGGGTGAAGCTGAACCAGATTTTGTAATGTAGAGTGAAGCTGAACCATGTTGTACCTTGATTGTGAGCAGGATTATTTTTATTTGAAAATCACTGCTTGTTTGTTGGGTAGCCAGTGTACATAATCAGGTAGTTTATAGAGTATGGGGGTGATGTGGTGGAGAGCTCTAACATTGTTAACCACAGGTTTTGTGTCTCTCTTGTCTACCAGCTAGTGGAATAGAGAGCTCACTCCTCACCCTATGTGTGGCGTAATACAAACACACTAAATTTACACAGGTGTTTTATGATGAGCTTTTAATTTATTTACAGGACTAAAGGTGTGAATGGTAATCTTGTGTTGAGATTTACTGGAGCCATAAAACAAACCCAGTGATGTAGTTCAATGATCTCTCCATGATCACTAACCCAATTATTAAAGGCACAGGACACTATTGGTAATTACTCAAAATAATTGTTAGCAATAGCATAAAATTATTTGGTAACAAGCAATGAAGAGCTGTTGATGTTATAAAACACTGTGAGAAATGGCTCCCTCCGAAGTAACGTAGTTTTCGAGAAAGAGGTAATTTCTCACCCAAATATTTTTCCTTTCATTATTTTCTTGCCAATTCTTTGAACAATTGAGCCAAAATTTTCACCGGCTTGTAGTTTTTTTTGCATATGTTGGGATACAACAAGTGGAAATAGATGTCTTTGACAAGTTACCAAACGTGTCCTTTGCATCTTATTAAAGGAGTGGATCTGCTGGAATTTGTTGGTTGATACCTAATGTTGTTTGGTTCGCCCCCTTCTGAAGGGAAAGTTTTTTTTGCTCAAATGTGGATATTCCATAAGGGCCTTGTGGTGTTTGAAGAATGAATGTTGCAGATTTTAAGTTACACAACAGGTGTCTTCAGGATCAAAGGTTTATCAATGAGGTCAAAGTCCAGCTATCAAGGGGGGGGGGGAGATTGGGTATGATAAATGGCAAGTCTGTCAGTAATGATTAATAATGTGTGCCCAGTGGGAAGATTGTGAGTTTATAATTTGATTTGTCGGTGCTGAGGATTATCAATAATAAGTGTCATAAACCTTGTGGTTGTCACAATCTAAGATCGAATCCTTAATCATCCTGAAAATGGAATCCTTAATCATCCTGAAAATGGAATCTAGTCCGAAGGATCGGGTATTGTTCCGTCAACCTTAAGTCCTCATGACCAAGAGAAAATGTTAAGATTTTTAGGTAAATGAAGTAAAGTTAATCCTCAAGCAGAACTATAAGCTTTTGGATCAAGTCCAGGGCCCAATTTCATAGAACTATAATAAGCACAAAAAGTAGCACAGTCCAATCAAGGTTACCGGCCAAAACACCATGCCACATCCATGACTGGTGTTGCTTAGTTTTATTTGCTTAGCAGGAAGTTGTTATGCAAATTTATAAGCTATAAGCAACTCTACATGTATATCAAACTGGTGTGTAATTTCTCAGTATTTTCTCAATTTTTTGTTTAGCCCTTAAATTTTGTTGGCAACAGAAAGCAGTCAGCAAGAGGGTAACATTATATTAATAGTCTACATTTTGTGCAAACCTGTACTTTTTTTTCTGGTGATGCATTGAGTCTGTAACTTCCTGAATTGTACCATCTGTGAGATTTTGAATTTGAGTCTCAAATGTGGGGGAACCCAGTTTGGCAAGCCACTTTCAGGATTTTTGACATGATTGTCAAATTGCACATCTGATGAAGTTGGGTTCTAGACTGCCCTCTTGAACTATTCCCCCCCCCCCTTCCCCGAAAAAATAAATAAAAACAAATAATAATAATTTTCTTTTCCATGGATTGTATCAGGGTCAGCTGAGATGGAATTGCTGTTAGTGTTGGGTGGTGAAAGGGAGTTTGTTTTAATCTCAAAATTATTTTGGGGAGATTTCTGATATCTCTGCAGTTTGAAAATACTGTCTGCTTTTTAAAACTGTTTTTAAAGTTTCAGCCTCTAAAACTCAAAAGATGGTTTCTCCTTTGTACTATACCCTTCATTCAACTGGTATTTTTTGTGACAATTTGTGACTTTGTCAGTTTATAAATTGTTTCACAATTGGAAATGACCTGCATACCTTTCAGTCATGGCCGGCAAACAAGAAGATGACACCCTTTCGTCTGTCTCGTCGTGAGATTTATTGCGTTTTTGAGGTGAGGGTCTAGTTCACAGACAGTTGTTTCAGTTTTTCAGTATGAAATCAATCAATTCCTGCTGCGGTCCTTGAACAAATTAATCTACAATTCGGAATTGTAAGGTCATCCCCCTCTTAATGAATAGCTTTGTCCACAATGATACATGGTCATTATTGGTCCTAGTGTGAGGTTAGTCTTGTCATTGTGTTTGATTTGATGTCATAAAAGCACCTTGAGTTTTGCCAACAGTTGTCGAATCTCACAGAAGCGGAAACTCCTGTTTTGCAGTAAATTTTTAACAACTTTGAGTATGATTAATTGGTTTTTCCGGTTCGCATGTATTAAGATCTGTTCATTGAAGCCCAATCCCATAAATCCATGCTGTTATAAAGGTGATGGCTGATGCATATAATTTATTTGAAAGCACGGCGTCTCTTTATAATTAGACAGGTATGAAGTATTTAGGAAAACATTTGTCGACCTATAAATTTGATCTTCCGTGTGAAATGACCTAGTTTTAAAGAAAAGGTACGCCAACCTGTCTGTTCTGGTATGTGTTCCCTCTTTCTGTTTTATGTTGTGTTCCAATTTTGAAAAGTATTGTATAGAATTTGGTAATGACCCTATGGACCTAGGATTTTGTGTGTGTGTTTGTGAATTGCCACAAAGAGTTGAACTTGACATTATCAAACTTTGGGAGGCTGTTCTGCATGACTTGAAGTCATATTTAGGGAGAACATGGAGTGTTGAAATGGTTCAGAGTTAATTATGGATGTGCAAACGTGCATAGGGCGACATCGCTTTGCTTAGTCACAATGAAATGAGCGTAGCTTTTCAGAGTTTTCTCTTCACTGATAAAGTATTGCGGTATACAGAAATTTCCAATTTAAAAGAAATATTTCATTTGAAAGAAGACAAAGCAGTATTCAGCATGATCATGAACAAGTCAGGTTATGTACTTGACTTTTTCAGTGACTACCCAGCTGCGCAGGACCAGTTAGCTTCTCATTTTACCAGTCCATTAATGTTTTTACTAGTTCATGCTTTCAACACTGAACTAGCCAGCCAGACGACTTAGTGTGAAGTTTGACTGGTCCTTGGGTGTTGTAACCTGCATCTGGAACACAGCAAGCAATTTGTTTATAAGGAATATGCCAACAAATTGAGAAAGATTCATTTAAAAAAAGAAGCAATAGGCCTATTGACCGATTTCACAACATGCAGCCGCTTAACATGCGCCTACATGTATCCTGTCCACTATTTTGGGAGTGAAAATACATGGAATTGACTCCTCAAAATTGCTAAAATGGTAGATGTGCATTGTGGTGTAAAGCAGAAATTACTGCTTAGCAAATTTAAGCAGACAATGAGTGGGGCACTGGGCGCAATTATCTTTACTTGCTTGACTTTGGTCTGGTGACCTGTTTCTGCTAAGCAAGACCTGTGCTTTGCTTCAAGTTTGGGCCCAATTTCATGAAGCTGTTATTGTTAAGCAGAATATACTGCTTTAGCAAATGCTAAGCAAAAGTGGAGTGGGTCACCAACCACAACAATACTTAATGTAATTTTGGCTGGTAACCTGTTTATGCTAGGCAAGACTTAAGCTGCGCTGAGCGAGTTTTGTGCTGACAGGGTTCATGAAACTGGGCCCAGGTGACATCAGTAGCAGGTTTTCATTTCTTCTCATGTCAAACTGATCAAGGATTCCACCCTTAATATGAGTCCTTGCTTAGAGAGTTGTAAAAACCTTGGCATGTTGACAGTCTTGATGCTCTAACCCTCTGTATATTAAATAAGAGATTAAACTAAGATCAGTTGTAATACGGGTCAAGGTGTCCTTCACTAGTTTAAAACCTTCCGCATCCCTTGCTTTCCATATTGATGATTATATAGCCTCCGCCAGATATTTCCATTTGATACTTTGCAGAGGCAAGGATCACATCCATTCTGTGTCTTTAACTCGGCACCTCTTGAAATGTTGTTAATGTTTGCATCTTTCTTATAGAAGTACTTAGCAGGGAAGGTACCTGAGCGTCCCAAGAAAAAAACTGTCCCAGTGGGCATATGAGTAAAAGGCTTCCTTGCTCAATTGTGGCCTTGTTACCAATTGAAATGATCCAGTACAAACTCTCATTTTCACCATAGAGGTGCCATTTACTAAGTAAGAAAATAACCAAGTACCAGGGCTGAATTATCTCATCAACCCCTTTTTATGGCTTTTTCATCTGTTGATAATTTCCATCATCTATGAAGTTTATTGTAGGCTACTCTTATCTTGAAAAAGTAAGAATCAAACTTAATAAAGAAATACTGGGGAAAAAAATGATTTTTTTTTATATTTGTGATGAAAAGTTCCATTTCACCTCTCAATGTAATGTGATATCAGTTGTAACTGCTACCATTGATATTTTTTCAGGCGTGCAAAACAAACTTATTTCGCGTACTTATAAAACTCCGCACACAAAAGATTGGCACGAGATGCCATTCTGTGGTTTATTCTAATAACCCAGAAAGCTTGCCTGTCATTTAATAAATATAGGTCATTGAATAAACGGTTTTTCCGAGGTTGGTAAAGTGCTTTCTTGTAGCTTTTTTTTGGAGGAATTCATGTATTGTGGAGGTTTATGGGTCATACTAAGTCCAACCTTGAGGGGGGTTTATTCCAAATAGATGATGGTGTTCTGACCCTACTATAGAATCGTCCCAACTGTAGTTGGTACCTGTCCCAACTATAGCTGGGATTGGTATTGTCCACTAGTGATATTGACAGTGATGTAGATAACAACAATAAGTTTAGCTTCTAAAATGATTTTTGATTTTCCAAAGTTTCTCTCTGCTTGCATTTTCCCTGGAACAAAAGACAAACAAGCAGCGTGTGAGCTTTCAAAGCACCCACTATAGAAGCTCTGTGGCACTACAGAAGCTCTTGCCCGAAACACTGGGGCAAGCCCCTGCGCTTTCATGATGAGTGTTCCGGGTGCTTTTACATGCGCACAACACATAGGACCAATGGCTTTATCTTCAATCCAAAGGTCCAATACTGGTTGATTGAATGCCTTGCTGACGGAAACACATCAGGCCAAGATTGGGATTCAAACCATACTCCACTGCCAAAAATACCAGAACTTCTGTCTGGTGAACTTGCCTGCACAGCCATAGGACTCCACAGCCTGACCATTATGGCCATTTGTTACAATTACGATCTACTCTTAAATCGGCACAACTTTATTACACTAAGCTGTGAGCAGAGGTATCGGAAACTGATCGGAAACTGATGCAACATCCGTCATACACATCTAAATGATCACCAGTTGGTACCTTAATTTAGAAATAGTTAATGCAGTTGTCATCATCAAAATGGATATGGGACACTTCAGTTTTCATAATTCAGCTGTCTATATTTTATCACCCTAAAGATCCTTTAAGAAATTATTCTTTTTTAAAATTTAAATGAGCCAAGGTGGTGTTTTTCCCAATACAAAAAAGACTATTATATATCTTCATGGAAGGATTCCAGCTGGGTGGAAGTGTATCCAAATTGTGCCACTGTACCAAATGATTCCCAATTGGAATGTGTTCTATTAGGAGACTTCTTGAGACGCTGGCGGCAGCAGACATAAGGCTCCTTTTTTTTGTGCGTGCATAATCAGTATTGCGCGCATAGATCTGAGCAAGCGCACTGCTGGAAAAAAAGGACCGTTTAAAAGTCCCCCATTAGGCTGCAAGTATCTTCCAATTGGGATAGTTAAGTTGCATTTAGGGATCATTTGATCATCCTCAATGGGGTTACATTTGTAATATGGGGTTACACGTGTGGGTTACACATGTAATATGGGGTTACACGTGTAATATGGGGTTACACGTGTAAATGCCATTTAGGCTAGCTTGCTTCCAATTTGGAGGAAAGAGGACCTTCATTTTTGCCAATTTCCTATGTTTGGTTGTTGAGGTGAGGTAAAAGGTTGCCAATTCACACACTGCAAAGTGTGTCTGTGAAAAATTTCCATTCTTTTATGCCAGAAATAGCTAGCAGACTTGGTCTTTAAAAGTAGCACTTTAGGCACAACCTTGAAAATGTGGAGATCTCTGGAGGGCTCTTCGTTTTACTAGATTTCACTTCAATTATGAAACTTTAATCAAGCTTGAATGAACTTAAGTTTGAGGTAGTCTAAACTAGCCTACTCTGAAGTGGTTTTTGATTACATTTTAATGGAGTTTTGCTTCTTTTATCATTGTTACAGACGCAACCAACGACGTACCAGGGCCACATTCTCACCATCAGCACAAGCATCACCAGGGTAATGGCAGGCGACATTCAAGGAAGAGGAACCAAAATAACCTAGCATCACAGCTCTACCAAATGCACCAAAGAATTAGCAAAAGGTTAATGAACATTTTCAAAGAAACTTGATGGCTGTTTGCTTGAATTTGTTTTCGTTAAAAAAAAAGCAAGTTATTAACCAGGCTGGTTTCCTGAATTTGTGGTTTGTTAATTGATTTTTGAAAGAAAAGGTAGCATCTCCTTCAGGTGATCCCTGTACTACCGCTTTCCAGGTTGAATGGTAAACTCTGGTTAAACAGTTACAGGTTGAATGGCTTTCGACAGGTACCCCCCTGAACACATTGACAAAAAGGTATTTAGCTAGATGACTCAGTTGTATTAGAGCTTTGGCATGTTAATCTGGAGTGTTCAAATCCCATTCTAGTGAGGTTTTCTTTGTTCACCATAAAATTAAATTAAAACAAGATTATTAATTTGTGTTTTTACCCACATACACCGATGTGTGTTAGCACTGTATACTCAGTACTTACATGAGTTCTGTGAAAAAAATCACAAGCATATTACTTGGGTGGGATTGGAACCCACGACCTTTGCCATTCTAGAGCAGTGTCATGGTCATACCAACTAGAACAATCCACATAATGGGATTTGGATCGGGGTCATGAGAGGTGGAAGGCGTGGCAAGACACCACTACGTTAACCTGATTTAAAAATAATGTGTTTACAGTATAAACAGACAACAAGAAAACAACAGTAGCAGCGACACATCAAAAACAGACACTTCCCATCACAGGAGCAAACGCTTCATCTCTTTCACGCGCCATGTGGAGTTGATGGTTGTCGCTGACCACAAAATGTTCAACCATCATGGCCCCAACTTGGAACATTATCTACTCACGCTTGTTGCCTTGGTAAGTAAAGACTATCTTCATTGTTTGAAGAATTCAGTGTTAAAATAACCCCTTTCCCCTTTTCACACTACCTACCTTGTTGTATTTGTAATTGGCGACCCGTGTAATAATACTTTTACGCAGATTAAAACTGACCCGAAGATTCTTTTCACACTACAATATCTATCCCAGAGAAATTGGAATCATGTTCCATTATTAACACCAAGATTGCTGGGTTAACCCTAGTCCTGGGCAGGGTTAAATTTTACCCGATACAATCCAGTTTTGGGTTTGTCTGGAGATCTCTGTATTAAATTTGTCCTTACATGGAGACTCTCAGGATTGAAGTGTAGTGTGAAAGGGGCTATTGTCTTGTAGTAGTTGCAAGCTATGTTATTTTTCTCTCTGTCTTTGGCTGTGCCTGCAATAGCTGCTACATTCAGATGCAATCATGTAGCCACAGCCATTCATGATCTAGCCACAGCCATTCATGATCTAGTCAGAGCCATTGATGCGATCCAAAAATGCATTATTATATTTCTCTCTTCATTGAAACTATTTGTAGTTCAGGAGAATTTTTAAGAAATGGCAGAGTTTGATTTTAAGCTCCATTCAGTGTTTTCAAATCCTACCCAAGTAGCCCACCTTGTTGGGTTGAAATGGCTCTTGTTTAACATTGGTCTTATCATACTCGAAAGAGAGCCATAACAGCCCAACAAAGTGGGCTAGTACCCAAGGTACATGCCAACACAATAGAGCCAGATCCCCCATGGTGGCCATGGTATCATTCCTGACCTATCAACAGAAAAGACAAACTTGATGACCCCCCTTCTATTGACCAGCCCACTTTCTTCTACTGTTGTCACCTGAGTTTACATTGAGGGGGGGGGGGGAGGAGATGGAGGTATTGTCCTGTCGACTTTGACTGACAGTTATCCACTGATTGACATCTTGTCTACCTCTTGGGATCCCCTTGTTGACAGCCATTACACACTAATGTATTGTTTCTGTCACTTGGGTGGCACTTGGTCAGCAACTTGACACTTGAAAGCAGACAAGTGGTTTGATTGATTGATTGATTGATTGACTGATATATACCCCCTAGTCTAGAAAAACAATTATAACATCATAAAAGAATGTTTGCTGTTAAATAAGAAAGCAGTTTTTTAGTTTTGATTGGTGTCCACGGAGAAGGGTGGTTTGTAGAAAGATGGTTGTAGACATTTCTCCTTTTCTTCTAAAAATTACCTGATAGATAACTTGGTCCCCTAAATTAACCTTCAAAATCTCCAAATTAGCTCTGCAAGTGTGTATGTAATTGAAAGTTGAAAGGCACAACTTTGGTTTCGTTAAAAGTTTTAGGAATTTCATGGGAACAAAACTTGCTCGCCAAATGTTTCTTTGTGGCTTATCGTGGCCAAGCAGTCTATGCATCAGACTCATCTTCTGATGGCTGAATCATTACAGTGTGGGTTTGATTCCTAGTCATGAAGCTCTTGTCCTGAAGCATGGCTGGCACATATCCATTAATGCTTCTCTAAAGCCAGGTGTATAAATGGGTACGAGAGGATTGAGTAAATGTAATCCTGGGGAATAACGGCCAGCCGGTGTCTGCACGTACAAATTTGTAACCCTGGGCAATGGCCACACCTGCGGTAAGCAGTAAAATAGGGGACAGTGTATAAGTGTGTGGAAGTAACCGCAGGATAAACAAGTTTGGGGCCTCCCCAGAGCTGTATTCCATGTGGATAAAATATACAGTGTGGAAAGAGCTATTGTAACTTGTTCCTAATCTTGATTAAAGTAATCCAACTCACTGGTCATTTGTTGTCCTTTCTTTACAGGTAAATAAAATATTTAAAGATCCAAGTATAGGAAACGATATCAACATAGTCTTAGTTAAACTATTGGTTCTTCACAGGGAGGAGGTAAGAACATTTAGCTTCAAAAGTTTCAAATAGAATAAAGATGGTTTGGGTTATTTTGCCCCCCCCCCCCCATTAAAAAACACATTTGAATCTGAGAATTGTTTCATGCATGAGTCTTTTCTTAGATTGGTGTCCATTCGCGAAGGCTTCAGCCAGAGATGCAGTTGTTACCCGCTATAGCTGTGCTAAACATGGATGGTTTCAATGTTCTTGTGAAAATACTGTGACAGTTTGTTTTGCTGTTTTTTTCAGACACTGTATTCAGTTTAATTTTTTAAAGGTGACTTTGATTGTATCTTTCTTGATATTTTTTGCCAACAAATCAGCATTACAATCACAAAAACAAAATCTATGACCCTACATTTGAAATTGCTGGTAGATAACGCCTACAAAAACATTGCAGGCCTGTGTGCTTTTTTTCTAAGGGCAAGGGCACCAAGGCATTTTCTCCTTGAATTTCTGCTGGAGCATTTCAAGGGCACGAAGACCAGAGGGCATAAAGGCAGTCACCTACGTTGCCTCCGTAAAGTATCAGGCCTGACATTGACTTGGTTTTTATCTTTTTTTGAAGGCGGATTTATCCATCACCTCTGACGCCCCGCAAAGTCTTCGTAATTTTTGTATCTGGCAACAAGATAGGAATAACAAGAACGATGATCACCCCCACCACTATGACACTGCTGTACTCATCACAAAGTAAGTCAACTTTCTTTTCTCTTATTCTCAAGAAACTAGTGGATGATACGATGTGAAAGTTCTGGGGTTTTTTTGCGGATGAGATTCTTTTAATGATTTGAAATGGTCTTATTTGTTTGTTGTTTGGTTAGATGATATTCCCGTCAAGGGAATTCGGCAAACTCCCACGAGGGGGTATAAAGCTTAGCTGGCAACAGCTAATCTCTCTCATACAACCATTGGTTTTTATGTCCATGATTATGAATTGCACAACTGTAGAAAATTGTGATTCAGTAACTAGATGACAATACTTATTGTAGTCATTGTGAAATCAGTGGTAAGCGTGGGGGATTCGAACCCACAACCTTGAAATTGCAAGTCCGTCCTGCAGTCTAACCACTGGACCACATTGTATTGTAGACTGATTACTGATAGACCATGAAGGTAACAATAGGCAAAGTGTTTGTTAGCTGAGCAGTCTATCACATTTTACCCGAGCGCGCTTTACTCAAGTTCGGGTCTTTGCTCTTTTGTCCTTCAGTTATCACTGCACACCAACTTAAGCTCTGGTGTTTTTGATCAGCAGAGTGTGGGTTCAAGTCCCGGTTTTGACACTTGTGTCCTTAAGCAAGACACTTGACCATAATTCTTCGTAAATTTTTTGGAGCAGTGTACATTTGCATGGTCTTCCCAACATCAAATGGATCCCAAAGTCTACGCCAAGGTTTAAAAAAAGTTACAAGCACAGGATTTGTTACATTTTAAAAACAACGTTTCAATCTGAGCGGTCACTGATTATGAAATTGACAACATCCTCCAGGGAAATACATCAAATTGAAGTACTTCCAAAGTCTATGGAAATAGCACTCAAAGATTGAAAGCACCATCGTTTGTAAATGTGTCAGCGGCTTTCCCCAATTTTCCTCTAAGCGAATAATTTGGCTCTTTGACAGCTGAGATGAAACGGCGGACATCATTTCAAAAATTTACCGTCTTAAATCTTCATTCATCACACCAAGAGATCTGTAACCTGGCGCGTCCCCTCCCCCCTGAGTCTCCCTCAGAAATACTGTAACATTTTCTAAAATCTCATGAGAAATAAACAACTCTTGCATATATCAAAATACTCCCGATAAAAGTAAACTTTTCAATTGTATCTTTCAAAGAAATTGGGAATGAGGGAAATGGAAACATTCTTAACCCTCTGCTAAGAAACCTGTTTCCTGAAATATTTATTCATACCACACTGGGAGTTCTGTAACCTGGCACGCCTTCGTGTCCACCTCCAGACATTCTCTAAAAATCTCAAGAGGAAAACCAAACCCTACTCACATACCTCAAAATTCAGAGCATAAAAATAGGGGTTTTCATCCGGCGTGACATGCATTTAGTGTTTGTATTACATCTTTCAAGAAGGTTCGAACCAAGGATTTGGAGACATTGTTAAACCAATCCAGGACAACATAATAAAAAAAACATTCTTATTAAATGGCACCCCTTTTTGTATACCCCATGGGGGGGAGGGGGGCAGTGGAGTAATGTCATTATTTCCCTGAAGTATCAATTCTTAAAAGTGTCGTAAATCGTTCATAATTGACTACTTTGTCACATATTTGAAATGCCGCAGTACGAAATTACTTCTTGGAACACTGCATTTTCCCCCAAAATTTTGGTCTAGTTTGGAGGATAATTTTGAGACATAGCTGTTGATATTTTCACTCAGATAAGGTGAACTTAAGGAATCCCCTCAGTCTCGTAGAACTGCTAAGTAGTAAATTTGTCTGCTGACCAAATACTTGCAGTGAGCAAGTTTTTAATTTATGTAGTATGCACTACACAACATTTTGTTCTGGTAGCCGGTCTCTGCTAAGGAGTTTGAAGAAAGCTTCTTCATCTATATGCATTACACAGATTTTGTTTTTCTTCTGGTAGACAGTCTCTGCTAAGCAAAGTTCTTTGGAAAGCTTATTGAAGCTTACAAACACCCCTGTGAATTTGTGGTTCTGGTGATAAGTGAGTTGTACCCTTTGATGAACTTGATCTTTAGAGACAATGTAATGTTGTAGTGGTTTATAAGGTGTCATATCCTATTGGAATCAACCAGTCCTTGGGGTGCAGTAGAATGCTGTTAAACCTCAAAATCACCGCAGCCAACATTTTGGTTTCGATGAACTTGACCCGGTGAAGTCATGAATCAAGGAATACACTGCTACTGTTGAAGTGAAAAGTTGGTGAAGAACACAGTGTTATGTTTTGCAGCGGTGCTGAATTTTGTTTCAGGTCTGTATGCTTCATTTTTGAAAGGACAAGGGCACCATAGGCATTTTCTCCTTGGCAAAGGGCACCCTATGATAAGGAAATTGTAAATGTCTACTGAAGCATTTTAAGGGCACTAAGGCAACGACCAGGGTAGTAGAGGCAATTGCCCCAGTGAAGTATCAGGTATGTCTTCCACTCTGTGTGCATTGGAACAAATGTATGTCTTCTCGCTCAACGACTGTTATTTGAGGTCAGTTAACCTTTCAGTATAGAAAACTGAGAATGATTTCGTCCAGCAATTTTGCTATTTTTCACTGGAAAGTTTTGTGCACTCAGAATGCTAATATTGAGTAGCAAATTATGATTTTTCGAGTAGCAACGGAATTGCTCTGCTATACTAGGGGAATTGTTCACTGAAGTAAAGACAGAGTGAAGTAAAGACAGAGTCCAACCCTGGGTAAACTCCAGAGTCTTAAGCCCCTCTTTCCTGTCTCCAGTTCCTCTTCCCTCTTGCTGCTTCCTAGAGCATCAATTCCCAACTCGAGGAAGGCTTTAATTAGGCTTTGATTCACCTGTGACCATCTTCCTGCCTCTGTCATTAAACTTCCTCCATGATCCGCAACATCTGGTGTCACAAGGAGAAGGGTGGAGACTTCAATCATTATGGCCAGTATCAATCATTCTGATCAGTAGAATGTGGGTTGGAGTCCCAGTCATAAGGTCCTGCAGCCGCTTTCACAAAAAAACGCTAGGTTAAATTCTAGCTGGAGTTAGGACAAGTAACTCGTCTTAGACTTAGGATGGGTTCAATGCTCCCTATGGTTATGGAACTTAACTCGCCCCAAGATTAATTCTAAGTAAGGACATTTTTTCAAATGTAGTCCAACATGCTTTGCAGGAAAATACTGTATGTTGCAGCTAGGAGTGTCAACGAGTAGCGGATATGCAAGCCGTATAAAAGCCAATTGTATTGTTATTTTCTTACGACATCGCAAATGTTTCACTTCCCTGTTTCCATCTGATTTCATCTTTTTAAAACTTCATGGATGTGGGTTGTAAGCTTGACGCCTCATTATGTAAAATATTTATCATAAATATTCTGAAAGTATTTTACCCGTCCTAGGGGATGATTGTATAAAGATAAACTAAGTTGATGATGTCATGGCTTGCGCATGACTTGGATTAAAGTGAAGGATAATTGCGCAGATTCTCAAACTCTCTCTCTTGCCCAAAACTTTGCTAAGAACCGAATAACATGCTTAGCATAAGCCCTTGTCCATCCAACAATCCAAACAGCTTATGTGACTGTTGTGATTGATGACTGAATATTTTTGCGTGCTTATCCACAAATCTGGACAAGCAGTTTTCCTTTATAGCGTTCATGACCGGGTGGATTTCACAAAGCGTTTATTTTGAGTTAGGGCGAGTTACTTAAGACTATCCTTAAATTTTTGATAACTCCACCCGAAGGCTTAATCTTAAAATGTTGTTTACATGGAAAGTTTTCTAGGCACCGACATTTCCTGCGTAGCAGAAATGGATAAATTGTCAACTTACGAGAAATAAACGGTGCTTGTGACTGGTGGTACCCTGCTCATTTTTGCTTAGCAATTCAATTCCCTTCGCTAAACAGCGTAAGAAAATTGGGCCCTGACCACATTCTTACCTCCAAAGTGAATGAGCCCAGTGAGAAGTCCCTTGGTACAAGCCCCATAGGTGAGATAGAATGATGAATTAGACAGTAGTCATAACTACAGATGTTGCTAGCATTCCGCGTCTGAGTTGACCATATGGCATTCCGATTTGGGTATCAACCGACAGTCATAAGTTATTGCTGATTAAACCATGACATATAGAATATCCAACCAGGGTTGATGTGAATCGGAGGTGAGGCTACAAGGATGAGGAATGAAATATTGAAAAAGAAGGCACTCAGAGAAGTTTAAAGGGTTTTGATACCTTTTACTCACTGTGAATGAAGATGTATGTAATTTAATTTACCTGTAGAAGTTTCAGCTTCATTAGTCGTCAAGTGTTTAAAAAAAGAAAAGAAAGGAAAATACATTCAGAGCAATGGTTTTAGGAGAGTCGCTTAAATCATTGTTCATGCTAAAAATAGTTTTTGTCTCACTGAGACGTAAAGTAATTTTTTTGGAAATTGTTTTACTTGTTTCTCAAAAACTACAGCACCTCAGTAAGTATTATTTGTGTGGGTACTGGAAAGTTACTAAAATGCGGAAACAGGTTGAGGGTTTGGTCAACACTCTGAATTTGTTTTGAGCAGAACTTGCAGGAGAGCTGGTTAGAAAGAGCATCTTGTGTATGACATGGACTCTGCAACACTGTTGTCATTAGCTCTTCAATATGTTGGGATCTAACGCCCCAATTGCCCAGCATCGTACACCCTTGACACTCTCTGTACACCCACCCGCTAAACAACCAACATGATCCTAGCTGAATTACATCCGGGCATAACACACTGTACCCACAACATAAGGCTAACATGCTTCAAAAGATTACCATTATCAGTAAAATCTCCCGCCCACTACCAAACCTTTTTTTTTACGCCCACCTAGCCCCTTTCATGCACCCCTGACACCCCTCTTACACCTTGCAGGGGCCAACCTATTTGGGTATTTCCTTTGCCATGTATGGCCTTCATTGGTGCTGAGTAAGTGTGAATCACCAAGAACAAGGGAAAGAAGAGCCCAGTAAGGCCATGTTTAAAGCTGTGATGGTGCAGCAGCAATGTTGAAAAGGACTCTAGTAGTGGATTATGTCCAGGGTTTCCTTGCTTTGAGTTTTGAGCTGAGGTTTTTGTGTTTGCAGTTGGAGGTGAAGTTTTTATGATTTGAGTTATTCAAGTTTGGAGAGTCCCAAAAATTTCAACTCAAAAACTTAAAAACTTCTATATAAACTTGACAAACCCTATAATGTATTGAAATTCCGGATGTCTACAGCACATGGAAACACCACTCGAGCTAAACATTCTTTGTTTGCTTTGTCTTTGAAAAGTAAATGACATCATTTTAGTCTAAAACTTGGGTTCTTAATAAAAAAGACAAACAAAACCTACTAAGCAACCAGTACAATTTTCACAGTTAAGTTGTCATGAAAAATCACGCATCGTTAAGAAATTTACACACTGGTGCTTTAAACATTGAGAGTCCATGTCCTTACTCTATGGTCCATGTAGGTGAACATCACAAGTTTTCATGCATTTTTCTAAATTCGCCAAAACTATACCTCAGTTGTGCTATTCTAAAATCCAAACTGCTGTATACCTTCAATTTCATTCTGACATCCCAAGTAGTACCATTAGGAAGAGAAACTTGATAGCTTTTATAAACCCATACTATACGTATTGAGTATGACGTCACCGTTCACATATCTGCCCTACAACATGGCGTCTGCAAGCGTGTGTTCGGTGTGTGTGTGCACGTGCTTGTGCCGTAGAAATTAAACCTGGGTGGTATGTGCTGCGTGTTTCTTTGATATACGCGTTTAGACGCAAAAACGGTTTGCCCTACAAGATGGCAACTTTCATAGCAGCAAAGGGGTTATTGAATACAGTCTATACATGATGAAGTTCACTTTTGCTTGTACCAGACGCAGACACAAAACCTGTGATATGAACTGAAGTCATTCCAGTCTTGCCTGGTCATAAATTGTCTCACCATTGGTTTCAAATTCCAGGGGATCTGTCATCCCAGGGAGCTGGGTATTCCTTTAAAGGGAAGGTGTGGGTTTGGTAATAACTAGAAAAGAAAAAAAACCTTGGTTAGAAGCCTACAGCAGCATTTATCAGTATAAAGCATTTTGAGAAAAAGTTCACTTCAAAGTTATGGGGTTATGTAAAATATTAAAAAAAATAATGCCTCAAATTCTGAATCTGAGTAGTGTTACTGAAGGCTTCTCAGATTTTGTATTCCTACTAAGGATTATTTTTGAAACCATGACCACCTTCTGAAATGAAATTTTCAGATATAAGTTTTACTTTTATACTTCTGTTGTGGTGCATTGTGTGAAGCATTTTAAACTCCTTAAATTCTTTTACTGTGCCTCATCAGATTTCCTAGGCTGACAATTTGAACGACTTTTACGTAAGCAATGACTGTTCTCAACTTAAGAGATCAGCTTGCCATTATTCGGGGCAGTCGGGTCTTGGGCGTGGTGCCGTCAACATCTATCGGCTCTCGCGGTTTAATTTATTTCAGTAGCAATGTACCTTTGTTATTTTATAATAAGTATTCTAGACCATATATTTATGGTGTCGCTCTTCAGTTTTTTATGTCTGATTAACATCACTAAAAATCAAAACATAATACTTCTACATAGGATTAAAACAAACAAACAAACAAACAAACAAACAAACAAACAAACAAACAAACAAGCAAGCGTAACCAAAAATGGTTATACTTTGCCTTTAAAGGGTGTGCATAAAATTTGGCAAGGTTGAGCATATTGTTCACAGATCTACACATATAACCTACATGGTATTAAGATAGTCATGGTAGAAAACTTTTCCTGAAAGAGTTTAGCTGGAAATTGATGTAAAACTAACACAGGAAGCTTAATACATATATGTGGTGTTGTGGGGGTTGGGGGAGGGGCAAAAACTTAATACTTTGGCTCATTTGCTGAACAAATCATGCATATAAAATAAACATTCTTATATTTTTTTAACATGAATGTCTTCTTTTACTGCAATGTTTTTCATGGTTTAAAACCTTCACAGTCTTCAAGTTCAATAGTTTACTGCCAGGCTTCACTGCCAAAATAGGAGCTAAGGAATTTCTGTGTTTGTTAGTTCTAAAGTTGCGGTCACAGTTTGAAAAGTGTTTTTTTTTCCTTCCTCGTCTTTCATGAAGGCCTTCAGAGAAATAAGAATAAGCCCTTCAATTATAATCCAGTTCAACAAATCTCTGTCCGATTGTGCTCTCAGTACATCTCCAATTAAATCGTTCTTTAAGGTCAAGTTGAAGTTGTTGGAACACATGAAAACATTTTGTGGTTGAAACCAAAGTCTGATTCAGGCATTGTTAGAAAGCATTGCATGAAAGGAGCTTAATTTTTAGAGTAGTGTAAGGAATGCTTCTCTGGAGCAGAGGTCCTTATTGAAGGCTTTGCCCGAGCATCGTTAATTTATCAAGTTTTCAAGATTGAAGATGGAGTGCTTTTAGGGTCAAGTTTCATCCACCAACTGTGCTCATCAAACCGTGAAATACTAGCCTTGAGTATTATTGCCGGATTAAAGTGAACATCTGTCATTATCAAATCAGTGAATCACAGAGAACAATTTGTGTACAATTTTTCAACATTACAAAGTGAGGGACACTCTCTGACGTGCTTTTTCAGAGCTACAACCCAGGCTGAAATGCTTGGACAAGCTGACAATAAAAATACCCTCCCAATCACCCACTACCCGTTTTTATCGTGTTTAGGATTCTTTTCCCATTTTAAGATTGAATTATAATAAATGCTTTTGAGTCACTGTGGTTCGGTTCACTTTTATTAATCCATGGGCATTTTGGAAAGAGTTTGACTTGTCATCTGGGCCCTATTTTGTAAGGCTGCCTTAAAGGCAGTGGACACTATTGGTAATTACTCAAAATAATTATTATCATAAAACCTTACTTGATTACGAGTAATGGGGAGAGGTTGATAGTATAAAACATTGTGAAAAACGGCTCCCTCTGAAGTAATGAAGTTTTCGAGAAAGAAGTAATTTTCCACAAATTTTATTTCGAAACCTCATAATTTAGAATTTGAGGTCTAGAAATCAAGCATCAGAAAGCACACAACTTCGTGTGACAAGGGTGTTTTTTTCTTTCATTATTATCTCGCAACTTCGACGACCGATTGAGCTCAAATTTTAACAGCTTTGTTATTTTATGCATATATTGAGATACACCAACTGTGAAGAATTGTCTTTGACATTTACCAATAGTGTCCACTGTCTTTATGCAGAAATGTTGCTTAACATTTTTGTGCTAAGCAGAAAACCTTACTTGATTACGAGTAATGGGGAGAGGTTGATAGTATAAAACATTGTGAAAAACGGCTCCCTCTGAAGTAATGAAGTTTTCGAGAAAGAAGTAATTTTCCACAAATTTTATTTCGAAACCTCATAATTTAGAATTTGAGGTCTAGAAATCAAGCATCAGAAAGCACACAACTTCGTGTGACAAGGGTGTTTTTTTCTTTCATTATTATCTCGCAACTTCGACGACCGATTGAGCTCAAATTTTAACAGCTTTGTTATTTTATGCATATATTGAGATACACCAACTGTGAAGAATTGTCTTTGACATTTACCAATAGTGTCCACTGTCTTTATGCAGAAATGTTGCTTAACATTTTTGTGCTAAGCAGAAATTAGCGGGATACCAGTCAAAAATTGTACTTGTGACTAGGTAGTTTGGCTGGTTACCTTATTCTGGTAGGCGTAGTTTTGTTATGCTTATAGCTACGTTTTGTGCTTCAGCAGCTGTTGAACTTTTACTGACAAACCTTATGGCAAAATGGAGCCGTTAAAAAAAAAATGGCATGTAATACTGAAGTCCCAAAGCATACCTGACCTAAAAACAATCAGGCCGGGATTCCTTCCCTAAAGAGGGATGGTCATTTACCCTTCGTTCTTGATTCTGTAAATCTTCAGCGGTTTCCCTTTTTCCCATGAATGTGAATATAACTTTCTCTTGTAGTCTCACGGGTTCATAGCAATTACCATTGTACCCCTAAGGACTTACCTTCTGACCCTCCTCTCTGACCCCCTTTCATGCTTGAAAACTTCAGTCTCGCCTCCATCTAGACTTGCCCTCTGCTGAAGTTATATTTTTTGAGAAAATACTTAAGAACTTGAAGGTGCTGAAGTATAATCCCTGTGTGATTCTTCCCAGCCTCTACTCTATCTAGACTTGCCCTCTGCTAAGTGATATATATTTTTTTTTAAACTGATTTAGAAACTGAAGGGTGCCTGAGTATATTTCCTGTGTTATCGTTCCCTGATTTCCTTTTGTGGTAATATTAGGAACTGGGTACAGTATTTAAAGTGTTAACTGAAGAACATTCACATGAATTCACTGACCAGCAGTGAAACTTTTTGTCCAATCATTAAATTTGCGTTGTTTTTTTTTGCTTGCGGAAAGACTTGGCATTAGTATTAGTGTAGTATGCTGTTTGAAAATGGACATGGAGTCAAGTTTGTATAGTTAAAGGCACTGGACACTATTGGTAGTATGAAACATTGTGAGAAATGGCTTCCTCTGAAGTAACATAGTTTTTGAGAAAGACAAAATTTCTCACTCAAAATATGGAAGACTTCAGGCATGAAGCCTTTTATTATGCATCTGAAAACACAAAACTCTATGCAACTGTTTTTACAAGGGTTTTGTTTTCTTTCCTCACTCTCTTGCAACTTCGATGACCAATTGAGTCCAAATTTTCACAGATTGTTATTTTATGCATATGTTGGGGTACACCAAGTGAGACTACGGGTCTTTGACAATTAAAAAAGGGAACACACCATATTTGTTGAACAAAAAAATAATTATAAGGTCAACTTGAAAAAAGTCTTTGGAAACTTGACCCCTTGCTCTGATGTGGTTTGGTGTAATGTTTGTTTGCATCTTGAGGCATCCTTTGGAGTGTTTCTCAAGCTTCTTATTCTTGTATTGTGTACAATCAGGGAACTTGACCTGACCCCTGGTGACCTCTATGACCTTTCCCCTCCTCTCATCCCGTGGGAGCACCCAGATATAAACATAGATTTGTTTAGCTCTAAGATATGAAGTAAGGACTGGTTGTTTTGACTTGTACTACTGTAGTAGGCCAGGGTTGGATTTCACAAAAAGTTATGACCAGTCTTACCATGTTCTTATCGAGACGCATCCTAACTTAAAAACTAGCCTTTAAGACAGTGGACACTATTGGTAATTGTTAAAGACCAGTCTTCTCAATTGGTGTATCTTTACATATGCATAAAATAACAACCCTGTGAAAATTTGAGCTTGATTGGTTTGTCGGAGTTGCGAGATAACTATGAAATAAAAAAAAACACCCTTGTCACACGAAGTTGTGTGCTTTCAGATGCTTGATTTCGAGACCTCAAATTCTAAACTTGAGGTCTCGAAATCAAATTCGTGGAAAATTACTTTTTTTCTCGAAAACTACGTCAGTTCAGAGGGAGCCGTTTCTCACATTGTTTTATACTATCAACCTCTCCCCATTACTCGTTACCAAACACAGTTTTATGCTAATAATTATTTTCAGTAATTACCAACAGTGTCCACTGCCTTTAAGTTTGTAGTAAGTCCTAGGACTATTCTTGAGTTAGTACTATTTTTGTAAATCGACCCCTGGTACCTAGTTCTGTCAAGAGATGTAAGGGAATAGGGGAATCAAAATTTCTACTGAAAATGGAATCAACATATTTACAAAGTAGGACCCTACCATTAAGTTTAAGACCAACAGTAAGTGACTACCAGGTATGGGAAAGCCTATTGCAGGCCGAATCTTGAAGCAATAAAAAGAATGTCGTCTGTCACCAGGTGGACATGTTTTCAGGGTTTTTTCCTTCTCTACCTATTGAAGTAGGAACTGTCAAGGTACAAATCCCTGAAAAGAAAACTAGTTGTTAACCTTGCATGATATATTTTGAAAGGTTTATTGCTGCTAAAGGAATGTTGGACTTTATTTCAGGAGAGGGGATTCTTTTAAAACTAAAATATTTATAGACAAAGTTTTGAATGCTTTATAGGCTCCATACTGTTTGTAGGGGCGTTTTGTTATTTTGTCCCTCTGGCTTGTGTGACTTTAATGGTTGCAGAGTATGATTTCAAATTGCTAGCTGAACTGAAGGACTTTTTGAAGCTTGAAATACAGTCAGATGAGAGGCAGAATTTGTAGTGGGTTGAAATATTTGTGGCGCTTCATACCAAAACAAGGCACTTCCTTCCCAACGTCAAAACTTCAATCAGATGAGTAGAAGAGCTTTCAAATAACACCTAAATTAAACCCATTGTTATTCGATTAAAACAACGGAACGGTTAAAAAAACCAAAGGTATACTTTATCTTTAATGGGAAGCGATCATTCTAAATACTTCCTGCTCCCAGTAAGGATGTAGAATCCTATAAGGGGTCGCAATTGAAATGTAATTACTTCCGTTTGACTGCCAAATGACCTACTCTCAAGATCCAGACCAGAAAAAAAAAAAATTGTCCCATGGAATTTGTCCCTGAGTAATTTTACATCTGGGTTTGATGTGAGCTTTTGAACTTCAGCCATTTGGAGAGCTAGACTGGGGTACTTATTTGTGGATTTCTTAAGCTTTTTTGATTAGCAGTGATCCAGGGAGGTTTCATTATGTCAGGCATGTATCTTTTCAGCTGATGGGATGATTTCCTCGTTCTTGGTTCAGGCCTGGAATTTCATCTTGGAGAGGGTAAGGCCATTTTCGTTTTGAAAAGGGCACTTCCATTGGAGAATCTTAACATCTATGGGGAAGTTTGAAATTTGCAACAAGGCCACAACTAGGTCAACGGAGGCCATGGCTTCTGTTGCCGCAGGTAATTCCAGGCTTGGTCGTTTCTGAAAATTGTAAGACGCAATCCAAAGTCTGCTTGGAAATTTCCTCTTTTTTATATTTTTGACAACAAGCCTGGAATTATGTGGAGGTCATGGCCTCTGTTGCCCTGGTCTTGGCCTTGGGCTTGGTGTCCCTTTACGATTTTCCAATGGAAGTGCCCTTTGCTAAATGAAAATGGCCTCTCAAGGATGAAATTGCAGGCCTGTTCCGTTCAAACCTTGTATGACATTGCTACATGTCTGAAGTGTACTGCATCCTCCAATTGTTTCCAAATTGAGGCAGGCTTGGTACTAATAGGGCAAAGCATTTTTCCCTTAGTAGAGGGTCTCTATGAGGCAAATCTAAATGATGTTTCCCCTGTTGCCTCCGTAGATTTATGCAAGGTTATTTGCTGATTCTTTTTGTTGCAATATTGAAGCAACTTCCTCCAACTCATTCAATACAACCCTCTCGAGGACTTAGGCTTCCCATTTAAACTTCCCTTTGTTGTCCCTATCATACAATGGTTTTGTTGTTCAATTTTTCCTGTAATATCAAATGCAAAAACCTGCAGCTGGATACAAATCCTGTAGACTCTCTCACATCCATGTTTCCTCCTCTGTTACCCCATCACTTCACCAGATGTTAACCATATTTCATTTGGCTATGGCTGACTGCAACTGCATTCTAGTATTGCAACAGCAGTAGACCAGGCGTGGCACATACTCACTCTTTCTCTCTCTCTCACTCTGTGGTGCTACACACAGCTGGCTCTGGTCTGTTGAAAGACACATCTTTTGCACAGATGATTGAATTGCAGTCACGTACAAGATGATGATTCTGGGATCAATATTGATTTACGCGGTCGATAAATTAACTTTCTAAAACCTCCTTCATGCACTGGAGTCTATCAATGAAATGCATACCTGTACCTCAGTATGTTCATACTTTGGCATGTGAAACACGAACGCGCGCTTGCACTATGCATCCAGGCATTTTGAAAGGGCTAAGGCACCAAGGCATTTTCTCCTTGGTAAAGGGCACCCTATGATGAAAAAAGTTGTAAATTTCTACTGGAGCATTCAATGGCACCAAGGCAATATGGTGGGGGCATGGAGGCAGTCACCTTCGTTGCCTCCGTGAAGTATAGGCCTGTGCATATTTTTTGTTTAACTGTAAAATTAATTTATTCCTAAACCCCGTATTGGCGCACTTGGACAAATTGGTCACAATGCACCCAGAACAGCAATTTACCTAATGCACACACTTGTTGGGTCTTTGGCGCAGCAGTACAGTTGGGAAGGTTCATTGATTAGAGAGAGAGCTGCTTATAATCATAATGCCCCATATTTGTAAATCTTGAAAGACCTGAATTGCGTTACAGTGTATGCTGTCAAACTTTGAGGCTTGTGATTTAGGCCAGAGATTGGCCTCGAGCCTTGGTCAAATCCGGTCCATAATCACTTTTCACCTACATTCATTTCATAGGGAGATTTGCAGTCAAATGCTACGTACATTTTATACTAGATAAAGCATGATTGCTGCTGCATCATGCAGATGCCTGAAAGTACAGGTGCCATAAATCACACTGGACCAATCAAAACACTTGTTTAGAAGGTTACGTCACTGCACGTTTATCTAATGAAATCATTGTATCCAATGAAATCACTGGTTCTGTAAAACCAATACCTTTTGGATAACGACAGGGGACCAGTTTAAACAGTGTACATTAACTGATCATGCAGCAAAAATGCTCTACGAGCAAGGTTTTGCACATAGACTAGCACCAGCCTTGAACGCATTCGCCTGTAGGAGGCTTTAGGCCTGAAGAGACCCTGGAATTCCAGGGCTATCTACCCCATTCTCATATAACCACTCATGAGAAAGTCTCCAATAATTGCTGGTGAGGATTTAACAAGTGGTGTGTTTCTGTAACAAGTTCTATGTTTATGTTTCAGTGGTCCATGTTTGATTTTGAGTGAGTCATAATTTCACCCCGTGGTATATGGATCAAACACTCTGGTATGAGGAGCCTCAAATTACGTCAATTTATCGAAGATGTTAACCTTCGACCCCCAGGGGGTACCCTAACCTTCACTGACACTAAAGATAATCATTGAATCATATTGCATGTGTGTTATAGTCCTCTGTAGAGGTTTTACATTGTTCGGCGTGTTAGAAGTTTGAGACATATCGGGAAAACTGGTTATGGGTGATAAGGAGATGTTACGGCTGGTTGAAGGATGGAGCCCTTTCTCTATGGTTGAAGGGACCAGAAAAGGGGGGGGGGGGTCTATCAAGTCTGCCAAGATCATCCATAATAAAGCAAGTCTTTCAGGTTGGAAGTATTAGCAATTTTACAGATGTCCCCTAGTTGCACCTTTTCTTGCATTTTACAAGGATAGTAGTTTAGGGGTGATGGAAGGGATTTGGGGTGGGGTTGCAGTACCTTAAAAATTATGATAAGATCTGCCAACTTGCAACTTGTCAGCTGATTAGAGAACTACCTCTGCTTTTGTTTTTGTGAGTTAGAAACTGTTTAAAGTTCTGTGTGCTTAATCATAATCAAGGTACAGGACTACACACAAGAAGACAGATGGAATCTTGAAATTAAGATTCCCCTAGAAAAGAGAGACACCATGAAATAAGGAGAAACACCATAAATTGGATGCTCAGGATCTTCAGTGTTGCGGGTTCCAAAACTCTCTGAACATAACTCCCGACAATGAAATAATTCCTTTAATTTCTAACCCACTCTGATCACATAGCGGTAGATTAGGCACTGCAGGGAAGCATGTCTTCATAAAAATAGAAATTAATGTCCTGGAAAAAGGTCAATATTGGCTGGCTGGGCTCGCAACAGGAGGGGGGGGGGGGGAGCCCAAGGGTAAGTAACTGACCTAAACGTGTTACCATCTCCCTGGAAACAGAATGACCTATTTAGTCTTCATGAGTTCACTGAGTTCTGTGATATTGGAAGAGTGGATTAAATGGATTAAATAGTATCTGCTGTAAGCTAATCCCTTAAATGTTAATTTTGTTTTGTTTTGTTAGATATTCCTCCAACCCTAGATACCACCTACCTGAATTCATGTTCTTTCGTCCAAATTCACAAATCTGAAGAACAACGATTCCATGCATCTATTGAGGTTAAAAGATTTGCTATAGGCACTGAAGTAGTCTTGTTTACCAAAAATGGGTTACTGTCCCAAATATGCGTCAATGAATGTGACTTGTTTCCAGTGTATATTTTCTTTACCTAGTTTGTTTTACATTAGCTAGTTTGCTTAAAAGCTGGTTTGCTTTGGTAGCTAACAGTTAGTTTGCTTTTAGCTGGTTTTCTTACCTAGTTAGCTTAGCCAGTGTGCTTACTTTGATTTGCTTTATAGCTAGTTTTTTTTGGCAAGTTTGTCTTTGACCATTGCAGTTAGCAGCTCCAAGAAATTCGGCCCTTAGACCTGACACCCATCCCCCAACTGTTTTGGAGCATTGGAGGCACCAACAGTCCATAATTACCACATCCAAATCACCTATGAGGTGTTTCTATTTTATGAAGCTCAGCCCAGCCGATACCTGAAAGTCTGCTACATTTTTAAGGACCAGTCATCCTTGATGCAAGGTTTAAAAATGGACTAATTGAACCTTGAAGAAATGGGATAGATCTAAAAGGTTATAAC
The DNA here is from genome assembly GCF_032118995.1 of Asterias amurensis. Classification (NCBI taxonomy): domain Eukaryota; kingdom Metazoa; phylum Echinodermata; class Asteroidea; order Forcipulatida; family Asteriidae; genus Asterias; species Asterias amurensis. The sequence continues at coordinate 28,020,322 of NC_092649.1, forward strand.
TACAAAGGGTGCCAAGGCAGTTTGTATCGGGGTTCTGTATCTGAAGGCCTAGGTGCCAATATTTATGTCTTTTGCAAACAATCAGATCATCCAAAGGAATTCAGTCCAACTCAAAGAGATCTTTTGTTCTGGAACTTTAACTTAACTCATGATGAAATTTACCATTTCTTTTTATCAACGTACAGTCTGACAATGATTTTTTTTATATATATTTCTTTTACTTTGCCCTGGAGGTCTTGATAACCTACTTGTTTGAGTTCATTCACATCCAAGCCTGGTACCTCCAGGGACTACTTGGGAGTCAACTGGTGATTTAGAATGCTGGGGTTGGGTGTTTGACTTGTCCGTTTGTTCCCCTGAACTTCGGGTTTTATGGAGTGGAAAAGTGGTGCAATCGGAGGGAAGTTAGGCTGAACAAAGTTGGCAAAGCGGAATTCAGAAATGCCATGTTGGTGACACAGTCCACTGTGTAGTGTCAATACAAAAAAGCTACTGCTGAATTTACACCAATTCTGTAAGATTTCTGTAGGAAAAAAGGAATCAAGAGTGATCAGGCCTGGGATTTCCATCTTTGAGAGGGCAAGGCCATTTTCGTAATGCAAAGGGCACTTCTTTTGGAAACTTGCAAATTCTACCTTTGGTTTCTGAGAAATCATCAAAAGTGTGTCAATTTCACCCACAAACCACTAAGATTCATCTTCAGATTAGTTTTCAGTGATGTAATTTCAAAGTAAACTAGCTTTAGAAATGTTAGTTTTGTACCGGCCCACGCAGTGAAAGATATCATGTTCGGTTCTTCACAGTTGCGTTGTCATCTGGAGAAACATGACTTGGCAAACAAAACTTAAAGTTTTAAAAACTTTAGATTTTTAGTGAGCAAGTAAAAACTGAAGGTTAGTTGTGAAGTTTTGCTCTAATTTCGTACATTGACGTGGTTGTACATACTAGGTTCATGTAATACAACATTAAGAGCTGTATAAGTACAAACTCTCTAGTTCACCCAGAAACAATAGTAGCAAATGATACTTTTTAAGTTTTTAGTGAGCAAATACTATTTGTACAATCTCGAAGATTTTTAAAAACTCAAGATAAGTTTTGGAGTTTTGCCCTAATTTCCCGCATTGACATGGTTGGTCATCAATGTACTAGGTTCATGAATAAGTACAGACTCTTTAGTTCCCTAGAGTCCATTGACAAGGTGAGAGGTAAATGTTATGTTGTGGGTTGGTCCTCTGCTCAAGGTGTAGAACTATGTGTGAGGTGTGAGTAAATGGGTGATAATAGATCCCTGGTAAGCGCTGCTTATTACCTTATATCAGACATCTGAAAGCACACAAATTTGTGCAACAAGAATTTTTTCACCAAGTGAGAACACTGGGGAGTTGTGTGACAAATCACCCCCAATATGGGGTTCAAGACAGAAATGAAACTTAACATTTGTTATCTGTCCTGTCTATAGACAAAGTGCTATATAAGAACCGAGTATTGTGGTGAGAAGTTTATCACTGACTTTTTAAACTGACTTTTTAATATTTTTTATTATATATTTATATATACATATACTTACTCTACTGAGTCTGAGCACTCATTGAGCAGTCATGAGTGTCTTTTGAGATATCTGAATTGACATGAAACTACAAGTACCTTGTCCATCAATCAGATGTTGCATAAGCTGTGGCACTCACATGGGCATATCACTTTTTTCCCCTTTCTCCTAAAGGAGTCAACAGTAGGTGGTGGGTATATTTGGAAGGCACCTCTAGGCACCAACCCCTATGAGGTACCCCTTAGAGGTCACACCATAGACCCTCTCATGACCCTCTTATACTGGATCAAGTTTCAAAATTAAGCATTTCTCTTGGAACGCTTTTTATGACAGTCAGAGTTCAAACTTTTCCCCCCTATTTTTTATATTCAAGTCTATTTCGGGTGTTGATACAGTGTCTGTGAGAAGTGTAAATACTGTCTGGGTACCTTGACATTAACTTCAAAGTGTCAGTGTGCTTGTTTGCCAAACTTTTTGTGCTTCAACTTTTCACACAACAGAACCTTGGGCATTTCTCAAACCTCGGCTTGGGCTCCGGCTCCATGCGTAGTCTGACGTTCGAATTACCACTGCGTGCACAATACACACTGCTCCAAAAAGTACAGACCTGATGGCCAAGCTGTGTGTTCAATGCGTTCGCAGCGCGCGGAGCACAAGCCGGAGATGGAGCCCAAGCTGTGGTTTGAGAAAGGCCCCTATTCTCAAGGAAAGGAAATGCGTTTTCATTTCTGCTCACCACTATATAGATATTTTGCAAGCAATTCCCCAAAACAAGCTCATTGTAACCTGCCATTAAAGAGTTCAACCATTGAATTGCCTCCAAAATATGTTTGATATCAATATACTGTGATTTATGGCTGGATTCTGGTCTTGATTGTCCAGCTTGTTTATTTACAGTGGAAGGTCTCATTCACAGTTACTTATCGTTACTTATGGGCTCCAACTTGTAATTGGCATAATGTTTGCCATGGGAAACGGTACCATTCATTCGGTCAATTTTGTTCAATTTTATGTGTGCTGTACCGATCTGAAGAAGAATGCTATAATTGGGCTTAGCATTTTGCGCTCCCAAATGTCTTATAAATTTCCATTCAGCATTGAATGATAAGTGTTTGGGCATACAGTAACTTTTGTTGGTCCCCCTAGAAGGACAATAAATTGTTAACCGTAAAGAAATTAAAATGGGTATTAATTTTGGGTTATGGGTTGAGAGGAATGTTGACAGGGTTTGAAGGTCAGTTTAACAGCCCAACAATAAGCGTCCTATGCTAGTTCTCTTGCATGAATTGTTGTTGATTATGTGGTGTACCAGTGCAGGGCACAATTTAATAAGCCCTTATGAAGCACACACATTTGCTAAGGTAAGGACAGATAAAGCTTGCTTAGCAGGAACAGGTTACCAAGCTTGCTTAGCAGGAACAGGTTACCAGTCAAACTTCTTTAAATTTAACGCCGTTGCAACTGGCACACCACTCAATGTTGCTCAGGAAATCTGCTAGGAAGTCTGTTCTTCTTCACAGATTTATGAATAACATTGACCGTCCATCATAATTCTGTTCTATAGCTTTCTAGACAGAGGGCCTATTCTGTTGATTCTTGTTATCAAAAATTACATCTGTTTTATCGCTGTGGTACCTGTTGCTAAAAACAAAGCATTCAAACTGCCTCTAGCTACCGGGCAATCTCGGTCTGATTGGTAAGACACTGCTCTAGAATTACAGAGGTTGTGGGTGAGAATCCCACCCGAGTAATATGCCTGTGATTTTTTGCACAGGACTCCGGAAAATATCAAGTAGGCCTATACAGTGCTTGCATACATCGGTGTAAGGGTAAAACCAAAATAAATATTATATAAAAAACAAAACAAAAATAAGAGGTGTTCCGGGCTGTTGGCCCGAACACCTAATTACATAGTTCAACATTTCCAGTGACAGAACAGCCAACAGTATATCCGGTGAAGTTTTGATAAACCATTATAGAAAGAACATACCTGTTGCTGTGTTTACTTTGTTGTAATAACCTTGCTTGTTAATTCAATATAACTAGACATAGTTGAGTATTGTGAAGAATCCATTCCTTCCTTACCACCGACTGAGTTATGTTTATCTAAAAACCTTCACCTCATGGGGTGGTTCACTACTGTTATTAGCACAAATTTATGTTTTCCTTTCCAATAAAAATATATTTGAGAGACTTAAAGACACTGGACACTATTGGTAATTGTCAAAGACCAGTCTTCTCACTTGGTGTATCTCATCAATGCTTAAAATAACAAACCTGTGAAAATTTTAGCTCAATTGGTCGTCGAAGTTGCGAGATAATAATGAAAGAAAAAACACCCTTGTCAGACGAAGTTGTGTGCTTTCAGATGCTTGAATTCGAGACCTCAAAATCTAATTCTGAGGTCTTGAAATCAAATTCGTGGAAAATTACTTCCGCCTGAAAACTACGTTGCTATAGAGGGAGCTGTTTCTCACAATGTTTTAAACTATCAACAAGTCTCCATTAGTCGTTAAAAATTAAGTTTTTAATGAATAGAATAAGTATTGTCTTCTTGTTGCTGACTCACAATTTCTTTATTAGAAATTGGCTTGTGTCAGCTTGGTGTTTATATCCCCTTGTGGGAGTTTGCAGAGTTCCATTGATAGGGAGATCATTTTAACAAACAAACTAAACAGCTTACAGCTTACGCTAGCACAACATGTATGTATCATATCGTTGATGGGTATAGCTTCTGCAGTTCTATAGAAATGTGACATGGTTGAGAAGGGTTTATATTGACAGTAAATATCCCGGTGGTCTAGTTGGTAAGACACTGCTCAAGAATTGCTAAGGTCAGGGTTCGAATACCACCTGAGTAATATGCCTGGGATGGATTTACATAGGATACCCTATGAAGAAATTGTAAATGTTTCCTTGAGCAATTCAAGAGCACCAAGACAACGACCAGGGTGCATGGAGGCAATCCCCTTTGTTGCCTTTGTGAAGTATCGGGCCTAACACCGAGTGTACACTGCTTAACATCGATGTGAGGATAAAATTTATAATGTTTGACATCATTGACTTATTAGAAACTTAAAAACCAAGATCAATCACAAAATCGGGGAAGTGTATCCAGGTACAGCAGGTCCACTGGTAGTCCCTTCTAGACATGTCTACATTCTGTCTATCACTGTTGAAAGCTTCCAGAGTGGCCTCCAGGTTGTTGAGACACTACATGCAAAGTTCATCAATTACCTTCCAATTATAACAAACCACAATGTCAAAACAATAGCCCCTGGTGATATGACCAGTTGATCCTACTCATAATAAACTTGTTCTGTACCAGTCTGGGCCCAATTTCAAAGAGCTGCTTAAGCACATCAAAATTGCTGTGCTTACCGGAATAAGGTTACCAGCCAAACTGCTACGTCATGTATACAGTTTGTGACTGGTCTCCTAGCCATTTCTGCTTAGCATAAAGTTGTTTAAGCAATATTTTTTTATGAATTTGGACCTTGGTCTACCCTGAGAATGACCCTTTTTGCGTTGAGTAGGGGTTGGCTGTTAAAGCCATTGGACCCTTTCGGTTCAGAAAAAAAAAATTAAAGTTCACAGATTTACAAATAACTTACAGGGTTTACAGAAGGCAGTGGTGAAAGACTTCTCTTGAAATATTATTCCATGAAATGCTTTACTTTTTGAGAAAACAGCAAAACAATATAAATTCTCGTCAACGAGAATTACGGATTTATTTTAAACACATGTCATGACACGGCGAAACGCGCAGAAACAATGATGGGTTTGTTCGTTGTTTTCTCCCGACTCCGATGACCGATTGAGCCTAAATTTTCACAGGTTTGTTATTTGATATAGAAGGTGTGGTACACAAAGCGTGGGCCTTGGACAACACTGTTTACCGAAAGGGTCCAATGGCTTTAAGCATAAATAAAGCTTTTCTTTCTATTTTTCTTTCTTTCAGGGAAGACATCTGTCGATCTGTTTCTGACTGTGACACTCTGGGTAAGTTGGAGAATAATTTAATAAAAAAATTATGCGTTTAAGCTCCTTCATTAAATGAAAAAACTTGTGAGCGAGATTATTTTGTTCTAAGCCATTTTCATTCAATTGTGCCACTGGACCCATTTTCCGAGGAAACCAGCTTTCCTCTAAAAACCTCACAATCTAAATGCCTGTTTCCCTGGGTGCCAATTAGGGGAACCCTGCCAGACTAGAATAGTTTACCACCATGTTTTCTTTAATTACCCTACAACAAACTCAAGCAGTGATGTCAACACTGGATAACTGTGTGTATGGCCACAATCAAATCCCAGACCTGTCAAAACCACCCTGAACCGGTTCTGTCTTGTCTCAACTGGATTTTGACAAACTGGTTTAGTCTTTTATCAACAGTGTTCTTTTCTTTTGCACTCCAAGCTGGTTTTCTATTATGAGCGGTCTTGGTACATTGGTTACATTTTGTGGTTTGGACCTGGTTTGATGTATGGTTTTGTAGGGGTTTGAGGCTTGTTAGCTAGCAGTGGAAGCCAGCTTCTGCGCCTGTTGGGAATGAGCAGGTCAATCTCCTACAAGTCGTTGAAATCTCCCCACTGTGCAGTTTTTTTTATTTACAAGACAGAAAAGATCCATCAAAAAAACATTTCAAAAAAACATCTTCCCACGGGTTTGCTCAAAAAGACCGTTGTCGGTTGAGTAAGTGTTTATTTTTAGGGGAAGGGTCATTGAGCTAGCGGCTCGCTTTCATCTGCCCCAACTTGGGAAATGACTAGGTCAAAGGTCGGTGTATCAGTTACTGGGGTCATCTGCTAAATCATGTTTGTTCCCGTTTGAAAGCCCAGCGTAACCCTTTTGTCTTCTACTATAAATATACTTAGCCAACTGATAGCATCTTGAGTCTGTCTTATATTGACCTCTATTGAAGACCTAAAATAACACCCAAGTTCAGCATGGATATTTTTAGTAGACATACTGAGTTTGCTTTATTGTTGGCTTAGATTGGGAGATGTGGTTTTTTGCTTGAATACTTTTCAAGGTACCTTGGTGAAAATATATGGTGACCATGAATGTTTTTTAATTGGTTGGTTTTGTGGGGCAGACTTAATGTAGACTGTGAGTTAAATTCTCCTCGTTGGTAGAATGTTCCTGTGTCCTGAGTTTGTTTTTCCCACCACAAGCTGGTACACAAAGAAGATAAAAAAGTTGTCCATTTTGTAACATGTCAGTTGAAAAATTTATTTGTAATTTTAATGAACCTGCATTGTCCAGCTAAAGCTGATATTAATTTTGAGTTTAAAATGCATAAAGTCAAAATTTAAAACCAATACATGCTTTCAAACACAATCAAATTATTTCAAAATGGCAAAATGTTTGGAAAATGAGATATTTGAGTTTCTTTCTTAAATATTTAGGCCCTTTAACTGAATGTTTTGTTTGATTATTTTAGGTTTGGCTGAGCTCGGCACAATGTGTGATCCGGCCCATAGCTGCTCTATAGTGCAAGACAATGGACTAAGTGCTGCATTTACAATGGCCCATGAGCTTGGCCACGTGTAAGTATTTTCTTATAAAAATATTATCACATTGTGACCTTGATGAATCAGTATCCCTCTCCACCTCCATCCCTCCCTCTAGCTGGCTTTGCCTCCCTCTTACGGCTTTGCCTCCCTCTAGTTGGTCCCCTTCACCTTCTCATACCTCCCCCACTTCCCCTGCCTCTACCTATAATAACCGTATTTATTTAGAACGCATTTTGTCCAGAGGATACCTGGTCCCCTTCTTTCCTCTAGCTGGTCCCCTCTCAATCTACCTGGTACTCTTTTACCCCTCGAATCGGTCCCCCTGCATCTCCCTGGTTCCCGTCCCTCTCTTAAGAACCTACAGAAGTGTAGGTTCCAAAACTATTCATTGTTTTGTGATTGCCGTAACAAATCAAAGTAAATTGTCTTGCTTTTAGATTTGTACACAGAATTTTTTTAGAGAGCTGTTACCATTTTATAGACCACCTTGAATATGGTAAGGCACTAAAAGTTACCACCCCTGTTGTGGTTCTGACTTTCTCTAGTGTGCACGGAACTTTGTGGGTGCCTTGCTTTTATACGAAGTCATCAGCTCAAACAGCGCCCTTACTTTGGTAAACAGCAGCCCCTCGTCTCTGGAACTCTTTACCACCACCCATTAGGTCATGCACCAGCATATCAACATTTAAGAAACAGTTAAAAACTCATCTGATGGGAGTTGCTTTTAACTAATTAATTTTCTTCGGTTTTGTTTTTTCATTAATAATAATGACTTTCTTTTCGCCCTATAAATGTACATTATTATTATTATGATTATTATTATTATTATTATGATTATTATTATTATTATTATTATTATTATTATTATTATTATTATTATTATTATTATTATTATTATTATTATTATTATTATTATTATTATTATTATTATTATTATTATTATTATTATTATTATTATTATTATTATTATTATTATTATTATTATTATTATTATTATTATTATTATTATTATTATTATTATTATTATTATTATTATTATTATTATTATTATTATTATTATTATTATTATTATTATTATTATTATTATTATTATTATTATTATTATTATTATTATTATTATTATTATTATTATTATTATTATTATTATTATTATTATTATTATTATTATTATTATTATTATTATTATTATTATTATTATTATTATTATTATTATTATTATTATTATTATTATTATTATTATTATTATTATTATTATTATTATTATTATTATTATTATTATTATTATTATTATTATTATTATTATTATTATTATTATTATTATTATTATTATTATTATTATTATTATTATTATTATTATTATTATTATTATTATTATTATTATTATTATTATTATTATTATTATTATTATTATTATTATTATTATTATTATTATTATTATTATTATTATTATTATTATTATTATTATTATTATTATTATTATTATTATTATTATTATTATTATTATTATTATTATTATTATTATTATTATTATTATTATTATTATTATTATTATTATTATTATTATTATTATTATTATTATTATTATTATTATTATTATTATTATTATTATTATTATTATTATTATTATTATTATTATTATTATTATTATTATTATTATTATTATTATTATTATTATTATTATTATTATTATTATTATTATTATTATTATTATTATTATTATTATTATTATTATTATTATTATTATTATTATTATTATTATTATTATTATTATTATTATTATTATTATTATTATTATTATTATTATTATTATTATTATTATTATTATTATTATTATTATTATTATTATTATTATTATTATTATTATTATTATTATTATTATTATTATTATTATTATTATTATTATTATTATTATTATTATTATTATTATTATTATTATTATTATTATTATTATTATTATTATTATTATTATTATTATTATTATTATTATTATTATTATTATTATTATTATTATTATTAAACAGAAGACCTATCATTGGCTGAGAGTTGTGTATGGTGTGTACACACTTACATGTTTCCATTGTTTGACCTCAGTGATGGAGTCCAAGTATGCAAGTTGCCTATATGCGATTGTTTATAATCCTGTTAAATCTGACGTGCAGTGGATTGCTCTCATTAAAGGCCTCACCGTAAACACACGGTACGCATGCTTTAGTATGGAATGAGGCATTTGGGGAAGGCTGCATGCTCGTCTAGCTAGCGATCAAGTTTGATTGCTAGCAGTTAGCGCTTCAACAGTTAACACTTGCGCAATGGGTGTTTGCGAAAAAAATCTATGGCCTTAGCAGTTTAGGCAGTTGCTTCAAGCTTGAACAGCTAAAGTACACTTTAAGATTAACAGAATTATTAGCAAAGAACCTGCAAGTCTTTTGATATACCTTGAGATACATCTCATGGTCTGACAAGAAACAAATTGGTTTTGCTAAATCCTTATTAATCCTTACAATCTGTCAGGATATTTGCTCTTGACAAGCTTAAAATACTTTTTGTTATCTACTCTTAACTTGGCATTTAGTCGTTAAACATCACCCACCATGCCTTATGACATCATCAGTACTGTCCTCCATGTTTTTTCTTCTATATTTATCCCTTAATCCACAAGCCAGGTTGCTAATCAAACTTGATCCCTTCGCCGGTTGTTAATCCCAATCTGAGTGATTCATCCACAAAAACGCTGTTCAAATGAATCACTTATCACAGTGGTGTTATTTCCTTCCCTCTTCTGTGACGTTTGGAAACAGAACCTGGAAAAAAGATTTATTGATATAATTGCAGAAGAAACATACATGTAATGTAAATTTTTAAACACCGGTTTGCCCTCCACTATTTTAGTTATTTACTCAACTTTATGGTGAGAGCTTTCCAACTTTGGCAGTAAACAAATTTACAGACACCTGACACTTAGTTGCTGAAAACACAAAAAATGCTTACTTCCATAGTATCTTTAATTGAGTAAGTTTGAAGGAAATGATTTCTTTGACTGTCTTGTAGAAGTCTCTGACTGTACATCAAGTTGTTGTACACAAACATGTATCCAGAGAAAGTTATAAACAGACGACAAACATACCATAACACCAGCTAAAAACAACTACAGATGAAGATGTGAGCAGATGTATTGTTTGTCCAAATTTTCTCTAGTTGAAGTTTGTTAATCCTATTTCCTCTTCATCTGCCTGTCCCATTTAAACTTCTATTTATGGTCGGGTCACAGACCAGAAGCCATCCATTCAAGTATTAAGCCATGCTGACGATGTTGGGTACTTGACCTTTGAATTGACAGCACCATGGACTCTTTTTTGACATGAATGATATAGAGATGCGTCTCGCAAAATGTACAAAATGAGCTCACTGTCGATGTGTGATCATTTACAATGAAGTTGTCAAGACTCCCTGCACTATTAAAAAAGTGTTAAAGGCACTGTACACCTTTGGTAATTGTCAAAGACCAGTATTATCACTTGCTGTATCTCAACATATACATAAAATAACAAACCCAGTGTTATTAGACACGATTGGTCATCAAAGTTGCAAGGAAATATTGAAAGAACAAACACCCTTGTTGCACAATTTGTGTGCTTTCAGATGCCTTATAAAAGACTACTGGCCTAAAGTCTTTCAGTATTTGAGTGAGAAATTACCTCTCTCTCAAAAGCCATGTTACTTCAGAGCTCTCCATTGCTCTTTACCAAACTTTATATACTAACAATTATTGCCAATAGTTTCCAGTGCCTTTAAGGTCTTGCAATAAATGGTTTGGTTGACGACTCATTCTAATGATGCTTAGTTTGAACGGAACCTGTCTATTTTTTTATATTTATCGGTCTTATTCCAAGGTTCCAATCAATGGTTGTAGACTGTGGCACCAGACTATTTGTCTCAGTCTTCGTCCCAAGTCCAGACTCTCAGACTCTAGATCAAGGCACTCGGAGAAACACGACACCAGTCTACCTGTCTCTAACCATCGGTCAAGTCCCAGACTCTGCGCATTTGAACAACTCTAGAAACCAGTCTCTCCCCCTTATCATCACTCAATGCCATCATCTTTACCCTGAGAGAAGTGTACACCTCATCTCCCACCAACTCCCTCCCACCTCCGTTGCTAATTAACCAAGAAGCTGTTTTCCAACTTGTTAATCCACACTACCGCAAGTCACCTGCTGGGTGGCAAGTGATGTCATCTCAGGTCTGTTTTTTCCCTGGAGGGACAGTGTCCTGTAATCGCTAAGCGCGAAGCGAAGCTTAGCAAACACTCATGGGAACCAGCTATATATGGGATTTCGGGCATCGGTGTGGTATCAATATATATTTTGTTTTTGGTAGCAATCCATGTGTATATCTCTTGCCAGGTAGATTATGTTCTTTAGAGAACTGTCTTGCTATATATTCTACTATCGCGTCCAATTAAGAACTCACCCTGCAGTAGTGAAGTTAATAAATGATCCATTGAGCTGAAGAAGTAGTCCTGACCGATTTTCTACCTTCTGCTCAGGTAGTAGTTAAAAAGCAGGACAGTTCTTTTCAGAACTGAGAAGTCTGCCTAATTCCAAAAATGTATTCCAAGGTAGAAGAATATAAAGCAAGACAGTTTTCTAAAGAGCAAAATTTACACTGAACACCACTGGAGCTGGTAACCGAATTGAACATGCTTAGCAGAGGTAATTACTAAGCAGAGTTGGATCCATGGATCTGGATGTCAAGAGGTTGTTGTATCAGGTTCATAGGATGTATCACTGTCTCAGGAAGCATTGAAGTCACACTAATAGCGCTGTTCATGGAAATACCTGATTACATCCATGAAGCTGTTGCAGAAAATACAGCTTGACAAATTTTTTTGCTAAGCAAATAATGAGTGAGGCTTCAGTCACAACAATGTAAAATTAATGTAATTTTGGCTGGTAGCCTGTTTTTGTTAAGTAATACTTTTCTTTGCTTAGCAAGTTTGTGTGCTTACAGGCTTCATGAAATTGGGACTTTGTCACTTTGTTTCATGTGCTCGTGGCCAGCAAATGAGAACTTAAATTTCAAACAGCTTTGGTTGCATAAGAGTGGTGTAGATCCGACAATTAACTTCAATGAGGGGATAATCAAACTTGGATAATCAGAAACTGATATATATAAATTCTAACCTTTTAGAATAATAACTTGTGGGTGAGCAAAAAAATAGTTGATTCTTACATTGGGTGGTCATACTTTTTCTTGTAGAAAACAACTCCTGAAACTCCTGTAACCTTCAAAATTTGACTAAACAACTGTGTCTTTATCAACATGTACTCTATTTTTAAATCCTGAGTTGATATCACAAATAAAACATTTACTCATTCTGACATAGGCGCAATAGTCAGTGTTGACAGTTGATTACGAACAAGGTGGCATTTTGTCATGGTCATGTTCGATTCCCGTTCACAACAAACTTTTAAGTGTTTGGGGTTAGTGGGAGGCTGTACCATGGGGACACTTTAATGACCCATTGACACCATGTACCGGTTATTATTTACATCCTTCATTATAACATTCTCCTCAAACAATGAATGACCAGCTTAATAAAAACAATTCAATCACAATGAGCAAAACAATTAAATTAGTTCTTCTCCCTTCAAGGCTTAACCACTCAACTAATTTAAAAATGTTTGTGGCTGACTGGAAAAGTCAGAGAAATCATTTCAATGAAAGGGCTTTGTTTGGCACACTTTAGACAAAAGGGGGTTTAGGAATTTGATCGGTTTAACAGCACTGGACATTATTGGTAATTAGTCAAAGTAATTCTAAGCATAAAAACTAACTTGGTAACAAGCAATGGAGAGCTGTTGATAGTAATAAACATTGTGAGAAATGGCTCCCTCTTACATTACACAGTTTTTGAGAAAGAGGTATTTTCTCACTCAAACATTAAAAGACTTCATCCTGAAGCCTTTTATTATGCATCTCAAAGCACACAAACTAAGTGCTAACAAGAGTGTTTTTTTCTTCATTATTTTCTTGCAACTTTATTACCAGTTGAGCCCAAATTTTCACAAATTGTTATTTGATTCTCATGTTGGGATACACCAAGTGAGAATACTGGTCTTTGACAATTACCAAGTGCCTCTAATGAACTAGTAAGTTGTGCAAGGTAGAGTAGGTTCAGATTATTGTAGCATTTGACCAAATTCCGCCTCTTGAAGTCAGCCAAATCCCCCCCCCCCTTCAATAGTGAGAGGGTAATTTGGAAAAGCCTCTCTCGCTGGCTCGTTCATCAGCTGTGATAGTGATCTTACTGCCACCCTATAATTTGATAATCCATGGAGCTTGTTTTCAGGTTGCAGAACCTTGTCCGACCAATTTGCCAATTTAGAGGTGATAGCTCCTTTGAGGATTCAGAAATTGAACAGTTCCACAAATGTGGCTTGGCAGTTGAACAATCTGCTTATTTGTCTACTTTTAAATCAGTGAGGAATTAAAGACACCCCCACCCATGGTTCAAACTAGCTCTTGTTGATACTTTATTATTTGAAGAATAGATGTGTAGCGCACTTTGTGTAGTTTTGTTTAGCTATACATTTTTCTTTTCACTTGGGACACAATTAAATGAGCCATTCCCTGACCAATACTCCTTAGGAATATTTACTTTTCATCCATTTAAATGGACCCAATAAATCATAAAATTGGCACTGGATTTGTTTTGGTGCAACTTGGATCACTGCAAGTTCTACAGGACATTCTAAAGGTGCATTTTGTGTTGTTGACACTAAAGTAGACTCCTCTCAAATCCTTTCCTTCAAACCTTCCCCACACCTCTGTTATGATATACATAAACCTTATGAAGCATTCATGGGATGACTTGATCAAGTCTATTGGTAAGCTTTTAACAGAACGGTTCTTCTTGGATACCGACCTGGTTCTGATCCTCCACGTTTCAGATAGTTTTTCGTTGAGCAAGGAATGTAAACAAAGGTAGAAATGCGTTGAATGAGTCTTCCCATTTCTGTGGACAAATTTAATAACATTGTGAGAATTTCTTTTCCCACACAATCTGAAAGACATTTAACTAAATTGTGGCACTTCTGGTGTTGTTATTTATTTATTTTTGTCTATTATTATTACTTTTAGTTCAAAAAGGTGTTCTTTAATATGAGTTAATAATGATTGTCTTGTTCCCAACCGCTTTTTTAATTTATTATTCTGCAGTTTTAATCTACCTCACGATGACAACACAAAATGCAGGGAGCTTTCTAAGGACCAGTCTGGTAACTACGGCGTAATGGCGCCAACACTCAACTATCAGATCAACCCATGGACGTGGTCTCGCTGCAGTAAATCACAAATCACTGAATACCTTGAGTAAGTTCACATTATTTAAATATTTAGTTTTTTATTTTATTTCTTAAGACATAATACACAACGATTACAAGTTGAATATGAACTCTGTCTTATTTTCCTTGCAAACCCAAATGATGTATTCCTACTTGGTCGCTGGTCACTTTGGTATGTGGGTACTTAGTCACTTATGGTCACTTTGCTAGCCTTGCTAAGGGCAGTCGAATTATTCACTCCGAAAAAAGACCGCCGCTATATGAAAACCCACCCGTATTCACTGTGCGTAACATCGCACGACACGATGCCCCCGTACACTATCCGCTTGCGGAGGCCGTCAGGCCGACAGCCTTGTAGGGTCTGTGTTGAAGCCACTGACCTCATTACTATTATAAGCGAAGAGTTCCCAGAGTCAGCTCATTACCATAATGCCAGCGAAAGACGAGACATGTTTACATCATCACACACGAGCATGGTAGGGTCCAAAGGTCGTGATAAGGGAAGTGCGTGATTGGACGTCAAAATGAATAATTCATTTGCTTCCCATCCTGTGAAGATTGTTAATATTCATGAGCTGCATACATGCATATCCTAGAGCCCCCCCAATTTTTTCCACAAGTGGAAATTTTTCAATACAACACATTAAACCTGGAAGTTACAGACCCGACAAGGCTGTCGGCCTGACAGCCTCCGCATGCGGTTAGTGGTACGAGTGCGGATGGCTTGTGTGCACAGTAGTCGTACGATGTGACAGTGTGTATACGGGTGGGTCATGCGGTGTGATCGCACGCACCACGCACAGGGTATACGGGTGGGTTTACAGCGGCGTCTTTTCGGAGCGATCAATGCGACTGCCTTGAGCAAGGCTATCACTTTGCCTACTTGTTTACTTGGTTGTAGACTGTATTTGGTGTGCCTGTATTCACGCAGGTATCCATATTCGTCTTACATGTTTGAAACTATAAATATATTGATTGTGTTGTTTGTTTGCCTTGAAAATTGATGTACCAACAAAGAAACTTTATGAGTATATTCCAGCTACTCTTGAGAAAAATATGAATTTTGCAAGTTTTTTTTGTGACAAATTGAAAGTCTAAGTACTGTGTTTGTCTTTGCATATTTTTAACAAAGTGTCACAGGCAGGTCATTAAATGCTTTGAAAATGATCTGTTCCATGTGCAAATTTGAATGAGAGTTAATATATTCATGCATATTTTATTCCTTCTAATTTTACCCGCAGAGAAATTCGAATTGATGTGTATGATCCAAATAGCAAAGGAATAAAAAAGAGGTCCTTTAAGTTTCAACTTTTATTTAAAAGAGATAACATTGTAACTGCTCTCTCACTTATAAAGTTTAATAATCATTACAGTAAGATTTGTTGAAATGATGTTGTGTTGAAGGTGTACTAATCAGTATATTCAAATATCTGTGTCTTAGGAAAACTGTTTTTGGATTGAATAATATAATAATAATAATAATACTAGGTTCTTATATAATGCTCTTATCGCTCGACCACGACACACCAATACTATCATTCACTGAAAGGTCTGAGGTTGGAATCCCAGTTTAAATTCACACACTTAAGTAATTTTTTTACATTTTAAAATAAATCAAAATTGTGAGGGCAAGTTGTCACCATGAGGTTCTTGTTGAAATCAAAGAGTTTGGAAAAATGTAACTAGCCTAAGCATTCTGATCTGTGAAGAAAACCAAATCTGCAAAATACAAAGAAAAAATGTTGACACAGAAATCAAAAGAATTCATCAATTTTGAAAAACAAATCTTTGTTTAAATTATGACACCTTTACATGTATCACAAAACCAGACTGTTCATATCCTCTTTGAACATGATTTGCAGTCATTCCATTTGGTTTCCCCCTAGAACTTTGGAAAGAAATATTTGTTGTGTTAATTGTTTAAAGATCCAATTAATCTGGTGGTTATCACTACACTAAATTTTCACTTGAAACCCCAATCCCTCTCTGTCTCCGCACCCTTCCCTGCGCCCGTCCCAAATTTAATTATCAAAATTAAATAAGCTTATGAAAGGTGTACTCATCCCAATTTCATACTTTTAACAGTAACAAAATTTCTCCCCATGCACTAGCTAGCTTATCGGACAGATACCTGTGAATTGCGTGCAGATAAGCGCAAATTTCAGCCGATTTTAAAATATATAGTACATAGATGTTTTAATCTTATTTTCTCCATAGATGTATTTTTATAATTTCGCAAAAACATCAAGAAGAAGAAAAAAAATAGAATGGTCCAGATTGGGGCTTTTCAAACCAAGATAAACACCATGTAGAAAACATTCAGAAGATCTCCTTTTTATTCATTGTGCTTCGACTAAACATTAAACAAATTTGAAAACATACATCTTACTTGGTTGATCTGGATGCACCCCTGAAAAGCTTTGCAACCACTTCAGAAATCCAAATGCTGTCTTACTGGAAGTGCCTCTCCACAAATAAATGACCCCCAAATAAACATCAATCCCAACTCAAATTTATTGTCCAATTATTCAGAATAAATAGCTGGAAGGGATAGAAAATTATAACTAATTTGGTGAACAAACAGGCAATAAACTGTCTACTACTGGGTTACCCAAGCCCAGATGATTGTACCCTGAAGGGGGTGTAAGGCAATCGTGTTTTTTTTTCTTTTTCAAGAGTGCCAATAAAAAACTGTTGACTGTTTACAAGTAGAACAGCTGATGGGGGAAGTTTGAAGGGCTTGAGGGACAAGGCGGACGTGACTGACCCTGCAGTTGACCTGAAGTAGATGGATGGTCAGTCCTTCTTGGTTCTTAACAACCAAGAGTAGAGGCCTCCAGTTTCATACTTCAACTGTAATAAATTTCCGCTGTTTGAAGAATCTCAAAAACAATCTTAAGTTTTTTCCTGGTTTTCTCGTATCTGAATCGGCGGCTACAGCTGTGGCTAGAACTGTTGCTAGGGTGTTGCTAAGGATGCTCGATACTACAATGCATGATTATTGCAGAAATGTAGCCATAGCCAAAGCTATAGCCGCCAATTTGGTCATGGCCTTAATCTCCTTGAGCCTTTAACTTTTCTTGAGAGAAGTAAAGCTGTAACCAAAGGTAGAAAGGAAAAATCCACATTGTGTTCAAACCTTTGTAAAATTGTGTTGCTGAAGCAGTCTGCTGAGTAATAATAACCAGGAGACCAGTCACAAATTATACATGTGACTAGGTATTGTGGCTGGTAACCTTGTTCTGGTTAGCATAATTTTGTTGTGCTTAGCTTATCTTTGTGCTTAGTCAGCTCTATGTTTTTTTCTGTTCCGAAAGTGTATAATGGCTTTAAGTTGATTGACTGTTTCTTTGAAGGATTTATTAGAACTACATTATGTTATTTGTTTGGTTTCAATGGTTTTCTGTAGAACTTATAAATTTGACTTAACAATTTATTTCTTGATGTAACTGTTTACAACAATTTTAATAATCTTTAATGTTAAACGAAATGTTTACACAAACCTATTTCCCCGGAAGCACTTAATTTTCTCCCCCTAACTATTTGGTCGGTGGTCTAATAAATCTTGTTGAAATAATTTTGGGTAAATATAAAGGAGGGGAAATTAACAAACCAACACTTTTTCGAAAACTGTAATTGTAGTAAATTATTTGGAAAGACCTAAATTGCACATTGCGATTTTTTAATTGTCGCCACAAAATCAGAGAAAGTTGGGTACTACTCAACTCGTTTTTGTGTCTAGTTTGAAAGAAATCAATGCAGTTCCAACATCCATCTAAAAGTAAACAAGCATTCTGCACACACAGTAGAATCCCAATTTTGCAATCCAACTTTTTGTGAGTACGGCTTGTGTTTGTGTTTACTACTACCACAGCGTACCCCTCGAAAAGTAAGAAAATTTGAAGTTAACAATTTTTAACCCTTTCCCCCACCCCCCTTTTCTCCTAAACCTTAGCATGGGTTACGGCCAGTGTTTACTGGATACCCCACGGGATGCACAAATCTTGCCAAAATACCAGCCAGGGGAGGTGTACAACATCAGTAAGCAATGTGAGCTGGTCTTTGGAGAAGGAGCCACCGTGTGCCCCATTTTGGTATGTATTTTTCTAAAGGCGTAGGCCTAATTTCATAAAAGCGTAAGTACACAATCCTGCTGAGCATACTTGTTTGCTGAGCGATAATTTACAAGGGATTTAAATTCTTCCTGAAGAATTTTTGCTTCCATCATCTTCCTTCCCAAGCCCTCTTCTAACCGTATTTTCTTACTTATTAATACTATTTGTTTTGGGACAGATCATGATTGCAACCACCCCACCCCAATCCAGACAGATCACCACCACACACCTCAACCTCTGGCAAATGACCCTTTGCCCTTTGGGCAAACAACTCTTTACTCCTGCCCCATATACAAATATGAAACAATGAGGGAAAGAAGTACAACAGGCCAAGAATTCATTTTTTGAGAGGGCACGGCCATTTTCGTTTTGCAAAGGGCACTTTCATTAGAAAATCTTAAAGTCTAAAAGAAATATCTGAAGGGGCACCAAGGCCAAGACCGAGGGGCAACAGAGGCCATGGCCTCCATGGAATTCTTTGCCTGGTACAAGGTGGATGTTCAAAGTGAACGAAAGCTGGGGAGGGTCATTCACAGTGACCATCAGATGAGCATCATCGCTAAGCCTGACCTTGTTTGTCATCGTATTATACCTGTAATTTCTTCCGTTTGTTACTCATTTTCCCGTAATCCTTCTACTTGAGTCAGTCAGGGGTAAGAGTTAAGTGGCCTGGGGCTTGCACTTAACTAAGCGACAGACATCTGACATGTATGTTGCCAGCAAAGTGGTGTCCCCTTCATATAAGGATGGCTTAGTGGTTTATTTCCCTGCCTTTCACCTCTGTGGACCACTGTTTGAGTCCAACCTCAGACAGGAGCCTTGTATGAGGATTTGGTTTACAGTCCCTACCTGATTGCATAGCCTTAACTCTCTTCCTTTATAAATCAGTGTTACCAAACCAAGGCTGGCAGGAAAAATAATCCGCACCCTTTGCTGGAATGAGACTTGGCACAATTTTTTCCATTTGGTATTTAGGGAACCCAACAAAGATTGCATAAGGGCATGGAGGTAAGCCTACCTCCTTTATCAGGGTATCAAAGGTTCAGAGTACGCAATTGCAAAAATAGTGCAACTCGCCTCACTCTGACCCCTAGCAATACACTCATTATCTCTCCTCAAAGTCCAGCGGGAGTCTGGGAGGGAAATCTCTCAAACTGCCCCCCCCCCCCTCTTTAGTTTCAAGTCCTTCAATCTACATGTGCTTCATCATTCTATGAGGTATCATCTATCAAGCTCTTACAGCATAGGGAGGGGGTAGTGTCTCTTAAAGGGTCTGGGTACTTTTTGTAGGACACAAAACACAATGTCTGCAGATTTGACAGCTTAAAGATAATGATGGAAGCAAGATTCCATGAAAATATTACTTGCTGGGGTGCTGTAGTTTTTGAGAAATGAGTAAAACAATGTAATGAAAATAATTTTCATCTCAGTGATCATGAAACGAAAATTATTTTAGCATGTAAAACGTATTTCTATGACATTGTTTTACTAATATCTCAAAAACTACTGCACCTCAGCAACTAATATTTTAAGGTAGGCTTTCTATTATCATTATCTTCAAACGGTGTAAGTTTAATGTAAATCTGTGGACATTGTGCTAATGTGTTACAAAAAGTACCCAATTCCTTTAAAGGGTCTGTATCTATTAGTAATGAAAATTAATGGTTATGAAAATTTACGTGGTAAGAAGTACAGCAGCTTTGGATAGTATAATGCATTTTGAGAAACTTTTCACATGGAAGTGCTGTGGGTATGGAACAAGATATTTCTTTTGATCCCCCAAAATGTTTAAGATCCTATAGAGATTGTTCTTCCTGTGTGGGCGTTATTAACTCCGGATTTTCGGGGATATCTAAAAAATAAAAGGTGAAATCTTTACAGGTTATATTTAGCGATACAACTACATTTATATAGGATTAAAACAATCGAAAGGTTCCATAAAGAAAAGGTACTTTTGCCTTTAATCACACAATGCAGGATAGCATTCAATATAAGGTACATGTTTCTGGTAGTAACATAAATACTAACAGGATGTATTTGGGGACACTAATTGGCAGCAGACTTACCAGGTAAATTCATCATTTTTGGAAATATGCGTATGATCCGAACTGTAAATAATGGAAAATGGTCTTTGGATATCGGCTGCTACAATAGCGTATCATGGCCTAGCAGTTAAGAGCACCTGATTCAAGCTCTGGTGCTTGATCAGAGTGTGGGTTCGAGTCCCGATCGTGACACTTGTGTCCTTAAGCAAGACACTTAACCATGATTGCTTTGTAAAGTTAGGGCGGTAGTGCTTTCTACTTTCAAAGATTTTCATTTTATAATATAGTGCCGCGGGAAACTGAAAGACAATATACAAAGTAACTTGATGGCCAATGACCGATACAAAGCCCTGACCCACAAAATGTGTAGGAATGGCGGAGAAATAGTCAAAAAGATCAAACATTAAAGTTATTCTGGATGAGAACTAGTTGAGACGTCACATTACCAGATGTAGGTTATTCCTCACGGCAACAGTTAAAATATTGATTTCATTCCAATAAATCATTGATATGTTCCCAAAATTAGAACCAAATATGAGAAGAATGTCAAATTGGGTTTATTGAGTTCATCCAGCTCTATTATGATTTTTTTTTAATAGATCACTTTTTGGTTGATGGAAAAATATAAACAAATAAACGATGGCCGACGAAGCTGTCACTAAATCAACACTCTACTTTGCCTGGAAACACCTGTTCATATTGATATGATTGTGCAGTTATACTTGAAGAATGAGAGTCCCCCCCCCCCTGACTGTGAAGGGGGTGATGTTGAGAGTTCCATCCCAAGTAGTTTGATTTTCTGCCTTTTAGCGGCAATCTTGTAACCGTTTCCTTTATGGATAGGGTAAAATTCAAAAGGTTCCTTCTGATAAGTAGCAGCAAAGTATTGGGGCTTTTTTTTTTAGTATTAAGGAAAAGTTTAGGTTACATTGATGTGTGATAAACTCTGAGACCAATTTCATAGAGCTGCTTAAGCACAAAAAGTAGCTTAAAAACAACAAAACTATGCTTAACCACATTAAGGTTACCAGCTCAAATACAATATCTTAAGCACCATCTCTGACTGGTATCCTGCTCATTTTTGTGAAGCAAAATATTTGTAAGCAAAGTTGTCTGCTTAAGAAGCTCTATGAAATTGTTCACTGTATGCTTGATGATGTTCTGATTACTTGGTAATGTACCTGGTAGTGGAGGTCAGTTAGAATCCTCTAATTAGAAGATGATATTAAAAGCGAGGAATAACTTCAATGTTGCTTAATTTTTCCCTTCCATTTTTACTGAGCCAAAAACCTGTTATGATAAAAATATATTGCAGATAATTTTGTCTGAATTTTTTGACAAGACTGAGGAATGTTTTATGGTTCTCATATTTTGAGCAATCAAACAGCAATATTAAATCTCTTCAAAGTGATTGTATACATTCCAGCTTATTCGATGCCAATCAAAGCTATCATCAGGAGACCTTTCTTAATAGTTCCCGAAGGGTTTTGGGAGTTATTGTAAATTGCTACCCGTTTTGAAACAATTTAAGCAATAAATACCCCCGGAAATGACCTTTAATTTCAAATCGGGGTACAATTTGTAGAATACAATAAAACTGCTAAACAAATTCCCAATGGGAAAACAAAATCACCATACTGTTCTTTGCACCTGCACGGTTTGATGTGTAATGAAAAAAAATTAGATTTCTTCAGGCCAGGAATATCATCTTTGAGAAGGAAAGGCCATTTTCATTTTGCAAAGGACACTTCCATTGGAATATCAAAGTCTATTGGAATCTTTTGAAGGAACACCAAGGCCAAGCAGGGATATCAGAGGTCATGGCCTTCGTGGCCTCAGTGTAATTCCAGGCCTGTTCCCTTTTTCTTTGTTTTTCTGTTTCTCTAAAAACTGAACTTCCTCGTGTTGGTTTTGGATCCCACGAAGCCTGGCAAGGTTTTAGTGTGGATACAAAGTTGAGAGAAAAGACTTAACTGCAAATTGCTCACCAGTCAAAAAGTTAAGGATAAAAAGCTCTAAACCCCAGACTGGAGATGTCACATCCATGGAAGGCTGTTGATGCCTGAGACCACCATGGGGGTTTAACCAAGTAGACACAAACATGCTCTGCATACACCATCAAGCATCAAAACCAACTTTCAACATTGGTTATCTCACATTTGCAAACACTTTATTCTTCAATTTAATAATCATCAACGCCAAAACCCAACTTTCAACACTCTGGTTATCTCTCATCTACACTACACATCTGTAACTGATCGGGAAACAGGGACAGACAGCGATCACCCCCCCCCCCCTTCCCAATTCTCACTGGATTATGACAATATAATATCCATTATGCCAATTGCGTTTTTTTTTTTGCAAACAATTTATTCTTCAATTTAATAATAACCCCCTACACAAAGCTTGAAGACTAACCCAGCCATCTTGGGTAAGTCCCATTGAAGAATATACCACCTGTTGGCCATGTGTGTGTCATTAATGCATAGAGCCCTCTAGACCATGCCCAGATTGTACCCATTGTTGGGATTTCACTTTGTCCTTCATGTAGAACACACCATTGTAACCACCTTGGTGTAATGATGATCAAAATATATTGCTAATCCAGGATGACCCAAATAAGGATGAACCTGGAAGGATGAAAATTTTAAAACAAAGTTGTGTCCTACTAGGTATGTGTGCTCTGCATCAGGGAAAACCAACTTTGAAGCATGGAGTTTGTTTATTGAGGTGTTTTTAATTGTTTTATAGACCCATTGCATTGGCCACCATAACTGGGGTCAAACAATGGAAACGTGCGCGCGTGTAACTAAAGATGGCGCCACACATCTTATTCCCAAACTCAATGATGCTGATGAGGGAAGACATAGAGGCAGCAGGGGAAGACAGATGGTTGAGGGAACCACGTTCTCATCACACTCATAAAAATATTATATAACTGTTGTTAACTTTTAGTAAGGGGTGTGTTACCTTTTCCCTATGGGATGTGGTCTGACAGATGGGCCTGATGGAGCAAAGGCAAACAGAGTCTCCCCACAAAAGCATCATCTCCCCCCACCCTTTTCCTTAACAATGATTTTGTTTCCCCCATAAAGCAAATACTTCCTTCCTTTGATTGATTCTCAACCCTCCCCAAAGAACTAACTCAGACCAGTCTGTCTGTATCTGATAACTGATTAGTTATTGATGGTTGTTGTTTTTCTTTTCAGAGGACCTGCAGTAGACTGTGGTGTACAGGGTCCTTCCAAGGGTCTCGCCGTGGCTGCCGCACCCAACACATGCCATGGGCTGATGGTACGCCATGCGGCAATAACAAGGTAATCTTATTATTGGCCTTCCACCATTGTTTTCTTGGAACGCAACTCTTCTTGCCTTCCACACCCTCCAGTCTTTGATGTTCCTCTCCCCACATTTTTTTTAAACACACAACAAAATATATATGTATGTTTTTTTGGGTGTGAAACAAGCCCCTTCTTACATCTTTAAAAATAAAAACTTTCATCAACAGCTTCATTTAATAGATGTTAAATTTGCATCGGGGATAAAGAGTATTATTTGGTTTTACCCTCACACTTATGTGTGTAAGCACTGTATACCAAAAACAAAATAATAATCTGCTCTAGATTGGCAAAGTTTGTGGGTTCAAATCCCACCCGAATAATATGCCTGTAATTTTTTTTTTCCACAGAGGTCAGAAAAATTCTGAGTATACAGTGCTAACACACATCAGTGTATATGGGTAAAACCAAAATAATAAATATTTAATTAGCATTTTAAGGATCCAGTCACAAACAATGCACGGAACATTGTGTTTTCTTGGTAACCCATTCCTGCTAAGCCCGATTTCCTAGGCTAAGCAACTTGCAAATCCCCTACACTGTCTGAAGTCAAAACAATGCACTCATTATCTTTAAGAAAGCTACAATCGGCAGTGTTATCCATCACACGCTCACCTTTAACTCTTGAACCAGAATAGAGAGAAGTTACCCTCCTTGTTAGTGCACATTACTCCAAAACAAATGTCAGTGCTATAGGAGGCAGTGTATGTTTCCAATCAGCAGAGAATTATTGGGCCGTGGAGACAATGTTGTTAGACAACCCTGGTCAGGTTACCTCGTGATTACAGACCTTTACACTCTATGAATGTTTCAACCCAACTGATGAAAAGCAAGCGCGATTAAATGATATCGGATCATGGCCCGGGATTTAGACTTGAAATTGAGTCACAAATGCTAGTTATAATCCCATTGGTAGTAAAAAGTTGCAGGGATTGTGGGTACTAGTGACTTGTTGGATTATGAAGTGTAGTGCATTATACATTGCAATTATATTGTGTCACACTACAATAATTTGATTTTTGGCTACACTTTGGCTTCAGTTTTATTAACCCTTGGAATTACTATGACAATTTTGTTGCCAAATGTTTCTGTTTAGCCTTCCTACTCTAGGTAACATTTCCAGCAAGTTGACCAATCATTTCAAACCATTCAACTGCCTTGGTTTTGTGTGATGGCACAACTATGCAAAGAAAGACAATTGCGAAAGTGCGTATTTTGTAGATGCATTCACCATGATAGTTTATCTATCATTAAAAACCAAAATGGATGACCTTTAATGGTCAGACAGTAGTAGGGTTGACTCTGTACTATAAGATAGTACAAAATTGGTTTACTAAACCATGACAAGTCACTCAGCAAACCCAACCTGGTCGAAATCGATCATGAATTTATCATATCACCCTCAATTTTGGTAATCTCCAAAGGACAATACCTCTCACAAATTGGACGGCTAATTCCTGCACAGCCTTATTTCATACCCTTTACAAAATTGAGCAGTGCTCACCCAATCATGAACTATTTTCAGACTTGTTGGTGTCATATAAAAGTTGAGTCCATAACCTATCCATACATATAAACCTTTTCCCCCAGAATCATATACTTATTATTTGGCAGACATTTCAAAAGTGTATCGGTTTTTTTGAGACACACAGTATTGCATGGTCAGAGAGTGAGGGGTTCAACCAGGATTCTCCAGAAACATCATTATATCTTCATCTCTTTTCCCCCACAGTGGTGTGATCGAGGCAAGTGCGTCGGCCAAGCACACTCCACTGAACCCGTAGATGGTGGATGGGGCAAGTGGGAGGGGTATGGGGACTGTTCCAGGACGTGTGGAGGCGGTGTTAAACAAGCTGTACGCCAGTGTACCGAACCGTCCCCACAAAATGGAGGGAAATACTGCATCGGGAGGAGGGTTCGATTCCGCTCGTGTAACAGCAGGGTAAGCAAGTTTTCATTAATAATGATATCGAAGTCTTATATACATGTGGCACACGTTTCTACCAACAAGGTACTCAAGGTGCTTAGTATATACATTTTTACAGAAAGATACATGTAGGTTATTGAAGGTATGAATTCTGAGACCCAATTAAGTACCACCTTACAAGGTTTTACAAGATGCTACGGCGCATTCAGGTTAATTGCGTCACAATTTGGGCTCGAACCAACACTCAGAACAACCAGAGTTTGAATTCGGTGCTCTTAACCTTGCTCGGCTACGACACTTCCACATGTTGACCAGCATCCTCCAAAAAACCCAGCTGCGCCCATTTGCTATTTAAGGGCATGACCCAGCCTTTGCATTTTGGGGCCACTTAAAACAACACACCATGTTCGTCAACTTCCCCCGACAAAAACCAACAAAAAGGAAAACCAAATTATCCAAAGGGAAACAAAAAGTCACACACAAAATGAAACGCTTGCTCACATGCAAGTCACATTATAACCACTCCAGAAACTCAGGAGCACAGTCCTACCGGGAAATCCTTCATTACCGCCTTGTGATCCCCAACGAGTTGACACACCTTTTACTGACAGTTTTCCTTCTTTTTTTTATTGCCCTCCTTTTTCGGCAATAAACAACTTGATTGAAACATCATGGAAGAGTTTAGCCTACTGGCCTGAGCTCATGTTAAATTGACTTTCATGTTGGTTTGTGACAGGTTGTGAGATGGTGGCAGCAGGTGCGTAGAGGGGGGGTTTGTCTTGGGCGTAGGATCCAAGGTGGGATGAATGAGGGGAGACAGGTTCAGGTTGTTTGTTTAGATGATCTTCCCATCAAGGGAACCTGGCAAACTCCCACAAGGGGGATATAACACCAAGTTTGCAATGGCTAATCTTTCTCATACAAAACATTGGTTTAACGTCTACGATTATGAATTGCACAAATCGCTATTTAGTAACTAGGCGACAATAGTTATTGTTAGTCGTTGTAAAATCAGCGGTTAGCTTGGTAGGATTCAAAGCCCACAACGTTGTGATTGAAAGTCCTGCAGTTTAACCACTGGACCACGTTGCATGATGAGAGAATAAGGAATGGGGAATAAGGAATAGATGTACCCCACCTGTGATCATCAAGACTTCTGTCATTGATTTTGCTCACTGATAAGAAACAGAATATCAATCTTGATCTGATAATACTTGACATATTGCAATGTGGACTTGGTTTTGAATAGGAAATCATAATCACACTGTTGTATGGCTTTGATTTTAAGATATGGGTCACCTACCCGCAATCATAAAGCCATCTGTCAGATTAACAACCATGAATGGAAATGGTTGTCATTGTAGAGTCTCCTGAGGACGACTAAAGCAAGCTAGTGGAAACATTAAGACCTATAAGCCACTTCAGAGTTCCAGCTGCGCATGTCTGTTACTGCTGACAACGGACTTTGTCTATCTCCCGTGACCTTGTCAAAGGGTTACGGGAGATAGACAAAGTCCGTTGTCAGCAGTAACAGACATGCGCCACTGACATTCCGAAGTGGCTTATTAAGAACTCATTCCACAATGGTGAAGTAAATAACAATAACTTTATAAGCTTAAATAGTAGTCTCGGCCAGTTTCTACCTTTGCCCAGGTAGTAGTTAAAAAGCAGGGCAGTTCTTTTCAGAACTAAGAAGTCTTCCGGATTCCGAAAACCTACTCCGTGAAAGTAGAATATTAAGCAAGACAGTTCTCTAAAGAACAAAATCTACCTGGCAAGTAGACACACACATGTTGTAACTGCAAACCAAATATTTAACCATGCAATGCCTCAAATTCCACATTGTTGAGTTCCTAGGTTGAGCCAGAATGGCTTTGTATTTGAAAGGGCAAGGGCACCAAAATTTTCTCCTTGGTAAAGGGCATCCTATGAGTAAATTGTAAATTTCTACTGGAGCATTTTGGGCCCAAAGGCAATGACCGAAGGGCATGGAGGCAATCACCTCTGTGAAGTATCAGGCCTGCAGTCTTCCAACATTTCCCCTCCCCTCCCCTCTCAACTCTCTTCACCATTTTCTGCTTACTATGCAAGCGCCAAATTTCTGCGCTTGCTGTGTAACAAAAGATTACATGATAACGTTGAATAAGCACACAAGAAAAAATTCCCTGCTAACCCAGGAAATACATTTGACATAATCGCGGATTTCCCTGCTTCGGTAATCGCTTATTCTTTGCTTACGGTAAGCAGACCCATGACATTGGGCCCCGATCAGTACAAAACAAAATAACAAACAAACACACACACACTTGATGCATTAACTGAAACCAATTTTGCCAGATTTCTAATATCGCATAATTTTAACTTTTCCTCCTGCTAGACGTGTCCTGTCAATTCCATTCCATTCAGGGAACAGCAGTGTGCAGACTTCAATGGAAACAACTTCAACATTCAAGGTGTACCCAGGGACGTACGGTGGGTCGCTAAGTACACAGGTGGTGAGTCTCAACTCTTTGTGTATCATCTTCACATAGAGCACACACATGGCGTTACCGCAAACCAAATAATATACCTCACCATGCAATGCCTCATATATGTTCACATGTACCATAACTGCTGGTACTTTTGTGCTGTTTGGGACACTCAGAAGTTTATTTTGCAATGTTAGAAACAAGGGCTAAGAAGGAGAATTTATGGAGCATAGAATATTTAGTCCAAAGTTTATTTTGCAATGTTAGAAACAAGGGCTAAGAAGGAGAATTTATGGAGCATAGAATATTTAGTCCAAAACCAAGTTTGTACACCAGGCCTGGAATTTCATGGAGGCCACAGCCTTGATGCCCCATCAAAGGTTTCTCAAAGACTTCTCATATGATTTTCCAAAGAAAGTGTCTTTTTCAAAATGAAAGTGACCTTGCCCTCTCAAAGATGAAATTCTAGACCTGTGACCCAAAGTTTTTCTATTAAGGCATCCCAATATTGTGCAATTTGAGAAGGCGTCCATGGACGCAAGTCTATTCCAAATGTTGACGACTATCATAGTGTCATCAGACAATCCCATTCCCTCTCTCCAGACCTGGAATTCCATCCTTTAGAGGGCAAGGGCATTTTCGTTTTGCTAAAAATTCACCCGGAAACCCTTTAGGGAAACTTTTGAAGTGGCACCAAGGCCAATGCCAGGACAATATAATTCTCATCTTTCTCATTGAATTGAATCATTGTAAGATTTCTCAGTTGAAAGTGCACAAAAAAACATTGGCTGACTAAAATAAAAATCTGCAGCCAGCCGTTCTGATAGCCAAACCAGTTAATGTCTAGTGACATAGAAAAAACAAATCCACGTCCATGAGCGTAGGCAAAGTATCAGTCTCTCTTTCTCCAGTGTGGAATTGATGTGCATTTCCAGCGGGGTGTAATTTACTGGCTAGACGAATTGAACAGGTCCTGAGGGGGGAATTGCACTAATTGATTAATCTGGCTAGAACAGATAAATTTAACAGTTGCATTCGTCAAGCGCCAAATTACTATAACAGAGCTCTATCATTTCCAGCTATATATAGTTTAGTGTTGTTTTCTCACACTTCTTTGCAACCATAATTTGTTATAACAGGTTTGTTATTTTTTTGTTAGTGTTGATGTTTCCTAGGGGTGTAAGGGGGGGGGGGTGTAATTGTTTCAAAGCCTTGGTGCAGAAAAAGTTTCTGAGAGACTAGCTGTTTCAATGATTTTGGGAGCCATTTTTTGCAACAGGGATGTTTGTGTTAATGGGGGGTAGATGTTTTAAAGCCTTGGTGCAGTGGGGGAGAAAATCAGTACCATGGTGAGAGGCTGTTTCATGGTGAGTGTCGACTCCCTAATAATGTACCTCGGGTGTTACCGAGTCCCATTAATGACCTGTGTGTCTGTTGCTAACATTAAGAGACGCATGCACATAATGTTTTGTCATCATCAGAGTGTCTAGGCTATGTAGACTCACTGACCTACATTGCAGCCACTGTGTTTAAAGGGATGCCTTAGTCAAGGTTGTTGATTGGTCTGTCGATGGAAGTTCACATTTTTTAGTCTGTAACCGAATTGTGATTTGATTTATTTAAAAGATTGGGTTTGAATCACATTTTCTTGATTTGTGCAATTCATAACTATGGACGCAAAAACAAATGTTTGTATGAGAGAAATTGTCTGTTGCTAGCTTGACATTTATATCCCCTTGTGGGAGTTTGCCGAGTTCCTTTGACGAGGTCATCTCAACAAACAAACCCCCCCCCCCCAAAAAAAAAGAAAAAAAATAAAAAATTTTAAAAACCAAAAGTTCAATACTTTTTTTTCCAACAAATTTATTTATGCACTTTCCAATAAGTAGTAGAAGGACTAATACCAAAATTGTTGAGATCCAGTGCATTTTTAAAAACTAAAATCATAAATTACAATAAAAAAATAATTAATCAAATGGCACGGAAAATGTGTAAGTAAATAAAAGAATACATGAATAAATATTATTGATGATAAATACGACAGAGAGTATTTGAATATCTCAGTTTTTTAATTTCTTGAAATGTTGCTTTTCTTTTTCCTTCTCAGTGCAGATAAAAGAACGATGCAGTCTCTTCTGTCGTGTTGATGGGAGCATCGCATTTTACAAGCTTGCCAAGAAAGTCATCGACGGAACACCTTGTGGTGAAGACACAGATGATATATGTGTACAGGGACAGTGCTGGGTAGGTGGAGTCTTTGTCAACTAGTTGGGTGTGAGATGAGGGGTGCGAAGGGTAGAGTTGTATGAAATTTGGCATACAATTGAGAGTATGTCATGAGAAATTTGTCAAGAGTTTACACAAGGTGTACCCTCCTTTTAAAATAAAAAGATATAAGAAATTCCAGTTTGTTGAACTCCTCAGTGACAGTGTGTAGCCACACTCTTTCAAATAAGCAGAAAAGGATGTGTGATCCTTTAAGATACATCCATGAACATGCTGCACTGGGGCGAAATAGCAGTGGACCAGAACCAGCTTGTCTGTCTGGTAGAGCATCCAGCATGCCTCGCAGTCCATAGAAGCTAAGGTTAATGAACGTTGAATGTAGCTTTGGACTCCAAATGTTGAGACGTAAGCTCAAGGGAAAAAAAGCATTATGTGTAAGTTGAAAATGCCATTCTCCTGTGAAGTAGCTTTATTGTACGCTGGAAACAAGTCCTTATAGTAAAGGAGATCAAATCAGGCATGCAACTTTTTATGGGATTTCCTCCTTTGAGAAAAACTCTGCTAGGGTCAAAACTTCAGGCCATTAACTATTTAAAAAACAAATTATATCATAATTCTTTTTGGTTGGTAAGCAGTTTGCAACAGCTAATTTTATTTCCTCTTTTTCTTATAGAAAACAATTCTGTTAAAAACTGGAAACAAAATTATATAAATTAATAAAAAATGTGGCACAAAGTCTTCTGTTCTTGGCCATTTCCTAATTTTTCACCATTATTGCATGTCTGTAAAGTGCGGAAATCCACCTGAATGGCACTTTCAGACTTTTTTAATTTAAAAAATTGAGAAAGATTTTTTCTCAACACAAATAAAGAAAATAACCAAATAATGCCCATTTAGAAAAAAAAAAAATTGATCCAAGAATTACAACCCAAAAAATATTTTAACGGCCGTTGTTTTCCCCCACTTTTTTTTGTAGGATTAGGTAAGCACTGACTTATCAGTGTTTTCACACATACAGAAGAAAGAAAAGAAATTAAAACAATTTTAAATTGACTTTGCAGTGTTGTGAAATTCAATTGATTAATTATTTTGTTCTTTTTCTCTATAAGGGTGCTGGATGTGATCATATTCTTGGCTCCCAGACAACCAAGGACAACTGTGGTGTTTGTGGAGGTGATAATCGCTCATGTCGGAGAGTTAGTGGCAGCTATAACAAGGCAAAATATGGTTAGTGTTCTTGTCTCTTCCATAGTTTGACTTGCATCTCAACGCTTTCGAAACCATAGCGGCTGCAAGCGTCTTTTCCAAAATCTTCAGGGTAATGGCCGCAGTATTTGACCAACTTTGCTAAAAAATGGGGTCAAAGAAAAGGTTTGGGACTGAAATGACAATTTCTCAACATTTCCTATGTACACAAAGAATCTACAACTCTTCCTGATCATTTACCTGAAAATAGCAGCGCAAAATATTCAACAAGATTAGCATACAGTTATGATTATACAAAAAATGAAAGTCTTTTTTATTCTGTTGTAACGACAAATATGTGAAATAAGTTTCTTGAACAAATAAGTAGATTAATGTAATTCTGAGACTTTAAACTGTCCTCTTTCTGTATGAAATAAAATCCACTTTCTTGGTTGAACTTTTCACTCCCTCATGGACTAGTTTGTATCTCCTTCCTGAAAACTTCATCGATGCCCAGGGACTTATTTCTTTTTTGCCACAACAACATCTCAGAAAAAAAAAGTGTATCCAATCAGACCCTGGGATTAAACTCGACATCTGACAAACAGGTGCTTCCAGAGAGAGAACCAACTGAGGCCAAAGCCTCTGCTTCCAGGACCCCTCTCAACAAGTTCTGGGTCAGTGGTGACTTTCTTTCATGCCAGTAAACAGCAGAATGGTCTTGGGGTTAGGCTAGGGTCAACTGGAGGGGGACCGTTGTTAGAGGAACGGAAACTAGCAATGATTTCCATACTCGTTGCAGAGGGGATATTTACGCTGGTTGTGACACCTTCACAGCTTGACTTTAATGGGAAGCTACATGTATATATTTGGTAATCACACTTTTAACCATTTCACTTCAAAATGATGTGGTTTTGGGAAAAAGTGTCAGTTTTATTCCCTTGAATTTGAATCCACGTACGTTTCTCAGATTGTGTATTTCAGTGTTATCTGAAAAATGTGACCCCCCCTTTTGAAGTGAATTTTCATTGGTTAGTTTTACAATATCTACATTTGTATAGGATTAAAACAATCAAATGGTTGAGGAAATGGAAAATTTTTACTGGAGCATTTCAAGGTGACCAAGGCACTGACTAGAGGGCATAGAGTCAATCGCCTTTGTTGCCTTCGTGAAGTATCAGACCTGGCTTTGAGCAGGGTGAATCTGTCGGAAGACAGATTTTGATTATGGGGTTACTTAGTCACCCTCAAGGACAAGAGAAAAAACGGCCAGTCATTTGAGAGTCGGACGATATTGTCCTGTTTGGGGTAGAGGATTTAATCCAGGCATTATAACAATTGACAGGTGGGGTATTAATGTTACTTATTTCCACGCCGATGTATACTGAAGACTCAAATTCTGTCTCCAGTAATCAAAGACCTTTTTATGGTTCGCCTGTGGAAGTGCCATCAGAAATCTAGTTTCCTGTTTTTAAAATGTAATTTTTTAGGGTGCCCTTATTTTTCAATTTTTTTGTCGGTTGATCGATTGGTTTTTGATTGTTTTAAGGCGGAGGGGGTTTGCTCATAAATGTATCGTCTTAAATAAAAAATAAATGTAAACTATGGATGATGGTGAGTCCATCTATAAGCGCAGGAGTGGGAAGGAGGGTTAGGGTCCTGGAAAACTTACGCAAAAAAAACCCCCAAAAAACTCCCCTTTCAACCTCTATCCCAGTCCTGCTGTTTTCATTGTTACTACAATGCATAAGTAAAATGTTATTAAGACATAAAGTAGACAAAATAAAATGTACGAATAGTAGTCTGTGTGCTGTTGGTATAGGAACTACCCCTTTGGACCAACGATATCATTTTTTTAAAGTGTTTTTTGTTGTTGCTGTAATTAGTTATAACTTTTTGCTTTAACTCTGTTTTCGTTGTTGTTGTAAAGCTGTCAAGCTGTCGTTATTCTGTTTGCTGTAGCTGCTGTTATTACTTATGGCTTAAGTTTTGGTTTTTATTTTGTCTGCTAAAGCCCAGGTTATTTAGTATTGCTCGGGTTTAGTTATTTCTGTTTGCTATAGCTCTGGATATTTCTTATTTCTTGATTTAATTATTTCTGTTTGCTATAGCTCCTGTTATTTCTGTAGCTGTGATTTTATTTTGTTGCTTTGAGTTTGGTTACTTCTGCTTTATTTTGTAGGTTATAACAAAGTTGTAGAGATCCCAGCTGGGTCCACTAGGATAGATGTAAAACAACACAGCTACCGGGGTATTCCAGAAGACGACAACTATCTGGGTGAGTACCATGCGTAGTTAGTGCAAACTCCATTCATAACTTATGCTGTGTGTAAATGTATTATGCAATCAAGCTAAATGAGTCGTTTGTCAAAAATATACAAGCCTAAGCAGGCCTGTGGGTTGAAAGAAGTTTAAATGCCAAACTATATCTCATTTAATATTGGCAACTTCCTTCCTGATAACTAACATAAAAAAGGGTTAAGAATATCATTGAAAGAAAATGTGCCGATGGCATTTTTAATAAACAACTCAAATTTAAACCTCCTTTTTCTCAGCATTATTCTCTCGCAGGTTTTGGTTTTTCTACTTTTACAAGTTTTGAACCTAAGGTGGTATCAACATGGTGTTTTAACAGTAGCCTACTAACATGATTAAAGCATAGAATATGCTCTTTCCAAATGTCTAATTGGTTTTTTAAATGACCTGGGCCCAATTTCATAGAGCTGCTTTAGCACAAAAATAAGCTTAGTAAAACAAAATTATGCTTACCAGAATAAGGTTATCGGCCAAAATACCATGTCACATGTACACTTTGTGGCTCGTATTCTGCTCATTATTGGAGAGGAGAGTTTTTTAAGCAGTATTTATTGCTTTAAAATTGGGCCCTAGGTTGATCAACGACTCATTTTGCATGAGCGCATCATGTATGTGCGTATTGTGCCAGTATGAGTATTTGTTCTTGTTGCATTCACAGCGATAAGGGGCAGCAACGGAGACTACCTACTCAACGGTCACTTTGTGGTCAGTATGTTTCAACGAGAAGTCAAGATCGGTAACATCATGTTGGAGTACAGTGGGTCTAACAACTCTATCGAGAAGATCACATGCCATGAAAAAATCACTTTTAACATAACAATCTATGTGAGTATACTAAAAAAAAAAAGGATTGATTTGCAACCCAAGGTCACTAAGTGAGTAGGCTCGATGCAGCGTTGGCCCTTAAAGGCAGTGGACACTATTGGTAATTACTCAAAATAATTATTAGCATAAAACCTTTATTGAATACGAGTAATGGGGAGAGGTTGATGGTATAAAACATTGTGAGAAACGGCTCCCTCTGAAGTTGAGATACACCAACTGTGAAGGCTAGTCTTTGACAATTACCAATAGTGTCCACTGCCTTTAAAGGGCTTGGGTACTTTTGGAATGACTTGCATTAAGCTTACACGGTTTGAAGATGATGATGGTAGAAAGATTCCCTTAGAATATTACTCACTGAGCTGCTGTATTTTTTGAGAAATTCGTAAAACATTGTCTCAAAAATAATGTTACCATGAAAAATATTTTTTTTTTGCGACTCTCCTGATAACATTGTTCTGTGATTTATACTTTTTCTCTAAAACTTGACTACTAATGAAGCTGAAACTTTTTACATGTAAATTATATCACGTACATTGTACATCTTCATTCACAGTGAGTAGGGATTCATGTCATTGCAAAAAATTGATCTACAAAAGGTATCAAAACCCTTTAGCAGTGGTCCGCTAGCCAAAGCTTGTTAAAACACCTGAGGACCGTACAAAATTCTCTCCAAGTGTATAAACTAAATGTTATTACTGATGGAAGTATTACCCAACATTTCCCGTCACGAAAGTCATTTAGAAATATGAAACGTGTGGTCACTGCAACGCAATCCACAAAATCGACAAATGCAAATAAGACCTCACAATCTGACTGTATCTGAGCCGAGCCATGGATCAGAAACATCAGTTTAGTTTACCCAGAGCTCAGGGGGAAATAGTCCAGTGGGGATTTTGAAAATGAAAACGGGAAGGAAGTTCAGAAGAGTGACTGTCCTATAATCCTGACCCCAGTTTTTAATTTTTTTTATATACTTTTTTATACCCCTCTTGGCCGGGAGTTGCCGAGACAGGACTGGGGTAGTAAGTGATCTCGGTAGACGGGATTTTTTTCAGTAATGTATGGAACTATTTCATATTAGATTTATCTCTCCTGGGATGTTGCTCATCGGACGTTATTTTTTAAAGGGAATGTTCCTTGCCGGGATGGATTTTCCTTCTATCCTGAGCACTTTATATTTGTTTCCTGTTTCAAAAGAGATAAATATTTTGACCATCGGCATCTTTGTAGGTTTTTTTTGCAACTCTGTCTGTCTTTATGTACCCTGTAGACTTTGATCATAATGCGGCCATTTTGCTTTTCTGCCATTCATCCCAATGTAACTAAGCTGATGCTGAAAGGGGGAAAATAGTCTGGTCCCTTTAAATGATAAAGGAAGAGCCATGATTATCAATGTGTGAGCAGGGAGCCAATCAAATATGGCCGCACAGCGATAAAGGTCTGTAGACTGTTATCACGTAGTGGCCATTTTGTTTTTCTGCTGTTCATCCCAAATGTAACCAAATGAAGGTTGGTAGGAAAAATGTAGTCTGAAGTTCCTTTAGATGGTATATAAGAACTGTCATTATCCTTGTGTGAGCTGGAAACTCAATAAAGATGGCCACCCAAGATGAAGTTTCCCTCCACCCTTCACAGATCATCAATGATCTTGAATCTTTAATGTGTAATTTTTGCCATCATTACTTATTGCAGAGTTGTAACGATTATATTGTAATGTAAATACTTTGTAAATAGATATTTAAATCTCCTTAATAATATTTGCATAATTAATTTATTTTCAACAGGTGTTGTCGGTTGGAAATGTTACGCCCCCAGACATCCGATATGAATATAACGTACCCATCGTTGGCAATGTCGTGTATATATGGGACATGTACGGAGAATGGGCCCCCTGCAACAAAATATGCCATGGTAAGTGTGCTTTGCACAATTTGAAAACGCAAATGCCAAATTGGTTTGTTTTGTCATAAACAGATCATTTCAAAAATCTTATGGTCTCAAATTTCTAAGTTTTTGTCATCAGAAAAGGCATTAAACTATGAACATGATGGTAAAATTACACCCAAACAAGCGTGCCCATTCAGTATCATCCACTGTGATTTTGAGAGGTAGATAAAGTATTCCAAGGCTTAAACCGTTTTCGATGATAAACAACAAGTTCTTACATCTTCAGAGTTTGTGTAACATTTTAGGCTACAACAGCATTTCCTGGAAGACTCTACTTTGTGACATCAATTACTACCACAGTTTAAGTTCAAATAAGCTAGCTTAAAACCTGACTGAAACCATTAGCTAGCAATAATTGCACATTCTCCTGGTGATGACTAGAGCAAGCTAGTCGAAACGTTGAGACCAATTAAGAACTCACTCCGCGGGGGTGAAGATAATAAAGATCTGCTTAAGTAGTAGTCCCAGCTGAGTTTTCTTTCAAGAAAAGAAAGAAAGTCACAGAAAATTATAGAGAGGAACAGATTGCTGAAAGTTGCGTTCAATTTTATGGTGACCAACTGAGGAATTCCCCCAAGCTTTAAAAAAAATTCCATCGCCGTTGCGTGAGAAAAAGTAGGTTTTTTCCTTCATTCTCTTGACTCATTAAAATCAGTCGCACGAGGGGAAACTGCGATGTTCTTGTTATGACCTGTGGTCATCTGGATCACACAAAAACAGGTTATGTGTGGTTTCTTATTTCCAACCAAATACTAGGCGCGACCACCGGTCGCAAGGATTTTATTCGGAAAAGGGAGCTTACCGATCAAACCAAAAATTTAGTCAAAACATCTCAAAGTTTGTGTCTCCCCCCTCGGTTCACCTCAAACGTTTCAATTTGACTACGGCAAAGGTTGAAGATGGATTAAGACATTAGTTTGACATCCTGTTTACAGGCAATTATACATCTGTCTTTTTTTCATGAAAAATAGCAGGTTTTGAGGTGTTTGACCTATGGATTACAGACAATTATTAGAAAACTTTTTCGATGTTATATGAAAGCATTTGTTGTTATTGTTTTTTGATTTAATTTAAGGAGAAAGGAAAATGACCATACACAATTAGGCAAGAAGTGTTGCGTGTCATGGCTGAGCGGTCTAGGTCACTGAAGTCAAAGTTCGGTGTGAGTTTGAATCCCGGTCATTAGACTTTGTGCCCTTGAGCAACATGCTTACTTTGCCATAAGTTGCTTCTTTTCACTGAAGGGTGTAAAATGAAATGAAAAATATGTAACACAGCAAATGAAAGTTTTGTTTTGAAAGTTTAAAGAACTTCCTTTGCATATTCTTAGGCAATGATTTTTCTGAGAATGATAAATTCATGCCAAGATTTTCACACACAACGAGCACCTGTAGACTGAATCTGATGGTGCGAATTGAGGTCATTATTAATGTACTACCTTGTCATTCTCTTAATGATTAGTGACACAAATATCTACCTATCCTTTCCATCTTACACTTGTTTGTTAAGTGTCATGTTCACCCCTCCTATGTTCTTTTGCAAATCACAATTTGTGGTTGTTGAGACAGCTGCAGTGCTATCACTGGTTGAGTGTTATTGCATGATGTATCGCACACCCTCTTTCATTGATTTTTTAACCACACTGTCTGCATAAGCATCACCTGTCTTATTCTTTCAATCTTTCTGTATAACAGCGCACCATTCGATTTATGTGGTCTTTTCTGAGATTGGTTTAGTTGATTGCTGTTTTTTCCTGTGCCAATTTTTTTTTTATTTTTACCCCGAAGTACCAACTACAACCAAATTTTCACTGAAATATCCTCTCACTTATTTATTGTCTGGATTGGTGCACTTTGTTGTTTTTATCTGACCTGGTTTATTCCCCCACCCCACCCCACCACACTTTTGTCAACTTTGTTTGGCGCATGCCAGAAGCTTACGTTGCACTATGTCTCTTAATGGAATTTTGTATTTACTGGATATTCATGTTGTCTATTCCTGCAACATGGTTGGATTAGGGTACATTAACTCCTTTCCGGTAAGTATAAACCTCTGTACCTTGTGTTTTTTCCTCATGTCTGTCGAACCTAGTACGGATTTGTGCTGGTATCAGGTGCCGGCAAGTTGTGACAGGTTCACCTCTGTGAAAAGTTCCTTGAACTTATTGATATACAGGGCTTGTTTGCACACTAAGCTAAGATTCATCTTGAGTTGTTCAAGATTAGCATAGTGATTTGTATTGTGACATCACACATTGGGCCACAGTGATTTGTATTGTGACATCACAATATGCTTAGTGATTAAGATTGATTTCCAGTAAAGCTGAATCTAAATCGAGCCTAGGGTGCAAAGAGCTAAGATTGATGTTAAGGTGTGTATCAATCTTAATTGATAAGCAAATAGTGATGTCACAATATAAATCACTAATACTGACAAGTCAACTTAAGGTTAAATCTAGTGCTTTGAGAAATGGGGCCTTGGATTAAGAGCCATGGCAGGGGAAGATAGTTCTCCCTATTCCCCCACCCTCCTCACTCCAAAATTGTTCCCAAATTGTTTCATAATACATGCATAGTATAGACCATTATAACCTTAGTTTACAAAAAGAGTTATCTTGAACATTCCTGGGACTTTCTGGCAGGCAGATACTGCACAGGTCATTTTGGAAAGTTTTACATTTTTTACAGCTAGACACGTTTTGAGATATACCCGGTTTCTTCATATTGAAGTTACCATTCAGTACAATCTCAAAAACAAGAGGAAGATTTAAATTTTACTTCTGTTGGGCTGTGTACAAATCGTGCCTGCAGAGAGTCCAGGGTGGATTTTACAAAAAGTTAAGACTAGTCTTATCTCGAGTTAGGATGAGTTACTCGACCATTCTTCAAGAAAGGGGGTTAGGGAGGGCAGAAAATAAAGTCGCCTGACCTTCAAAATACCAAGACTTGTTTGGTATGCCACTGGTTTGAAAACAAGTTTTTTGCAATAATGCAAAAGTTTATACTTTCATTGATACCGTTAATGTCTTCATGACTATAGTCAAGCACCAAAATATCTCACAGAAAACTTCATCCTCTACAATACTAGTCATTTTGAAGACTGTAGAAGGCTCCGCTGTGCTTCTGACGTCACACGCTTGGTTGTTCCTCGCTCCTACAAAAAGGCTGGAGACAATTTATTCTTCAATGCAGCTCCTAAGCTTTGGAACCAACTGCCCTGTGACGTCAGAGAAGCAGTGTCTACTTCGGTCTTCAAGCGGTCTCTCAAATCGCTTTTATTTCCCACTTAGCGCAACTAGTAGTTTTCATTTGCTATGATTTCTACTTATGTTATTTTGTTTTTCTTGGGAGGCGTTCTGTTCATTGTAGAGCGCCATAGAAATGTTTACTATTATTATTATTAATATTATTAATGATTAACTATCTCTAAAAAAGACCCACTTGCATATGGTTTTTGTTGTAGGTGAGAAGATCCGACCACTTCGCTGTCTGAGACAGAACGATCGCGTGGAGGTAGAGAGGGGCTATTGTCATAGCGACAGACCCGAGCCGCTCGCAGCTAAATGCAACACTGGTTGTGAAGTGAGGTAAGCGACTGGTGAGGTTTACACTGCCCCTATCGTACTTGAAAATCTCTGGTGTGGTGGCTCTGAAAGGTTGTGTAACATCTCAATATTTCGATCAGTATGCTCTGATCATCTTCAGGAGAAAGCTGGACTCGGCTGCTGTAGGCAGAGAGTACATGATGCACACAAAAACTGTTTGTCTTATATCTTCTCAATTTCTTTTAGAAAGATTTTAATAAACCAAATCTAGTCAAATTTATTTTCTAGAATTAGAGCATAGAGCTGCTTAAGTAGAATATATTTCTTAATATTTTCCTGCTAAGCAGATATTTTACACGTTACATGGTAGTTTAGCTGGTAACTTTATTCTGACAAGCATAATTTTGTTGGGCTTAGCTCCTTTTCCTGCTTAAGCATCTCTATAGAATTGGGCCCTGGTTTTGGCATGGAGCATAATGAATAAATTGTTCCTCATCTGAAACTTTGAAACCTATGAGTTTTTGTTAGTTTTCACTTCTTAGTGTTTTTGGTGTCTTGGCCAAGTGTTCCAGGGAGTTGGACTCAAGTTCTGTAATTTACAGAATGTGAGTTAGAATCCTGGCACAATCAGTTGTGACGCTTGAAATGCACTTTATCATAATTGCTTCTCTCTACCCAGGGGGTACAATTGGTACTGGCGAGAGCTTGGGAGTA
Organism: Asterias amurensis; assembly: GCF_032118995.1. NCBI lineage: Eukaryota > Metazoa > Echinodermata > Asteroidea > Forcipulatida > Asteriidae > Asterias > Asterias amurensis. The sequence continues at coordinate 28,061,380 of NC_092649.1, forward strand.
ACCTGTAATACACTGGCATCCTATCTAGGGGAACAGAAATATTCTCAGTCATTTAATGACAAGGAAATCGGGTATGAACACCGGCCTGATGAACCATTTTATGCTCAGGACAGACTTAACTTACACTTCTTGGTTCCTGTTCTGTTTTTTCAACAGGTGGCAAGTAACGGCTGAGAGTGACTGTTCATCAAGCTGTGGTACAGGGAGACGTACCCGCCGTGTCCAATGCATAAAGACTGTCGCCATGCGCCGTACCATCGTAGTGGTTGATGCCCACTGCAGCGACCAGTCCAGACCTGCTGAGGTTGTAGAGTGTCATATTGAATGTGAGATGGCTCACTGGGAGTACTCATCTTGGTCTCAGGTGTGTGTCTTTGTAAAAGATTTATTTTCTGCGAATGCAAAGCATTTTTGTCAATGCAGTGTATATTTCGCACGAGTTGAACACCGGTGAAGGCACATAACCATAATTGCTTTGTAAACAGAAGGGAAGGTAGTGCTATCTGCTCTATCAGCCAGGCTCCTTGTGGATGATACCCAGGCCTACATCCTTACAAACTTTAAGGGGGTAACCCTGTTTCAGCCTTGGGAAACAAACAATACAAAACAAAACAAACAAACCAACGAACAAACAAATATTGCTTGGATTAGGTGTGTGATACTTGCAGAAACAATACAACACCCGAACAAACAAACATTGCAAATTTATAATGTAAACCCTCAAAGAAACTTAAATATTTCAGCCAGCAAATATTTCATGTGAAGATTTTCACTTTGACGATCTTTTTTCCATGCAAGTTGCGTGTAAATCTGTGAACATTTATATTTTCGATCCTACCAAAGATATGCACTAGTGCTGGGCGAATAGTGAAATTTTGTTATTCGGATACCGCTGACCAACTATCCGAAATTAACCGGATATTCGAATAGTTTTTTTCGCCGCTAGAGGGCGCTTTGTGAATGAGATCTTCTGGGCGGATTGATATTAGTTTTAGACAGTGTCACTCGGTTCATTCATAAAAATGACCGGATCTAATTTAAAGATGGCGATTTGCTTTTTCTTTTGATCGTGGATGACTCTACGTGAAGGAAAACTTTTGTAATCTTTGAACAAATTACGTCAGAAATGTCATTGTTTTGACTCTTCACGGAGGTGAGCATAGTTAAATACTTAATTTATGCTGTTTTATGCTGTCTTAATAGACGTCCGCGGATATTCGGATATTAAAGAATATCCGGTTACTTGGTTGTAATTACAGAACTATCCGGTTTATAAATAGCTATTCGCGCCCTATGCGGATATCCGGTTAAGAAAAAAAAGGCATTCGCGGTTACGGATAGGAAAACCTATTCGCCATTAACCGGATATTCGAATAATTCGCCCAGGCCTAATATGCACACCCTTTAAATGATGAATATTTAGGCAACTATTTTATGTGATATTATTTCTTTTTAGTGTTCAAGATCCTGCAATGGTGGCACTCGTCGACGTAGCGCATCCTGCAGGGATTCTAATGGTTACTACACACCAGACAATAACTGTGACCGATCATCAAGGCAGACTGTAGAAAGGTGTAACACAGAGGAGTGTCCACAGTGGAAGGCTGAATCCTGGAGTGACGTGAGTTATAATCAATATAAAAGTCATACATAGCTCTTCTGTATATTCACCTGCCCATTTCAAAAGTATTCTAAATATCCAGGCACTTCAGTAAAGTGGATTAGTCCTCATGCTAAATGTACTGAAATTCAGCTGACTTCATTTCATTCACCGATTTATCTTCGTTGATACTGTATTTCAAAGCTGCCTAACTCTTTCTAAACCAATCTTTCCTTGTTTTGATGAACAAATTTGAAAATGTTCCTGATTATGGACCCCCCCACTATTATGTTAGAGTAATTCTAAATATCTTCCTGATTGTTGAATGCAGCTTGTATCTTCCTGATTGTATAATATAAATCTTCCTGATTTCAAGATGCAGCTTGGCAGCTGTGGCATTTACTGACAGTTGAATTCTTCTTGGTGTGGGTCTGTTGTGTTGTTATTTTAGCGTTTGAGAAAGACTCTTCAAGGATCGAAGCGTCAGGCCATTAACCATTCTTTGCGCAATTGAATTAGATCAGATTGATGGTTATACGGTGGTCTCTTTCGGTTAATGCAATTTTAATAATGTTTAATTGTGGTTCCACTTATTCCTTTGGGAGACTGAACGAGACTCACAAGATGAACTCCTTTTCAAATTGTTTCGACATAAATACCGTTAATAAAAAAAGGCTGTAAATTTGACAGATGTGTTGGGTGCTAAGAGCATGATTAAGTGGATGCTTTGCTTTCTATCAGTTGGAGGAAATGTTTTAAGTGAAACCATCTTCAGAAGAGGGTTGCATTGCTAAAGTAGATCGACCATTTTCTGACCAGATTTGCTAAAGTTTTTGGAACCGTTTTATTGTTTTCATCCTCTATAAATGTAGACGTATACAATAAAACTATCCTGTGAACAAAAATGATTTCAAAAGGTGGTAGTGTTTTGGAGATATTGCCGAAAATCCTAGCCGGTTATGTCCTTGCAGAAAGAATAATCTGTAATTGGATGACACAAACTGAGAAACATCTGACAGAAACGTTTCTCAGATTCAAATATTGGGGCATAAAAACTGATATATTTTTTCAATAACCACATTACTTTGAAGTGAAATGATTCTCAAAATGCCTTATACTTTAATAGTTGCTAGACTTCTAACCGACAGAGTTTTTGTTGCCCCTAATTTAAAGAGTGAACAAATTAGCTGAGCTTATAACAATCCTCTGATGAGCAAAAATTAGACAGATATCAGTTATACAACGTGCATGAGCCAAGTGTTTAGCTACTTTTTGTGCCCAATGCCTAATTGTTTTGTGTTCCTCTTGCAGTGTTCAGTGACCTGCGGGGACGGCAAGGTTCAAAGGTCAGTCCGATGTTATCGTGGTGCCCAGATGGTGGACTCATCTCAGTGTGACCAGTCCAGCAAGCTGGAAGAAGCCATGCCTTGTCAAATGCAGGAGTGCGCTGTCTGGCACCAGGGAGAATGGGGACCGGTGAGATACACTTAGACGGATAGGTTTTCTTACTCACGATCTATGTTCGCCAAACAACCATGAGGTTTTAGAATCATAATAAGCTAGTTGATATTACTCTAGAATTGCAAAGGTCATGGGTCCAAATCCTACCCAAGTAACATGCCTGTGACACATCGGTGTGTATGGGTAACACCAAAATGAATATTTGTTATCCCCCCGATGCAAATTTAATATCTATTAAATAAAGCTGGCAATTATAGAGCCTCTTTTGCCATAGGATGCAAAGCGCTTGGATGTCTCCAAAACAAATAAAATCACTACCAATTAATTAAGTAGGTCTTCAACAGATTCATGAATGATTTAAGTAAGTTTGCATTTCTGCAGCTATCTGTTGGTGAGCTGGTGATATTTCCAAAATACCACAAAATATATTAAGCGGTAGTTTAAAAAAATTGAAATCCGTGTTTCAAGCCGATTTGTTCTGAGCCAAATACAAATACATGTTTTACTTGAAACAATTCCTAATTTAACAATCTTGAAGAGTGTATAGAGAGGTAACATTCTCATTCTGTTTGGGTTTTCAACAACAGTGCTCAGCAACGTGTGGTCAAGGAACTGTACAGCGATTGGTAAGCTGTCTCCATGGGAACCAAAAGGTGGACAGTATCCAGTGTGGACTGAGTTTCATGCCGGAGACTACAAGGTCATGTGAGGTCACCGAATGCCCGTTTTGGCAGCAGGGGGAGTGGGGCTCGGTAAGAAGATTTTCGCTTGAGAGTGTTTGCCCCAAATCTTTTGAGAGATTTTGTAACATTTGCTTTGATATCTTGGTTATTCCTTTGAAGGTCTTCTCTCTTTGATATTTGGTAACGAATTCCACAGCAATATGTTAACTTAAATCATTGCTCTCTCTTGAACAGTGTTCAGTTTCTTGCGGCCAAGGTGAGAGACAGCGGTTAGTCAGCTGTTACCTTGGTAACTACATCGTTGATTCAGACCAATGCAACCAATTCACCGAGCCAGAGACAACAGAACTTTGTGATGCTGGAGAGTGTACATCATGGCGTGCAGAAGATTCTGGACCAGTAAGAAGGCATTCCAATATAGACCCCCCCCCCTCCTTTTGTAAATTTTTATCATACCCTTAAACAGCTACCTGAGCGGAATGTTTTCAACAGAAATGGTATTTTTACTTGTTTATAATGCACTTGTTCACCATTTTAATGTAATTTTGATATGTGTACACTTCTGAACTTTTCGTAATTATCGATCAAAAAATCAGGCCCCTACCTAAAGGTTTTTTGAAAAACTAAAAACACTTCTGCCGTTGAGAGCAGGCGTCAAAGGACAATGCCGCTGACATCATTTGTGGGAGTTTGCTTTGTTATACATCCACGCTGCAACAAAGCGGCTTTATCTACTTATGACGTTTTGAGAGTGATTACGTAACGGGGCTTTTCGCAAATCTCGCAGAAAAGCTGTGGATAAGGGCATACAAAATGGTTTTTTTTTTACACAATTGAAACCTATTTATAATCATATGACTCGATTTCCTTATTCATCGAAAACATTTTAAGTGGAATTCAGCAAAGTTCACAACTTGACATTTTCGTTCAAGCAGGTCTTTAAAAAAGCAATTGTTGATCTCACTTTTGAAGTAGCTGATTTGAAGCTTAGCTTGGTGCCAAATATAGCGAAAGTTTGCTGGGGATGATTTTTGACATTGACATTTTGCAAAATCTTTCCAGTGTTCGGTGACGTGTGGCCAGGGCCAAAGACGAAGACGTATTAGCTGCTACCAAGGCAGTCACCAAGTAGACGTCAGGCATTGTAATTCGGACCAGAAGCCAGATGTGGTTTTGCCGTGCGTTTTGGATGAATGTGCACGCTGGCAGCATGGAGAGTGGAGTCAGGTAATCAGCTTTTAAAAAAATACAAACGAATGAGATTGCCCTACTTCACAAGGCCACAGACAGCCACTCCAAGGTGAGGGCTACACTCGATTGATTTGGGTGATCGACCCAAAAAAATTACTACCAGGGGCATGTTGCCAAATGCTCATGGGGCTGTTGTCACCTTCACAGTCCATAACGATGATTTTCTTTTAGAATGGCATGATCAAGAGGTCTAGCTGTACCGGTGTTGTCAGACTGTCAGTTTTGGTTCTGATCTTGGCACTTGTGTCCTCGAGCAAGACACTTGCGTTACAGATAAAAGGAAAAAAAGCTCTGCAACAAATTCAAATTGCTCAGCAAGAAATCTTTCAAGCTGATTGTATAATTTACCATTGGTGCCATATTGTTTCTGCAGTGTTCAGTAACCTGCGGGGAAGGGAACCAACAGCGTCAAGTGAGCTGCCATCGTGGTACTGAGAACGTTCATGATAGGGAGTGTGATGTGGCCGTGACGCCAGCTTCTACGAGACCATGTCAGATGGCAGAATGCACCGTCTGGAAGCATAGTGACTGGGGACCGGTGAGACTAAAGCCCTGTTCATACATGTACTCCCTGTGAATGCAAATGCGAAACGGTATTTGACGTCACACATTTGCATTTGTGAAACCAATAGTTAGACCTTTTATTATTTTTCTTCTCTTTGTTAGTGTTCGGGAAGTTGTGGCCAAGGCGAGAGGCAGAGATTCATCGGCTGTTACCAAGGCAACCGAGAGGTTGAAGGGAACCAGTGTGACCAATCCAGGAAGCCTGATACAGTGATATCATGTGAGATGGCCGAGTGTCCGGTATGGCACCAGGGAGAGTGGGAACCGGTAAGACGAACCTCAAAATTTATTTAAAGCCTGCGAGAGTGTTAAAGCCATGTCACTCGAGGGAATTTTACTGGCAAACAGTTCTGTGCCATCTCCAAAGAGAAAATATATATTCATATGGTGAAAGTTCATATTTTTTTGCTTTGGATCAAAAGACACTGTTTGAAAAGTTTCTCATGTGCCACCAAAGTTGTCCAGTTGCATGCAATGCAGTTGAATGCCTCCAAATTGCCTTAAAAAATTGCCTCATGTGACAAGGCCCTTGGCCAATAAAACCTCTGTCCATATAGAACCTCTGGCAACCGAATAAAATGGCTTTTTGTTTTATATTTTAAATCAGAATCAGGGAATGCAATAATCAATTTATTTTAACTTAACTACTTTTACTTAACAAAGGGTTGCTGAGCTATTTGAGGAATATTTTATAACTTAAAAAGCAGACAGCAGAAAATTTCCTTAATTTAAGAGATTGTTTTTTAGTGTTCTGCAAGCTGTGGTCAAGGGGAGAGGCAACGAGAAGTTAGCTGTTACCAAGGCAACCGTAAAATGGACATCACACACTGTGACTTGAGTGTCATGCCCGATAGAGTTGTACCATGTGATCTCCCAGAATGCAGCCGGTGGAAGCATGGAGAATGGGGGCCGGTAAGATATGAAAAGGGCAAAGTCTGTATAGATGGATTGCGCGTCATTGACCACCATCTTTAATGATAAACAATGGAATACTGCTCTCAAGGCAACTCTCAGTCAATGATACTCATTCACGGTCGCACAACTCGTCAATGATGGCGGCCAACTGAAAAGGAAACTTAATGGGTGTTCCATAACTTTGGATGTTCTTATTTCTATGAAAATGTTCCCACTGCTGTTGGAATGCCATTCTGTTACACACATCAGGCGTTTATGGTGTACACACAAGGCTTTCACTTGTATCGGCTTCAAAGCTGGCATATGTTTATGTGTAAACATTCATTTTGATTAGATTTGAATTGGTTTAGGAAACATTCCAACACAGCCAAAAAGGCTGAAAATCTTAAAATTTTAATGAAAAACAGATTATTATAACAACAAGTTCTAATTCAAATACAAGAATGCAAATCAATAAGCATGAAGTCTCAACAGCGTGCTTAGACAGAAATATTGAAAAAACGAGGAGGGGATACGTAGGAAATACATTCTAAGAACCTTATTGCGCTGACATGTTCTGTTCTGTTAATTTTTCAATACAATGATCGTCTGATAGATACATATTTTTCGGGGGATGAGTTAACCAACATCTTTGACCAAAGTTTGTGACCTTTTAAATGATTTGGGTACTTTTTCAAAATGTCCATAGATTTACATTAAACTTGCAGGGTTTGAAGATAGTGATAGTGGAAAGCTTCCCTTCAAATATTTCCTACTGAGGTGCTGTAGTTTTTGAGAAATGAGTAAAAAAATGTCATGAAAATACGTTTGTAAATGATTAAAATAATTTTCATCTCATGAGACGAAAATTATTTTCATGACATTGTTTTACTAATTTCCCAAAAACTACAGCACCTCAGCACTTAATATTTTCAGGGAAGCTTCCTACTATCATTATCTTCAAACTGTGTAAGTTTAGTGTAAATCTGTGGACATCGTGTTTTTTGTCCTACAAAAGTTACATAGACCCTTTAAGAAAGGCAAACAACAGTTAATGGCCTGATGTTTCTGAACCTAATAGAGTATTTGCGAAGGGTTTCTAGCAATAGGACAATGAAGAGTGGTTAAATACTTTTTTTTCTTTCTTTAAAGTATCTATTTCTTGATTTTATTTTTGGATAGTGTTCTGGAAGTTGTGGCCAAGGCGAGATGCAGAGATTCATTGGATGTTACCAAGGCAACCGAGAGGTTGAAGGGAACCAGTGTGATCAATCCAGGAAGCCTGATACAGTGATATCATGTGAGATGGCTGAGTGTCCGGTATGGCGCCATGGAGAGTGGGAACCGGTAAGAGGAACCTCAACATTTGTAAAGCCATTAAGGATGAGAATTGAAACGTTAGCGATTTTTGTTACAAATTTCTATTAGTGCCATATACTTCTGAACCAAGCATTTCAATTCAAATCACATTTATTTCCACTAACACATTTCCAAAAATTACAGAACTACATTGTAATGCATAAAAGACAGAATAAGAATAAACTAGCAGGAAAGCGCGTGGAGGCAGACCCCAAAAAAGCAATGCGTTTGTAACATGGCTTGACATGTCTAATTCGAATTGAGGTGTCAAACTTTATAGGCCCTTTTCCATGCTGGTTGGCATGGACGGCCGAACGTCAGCAAACCATTAAATTTCAGTTCAAAATTTCTGCAAACTTCCATTTAAAAAAATACATCCCATGACTAGATGCTTTGTTTCTAACAAATTAAACACTTATTTTGAATTTTTATGAAACATTGTTACAAACCGTGGCTCCCTGGTTGTTGCTTTGCATTTATGGCTTTCCATGAATTTCCAAGTTTGGTTGGTGAACTCTTGGGCTTTGACGTTGGAATAAAAAGGTCTATAGTAGTGCCATCTCAAGGATTTAATCGAGCAGCCAAAGTCTAGAAACCCTCTTAATAAGCAGCTGGCACAACAGTCACCATATCTAAGGTTTGACTGCATTGAAATGGTAGAATACACTCAAATATATCTTGAAGTATTCTAACTTGTGCACTAAACTTTTTTCTGGCCTGGTCTCTTAGATGATTATAAGTTGTTTTTTTCCGCCTATCGACCCAATTCACCATCAAGGCCCAATTTCATAGAGCTTTTAAAGCACAAAAATTAGCTAAGTGTTACAAAATTACAGTTACTAGAATCAGGTTACCAGAAAAACAACCATGTCACAAGTACAATTTGTGACTTGTATCCTGCTATAAAATTGGGCCCTGATGTTATCACCAATAGCAGACCTTGGGCAGACAGTGGCCGAGGGTGACAACAAATTAGGTGTCAATAAGAAATATTTTATTGCCGTCTTTACTTCAGTGTTCTGCTAGTTGTGGTCTAGGAAAAAAGGAAAGAGAAATCAGCTGTTACCAAGGCAACCGCAAGATGGACTACCTCGACTGTGATTTGAGCCTGATGCCCGAGACCATCATGCCCTGTGACCTCCCTGAATGCACCTTGTGGAGACACGGAGAATGGGGACCGGTAAGAAACTATGGAAGACCTTTTTTGAAGAAGTAGGTGTAGTCAGCAGAAATGTGTCCTGAGTAATTTCTTTTCAGAACCAAATGAGAGAAAAAAGAAGTAAAGTTAAGCCCGGTTCATACTTCCTGCGAATGCGAATGCAATAGGAATGTTGACGTCACAAATTCGCAACAAAATTCGCACTGAGTTGAGTTGCACTCAACCCACTTGCGAGTATCGCTGCGAGAGGAGAGTTGTGACGTCAAATTCGCTTTGCATTCGCATTCGCATGAAGTATGAACCGGGCTTTAGTCTGCTGCCACCTAGTGTCCAAAAAGCAGCTCATTGATAAGTGGGTTTTGACTTCTAGTAACAGGGGGATGGCTGTCACTAACATCCGTTTCAGACAGGTGCTCTAGAGTCGCGCCGTACCCAATTCTGAATGAAGTACATAAAAACATCTGAAACAGTTAGGAGCGACTGGACGCACTAGAAATCGTAAGATCGACTGTTGTTGTTCGGATTGACCCTTTAGCGCCTTGCTTTCAGACGTTGACCTTTTCATGAGCTGAGCCACTGTAGATGTTATATTATATTTGCCTGTCTGAAACCAAAATTTGTTTTGTTCGACCTAGAGTTAATTGCTCCTGATCTACTCTGTGCCTGCCTAAAACGGGTGTAAGTTTAACAACCCTCTCTTTTTGTTTTCCCCCCAGTGTTCTGTAACCTGCGGTGAAGGGGAGCGTCGAAGGTCAATCCACTGTCACCAAGGGAATGAGGTTGTATCTAATGAGCAGTGTGATGTCACATCAAAGCCGAGTGCCGTCAGTGCATGCAGGAAGACTGTTTGCCCAGTATGGCGTGAAAATAACTGGGGAGAGGTGAGGACACTGATGTTTCTCCTGAAGACAATAAAGAGTATTCTGATCGAAACGTTGAGTTGTCAATCACCAGTTGGTTTGGAAGCCAACACTACTCTCAGAGATATACACATTGTGCTTCCGCAAACCTCACCTGATTTTACTCACACCATGCAAAGTTTCAAATCCTACGAATTGATGTTTCTGTTGCAAGTCCTTAATTAATTTCTTTGTTTTTTTAATACTCTTAGACAAATTCGAATTCCCTCATTCTGTATTGAGAATAGATTTTTTAAAGGCAGTGTACACTAATGGTAATTACTCAAAATAATTATTAGCATAAAACCTTTCTGGGTGACAAGTAATGGGGACAGGTTGGTGGTATAAAACATTGTGAGAAACGGCTCCCTCTGAAGTGCCATAGTTTGGGAGAAAGAAGTAATTTTCCACGAATTTGATTTCGAGACCTCAAGTTTAGAACTTGAGGTCTCGAAATCAACCATCTAAACGCACGCAACTTCATGTGACAAGGGTGTTTTCTTCTTTCATTATTATCTCGGAACTTTGATGACCGATTGAGCTCAAATTTTCACAGGTTTGTTATTTTATGCATATGTTGAGATACACCAACTGTGAAGGCTAGTCTTTTACAATTACCAATAGTGTTCACTGCCTTTAAATAGTCTTGTTTCTTCACACGTGCCGTTGCTTGAGAAATTACTGCATCATGGGAATTAGACAACATGGCTCAGTCATCGCAAAGTGGGTTCCAATTCCAGTCATGACACTTACTTGGCCATTAATTGCTTATCTCAACCCAGGTTTAAAAGTTGGAATCTGATAGGGCTGAGCCAGTATTGTTTTGGATTAACCCCTTGGTGCTAAACTAAGCAGCTTGGGGTTGTTTGCTCCCCAAGTAGCTGATAAAGATTGAGAAATGGTCTATGTGTGCCTGATGAACAGGGATAATAATGTTGTAAAGTGCTTTAATATAGCTACTAGAAAAAAAATATGTTTATAGAAATATAATTGTTTAACTATTTAACTATTAAGGTTTTGTTTATCAGATTATATTTAATTGGCTCATTCTGTCAAATTTTGATTTTGATACAGTGCTCAGTAACGTGTGGTCTAGGACAGAGGCAAAGAGGGGTCAACTGTTACCTAGGCAACATTGAAATCGAAGCTAGTCGCTGCGACACATCCGTGATGCCGGAGACAACGAGGTCATGTGAAGTGACGGACTGTGCTCATTGGTTCCATGGTGAATGGGCTCAGGTGAGGTCATAATTTATGAAGAAGTTGTTGTTGTTCTTGAAGAGCACAAGTAAAAACATTGTATTGGTCATTTATATTCCCCCCCCCCCCCCAGGTTTGAGTCACTCTAGTTATCTTTTCTGGTCCGTTGAGTTGTTTGTTGGCTTTAGTTCTGTCCTTCGTAATAGCTTAGTGGTTTCTTTGCTGCCTTTCACCCTGGACTGTTTGTCCATACTTACCAGTCTTTGCCTACTGATGGCTCTACTCCTGCCCCTTGCTAGACATGCCTTAGTCTAAACACTCTCGCAGTTTAATTATTTTGTTGGTTTGACGCCCAATCTGTATGACAATCTGTGATCGATTTATGAGCTTCCTCCAGAATATTATCAGCTTTATAAGTTGTTGCGTCTTTATCAGCAAAATCAAGAACTTGGGTTAAGCAAGGAAAACATTTTGAGAGCAAGACTTGAACCTGCTACCTTCAAAATAATGTGCCGTCAAGTCCTATTGTTGCTGGTCTGCCTAAATGTAACCTATCCATTAAATCCTATTTGTCGTTCTCTGCTTTCAGTGTTCAGTGACGTGTGGCCAGGGGGAAATGCAGCGGAGAGTCAGTTGCTCATCTGCCGGTCAGAATGTGGATATCACCCAGTGTGACCTGTCCCTCATGCCAGAGACTGTCAGGGCATGTGAGGTGATAGGGTGTCCAACCTGGGGAGTAGGGCCATGGGATGAGGTAAGATTGAAGGATTAAGAAAAAACATTATGAGAAATTGTTTAATATCAAAAGGCCACAGACAGCCACTTCAAGGTGAGGGCTATACACTTAACTGATTTGGGCTATCAACCAAAATCAACTGCCATAAAAGGCATGTTGCCACTTACTCCTGGGCTGAAACAGTGATACTCCCTTCACTGTTGGTAAGGATAGGCATGGGTATCGTCCGCTATGAGCCTGGCTGGTGGAGCAGGATGCACTACCTTCCCTTCTTTTTTAATGAAGCAATTATGGTTAAGTGCCTTGCTCAAGGGCACAAGTGGAATTACTGGGATTCAAACCCATACACTCTGCTGCTGACCAGCCTAGAGCATGGGTTCGATGAACTAGACCAATCGACCACAACACGCATTGTGACCTGTCTCTGTTCTTGTTTCTCAAATACTTTGAGTATTTCTCTTTCATCCTACTCTCTGTACTCAGTGCTCAGTGACTTGTGGAGAGGGAGAGGTGCAGCGTAGAGTGAGCTGTTACCAAGACAACCGCATCGTCAGCTTGGCCCAGTGTGACCTGACATTGATGCCAGCCCAGTCCAAGCCTTGTTCGCCGGCTGATTGTCCTCTATGGAGACATGGTGATTGGGGACCTGTGAGTTTTTTATTGTTCAGCAGATTCTTGTCAAGTTTTATCTTATTTAGTTATTGGTGTAAAGTTGTCTCTTGTAGAGGTAGAAATTGTTGATGCAAAATGCAGGGGTTTGTAAGGTGAGGCAAAGAGTTGGAAGATAATTCTGATGATTACTTCTTTATTTTATAGCTTTATTTGTACACAAGATCCAATTATGTCTAAACTATATCAGGGTTCGAATTTGGGGGACATATCCACAAGACTGCAGGGCTTGTTGCTCAAAAATTTTACTGGACCAGAAAATTTGTTACAAGACTGTAATCAAAATGAGGAGAACATTATCTACACAGTTTCACATTTGAGTTGTTATTGGAACAAGCCAAAATGTTACTGGCCTAATAAGATCACTGGCCTGTGGTCTAGTGTTAATTTTGAGCCCTGTCTGTTTCTTTTTGTCTTGCAGTGCTCGGTATCCTGCGGTCAGGGCTACCAACTTCGAGGTATTCAATGTCGTCACACTAACGATACCCCACTACCAGACTCAGAGTGTAGTCTAGAAGATCGGCCGCCCAAAGAGCAGAACTGCCAAATGCCAACCTGCCCATTTCCCACCAAACCGGAAACCAATCCACCCACAACCCTCCCACCAACGTACCCACCAATCAAATCCACCTCATCAACGGTACCTCGTATTAACACACCGGTATCATCCGCACGAAGTGTGCTTCGTAGACCAACGCCCTCGTCATCGCAGAATCCCCAACCCGGGCCGACCTATAACCAAAGAGGGTCGGCTTTACTGGATGTGCCAAGCGTGACGATCAGAGGGCCGTCTGAGCGGAAGCCGGTGCCCAAGTCATCACCAGTAACCGCTATGGAGGTTCTTAGGGAGACACCATGGATGAGATTCAGCAGTCAATGGAGAACGGGGATGTGGACTGAGGTGAGAATTATGTTCTATAAAAATAGTAATAATTGGTTTTGATATAGGACTTTTCACACCTGAAGGGCGTTTCAAAGCACTTTCATTAGTACTCCTGGTCACTGGGCCATTTAATTCATTGCTTTAACCCTCTCAGCTTCCTGGGGAATGTAAAGCCTGTACTGCTAAATATATAGCGCACTAAGCTGAATAAATCTTAAGAACCATCTCTGCCCCCACATATACCCATTTACCCCATGGTTGAGAGAAGCAGTTATAGTTAAGTAACTTGCTCAGGGACCCAAGTGTCACGACCGGGACCTAAACCCACACCCTGCTGAACAGAAACACCAGAGCTTAAGTTCATGTTCTTATCCGCTCGGCCACAACACCCTTCAAGGACTTGCAATTATAAGGTTGTGGGTTCGAATCCTACAAGCTAACTGTTGACTAGAATAAGTATTGTCATCTAGTTACTGATCCACAAAGTCTGGATTTGCGCAATTCATTACCATAGACATTAGACAAATGTTTGTATAAGAGAGATTGTGTATATAATCCCCTTGTTGGAGTTTGTCAGATACAGCAGTGATACATGTAGACTGTCAGGGGCCATTGCTTCCAGCCTCAATTTGGATATATTTTTTTGGGGGAAGAAAAACAACATGTATTTTTAAGCAAGATAGCCAAAGCAATTTGTATTGTATATTAAAACACCCCTTACAAAAATTTTGCCTTTTCATTGGTTAAGAGCTTATCACATGATATGTCTTAAATTTACTAGAAACTTGGCGGTCGTGTGATAGTCGTTTGCCATGCAGTAGTAAAAACAATTACATGGCGCGGGCAGTACCCAAACGTCTTTTTACCAGACCTTGAACCCAATCATTTGTGCGTCTGTGTAACCATAGCACTCAAAGCAGTCAATATTTGTAAACTTGTATATGACTAGCAATAAACCAAAGCTGATCTAATATAATCTAATCTTGTTCACTTAGTGCACATCCACATGCGGCTATGGAACTCGTGAGCGATATGTAAGTTGCAGAGATCGCTATGGTTACATCTCGGAGGAGACAGATTGCGACATCGAGCACCGCCCTCCAGCCATTCAGCAATGTCAGAGTAAACCCTGCCCTCACTGGAGAACCGGCCAATGGAATCAGGTATGAGAATTTTTGTTTATTTTGAAGCAGCTATGTGAAATAGGGCCCTGGACAGTTTGATCAGTTTTCCTAAATCCATTATGGGGTCAAATTAATTGTTTATTTTATTTGATAGCAGTTTCTTTTTCTTCAGCTGCGCCACACATCTAGAACTCTCTACCACTTTAATCTTAGATTTTGTCTTTGTACCACAAAATACAAATCTCTTCTCAAAACTTATCTTATGTCACAGGTTTTCAAGGATTAAGTTTGTTGTGTCTGTTTTCTTTGTTTTGTTTTTGGTTTACTGCGCCTTGAACACCCAGCAGTTTTTTACCAGCGTTTTTTGTTTTTGTTTTTTTTACCATTCAATGTTTTAATCTTCCAGTGTTCTGTAACATGCGGAACTGGCAAGTCCTCACGCTACGTAGCCTGTGTCAACAGCGATAACTCCATTGCGAAGGATGAGGAGTGCGATGTGAAGATCAGACCCAAGGACTCTGAAGTGTGTAGCAACCAGGAGTGCTTATCAGAGCAGTTTGATGCATCAGGGATGTCAGGAGACAGAGGGATTGGGACAGTCAGAGGAAAGTGGAAGACTGGACCATGGAGTAAGGTGAGTGTTTCTACGGAGAAAATTAATTGTATCACTTAAAGGCAAACTATGTTTGGGTTTTGGAATCATTCTGTTGTTATAATTTTATATAAATGTAGATGTTTACATCAAAGAGATTCTTTGAAAATTCATGTCAAGAGGTGGTCGTGTTTTTGAGACATCCCGAAAATACTGAGCAAATAATGTCAACGCAGAAGAATTATCCCTATATACTATTTCACAATCTGACAAGCATCATCTCACATGCAAATATTTTGGCACAAAGTCTGGAGATATTTTGACATGACTGCACTACTTCGAAGTGAAAATGTTTTTCAAAATGCTTTATACTATCGAAAGCTGCTGTAAGCTTCTAACCAATAGTTTTTTATTGCCATTAATTCTCTAAGAGCGATTCCCAAACGTATACCTTCCCCTTTTATTTCTGTATACAGTGTTCATCCACCTGTGGGAGCGGTCTGCACCAGCGGGTCATCTTCTGTCAAGATGAAAATGGAGATTCAGATACATGTAGCGAAGCATTGAGACCACAAAACATAGAAGTTTGCAATACTGGTATACACTGCCCACGGTGGAGCTTCGGCGACTGGGGAACGGTAAGAAATATTACTCTCTCTCTCTCTCTTGTTAAAGGAACATTACAGAATTGGTAAGAAAAACTCATCTGAGATCAAAGATTTGCATAAAACTTACAAAGTATAATGATGATGATAGTTGAAAATATCTCTTTAAATATTCTGTCTGAAACGTCATATTACTCATATAAACGTCATGTAAAATGTCATAGAAACTTCATAAATAATACTAATTTCCCGTTTGGAGTTTATCACTCAGTGTCGTGCAAAATGTTTAATCAGTTTTGTTCATTATTTCTTCGTGACCCACATGGCCGATCGATCTCAAACTTCAACAGGTTTGTCAGTTTATGTATATGGTGGATTACATGTGCTTACTCTGCTAGCAACTGTTTCGTTTGCAAAAACTAATTCTGTAATGTTCCTTTAATGAATTTATTTCTTCATTTAAAAAAAAGAATTATGTAGTGGTGTGACACTTGTGCCCACAATAAAGCCTAGGCATTGGCAAAAACGGGTTACTGATCAAAAATTGATGCAAAGTTTACATTGTTGTGAGTGGTGCCCCGCTCACTCTTTGCTAAGCTATGAAATTTGCTAAGCAGTAGTTTCTTCTTTACAGCGGTATAAAATTGGGTCAAGGCCCTCCATGCAAAATTAAAAATGTGTATACTTTTGCTGTTCTTGTTAGAGGAAGACACGTTCTGCTGTCAGGTTAAATAGTCGTCTCAATCAATTATTTTTTCAGAATTTTTGTGATTTTCCTTGATTTTCACTGATTTATCTTCTACTTAAACAGGAAGATAGGTGATTCTTTTTAAAACTGACAACTGACATCCCTTGATAACTGCCTTGTACCAGTTGAGTAGGTACTCCCTATATTTTATCTGCCGGCTAAGCAAAATGACAAACAAATTTGATAAATGCATAGAAACTTAGCAGTTTTTGTGATTGCAGTGAAAAAAAGTTTAAATCTTGCAATGATTTTTTAGTGGTAGGAGTAGTTTCTTGCACAATGTAAATCTGAATCCACAAATGAATAAAAACTGTAGACGTTTGAGATTATACTTGCAGTGTTACTATACTATTTGTAAGAATCAATCTAACATTTTAACGAGTAGTTTAAGAAAATGTTGGTATTCACATTTTTTTATCGGCGGCTGCACAGAAACAGTTTTACTAACAGGAAATGTAGAAGTATTAAATATACACTAGTACTCGGTTCTTCTATTGCGCACATTCTAGTAGCTAGAGCAAAGCACTTTACAACATTTCCCATCCCTGTAATCAGGCGTACTTAGACCATTCCTCACGATTTTTCAACTCCCTCGAGAGCATAAAACCTCAAGCTGCTGATATTAGCACCCAGGGGTTAATCAACACAACTCTTTCTCAGGTTCCAATTTATACACATTGGTTTTAAGAGAAGCAATTATGGGTTAGCGCCATTCCCATTGTTAAAGAAACTAAATGATTCAAAATAGTGTCCACAGTTGAAGGTGAATAAATTCACTGATTAAACTGCACCGGCAAAAAATATGTGCAAAGGTTTTTTTATTTTTAAAATAAATCTAATGTTTGACGGTCAGTAGAATGCAGGCATCAAACTTCTCAGTGATTTTTTTCAGCTTATTCCTCATTCTTTCTTGAAATCACTGTTTAAATGTTTATGTCCGCAGAAGCTCTTTTTATTTTTTTATTATCAAGTTTTAGATGAATGAGCAAACAAACTAACAAATATGAATTTTAGAATTAGAAAATAGTAAACAATTATAATACTCAGTTTTCATGTAGCGCTTTGTCTACTGGCAAAGTTTTGAGACCCATTTCTGTAGCACCTTGTGCCGGTTTTCAAGGTGATGCGGCGCAATCTGCACCCAACCATGCCAGAAACAGGGAGACTAATCCCCCTTCTCGTAACAACAAGTGTACTTGACTCCTTAACTGCAAGTATACAATTCACAGGAGCTATGGCTCTATGTCCCATCCGAAGGATGAACCAATAGTTTTTGTTTAAGGACAATGCAATGATCAAAACCGTACCCACACTCGGAATTGGGGTCAGGTGCACAAGACCGCTTGGCCATGAATTAGTGTGTGGGTCTTCTGACGCTACCTATGAACAAAAGAGGTCCACATAATGTCAAGACCTGAAACAATGTGGACCTAGACACATCCACTCAGAGTTGAAAAAAAGGATTCTCATTAAGTGTACACAACAAAGGAACCTCAACACAGTCAGTCACTTCAACACAGAGCTGAATGTTTATTGTGTTTGGTGTAAAACAAAATTGAGTAGTTTGATATCTGAGATAAAGTACCACAATATTCCCTTTAAATGTCTTGAAGATAAGTGATCAGTCTCTCCTAGATCTGACTGTCACCCTAAGGGGCTACGTTGATCAGTAACCCTACCCTTCAGTCACATACTAAACACAGAGGGGGTTGCACAAATATCATCACATCTATCCCACCATTCACTCTATAGGTGGAGGTCCAATAGCTGACCCTCATCAATAACCTGTCCAGTTGAATCACAATGAGCTGTATGCTCTCGCTACCTTCTTGTCAGTCTCAGATCCAGTAACATCAACCATAGGGGATGGTCCTGGGACAGATTGTATTGACACTACAGGCAGAATGGAATAAGGGAACTGTACAAGATCTGTATTATGAAGGGGAATATTTTCATAGGTAGCCTATGTCAATGTTTTCTTTAAAGGCAGTGGACACTATTGGTAATTTCTCAAAATAATTATCAGCATAAAACCTTACTTGGTGACAAGTAATGGGGAGAGGTTGGTGGGATAAAACATTGTGAGAAACGGCTCCTTCTAAAGTGACACAGTTTTTGAGAAAGAAGTTATTTTCCACGAATTTGATTTTGAGACTTTAGCGTTTAGCTTTCTAAACGCACACAACTTCGTGTGACAAGGGTGTTTTTTCTTTCATTATTATCTCGCAACTTCGATGACCGATTGAGCTCAAACTTTCACAGGTTTGTTTTTTTATGCATATGTTGAGATACACCAAGTGCATGAGAAGACTGTTCTTTGACAATTACCAATAGTGTCCACTGTCTTTAATCAAGAACATCAAATTCATACTGAATTAATTTGGTTTTACCCATATACACCGTATGTTTGAGCAATGTAGTACTTTCCCGAGCTCTGTGAAAAAAAGTCACATGTTTATTACTCAGGTATGATTAAAACCCACGACCTGTGCAGTGCTAGAGCAGTGTCTTACCAGCTAGACACTATACTTGTTAAGCAAGATGACAATAGAACGTCACTGTGGTCAAGTGGTTAGACTTCAGGACTTGCAATTACAAGGTTTTGGGTTTGACTCCCTCAAGCTAACCACTGATTTCACAATGACTTGGAATAAGTATTGCCATCTAGTTACTGAATCACAATTTCTTGATTTGTGTAAGTCATAATCATAGACATTAAACCAAGTTACTTTTGGGGTACGATGACCCTACCTTTAAAGGCACCGGACACGTTTGGTAATTACTCACAATACATTTGTATAAAAACTTACTTTGTAGCGACCACTGGAAAGCTGTTGACAGTTTAAATTATGGTGAGAAATGACTAATTCTATTTCTACCTCCATGCTCTGAAGTAAAATAGTTTTTGAGAAAGAGTTTTAGTTCTCTCTTCAGGCCTGCAGCCTTTCTTTAGGCATCTGTTCTTTCATTATTTTCTTGCAACTTCTTCTGCCAAAACTTTCACAGATTTGTTATTTGATGTATGTTGATGTTGTTGATACACCAAGTGAGAAAACTGGACTTTGACAATTTCCAAATGTGTCCAGTGCCTTTAAGTAGTGGTAGGAGTTGAATGCCATATTTAGTACAGTCTCTGCTTCTAGACACAGTTCTCTGCTACTATACACAGTTTACAAAACATGAAGGAAGAGAGAGGGAACAATGCTATAAGACCTCAATGCCAGCCCCTCAATACAAGTTATTCTCCAAACCCAGTACCCTAAAGGTGCCTGGACAATTAAATTATCCTACATATGAAGTCTTGA
This sequence comes from Asterias amurensis, assembly GCF_032118995.1. Taxonomy (NCBI): domain Eukaryota; kingdom Metazoa; phylum Echinodermata; class Asteroidea; order Forcipulatida; family Asteriidae; genus Asterias; species Asterias amurensis. The sequence goes on from NC_092649.1 coordinate 28,081,112, forward strand.
GTCGGCATGTTATCTCATACCTTAAGGGGTTAGGAATTCTGAATGGAGGAGGTCTGCTGTAGACTGATGGGTTTTCTGATTGAATTACCCCTGTCAGGATTTCCAGCCTCTGTCATGCGATGGTGGGTATAAGACCTCCAGGGGAAAAAAACTCATGTCAATTCCTGTGAACCTTCATGGGTAGATCTAGGGTTAATGAAAACTGAAAATGGGTAGGGTTTAGGAGGTAAGGGGTCGAGTCAGTGTACACCCCAGCCCAAAGAGGGGGCCAAAAAAGTGACAAATCATTATTTAAACGAATAAGGAATAAAGCATAATAGCTTGTCCAAAAAAAATTTGATTTCCTTTTTGTCTTTGTGTATTTTTGAACTTTTTTTGAAAATTGTTATAGTCAGAAGTAATGTATATTTTATAAATAATTGAAGTTTCGAGTCTAAGGTCAGTGGTAGGACCAATCTAAGCTAAGGCACCAGTGCTCCCTGGGCACCCGTGCTCCCTGGGCACCAGTGCTCCCTGGGCACCAGTGCTCCCTTGGCACCCGTGCTCCGCTTGTCCAAGGCACAACTCACTGGTCCACAAGTTCTAGGCACCAGTGGTCTGCAGGTCCTAGGTACCACTGTTTCTTAGGCCCTAAGCACCAGTGTTCCTTTGGCCCTAGGCACCAGTCGCACTCCATAGGCCCTAGGTACCAGTGTTCCGTTAGACCTGCGATTTTTTTGCGCCCGCAACAAACTGTCTGCAACGAGCAGATAAAATATGCTCATAGTTTGAAAGGATCTTTTGAAATCAAGGGGTTTGTTTCCCCCGAAAGTATCGAAGAACTCTTCAATATGTGTTGCAGCATGTTTATTTCAAATGTTGTTCCTTCAATATTTACTATCATAAAGTTCTCAAACAAGTTTCTAAATTCTGTCTCTAAACCAAAACTGAGAATCTTCTAGTTTTTAATATCTATACTCACATCAACATCCAAATTGACACCACTGTCCTTTTATCTACTCAGTGCTCAGCATCATGTGGTGGAGGCAGCAAGTCTCGGCTTGTCTTGTGCCGACTTCGGAGTGGTCGCACCCTCGCAGATGCCTCCTGCAACATCCTATCAAGACCAGTGGATACCAGCATGTGTGGCACCAGGCCCTGTGCAACTAGAGCCAGGTGGAACTCAAGAGCGTGGAATGGGGTAGGGAGATTCTGATGTTTTATTTTATTCAGTTTTGAAAAAAATAAAAAAAAGTGAATAGAGTTATCGGCAAAGTGAAAGCTGTATTTATCCCAATCCTTAACGACTCTTCAGGAGTGAAAGACCATTTGATGTGCTTGAATCTTTGTAAGGAAAAAAAGAGTTCACATTTTGTTGTAGTAACGGGAAACAATTTGACAGGAATTGCTTGGATGTGGATGGAATTTGACGTTGTTGCTGGAAGACTTTGATTGTCAAAACTAGCGCTGCCATTTCTTTTGGAAGATGGTGGTCCTTTGAAGGCATTGGCCTTCTGCTGATTCACAGCGTCTTCTGTTTTCCAGGCCTATTTTATTGTGGTTTTTTTATCAGAAACTTCAGGGAGGTGACTTTTATCTGAATACAGATTTAGGGGAAAGAAAAGGAGCTGGTTTTTCCTACTCAAAGAAACCATGTTCTTTGATACTATTTTAGCCCCTTTTATGCTTGAGAAACAATTTTCAGAAATTCCCGGGATGATTTGTTTGACCTATAAAAACTGATTTGATTGACCTATAACAACTTGTTTTTCTAACCCTGGTGCAAACTCCTTGGAAATAGACACTTTCCGGTAATAGCTTCCCCAGCTTGGACTGGGGTTCAGCAAGATGAAACTGGGGTCAGCTTTCTGAGTTTTAATTCTTCAACAGAAGTTTGTTTCAATTGTGAAACAATCATTGGTTTTGCAGTGTGTTTCAAATTCCACAGGAATTTGCTTGGTTGTAGTGGAAACAGCGCTTTAACGAGCATTGAGCATTGAGATTGCTATTTTACAAAAAGCTCCCTGAAATGGATAACTCAAGGGGTCACCAAGAGGTGGAAATGCTATAATTTCAACATACCCTCTTAAATTTGGTGCCTGTGTTTCTGAGCTGTTTGGTGAACTCTCACCCCTGGAGTTTCTATCAGCAAAATATATTTTGACAGAATTGAGAATTGAAATTCTCCCTGGACTGATGAAGTTTTTCACAGTCGGAGGTTTGACTGATTTGTAAATGATCTATCATGTCGGGGCTTGAATTTTACACTGGACCCCAGGCCTTTAAGGCCAGTTGTTTTAGTGTCAGGACAGAAGGGTGTGTATTTGTTCATCTTTGTCTGTACAGTTATCTGTGCAAAAATTGTCTGCCTGTTACTTTGAAATCATTACATTATTAATTTTTCTTTGACCTTCACTTTTGTTGTATTTTAAATTGATATGACATGGTATAGCCTACCTCATACAAGACTTTGTGCCAATGTGCTCTTTGTTAGCTTAACATCTAATTAACAACTAATTAATGTATCTAAATAACAGTGATATACATAATTACAATGATAATTAATTTGCATAATCAAGCAGACTGCTTATCAACCTGCTCTCTGTTAAAGATAGTTCTTGTTGTACGTCATCTTTACAGGCCACTTAGGTTTTGTCTTTGAGTTTTGCGAGTGTTTTTTTTTTAATGTAGCCAAGTAGTTCACAAGCCAATCGGGCGAGTAAGTAAACTCCTGCGTACCACACGCGGTATTTACGCATTATGCAAAGTTGTGCGTTTAACAGTGACTCACAATAAAGATGGCTGAATTCCATTCCCATAGGCATTTAATCGCTCACCAATGTACAATTTTTTCTTGTAAATGACACTCTCTGGTAAAACATACCCAAAAAGTCAATGGTATACTCCAAGCAGGCCTTGGACTGGGGCAATTTGTATTTATTAATATATTTATTTATTCATTTGCCTATATTTACTACTTTGGATTTGTTGTCATGTGTACATAACTTTCTTGGTCGATGATGCCGTCTCTATTAACCAATATAAACGCTTTTTATTTTATTTGCTACCCGCCCGCATCTTTTTTTTATATATGCATATTGTACACCCTGTCATTTTTGCGGAATGCGTGCTTCCATATTCAATACCCACCCTGCAGTTTTGACGATTTTGATTTGAAAATTTCGTTTTTACCATACACTGTACCTGATATGTGATAAGCGCTTCATATTCTGTGCTTTCCAGGTCTTCCTTTGGAGAAAAACCCATATAATTCTATAATAAAACTAAACAGAATCAATCTTTGCTTTAATTTTGCATTTGGCTTTTCTCACTCAAATTAGAAGTTCTGGTAACAAGTAATTTGTTCACCAAAACAGGGATTAGTGTCAGTTAAATTTTATTTCCAATTTTAGTTTCTATTCATGTGCACTTTTTTCATCTGTCGTTGGGCACTGTAATTCCATTTGACACATGTTCCCCTATCGTATCATTTAATCAATCCTCACCAGACCTTACTCTAAGGAAATCACATCCATTTATCTGCTCGTTTGGGGAACGTTCCAAACTCTGGAACCTCTCAATGTGTCAGAACCCAACACCAAATATCCGTCCAACTTTGTCAAATACTAAGACCACCTCCATAAATCTTTAAATTATTTTTTGTGCAAACTAAAAGAAACGCAAGAAGCACTTAGCAGATATATAGTTCTGTAGTTACTGTGCTGAGCTTAGACATGAAGAGTATTTGAGCATCTATATGGAGATGGTGTTACCTGTTCCGCTAAGCAAATATCAAGCTGGTGTCTCTACTTCAAATGTTTCCAACTTTAATTTCCTAAGAACAGTTTACAGATGCACCAGCTGCCAAATTGCATGGTAAACTTGTCTCAGCTTTGCCCGACATCAAATAGATCCCACTCAAGTCGCTAAGCATGTGGACCCGCTACAGATGTTATGTAATATACATGGCATATTAGCACTGGTAAGCCTGTTTCTGTAAAGCAAAACCATTCTCGCTTAGCAAAGTTTCCCGCTCTCCCCTTGGCCCTGGTCAGCATAAATTTGTTGCAAACTCTTTGAAATGGATTGGATAACTTGTCTTCACTGGGTTACCAATTGAATATCCTGTTAGCTAGCCTACTTGGATCCCCCATATCCGTTATGAGTTACAACTTGTGGGAAATATCAGCAGATCCGTCCAAAAATTCTGCAATTTAATGAAAATATTTGTTCAGTAGGTTTCATAGCTTTTTGTTTTGTTATCGTTTAGGAACAAAAGCAACTTTGAGGGCTTGAATGGTTGAGTCATGAGGAATTTCATAAGTTTGCACCTGTAGGTTTTGAGAATAAATCAACTTCTTTCTTGAGTGGGCCTGTGCAAAATATCTTTATCGCATGCAGGCAACATTGGTAATTACAACCTGTGAAAGTTAAAGGTCAATCAGTCATGGAGAAATCAGGCATCCTGAAATCATATTCACAAGAAAGTTTTGAGTGAACAAAAGTCATGTTTTTAAAATGTGACCTGAGACGAAATAATTTTTTTAAATTTGTTGATCAAGTCTTCCCCATCCCTTAAATTGTTTTTTCCAGACACCATTCTTATAATGTTCATCTTTTTTGTTTATCCCTTCTCCGTCCAGAGCTTGAGTATCCATTTTTTTATTTATATTTTATTCATTGCTATGTGCATAGAATGTGCAAATGGATTATACACCATTGGCAGATGGTGTACTTACATATCAGATTTCACATTCTTCACATTGTCCTTAAATTGAGGACACGTCAGAGATAAACCAAACCTCTCGGGACATTTGAGAACCAGTTTTGCATTTCATCTCTCAGATAATTTTCACCTTGGTGACTCTTAACCTGGCAAAAAGAATTTTGTTTTAGTGCCATGCCTTCATCTCTTTCCAAGTAAAATTTGATGAAATTTCTCATGAATTCGTTTTACATATCAAAGTGAAAACATTCGTCACATATTCAAGTGTTTTTTTTGGAAGTTGGAAGCAAACCATGGTGTGTTTTTTTACCTCCAACATTCTATTCCACCATATCCTGGTTGACCTTTGTACCTCACTGACAAGCTGTCAGCATATTTACTGTTTCTTTGCTGCCTTATACCTTGTAATTGAAGTAAGATTTATGCTGGAATGTAATAGTAGCAGTAGGCTGAGCACAGCAGTAGTTTGTAACGGATATGTTGTGATTGCTTCTCCTGTTGAAATATAAAGTTTTGGCTTGGAAATTAAGTAGGACAACCAGAAACCAATAACCAGGAGAAACCATCAATCACGGACGTGTGAAGATTTCTTTCACAAAAATATATTGAAATCGAGTTTTGGTACGCCAGAGTTAATCCTTTTGAGGAAGTCTGTAGAATTAAGTTTGGTGAGATTGACGCAATTGAAGTATATATTGTTTTGAAAGGATTGGAAAAGGTTGTCAGTCAGTTTTCATGTAAAGGATAACTATAGAATGGCAATGTTTAAGTGTCCCTAGGTGTTACATTTATCCTCTTAATTTCCACCGTTTGTTGTTGATGTTGTCGTTGTATTTTTATCCCTTATTTTGGGGGTCAAACTCGAAGGTTGAAGTTACTTGGTTATAATTAACATGGGAGATGTATTGACCTATATATACTGGGTTCTCGTTATTGTAAACACTCCTGACGTTTAGTTTATTTTGTATGGTCGCAGGTTATCTGGATTCCTAACCTATTTCCAGCCAAGTTAATTTGAGCAATTCATTGACCTGTTCTTTGAAAGGTGATTTACTCTTCAGTACACTCTTCCCCCCCCCCCCCTCCAACATCTTGACTCATGCTAACAAATATTAAGACTGCCCCCAGGAGATTTCACAAATAAACACCTTGGATGGATGAGGTGCCTGGTTGGTTGAAGGTCTTGAGGTTTTGAGGTCACTCTGGCCTCCTGGGGTTTCTACTGTTTTGTTGCTGAAAAACACAAATTAATAGAACAAAAGCTCTGAGAAAATGTACTAAGACTTGCTGCAAAGAGAGAAATAAGGTTTTGGTGTCCCCCTTCAGATCAGTTTTTTAAATATGTCTTACTTTGTTAGCAGGGTCTCTCAGAAAGTCAACACTTAATTTGACATCAAGTTAATTCAACCATGGAGCTATAAAATGTTATTTGTGAAAAAAAATTAAGTAGGGGCATAATAACTAGTTTTTATAAAGAGCTTTAGCTGCAGGTGACTCTAATTGTTATTTTTGAAAGACAGGTTGTTAAAGCCTTTCACGCAGTCAGCAGCCACTGTCAGAAACACAAACCCCCTTAAGTGTAACTGGATTATTGTATGTTCATTACACAGCACATGGAACTTGCGCTTTACGTACCATCCTAAGGTCAAAGCAATAATGAAGACGCAAGTGTCCAGACTGGGACTCGAACCCACACTCTGCTGACCAGAATTACCAGAGCTTGAAAGCAATTACTAATACCATCAATGTCCAGGAATGATGTTTCATAAAGACCTATAGATGCCCTCTCAAATGTGCCAGTAGAAATATTTACCAAAGAAAAACTGCCTTGCCCTTTCAGCAGTTGAAGTATCAGGCTTGACGGCCCCTTTTGACTTAGAACAGATCTTTGTAGCTTTCCAGAATCCGAGTTTTTAGTTTGTTTGGTATTTTTGCTGTGTTGGTGCATGGAGGTAGATTTGTTGGGGGGGGGGCATGTTCATTTGGTGACTATCTCTTTTTTTGGGAGAAGTTGTCTAGTACCCTGGAGTTACCTCAATTTAAGACTTGATTTGACAAATGATTTGTTGACAGGCGACAAACGATCAGTGACAATTAATCGTTGACAATAGTTCCCCTTTCCCTTTGTCAGTCTTCTCATGGGCTTGAATAAAAATTAGGCCTTGGTACCAGCAGTCAAAGGTTTCCGATTCTCCTTAGAATTCCCTTCCTCCTAAACATTTTTTTTGTGATTCCTTTTTTTGAGATTTGATGCTTGCATTCCTAAACAAAACATGAGTCGGGACATTTAACTCTAAAACTCTGGTCAGAACATCAGACTCTCCCAAGAGCGATGCTTACGAAATCAATTATTTTCAGTCATTTGAAAAAAACCTGGCAATATCCATTTTGGTTTAGGCCAAATAACTATTTAGGCCAAATAAAATATTTAGCATCGCAACCCACTTTATTTTTAAAGGGTGCCTCCTTTTTTTCTTTTAACAAAAAAAAGTGTAAAACAGCCCAGCAGTACTCTTAAAAATTGTGTGTTGTTGGGCGGCCATTTTGAAAAAGAATAAAAAAGAAAAAAGGCCCTCCCTTGCTTTTTTATAAACATGTTAAATCTTTCTTATGTAGTGGTGTTTATTTCCTCTGAATTCTCCTGGAATTGACCACATTGTATAAGGGGAGATCAGCCCTATTATAACCCCCTAATCCCTAATGAGAGACCAGGTATTATTAGGGATTGCCCTGGGGCCCAGTTGCACAGTAGCCAGTGCTGTCTTTTGTGGTTTTGTGGTTTAATGGGAGTTTAATGGTTGACACAGAACTCATTCTGAAGTTCTTTCCAGCTGAGTATCTACCCCCCTCCTTCAAAGCATGGAGCAAAAAGGTATTTGGGGTTTGGGAAACTCCTCAATGGTATTTTTATGGTGAAAGGTTTCTCTTTCCCGTTAATGTACTAAATTGTTAAAATGTTGCATTCAAGGAAATTGAAAGTGCAGCCATTATTTGTAGACCTGGATCAAAGCCTGCTGCTCCACTTTTGTTTATACTGAGTTGTCTTGATTCTGAAAGGGTGTTGGGGAGTGGGGCTTATCCTCTATTATTTGAGAGTCTGTAAATCCTCTAAAACAGAAAATATTGTTAGCCTTCGAGAAAGACTCTGCTAGGGTCGAAACGTCAGGCCATTAACGTATTTTTGCATTTAAGCCTATGCCATAAGTCCTTTTTCGGTTGGTAAGCAGTTTGCAACAGGTAATTCTTGGGGCGGCTTTTTTCACCTATCCAAGAACATTACCTGAACATTTTCTTGACTTATCTGGGCAAATGTGGAAGATTTGTTCACATTAATCAGGTGTTTTCTAATTGGAAAAATCTGTTGGACTTTCTCAGAAACCTTTGCGATGTTTATTAGACCTTAGAGCATTTAGCAGGGACTTGTTTAGAGTCATCATCAGTTTGTCTTGCCCACTTAATATTTCAATGTATTATAACCATGGCCCTATATGTACAGTACATTGGGATCTTCAACACACGCAGTGCACTGCTGTGTCAGTTTGTTGTGGCACCTGTCCAAAAATGTGCAAGTCACACAGAGAAAATTAAGTTTGTGGCGAGCCTTCACAACTCTTCAGCCTATTGATTTCACCTGTTACCTTTTTATTTTTAATATTAAAAAAAAATGTGATTAAGCTTGCTCTTATCTATTTAAAGTTGATTGACTTTAAAGGGGTTGGGTTGTTTTGTACAACACAAAACACAAATGTCCCAAAACTTGATCTGCAGGAGGTATCAAAACCCTTTAAAGCGACAATAAAATATTGTTCAGGATTCGGAATAAGTCGGTTGTTGTTTTTAAAACGTGGAAGGCCATTTTACAAAAAGGACTTTGTTCGTTTTATTCAATTGTGAGATGATTCATTCTTGGTTACTGCTGGACTTTTTTTTTTTTACTGATTTCTCACGCTTTTTCTTCTGTGAGCTTGTTTTCAGTAGAATTTTGTCCTTTGAGTTTTCATAGTTTGGCATGTGTATTTTTCCCTCGGTACTTTTGTATGTGCACAATACACTTCCTAGGAAAATTGTAGACTTGTGCAGTCATGTGGTTAAATTGGTAGCTGTTAATAATAGATAACCTTGGCTGTGTTTATTTTTTACATAATTGACTTGTACATGTTTAGCCTTAACTCTTTAACACATTAAACTGTGTCTACTTTATCAATAGGAATAATAGGCCTGGCTCATGTCTAGACGAATGTCTAAATCGCTCAACTTTGACATTCATGTTTATATGCTGCAGATGTGAACACAACTTTTTATGTTTTCTGTGTGACATATAATTTTTCATGTCTATTAAATTATTGATGTGTACATTTTTTTGGTAATGTTATTGTTAGTGTAAGAAATAATATGTTCATGGAGGGAAGGACATGCATGAGGTTTAATCCAATTAGAGAAATGTAATTTGTGTAGGAAATAGTAATAAATTGTGGTTAAATGAACAGAGGTATCCTTGGTGCTCTATGCTGCAATGCTGCATATTCATGAGAATAGTACCTCCCTTTTTGAATAAATTTAAATATATTAATGTATTTATAGATAGGACCAAAGGGAGATATGTTTTAGGGGGCGATGATCTAACTTTCTCCTGATAAATTATTGATGTAAATAGAAGTATATAGTGTACTCTCAATCTCGTTGTTTTATCAATTTCAATGCATTCATGTGAACGTACACTTATGAAAGGGGGGGTGGCACAGGGTTGTTGAGAGTTCAGCCCAGCTTGCCTTGAGTTATTCGTGATAATTGGAGCGAATAGGACTGCTCCACTTGCTTGCAATACTTCATCTCAAGGTCCCTGGGGCTACCCTCTGTACCCAGCTGATGGAACAGCCTGTAATGCACCACAGTTTGTAGGTGATCCAGGCTGATTGGCCAGTCGAACTGCAGGCTGTTTCATCCAGTGCTGCTCACTCCCCCTCGCACGTGTGGCTCTCCCTTCATGGGGGAGCCACACTGCATAATTTTTTAAAATTTAAAATGGGTGACCTTTGAACTATGCAAATCTGTATTTAGATCAGATTACCAAGTAATTAGTCATTGGCCAGGCTCATACTTTAACTCCACCCTTGTTTGACTGCCAGTAACCAATGAAAAGTCATCTAGCAACCTATTCCTTGATGCCTGCAATGAACTGATACAGTCTGAACCTCTAGTATTTTACCCATGTATTAATTACACTTTGTTTATATACATTCAGACACTTGCATGTATGTTTTACAAGGGCATGGCTGTTTTTGGTACTCACAACTTTATGTATGGGGTTATGAGTAAAAGTTAAACCAACATCTCTGTGGTATTCTATGCTGTGTTGAACCATGTTGAACCTTCACAACTAGTCGATCAAAAATGAATGATATTGGGCTGTTTGGTTTGTGCTCTTGCCAGTATTGTTTCAGAGCTTTCTTTGGTATGGGAGTCTCATTTGCAACTGGATGTTCAATGTTTCTATACAAGATTTAGGTCAGCGGTTTGTTTGTTTTTTTGTTCTCAAAAACCTGATGGGATTATGGAATTGTTGGATTTGTTGTTTTGGATCTTCAGAACTTCCTGGCATTTTTACTTAATCTGAGATTTGTTTTGTTCCGATGGTGAATGGAACCCTGCTGGTTTGTAGGTCCCTTTTTCAAACTTGCAAGGTAAGCTTTGGAATTTCACTCATTCAAATTTGTTTTTTGCTCCCTTTGCATTAAATTGAGTTTATTCAATTTAGTAATAGTGCAGAAAGTTCAGTATGCGCAGGGGTGTCTCGTTCTGTGCTGGTTTGTAGGCAAGTGGGGCATGTAAACCATAAAAACACAGTAAGGCATAGTCCTATTAAGGAGTGTACAGTATGCGTTCAGGCAAATCATTACTGTGAATGGGATCCTTCAGTTGTTGGTTTCTATATATGGTCTATTTATAGATAGTCTTGTTGAGCCTCAGTTAAAGATTAGGTTTAGAGCCAGCTATTCGGTAAAAATAATATTTGTTTAATGCGGTGTCGAGCTTGTTGACTTTCTGGAAACACTTTACAAAATGTTGTGTGCTGAGAAACTTTTGTTGTTTCCAAGCATTAGGTTGCAAGTCTGATATGGACAGCACCAATGCAAGACAACATTTTGGAAGTCATGTAAAGACTTTGCATTTCAGTGGAGAAAAGGCTGTTGTTGTTGTTGTTGTTTTTGTTTTTGTTTGTATTTCAATCAAAAATGTTATGTATCAAAACTATTTCAGAAACTTTCAAAATAGGATTCAAAGATGTCTCCAAAAACTTCATTCCAAGAAGAAACAGCTATACATACTTTACATGCTTTTAATTTGGGAAAGTCAGAAATGATTTCTTTAAGCTGCTCAGGAAATTTAAACTCAGGACAATTCTTGCTCAGCAGAAAGTGGGTGGTAAGCTTAAATTTGTTGTGTTATTTATTGCTGGTTCTTCACAAGTTGCTGTTAAGGTTGAGGAACCAATTTCTGTTTGTATTTGAGCTTTGGATTTTTCCGAGGCAGTAGTACATTCACTTTCAGATTATTGTCTTCTTTCATGGTGTGGCTTGGCTCCTGTTTCATTCTTACAAGACTGTGGAATTTATCTTTTAACACTTCTTGACTGTTGCGAGGCATTGAGAAAGATTCAACAGATCTTTGTGGGCAAGAAAGATAATTGGCCAGTCATTCATCAAAGAAAAAAAAGACAACAAAAAGTCAACAACTCCATCCAAAAGAAATCAAGGACAGTGAATACGATTGCTGTAATCATTGTTGACTTCCGCTGGCGGAATTCATCGCTTTATGAATGGAAGTCACCCAAGTAATTTGTAGGCTGTTAGATTTCAAAAAGTCGAATGAGCGAAAGGTTGTGAAGATTTTGTTACGTCAAAGTGTTTTGTGTTTGGAGATAGAAGCTGTAGGGCAAACAAGCCTTTCATGTCTGTTACCCCCTTCTCTTTTTCATGGGCCTGGAAAAATGTCTTGTATAAGTTGAGAATTAAATTCTTTGGCAACTCTGTACCCATACTTCTTGGTTGGACCATTTTTTTATTCTGAATTTTGGACATTGTTTTTCTGAAGGTATTTCAATAAGAGAAGTGTATGGAAAGACTACTTATTTTCCTAATCTTTAATCTGATTTCCAGTTTTGTTTGCAGTCAGATAAATCAGAAATGTCAATATTGAAAAGGTTCAAAAACCCATCAAAGATTTGACCTACTTCTTAATAGTCAAATACCATAAGTCCCTGTGTGTGTGTATACAATTATGGATACTGATTGAATAGGATTGGGGAGCCAGACTTTTTGTTTCACTTTGGTTTCGTTGATTTTGAGCGAGAGACAAAAACAGGATTGCTACACCCATTTGAAGGCTACAAATTTTTTTGTTTTTTTTTTGTTTACCTCAACCACCTTCAACCATATAGAAAAACGATACTTTCTCTATCAGGCATGCAACTTTTCAGCTTATCAGCTAATACTCATTTTCTTTTCAAACAGTGCCATCATAGACACTGAAAAACACTGCACAAAAGTGAAATGTGATCTGCCATCTCCCTTTTTTTGCAATTACAAAGTTGCATCTCTGCTCTATGCTTCAACTCAGCTCAACCTTTATGCTGCTTTATTATTACAAAAAGCATCAAACAGAAGCACTTCATTATACTACGAATAAATCATAAAATTTTGAGTGAATGATATGATATTTTATGCATTGACGAGCCTGGTGTTTCCCCTGGCCTAGCCTTTTTATCACACCAGTGTGAAAAGGTCAATGGAAGATGGTTTGCCGCCAGCCAAGCCGCATTCTCAGACAGCGTACGGGGCATCCATAAAGTCCATGTGGATCCAATGGTTGTATCAAGCTGGGTTGATTATTACATTGCTTACTCTCAGGAGGGAAGCTGTGAGCATCTTGCTGTGTGGCAAGATGTACACGTGGGGTGCATGTGTACGTGGGAAACACTCCTTCAGTTTGGTGTTAGAAAAAAAGTCTGGATTTAAAATATATTTGTAAAAAAGTTATGCAAGTCTGCCCCAAACAAGGCTAACAACCATTCTTTGTAGGAAGTTCTATTATAAGAGGAAACACATTAAAATGTGAAAAATAACTGGGAGGAAGGGGAGCTGAAGGTGGGAATTCAGGAAGGTGATATTCCTCTTAAAACAGTCCAGGTAAATTGCTGGTCAACATTTGAAGTTTAACGAATAAATAAAAAAATTGTTATTTTTTTAATGAATAAATCACACTTTTCCAGCTGGATGTGATGTGTCTCTCTTCAGCCATTTTCTGGTCAATATTGAAAGAACCTTGTCCCATTATATTCCCCTCAAAGATGTTATCAAAGGTCTTGGCTTCGTCCCATGGAGCCAAGGATTCTTGTTTTCAACAGCATTTGCTCTGAGCTTGTAACACCTGATGAGAAGTGAGCAGTCAACCAGCTGATTCTTATGGGACCTGTCATGGTTTTTTTAGCCCTTGGGCAGAGTACAGGGTCCACAGAGAGTTCAAATATCTCATAACCCATATTGAGGGGTTCACTTGTGTAAAGGTTCAACTTTAAAGGCACTGGACACTAATGGTAACTTCTCAAAATAATTGTAAGCATTAAAGATTACTTGATAATAAGTAATGGAGAGCTGTTGATGTTATTAAACATTGTGAGAAATGGCTCCCTCTAAAGTAGCATCGTTTTTTCACTCAAAAAATTAAAAACGTCAGCTGAGTCTTTTATTATCCATCTGAAAGCACACAAATTTGTGCAACAAAGTAGTTTTCTCTTTCATTGTTCTCTTGCAAACTTGATGACCAATTGAGTCACAGAGTTGTAATTTTATGTTGAGATACACCAAGTAAGAATGCTGGATTTTGACAATTACCAAATGGTCTAGTGCCTTTAAAGGGATTTGGCAGTTGTCAGACTGTTGTCTTGTTATGGTCTATTCGGTCATCTAGGCATGAGAGGAAGACAGATTAAGCTGGGACTGAAGTCTCAACTTGTTACCATTGTTGAAAGAAGAGCGGAAGTCATGTCAAAATATTTTGAAATCCCTCTGACCTGGAAACAAACCAGAAAGTGGTTTTTAAAAAATGAAATGGGTTTTGTTTGATTGGTGGGGGGAGTTGGCTGGAGCCTATGGCTGAAGGGAACAACTGTTGCCCCTGCTATTGGTCTAAGTGCCCCTTCAAAAGTTTCCCATAAACTTAAAGTCACCTGGAAGTGGTATTTTTTCAAAATAAAGCTTTTGTCACTAATATATGTGTTTTGATGAGTGGAATGTGAATAAACAGTTAACTAAGGTTTTAAAAAATCGGTTCTTATGTTATTTACAAATTTAAGAGTAGACCCCGACCCGAGAGGGCGCTGTTCGTGACGTCAATCGAGGCAGACTTTGCCTGTAATGCGTAGAGTAAACACAATTGCAAAGTACATGTACGGACCAAGTCGTGAGTTTGTACATTTCAACAACAAAAATCTTTTTTTCCGGCAATGCCGACCAGGTGTATTGCTGCTGAATGCAGAAAAACACTTTTTGAAATGTACCAACTCACGACTTGGACGTACATGTACTTTGCATGTGTGTTTACTATACGCATTGCAGGCAAAGTCTGCCTCGATTGACGTCACAAAAGGGGTAGGCGGAGTCAGCCCCCAAACAACTTTATATATTTTTTAAACATATAAATCGTGACAAACAATTACTAAAAAAATTGTTTTATTGTTCGTAAGCATATACTCTTATGTTTGAAAGAAAAAAAAAATCTATTTCCAGGTGACATAGATTTTTCTATGGAAGTGCCCACTGTCAAATGAAAATGGCCTTGCCCTCTTAAAGATGAAATTCCAGGCCTTTTTTATGTTAATTCACAAAGAATATCAAAGTTTCTTCTGTCTTTTTTTTTGTTTAAATATATTTTCCTGAATATGCCCTATTTAAATGAAAGCAATTAGACGTGGGAAACAATGACAGAAGATGTGCTTTGAAATTTAGTTAAAAAAAATTTCTCGTGTTTCTGTAGTCATGTTAAAACTTTCATCGAAACTGGGTCAGTAAAATGCAGCTGTGCGCTCAATTTATTGTGGTGCAGTGACCTCACAATGAGTAATGAGACACTTTGAGATTTGGCATAGATTATTTGTCTACGAATTCTTCTGGTGGGATCGCAACCGTAACTTATCTGTAATTCTAACATGCTGCTAGACTGCATTACCCACCCTCAAACAATGTTGTTCCCTTTTTCTTTTCTTTTCCCGTCTTCTTTCTTTTTGTTGTGATAGGGTCTCTGTCTACATCTGATATGGAAGCCTATGACTAACTAGGGTAAAGGGTTTTGATACCTGTTGTAGATAAAGTTTTTGGCCAAGACATGCATCCCCACTCACTGTGAACGAAGATGTGTGTAATTATAATTTTCCCATGGAAGTTTCAGCTTCAATATTTTTAATTGTCAAGTTTTTGAGAAAGTATGTGAATTACAGAGCAATGTTTTCAAGATAGTTGTGTAGATCCATTGTACCTAACCCAGTGGCTATGGTTTTTTTTTTAGAATGGAATTGAAAAACTGGAACGGGAAATAATGTTAACCACCCCCCCCCCCTCACCCTTTCCCTCCAAGCAAACAGCCTGATTAGTATGTTTCGTTTCTTTTAGGCATGACTCGTGTTTTTTTTTTTTTTTTTGGGGGGGGGGATCCATTTGCAATTTACACCCCAACCCCCAGTGGTAGACCACAAACTTTTCAGTAAAACTGGAGCTGTCTTAGATCTTGTGCCATGACCATTCACTTGGTTCAAACAGGCATACAATGATTCAGCTGATTGCCTCAGTTTTCTTTGTAGTGCCATAAAAAAATGTGAAAAAAGGAAGAAAGTGTATTTGGCTATTTTCTCATTCTTGCAATTATAAGGCTGTGGGCCAACATTAGTCAACAAAACATAGCAAACCTTTTGTGAGTTGTAATCTAGCACAATCATGCAAATCTGTTCAGCACTGATGCCTTAAAGCAGGTCCTTAATCTGTGTTGGAAGTCTATTAACAGTGCTTCCAGTTCAGGTCTTCCTTCATTTTGAGTTTTTTCCACAAGGACTTTTTATACTTCACTAGTGATCCTGCTCTGTAAAGAAGGGCACCAGGAACTCTTATCCAATCTGAGTGCACACTTGAGACAGTTCCCCGGTGCCTATTCCATCAAACAAACTGCTGAATAAGTATCAGAATAAAGTATACCAGGCCCTTATGGTGCTATTAAGTGTATTCATTGACAGTCCCTTATGGATAATGGTGAAGACCACCAACATGAAACTACAACTTGGGGGGAAGTACTGAATAGCCTATAGGCCTACAGTGGTTAACACACATGTAAGGGTAAAAAAAATTATATAAAGGCCTGTATGCTTCATTTTTTGAAAGGGCAAGGGCATTAAGGCATTTTCTCTTGGTTACAGGCAACAGGCTACATGAAGTATCAGGCCTGTTTGGGAATGTGTGGCTCTTCATGAAATACAAAATGCAATTATTGAGCTGTAGGCCCTTCCCTGTATTTAATCCATATTTAAATTAAAGAAATGTGGCTCTTTGTGAAAATGAAATTTGAAACCAGTTACTTTTTAACACTGCACTTTAAGCGTGGAGTTAACTGCTTTGGCTTTGTTTCTTGTGTTGTTTCACCGTGGCCCTTTTGCAGGAAACAGGGGAGACTCCACCCTATGTCCCGATGGCGTTTTTTAATTTTATTGTGCGTGTTGGTGAGAGGGTTAACAATATGCGATTTAGGGGCAGCCATGGCCGGTAGAGGGTTTACCTGTCACTTAGATAAGAGTAGGTTACCCTAAATAGGGTATAATATTTATCCCTGGCCTAAAGAGATAGAGTTGTACCCCTATCCAATTAAGAGGCGGTCAGAAGGTACCTCTACCCAAAGAAGGGGCAACGTACCCCTTTCCAAAATTAATAATTGTGTATCCCTCACTATACCCCTCAACAGGGTACACTGGTTATCCCTACACTATGGATATTAAAATTGTACCCCTATCCAAGTAAGAGGGGTCAGAAGTTACATATACCCTAAGAAGGGGCTAAGGTACCACTTTCCAAAATTATTAATTGTGTATAAAGGTTAAAGACACTGGACACTTTTGGTAATTGTCAAAGACCAGTCTTCTCACTTGGTATATCTCAACATATGCATATGCACAAAATAACAAACCTGTGAATGATTCTTTCTCAAAAAAAAACTATGTCACTCCAGAGGGAGCCGTTTGTCACAATGTTTCATACTATCAACAGCTCCCCATTACTCGTTACCAAGTAATGTTTTATGCTAATAATTATTTTGAGTAATTACCAATAGTGTCCACTGCCTTTAAGGGTACAGTTTATTTTATAGGTAAAGTGAAACGTCCTTGTGGATTACATTAAAGGAGGGGCATTTCTCAAAATAATTATTAGCATAAAACCTTACTTGGTAACGAGTAATGGGGAAAGGTTGAATAGTATAAAACATTGTGAGACACGGCTCCCTCTGAGGTGACGTAGTTTTCAAGAAAGAAGTTATTTTCTGCGAATTTGATTTCGAGACCTCAGATTTAGAATTTGAGGTATCGAAATCAAGCATATTTAATAAAAGCACACAACTTCGTGTGACAAGGTGTTTTTTTCTTTCATTATTATCTCACAACTTTGACGACCAATTGAGCTCAAATTTTCACAGGTTTGTTATTTTATGCATATGTTGGGATACATCAAGTGAGAAGATTGGTCTTTGACAATTACCAGTAGTGTCCAGGGTCTCTTAAAAGGAGGTGAGGTGAGGTCATCTTGCCCCTTTTGTTAAAATCTCTTCTGAATCGGCCCTTTCCACACCACTCTAATCTCTGGAGGGCGACCCAGGGGAGTAACAGCAGGCCCTTTCACACTTTTGGCCCTTTTATGTTGGATCTCTTTACCCCTGGTCTACCCTGGCAAACGGACATACCCTGGGGAATATCTCCCTTTGCTTTGGTCCTAGGGATAAGCAGTACAAACCCTGTGGTATTTTTAACTGCAACCAGAACCCCCTGGAATAGGGACCTAAGGAAGTGGACAGTGTGGAAGTGTGCTGGGTAACCTTGGGGTAACAAAACTTCTGGGCCTCCCAAGGGCTGTACTCCAATGGGATAAATAAGAGATACTGAGTGGAATTGGAAAGGGCTTTCCACCTTCTCTTTGCTCCCCTTGTTGTCAGTGTCCCCCCCTTTTTGTTCCCTTATGTACCCAAACTCTTTGTCAATATTCCTTGTGCCCTTTGAGGACAAACCGTGGCATCATCGTCCCTTGACAAGGATTCTGCAATCTTGTTTATTGTTTCAACTGATCAGGTCCTTCTGACCTTCTCTATACTACCATGGCCCTCTTCACCTCTCAAGATGGTGTTTATTTGGCTAAGGATTTTGTCTTACAAAGTGTTTAGGGTACTTTTGATGGACTAATACTTCCCCCTACAGGCTGGCAATTATTGTTGGCGCCACTCCTACCTTCTTGTATCTAGGGCAATCGTGGTTTTATCTTTGCTCAGAATTGTTTTCTTCTTCACTTGTTGAATGAAAACGTATTGAGTTAGATATATTTTGTAATCAGGTACGGTGATTGAGACAGCTTAAGCAGAAATTAAGTGCTTTTAAAAAATGTTGCTGTTTAAGCAAAAGTAAGCAGGCTACCAGTCACATGTTGTGCATGTGACTAGCTTTTTTGGTTGGTTACCTTATTCTTGTAAGCACCGTTTTGTTTTGCTTAGCTACTTTTTGTTCTTATTTAATCAGCTCTATGCCCGTTCCAATATTTGCAAGATAGTTTTGAAGAGGTTAGGTCAGATCAATGTAGAAACTAATCTTATGTAATAATAATAATAATAATAATTGATATTTGGTTTGCGATAACACCATGTGTGTATAACTTGTCAGTTAGATTATGTTCTTTTGAGAATTTGTCTTGTTTTATATTCTACTATGGCGGAGTAGATTTTTCGGAATTCGGGAGAGTTCTCTAAGCAGAGAGTATTGCTTAACAAGGGTTTTCTGCTAGGCAGAAATGAGCAGGATATCACTATTATCAGTCTTAAATTGTATTTATGACATGGTAGTTTGGCTTGTAACCTTATTTGGTAGGTGAAATTTTGCTATACCTAATGATTGTACGTAGCAGCTGTTTCTAAAGATTTCTGAATTATTTGTACAATCGCATCAAGGCCTGTATGCTACGTTTTAGAAAGGACAGGGGCACCAAGGCATCTTCTCCTTGGTAATGGTAAAGGGCATCCTATTTTATGAGGAAATTAAACTTTCCAGTGGAGTATTTCAAGGGCACCAAGGCAATGAAAAGGGGGCATGGGGGTAATTGCCTCCAGTACCTCCGTAAAGTATCACGCAGGCCTGCACACCCATGAATACATGAACACCCCCCCCTTCCTGGCGACACAGTTCCCCACACCCTGTCTTTGTTAGCAATAGCACTCATGATGACATTTTGAGTCTGGCATTCGAGGAAGTCTGTTCTAAAAAATATAAAAAAGAGAAAGCACATGGTGTACAAATTCTACATACAAGCCTACATAACTGTTGTGTTAACAGTCAATTATTTGCACATGTGTAGTATTTGAAAGCCCCTGGGCTTCTTCCTCTACCAAAGCATGACCAGTGCTAACATTTTTGTAGGACACAAAACACAATGTCCACAAATTTACATTAAACTTACACAGTTTTAATACAATATAGTAACAAGCTTGGTAGAAAGCTTACCTTAAAATATTACTTTTTGAGGCGCTGTAGTTTTTTGAGAAAAGAGTAAAATTAACTTAGCACTTACAACGAATTTACTAGAATTGGTATTTTACGTGACTCTCCTGAAAAACATCACTCTGTGGTTTTCCTTATTTTTTCTCAAAAACTTGAGGACTAATGAAGCTGAAACTTCTACAGGTAAATCACATAACATATACATCTTCATTCCACTGAGTATAGGATTCATATCATTCGCGAACATGTGCACAAAACTTGATATCAAAACCCTTTTATAGGTCATGTTATTTAGTTGCTTGAAAATATTTCCCACCGTGGTAGATCTCAGTTCCTCCACTATCTGGCACTGTGCTATTTCCTCGCAGCAGATGTGATACCCACATACCAGAAGTGACAGGAATGGTGAGTTTAAATGATGGTCAGCGTGATTCCATTTGGTCATCAATCATCGTCTTCTGACCCATAAAGATCCACACACCCCCCTCCTATTTTTTCCCATTGACCTACAAGGAAATATGTTAGTTCATCTTGCTTGATCAACCCCCAGTAAGAACCGTTTGGAAAAGTGTTTTTTTTTTAAGGCAAAGTGTACCTTAGGGTTTTGGAATCACACAACTGTTTTAATCCTATATAAATGTAGATGTAAACAATGAAACTTACATGTGGAATTTTCATTTTTAAAAGGTGGACACGTTTTTTGAGATACCATCAAAAATCTGGAGCGAATATGTCTAGGCCTAATTATGGGAAGGCAGGAAGAATGATCCCCAATAGGAATACACAATCTTAGAAATGTTACTGTCATTAACACTTTTCACATTCCAATTTGGGTGGCATATAAACTGATATCTTTTTACATAACCACATTACATTACTTTGAAGTGAAATGTTTCTCAACATGCTTTATGCTTTCAAAGGCTGCTAATGCCGTAGTCTTCTAACCAAAAGTTGTTATTGGCATTAATTTTAAGATTGATTATCAAGCGTACACCTTCCAAGAGTTCAACTTCAACTAATGCCAACAAAATCTCTTGATAATCTCAAGCGAAGTTTGGATTACTCATTTATTTTGTTATCAATTGAAACTGATGGATTGTCACTTATCAGAAATTACGCTTTCCCCTACTTTGAAAGAAAAACATGTCGCGGAAATGTTTTCACTTTTCTTAATTTGATGATCAACATGTTGAATATGATTTGAAGAGAGCGGAAAATACAAGGCACTGTTTCCAACAGATATATGGCACCAGCAGGAATTTGTTGTTAATTTGGTTTGCGGAAACACCATGGGTATAATCATCTTCTTTGAACTTGTCTTGTTATATATTTACTACTGCGGAGTAGAGTTTTCGGAATGCAGGAGACTTCATACTGTACTACTACGAGAAGAAGATTTTCAGAATTCGCAGGACAGCTCCTTACATACATGAGAAGTCTCTCGAATTCTGATTATCTATTCCACGGCTGTAGAGAAGTCTCTTAAATTCCTAAATATTTACTCCACGAGTCCACGGTAATAGAATAAGTAACAAGACAAGTTCTCAAAAGAATATGATATACCTAGCAAGTAAATATACATTGATACATCACCAACAGTGCCTCAAATCCCATATAATTCGCTATTAGTTGGGTTTTAGACTAACATTCATCTGAGAGAAAGAAAACAAAACAATTCCATAGTTTCAGTTTCAGCTGATGTTGAGACTGTTTAGAAATATACATTAATCATCAAATCCCCCAATGAAACAACTGAATGAAAAGTTCTGAGTTCTCCTTACACCAATCCCAACTGCCCGAAGGGCTTTTATCCCTGCCCTAACTCTAAGCTCCCAAGCCCTAGTCATATCCGAGCAGACCAGGTGCTGTACTCCAGTTGTAGCCACACTGATCCTGTTGAGTAATGAGCGTGAAGGAGACATCTGACATGGGTTGAGTTTTCCTGTAACACAATCATGATATCACCCTCCTCCCCACTGTGAGAAAATTTCTGCTGTCACAAGAAGTGTATCTTCTTGTTTAGGCATATATTTCTTTTCCTCGTGGTTCAAAGTAAATTTAGTAGTCCTAATGTTCCAAAAACTTTTTTTGTTGCTTTGCATTTTGAAATACTGGGCATGCAAGTCTTTCTTGATTTTGTAGTGAAAATTGGTTGTCAGTTAGTCAGGAACTGGCTCCCATACTGGCTCCCATACACCCCCAAAATGCTATCCCACTAACTGGCTTCCAAAGACCAAACCAGCTCCAAATAAAAACACTCTTTCTCTGCCGACTGACTTCTCTTACAACTGTTCCACACCATTGCTGTTTCTTTCCCTCATGGTACCCTGTGAACTTTTTCTATTGTCCCTTTTAAAACTGTTCTCAATCATTCAGCATTTTATGACATAATTGTTATTTCCGTTCTTTTGGATTGTGTTTGAACTTATCTGATCTCCTTAAATTGTCTTTGTCATGTACCCTATAAAAACATTATTTCTTTCCTCCCTTAAGCTCAAGCTTTTCTTGTTTCAGTAAAACTATTTTACACCAGGTATCCTGAAGGAAATTACTTTCTCCAGAAATCTTACCTAGCATTATCATCCTTGGAGAATAATTGCCTGACTTGTTCATCCTTGGGTATGAACATATGTCATAAATTGTTTCTATGATTTACACGAGGTAGCAAGTAATGACACAGTCCCAGTGAAAAGTCCAACCTCGTAAAACCTGTTGTGGTGATAAAAGAGAAATATATGGTGGTCTCAAGTCCATTTCAATAACATTTATACTGGAGTTACCTGATTTATACTGGGTCAGTCTAGCAGATGTGTGGATCAGCATGTTTTGACAGCCTCGTTGGGGTCCCTGTATATCTGCAACATATCGTCATTACTGATTGACATTTATAAAAGTTGAGCAAGACTAATTTGCAGATCCAGCCCCATTGTCGTTATGCTTTGTTTGATTGTTTTCTTTGTTCAGATGATATTTCCTGTCAAGGGAACTTTGTAAACTTCCACAAGGGGATATAAAAGCCAATTTCAAAACAGCCAATCTCTCTCATACAAGCATTGGTTTTACATATATATTTATGAATTACACAAATCAAGAAATTGTGATTCAGTAACTAGATGACAATACTTATTGTAGTCATTGTAAAAATCAGTGGTTAGCTTGGTAGGATTTGAACCCAACACCTTTTAATTGCTAGCCCTGCAGTCTACCACTGGGCTGCAGTTAATATGCATATTTGATTTAATAGGAAAATAAAACTTCATCGTCATTAATTATTTCATGACGTGATACTGTTTTGTTAATACTTGTAAACAACAAAAATAAGTTGTACAATCATCGTTTCCAAGTAAGTCTGCAAACCTTTGTGGTAACTACATGCAGGCTTTCTCATTCACAATGTTTAACAACAAAGAGCCCATCCACACTCTGCGGATGACTTGGTGTTTTTGTTTCTAAGAAGTGTGTACCACATCCCTTGATAATAACTCTACCACTCCCAACACTTTCTACCACACTGTTAACCCATAGAACTTATAATTAAATAAAGGAAGCTGTAAAGTGCTTAAGTTGCCAGTAAGTCTGTGGTTGTTCTGGTTAGCAGTATCAAGTAGTTGTATTGTCACATGGGGCTGATTCATGTGGATTATTAGTAACCAGATCTGATTGCGACAGGGGGCTTGAATGTTGGAATTTTTTTATTTTTACTGGGTCACTCACTGAACTTGGCTTTGGGCCATGAAACATGTCTGTTACTTTGTCTAGGTATAGACCAACCTTTGTGTAGATGTGGGGTTTTCTTTTTGCGTCATGAAAGAGTGGAATGCTAGCCTTGTGGACAAGTCGTTAATGGTCGTGGTGATAGTCGAGTAACTCTTTCTAACTTAGGACTACCCTTTAGATTTTAGTAGCTCCTAGAACTAGTCTTGCCTCTGTGTAATTTCAGGCCTGAGATATAATTATTCTGAGGGGTAGCAGAAAAAGATTAGGCTATGATTTATATGAATTGTTCTCAACCATTTTGGCTTGGATTGTATTAATAGAGTTAGAAAAGTTGTTTTGAGTTTTTTTTTTCTTAAAACAAAAGTATGAAAAAGAAGCTTTTAAATCTTTTTTAGAAATGTAAATGTAATGTAAATTCTTTTATTGTTTTCATAGTGCTCGGTAAATTGTGGTGTTGGTGTAGAGACGCGGTCGGTAATTTGTCAGGATGAGTCTGGGGAGGAGAGGCCAAATGAGGACTGTGAGGCAGGGGAAGACAGGATGCCTGACACTCAGAGAGAATGTATTGAGGCAGATTGTCCAAAACCAGAGTGGACCATTGGCAACTGGAGCGAGGTTAGAAAATGTGTTTCAAATTTTGTTTGGGTGTCTGGAAGGCGGTGCTATGTTTTAAAAAGTGTTTAAAAATTTAAACAATATTGCCTGGTGTCTAGTGTCTTTTTTATGAGTTTATTTTGTGCATCATCTTGACTGCTTTATAAAAAATCCAATAGCAAAATGACGATGTAGGAGCAACCTGTCTATTTTAAAAGCTAGCCTGGCCTTGAATCTGATAGTTTAGTGTACCAAAAAGCAAAATGGCTTCTTCATGACTAGCTTTACATGAAGATTAAATCTTGTTTGATGAGACACTTGCCTCACTTTTAATTTCATAGTTAAATTAACAAAATGGCCAAAATGGCTTTCTCATAGACAGCTATTTTTACAAGTTTAATCATAATTTTCAATAGAAGACACTTGCCTTGCTTTGCTTTGAACCTCATAGTTTAGTGTATTAGAAAGATTATACCTATTTAACCATTGTTCAAAAGTTCATTTTCTTCTTTGCAATTCTCTTTCAATAAATGCTTTGCTTTCTTGTTCCTACAGTGTTCGGTGACTTGTGGGATTGGTTCAGACACAAGAACAGTTACTTGCCATGATGAGTCGGGTGTCGAGAGGCCAGATGAGGAATGCGAGGCAGAGGGAGACGGGAAACCAGACACACGGAGAGAATGTAGACAGATGGCTTGCCTAGCACCAAAATGGAATGTTGAAGGATGGAATGAGGTGAGCGAATGTGAAAGTGATCATGTCTAATGGATCGTGCAAATGTCGTGCGGATCTCATGCGGAACATACAAGCCTGATACTTCACAGAGGCAATTAAGGCGTTTGCCTCCTTGGTGCCCCTGAAATTAAAACTTCAGTAAAAATGTCCTCATAGGGTGCCTTTTACTGAGGTGAAAATGCCTTGGTGCCCTTGCCCTTTCAAAAACGAAAGCATGCATGCCTGAATGTACATTAATGAGTGAATGACTCAAACATGCACACTTAACGGGTCCAAATGGTAAAAAAAAAAAAAGAAGACTTGCAACAGTCTTACTGTGGCAACGATGCCATTTTCCTCTCTTCTTAAAAAAGCAAGATGTCGTTTTTTTTAATGCATTTGTTTTATTACAAATGACATTTGAGTATTTATCAATAGTGAGATCAACTTTCTTGTTCTTTTGTTATGTAACAGTGTTCAGTGACGTGTGGTATCGGCTCACAGTCAAGAATAGTCATTTGTCAAGGTGAGTCTGGTGACGAGAGGCCAGATAAGGAATGTGATGCAGACAGAGGCGGGACACCAGCCATGCAGAGAGAATGTCGGAAGATGGCCTGCCCAACACCAAAGTGGGATGTGGGACGCTGGAGCGAGGTAAGGATATTCGCCAGTGTTGCTCTTCTTTTAAAACGCCCTCTTTTGGCGATAATGTTACATTAGGATGGTGAAACTGCGAAATTCATCAAGTCATGTTCTATACTGGACCCCTGTCATTATCCACAATGATAAGGACAGGTGATGGCTTAATATGTCTAACATGTATGTTGGATTTAACTGCAAATCTCCAGAACTATGACTGCCATGTGAAATGATGCAAGGTCAAGGGTGTTTGTCGGCTCAACAACAGGGCCCAATTTCATGGCTCTGCTTACCGTAAGCACAGAATCGGCGATTACGGAAGCAGGCAAGCGTATTTCACGGGTTAGCGGCGAATTTGGGCTTCTGCGCATGCGTACTTCACGTTACTAGGCATTCTACGCTTAAAAGGCTAGCGCAGAAATTCGACGCTTGCACGTAACAAGGGAATCGTGATCGTAAGCGCAGAATTCGGCGGTAAGCAAAGCCATGAAATTGGGCCCAGATCTCTGGCGTAATTCACGATTCTCAAAGGGTGACATCAGATATTCAGGCTAGTCACATTCTTCCTTGTCCTGAGACGAAATGTTTTGGTAAATTTACTGAAGTACAAATTACAGTCAGCTGGTCAATGACAGGCAGCGCATATTTTTGCAAGGTTTGTAACAAGAACTGAAGTGCTAGGCTGTTCAACTTTCTGACGGACTATAAATATTTGAAGTTAAATGTCTGGCATCTAAGTTGATAAACACAGTTAGGCTTGGAAAGATTTATTTACACTTTGAGTGAAAAGGGTGGAGAGCTATAAAATTGTAGTCTGTATGTTGAGGGCTGATGAAATGTTTATCATAACTCTGTACTGCTGGTTGTAAAATGAACCCTCAAAATATTGGTCATCAGTTTTTTACTTCAAACTCAAGTTCTGGGCCCAATATCTTGACTCTGCTTACCGCGGAATATTGCGCTTATGGCGCCCTGTAAACCACATAGTTCTATAGGCTGTATGTGCAGAATTCCGAGGTAAGCATAGTCAAGATATTGGGCCAAGTCACCAGAGTTTGGGTTCAAATAAACGGTCCAATTTTATGCTCTGCTTTAACCGTAAACAAAGAATCTGCGCTTGCAGAAGCAGGGAATTCTGCGCTTATGTCAAGCTTTTTCACAACACCCTGGAGAAAAAGGGTATCTGAGAATGTTGATTGATGTGAATGATTAGTAACCTGTGCGCCCATTTGTTTAGGTAGTTTCATAAACGCTTGTGGCCCGATGAACGAGGTTCATAATTAGTGGGGCGCTTTGAAGGGCTTGCGGAAGCCCTATTATTATTATCTCGACTTTTTAAAATAACCTCAGACCCCTCACAGCAAATTGATTTGATCATCTTTTTTTTTTTTTCAATCTTAATCTCATCCCAGTGTTCAGTGACGTGTGGCAAGGGTATGCGCTACCGAGAAACTGCCTGCAAGATGAAAGACCAAGTCATGGAGGAGTCTCTCTGCCTCCGAACCAAACCAAAGACGGCCAAAAAATGCAGTCGAGAAAAATGTCTGACTTATCGCTGGAAGAAAGGCAGATGGAATCAGGTATTGGAAGACGTTCCTTCTTCTTGTTTCCCCCTCAAGTAGATTTTGTGAAGTGTCCCTAGATGAGATGAGACTATAAACATTGGGGAGTGATCATTTAGGGGATGGGGTGTTTTCTTCAGTTCATGATACCTTTCTGAGGGGACATGTGAAATATTATTTGAGAATTTCAAGGGGTGTTAAGCAGGGAATTGAAGGCAAATGCCACTGTTGCCTCATGGATCATCGAATGGGAACTTCTTGGTAAGGGCAAGGGGTGTAAGGGCAATTGGGGAGATGTATCCACAGTGAAGTTTAGAAGCCATTATTTGAAGAGACATCAAGGGGGCACCAAGTGAGAAGGCAAATATCATGAGCACAGGGACATTCAGCAAAGTGTGTGTATGCTTACAATCTGTCTCCAAATAATAATCAGAATAGTTGACCTGGCGTAACCTTGTGGTTTGTTGAACATTCCAACCATGAATCACAGTACAAAATAACTCCTGTCACTTCTTGCACAGCCATAGATGATAAAGTTGATGATAATTTATTGAAGTGTTATTTCAAGTGTACTATGACTGGCTCAATTCAAGTGGTTCATTTTCCTCGGGGACGAGTCTTTAAGGGCCGTCTGTTGGCAGTTAATTTTTCCCAGCAGAAATGTTTTCCTCAGTAGTTGTAGACTCCCAGTAGATTTGGCTTCAGAGACAATGTCATCTAACGTCAAGAATGTATTGATGACTATGGGTACTTCATGTGTTTATACGCAGTGTTCCAGTACGTGCAATGGGGGTCGAAAGCTACGCAAGGTTGACTGCATAGATAGCAAGGGAAGCCTTGTGGATGACGCCATGTGTGCCTCACGCCGCAAACCCAGAGAAAATACAAAGTGCAATACTCACAACTGTGATTCACCACGTATGACATGGCTTGCTGGACCCTGGGAAGAGGTCAGTTTCATAGGGTCATAGGCTAGAGGTCATTTTAAAAGCATGGTATTGCTTTTTAACAAATGATCACTAAGTTTGCCAGAAGTTCTATTTGATTGGGGTTTGAACAAGAGTGGGATTTGAACCAACAACCTCCAGAATACGTACATCGTTTGAATTATATGAGTGTGATTTGCAAGAAGACTATTTCCGACATCTATGTTTGAACTAAAAAGAAACTTAATAAAAAATGTCTGATCGTGAAAGAATTTTACTCAAGATTTCTTTGGAAGTTCTTAGACTATACAGACATTATTTTTGTTTCTTATTCTGGATTTGAAGGCATAATGATCATTTACCTTTTTTTTTTTATGTTTGAGATGTATTTACAGTCAGCTCTCGTTCAAAAGAGCACTACTATAAAGGCAGTGGACACTATTGGTAATTACTCAAAATAATTATTACCATAAAACCTTACTTGCTTACGAGTATGGGGAGAGGTTGATAGTATAATACGGCTCCCTCTGAAGTGGCATAGTTTTCGATAAAGAAGTAATTTCCCACAAATTTGATTTAGAGACCTCAGAATTAGTTTTTTAGGTCTCAAAATCAAGCATCTAAAAGCACAAAACTTTGTGTGACAAGGGTGTTGTTTCTTTCATAGTTATCTCGCAACTTTGACGACCAATTGAGCTCAAAATTTCACAGGTTTGTTATTTTATGCATATGTTGAGATACACTTAGTGAGAAAACTGGTCTTAATCTATTAGCTTTAGTGTCCAGTGCCTTTAAGAAGAGGTTCTGCTTGTAAAGAGTGCATTCTGAAGTTCTTAAACCCATTTACGCTTTGCAATACTTTGTTTTGCTGTCCTCTTATAACAATGTTCCTATTATAAAGAGGTAATTTTGTCAGTCCCAGAAACCATGTTATAACTAGATTTGACTGTACATGGATTTTAATTGTTTTGAAATTGTAACAGTTTTGACCTTTTGACCTTAACCCTTCCTCCCCCTCTCCCCTCATCAGTGTTCTGCCCAATGTGGTCCAGGCGAGCAGACACGATCCATTACATGCCAGGCCCAGAGCCCAGATAGCTGGGCCATCCCAACTGATGATGATTCCTGTGATAGGTCCACTAAGCCACTTAGCTCCAGGCAGTGTTTCCTTGGTGTGTGCTCAGCGGACGTTCACTGGGTTAAAGGACCGTGGAGTCAGGTCAGGGCGCCCTCTTGTGATAAAAATAATGTCAGGAATTTCTTGATAGTTTTTGCAAAGCACGTGGGACCAATTTTATAGAGCTGCTTAAGCAGAAAGCTTACTTTCTGCTAACAAACAATAAGCATAATATCACTCACAGATCACACACCATGTGACATGGTATTTTGGTAACGTCTGTTTCGCTTAGCTAATTTGTGTGCTAAAGTGGCTCTGAATTTTGGCTACAACCTGGTGTAGAAACATCTACCATGGAACAGTTGAATTGCCTCCTAAAAGTTTCACAATAAAAAAAGCAGTTCAACTTTTCCCCCCATGATATGCGATTATATCAACGTGCCACAGTAGTAAGTTTTTTACAGAAGTTGGCACATGAATTTGATGAACACTTTGTTTGTTTGTTGGCAGTTTACTACTTTGAAATATCAGTGCTTCTTTGTGTATTTTTTATAATGTCATTGTTTGTCTTTCAACAGTGTTCTAAAAAGTGTGGGGGTGGCTTCAAGGAACGCAAGGTTCAGTGTCGAGACCTTCTTGGGAAGCGTCACCCGGGGAGTATGTGCGGACCTCCCACCATCAGACCAGAGACTAGAGAGATCTGTAACTACCAACCATGTAAGAAGAGAAGTCATGTCTTTAGTTTTATAATTTTATCAAGTAACACAATTAACAACTGACGGGGTAATTATCAACCAGTGTTGAGTTGAGGAAGGAAAGTTGAGAGCGAGGCTTAAGCCTCTGGGTTTACGCGCTGGTTTATATACTAGAGCACCTGTGTTTTTACCCATAAGTGGCAGGTTCAACTCCTACTCTGATAAATTTTTCTTTGTTCATCCCCAAACAGCTATTATTTTCTAGGGATTCCCCTAGTGGCTGAAGTGTTTGAATATGCGCAATATTTGTACAGTCTGTTCAAAGCACTCGGGGAGTGCATTTTTTTTAAGAGGTAGTGAGGAAGGGAATGGAATAGAAAATGTAAAACAAAAGTTAAGGAATAAAAAGAAGATAATTGCTACAATTTTGTTCTGAAATTTGAAGTAAAATACATGGTTGAAATATGATGAGCATAGTGTTTTGTGGAGTAAGTTAAACAGTTTGGTTTTGAGGTTGATCAAACAATAATTGACTAGAGCGTGATTTGAACCAAAGAACCAAAGATTAGCGTGTGGGCGCTCTTCCAACTGTCCTATCTATTATAGCCTCTTTTTGACGGTCTCCCTATTTTGTCAATATTTGTGTAAGAATTTTCAATCTGGCGCACTTTTGATGGAAGTTTGATGGTTAAGGTCAGCTTAGATACTGCAAGTATAAAGTAGTAAAACTTATTCCCCCCTCTTCTAACGATCCGCAGGTCAGCCCACAAGCTGCCACGAAATTCAAATGCAGCACAACATGCGTGAGGATAAGGAATATTCCATTCTAGTGCAGGGGAGGCCGTTGACTGTCTACTGCCATGGAATGCGAAGCAGCACTCCCACGGAGTTCATTAGTCTGTCGTCAGGAGAGGCAGAGAACTTTGCAGAGATATACCCAAAGAGGTGGGCAGCTTGTTTTCCTTATTAATGTTGTCAGTATTTCAATTAGATTGTAGTTTTTTTAAACTTAATAGAATAAATATAAGCTGAAAACCAGTTAAGAAACACATTAGACATTGAGAGATGAGAGCATTTTTATGATAACAATAATACACATTTTTATATAGCACTTTTTACACCCAAAGGGCGTCACACAGCTCTCCCAAGATAAATACCCCTGATCACTGGGCTACTTAGTTCATTCCAAACCATCTCAGCTTCCTGGGGATTATACAGCCCGAGTGACAAATATACGCTACTAAGCTAAATACGTTACAAGGCTAAGCACTTACTTGCCATATTTTGGTGTAGGGCTTCAGAAATCATTTCTCATATCTAAATTATTAAAAATAATATTAACAAGTCCTTTTTTGATTAACTGGTTGTCTTTACAGATTATTACGCCCCACCCAGTGCCCACACAATGGCAATCGTAATGACAATTGTGAATGCACCGACGAAGGTCACCGGGAAGCTGGACTGACGACTTTCAGGAAGCTTAGATTCAACGTCACTAACATGGAGATAGTCAGTAAGTTTTAAGACCCTGCTCTAGAATTGCTTAAGTTGCGGGTTCAAATCCCACTACACCCAAGAAATATGCCTGTAATTTTTTTCACAGAGCTGAACACACATCGTTGTAAAGTTTAGAGTAACTTTCAAAGACCCGCGTCAGTTTGTGGCCATCTTTTTTGTACACCCATTCAAATCAATGTCAAACCAAAAGTGAAGTTGGAAAGTAAATAATAGCCTGGTCCCTGTTTTTATTAATTGAGAGATGGCTTCGTTGTTGCTGTAGCGTGTAGGGAACAAGATGGTGACAGTTGGATTAAGGCTTTAAAAGAACAGTCAAAAGAACAAGTTTAACCCCTTGCAACTTTTTAAACAAGAAATCCTGGCTCAAAAAGGCCCGTTTTTAAAACTTGGTCTGAATACAAAATGGTTCATAATCAGTCAAAAGAACAAGTTTAACCCAGTTGCAGTTTTTTTAACAAAAAGTCCTGGCTCAAAACGGCCCGTTTTTAAAAATTGGCCGAAAAATAAAATGGTCAAAATCAGTCAAAAGAACAAGTTTAACCCCTTGCAGTTTTTTTAACAAAAAATTCTGGCTTAAAATGGGCCATTTTTAAAAATTGGCCGGAAAATAAAATGGTCTTAAATCAGTCAAAAGAACAAGTTTAACCCAGTTGCAGTTTTGTTAACAAAAAATCCTGGCTCAAAGCGGCCCGTTTTTAAAAATTGGCCGAAAAATAAAATGGTCAAAATCAGTCAAAAGAACAAGTGTAACCCCTTGCAGTTTTTTTAACAAAAAATTCTGGCTTAAAATGGGCCATTTTTAAAAATTGGCCGGAAAATAAAATGGTCTTAAATCAGTCAAAAGAACAAGTTTAACCCCTTGCAACTTTTTAAACAAAAAATCCTGGCTTAAAAAGGCCTGTTTTAAAAAATCGGCCGAAAAATAAAATGGTTCAAAATCAGTCGAAAGAACAAGTTTAACCCCTTGCAGTTTTTTTAACAAAAACTCCTGGCTCAAAAAGGCCCATTTTAAAAATTTGGCCGGAAATAAAATGGTCCAAAATCAGTCAAAATAACAAGTTTAACCCCTTGCAACTTTTAAACAAG
The DNA here is from genome assembly GCF_032118995.1 of Asterias amurensis. Classification (NCBI taxonomy): domain Eukaryota; kingdom Metazoa; phylum Echinodermata; class Asteroidea; order Forcipulatida; family Asteriidae; genus Asterias; species Asterias amurensis. The sequence goes on from NC_092649.1 coordinate 28,113,167, forward strand.
AAATCCTGGCTCAAAAAGGCCCGTTTTTAAATATGGCGGGACAATAAAATGGTACAAATTCAGTCAAAAGATCAAGTTTAACCCCTTGCAACTTTTTTAACGGAACAATCCTGGCTCAAAAAGGCCCGTTTTTAAAAATTGGCCGAAAAATAAAATGGTTCATAATCAGTCAAAAGAACAAGTTTAACCCCTTGCAACTTTTTTAACGGAACCATCCTGGCTCAAAAAAGGCCCGTTTTTTAAAATTGGTCAGAAAATAAAATGGTTCATAATCAGCCAGGATTGTTCCATCAAAAAAGTTGCAAGGGGTTAAACTTGTTCTTTTGACTGAATTTGAACCATTTTATTTCAGGCCAAATTTTAAACACGGGCCATTTTAAGCCAGGATTTGTTGTTAAAAAAACTGCAAGGGGTTAAACCTGTTCTGACAAAAAATCTTGGCTTAAAAAGGCCCGTTTTTAAAAATTGGCCGGAAAATAAAAGGGTCTAAAATCAGTCAAAAGAACAAGTTTAACCCCTTGCAACTTTTTAAACAAAAAATCCTGGCTCAAAAAGGCCTGTTTTTAAAAATTGGCCGAATAATAAAATGGTTCAAATCAGTCAAAAGAACAAGTTTAACCCCTTGCAAGTTTTTTTAAAAAAAATCCTGGCTCAAAATGGCCCGTTTTTTAAGATTGGCCGAAAAATAAAATGGTTCATAATCAGTCAAAATAACAAGTTTAACCCCTTGCAGTTTTTTTAACAAAAAATCTTGGCTTTAAAAGGCCCATTTTTAAAAATTGGCCGAAAAATAAAATGGTTCAAAATCAGTCAAAATAACACGTTTAACCCCTTGCAGTTTTTATAACAAAAAATCCTGGCTCAAAACGGCCCGTTTTTCAAAATTTGGCCGGAAAATAAAATGGTTCAAAATCAGTCAAAATAACAAGTTTAACCCCTTGCAGTTTTTTTAACAACAAATCCTGGCTTAAAATGGCCCGTTTTTAAAATTTGGCCAGAAATAAAATGGTTCAAATTCAGTCAAAAGAACCAGTTTAACCCCTTGCAATTTTTTTAACAAAAAATCCTGGCTTAAAATGGCCCGTTTTAAAAAATTTGCCGGTAAATGAAATCAGTCAAAAGAACAAGTTTAACCCCTTGCAACTTTTTAAACTAAAAATCCTGGCTCAAAAAGGCCCGTTTTTAAAAATTGGCCGAAAAATAAAATGGTTCAAAATCAGTCAAAATAACAAGTTTAACCCCTTGCAGTTTTTTTAACAAAAAATCCTGGCTCAAAACGGCCCGTTTTCAAAATTTGGCCGGAAAATAAAATGGTTCAAAATCAGTCAAAATAACAAGTTTAACCCCTTGCAGTTTTTTTAACAACAAATCCTGGCTTAAAATGGCCCGTTTTAAAAAATTTGCCGGAAAAAAAAATCAGTCAAAAGAACAAGTTTAACCCCTTGCAACTTTTTAAACTAAAAATCCTGGCTCAAAAAGGCCCGTTTTTAAAAATTAGCCAAAAAATAAAATGGTTCAAAATCAGTCAAAAGAACAAGTTTAACCCCTTGCAGTTTTTTTAACAACAAATCCTGGCTTAAAATGGCCCGTTTTTAAAATTTGGCCTGAAATAAAATGGTTCAAATTCAGTCAAAAGAACAAGTTTAACCCCTTGCAATTTTTTTAATGGAACAATCCTGGCTCAAAAAGGCCAGTTTTTAAAACTTGGTCGGAAAATAAAATGGCTCATAATCAGTCAAAAGAACAAGTTTAACCCCTTGCAACTTTTTTAACGGAACCATCCTGGCTCAAAAAAGGCCCGTTTTTTAAATTGGTCGGAAAATAAAATGGTTCATAATCAGTCAAAAGAACAAGTTTAACCCCTTGCAGTTTTTTTAACAAAAAATCTTGGCTTTAAAAGGCCCGTTTTTAAAAATTTGCCGGAAAATAAAAGGGTCTAAAATCAGTCAAAAGAACAAGTTTAACCCCTTGCAACTTTTTAAACAAAAAATTCTGGCTCAAAAAGGCCCGTTTTTAAAAGTTGGCCGAATAATAAAATGGTTCAAATCAGTCAAAAGAACAAGTTAAACCCCTTGCAAGTTTTTTAACAAAAAATCCTGGCTCAAAATGGCCCGTTTTTTAAGATTGGCCGAAAAATAAAATGGTTCATAATCAGTCAAAAGAACAAGTTTAACCCCTTGCAACTTTTTAAACAAAAAATCCTGGCTCAAAAAGGCTTGTTTTTAAAAATTGGCCGGAAAATAAAATGGTTCAAAATCAGTCAAAATAACAAGTCTAACCCCTTGCAGTTTTTTTAACAAAAAATCCTGGCTCAAAACGGCCCGTTTTCAAAATTTGGCCGGAAAATAAAATGGTTCAAAATTAGTCAAAATAACAAGTTTAACCCCTTGCTGTTTTTTTTTACAAAAAATCCTGGCTGAAAATGGCCCTTTTTTAAAAGTTGGCCGAAAATAAAAATGATTCAAAATCAGTCAAAAGAACAAGTTTAACCCCTTGCAGTTTTTTTCCCGAAAAATCCTGGCTCAAAATGGCCTGTGTTTAAAAATTGGCCGAAAAATAAATTGGTTCACAATCAGTCACAATCATGACATGTGTTTAAAATAAATTTGTTAATCTCTTTATCGAAAATTGTTTATTGTTTAAGTGTTTTCTCAAAAAGTAAAGCTTATAATGGATGATATTTCAATGTTATCTCGTCCACCAAGAAATAGATAATTGCCTAACATTTCGACCCGCTTATCAGCCTTCAAGAAAGTCTCTGCTGGGGTTGAAACGTAAAGCCATTACAATTTGTTTTGCATTTATACCACAGGTGTTGTTGATAAGCTCTTTGCAACAGCTAATTCTGGTGGGTTTTTTTTTCATTTAAAAACAAGGTAATTTTTCTCCCTATTTCTCAATCTGACAGCAACTGACCCAACCTTTGCGGATGTCCGATATGGTGACTTTGTCCCGTATGCTTCGGCTGGTGATTGCTACAGTTCAGCTGCCTGTCCACAGGGTCGTTTTCGTATCAATCTGATTGGAACCAGATTAGCCTTAGCTCCAGGGGTAGACTGGGACACATCAGGGTACGCTGTAACTAAGAGACTAACCAGAGATAATGTGAGTATTTATCAGGGATGTGATTTCTCTGTTTTTATCGGGAAATCCAGGGGTGTTTTATTTGCAGTCAGGGTATAGACAACTTTATCCTCTTCACAACTGGGATTTTCCCAAAGGTCATTTTAAGTTCACATTGTGTTTTGTAACCGATCTAATGCATTTCATCTTATGCGGATGATTTTTACTGACCCTGCCACTGCTCGGTCTGAAACTTTGCCTGATTTGTAGGATTTGAAACTTTGCATGGTGGAAATAAGAAAACTGTCTCTAAATGAGTTGGGGTGGTTCTGAAAAGAACCGTTGGATTAACTCACTGCCTGATTTAGTAAACGTGCTGGGGGGGGGGGGGGGGGGGGAGCGGTACCAGTGATTCAAGCTGGGTACAATTTGAGGAACAGATGTCTACATGTACTTTGTCAATTGCCTATGTCTACTAGAAAGAGAGAGACTGCTAGGGTTTATTACTGACCAAATGAATGATGGCCCCCAACTTGCAGGTCAAAACTTGCCAACTCTATTTACAATTAGCTTTTTTGAGATATGGTTGACATTATAGGAATACATTGGTTTGGTTTGGGTGTAAAAAGACAGATTTACCCAAATCCAATGGTGTCATAATGCTGTGTCCACCATATCTCAAAATGGCTAATATGTGGTTAAGATTTTGATGGAGAGGTTTTCATTCCTGTCGATAAGTTTTTACAGTGGTATGTTTATGTTTGTTCTTTTTCTTGTTTTAGTTGGACCAGAGAGTAGCCGGCCGATGTGGTGGGTTCTGTGGGGAGTGTTTTCCTGACGGAAGGAGAGACATTTTAAGAGTCACGTATTTATCATGACACTCAGGTACGCAGTCATCTTCGGATTGAAACTCTGGTGTTTCTGAGCAGCAGAGAGTGGGTTCGAGTCCCAGTTGTAGCACTTGTGTCTTTAAGCAAGACAGTTAACCATCACTTTGCCCTTCGGATGGGACATAAAGCCAATGGTCCTGTGTGTTGTGTAACACACGTAAAAGAACCCAGTGCACGTATCGAAAAAAGAAGGGGGTTCACCCCAGTGTTCCTAGTTTGATTGGCAGCATCTTGTATACCACTACATGGTTTTATGTAGTAGATGTCATAATTCAAACGTAGTCCCACATACCTTGCAGGAAAATACTGTATATTAAAGCGCCTTGAGCGTCACTGAGTGACAGACATGCGTGCTATATAAGAAGCCACTATTATTATTATTATTTTTTATTATTTTTTATTATTATCATTACTATTATTATTATTACTAATGTTATCTAGTATACTATTATACAACAATAAACCACAAGGGAAACTGACCAGGAATTTGTTTTAATGATTTTGAGGTTGCACAAAGAAATATTACTTGAGCAGGATTAGTACCAAACGACCTCTGGATTTACGTACCTGCCCTCTAACAAGAGCTATGCAGCCCTAATGTTGCCACTCTCCCTATTTTGTCAATATCTTTGTTCGGGATCGCCAAGTGTAATAATTTAACAAAAGCAGCCGGGTGAAATGAAACAGCTTCATGAAATTGGCCCTAGTACTTGAAAGTCACCAAGCAATAACTAATTGATTTTTCCCTTCTTTCTTTTTCTTCTTCCTTTTTCACTCTGCAGGGAATTTCAGTAACATTGGAGCCAAGAGTCTGTAAATATTCCATAACTTTATTTTTGTTCTGAGATGTAAAATAATTATGGCAGATTTTGTTATTTGTTTTTTAAAGAAAAAATACCATGGTGCTGACGTTAACTTAACAGGATGAGAAACTCCTAAACAGGGAACAATGAATTTAACATAGAAATAATGATGAAATCTCTTGGATTGTAATAATAATAATAATAATAATAATAATAATAATAATAATAATAATAATAATAATAATAATAATAATAATAATAATAATAATAATAATAATAATAATAATAATAATAATAATAATAATAATAATAATAATAATAATAATAGACCATTTTTATACAGTGCTTTTCACGCTCGAGGGGTGTCTCAAAGCGCTTCCAACATTATTACCCCTGGTCGCTGGGCCTTATATCATTCCTTAAACCATCTCAGCTCCCTGGGGAGTATACAGCCTGTGCGCAAAATATGCGCTACTAAGCTTAACCAATCACAAGAACCATCTCTGCCCTCAGAGGTACCTATTTACACCTGGGTGGAGAGAAGCAATTAGAGTGTCTTGCTCAGGGACACAAGTGTCACGACAGGGATTCGAACCCACACTCTGCTGAACAGAAGCATCAGAGATTGAGTTCGGTGCTCTTATCCACTCGGCCATGACACCCCACGTAGAAACTGTTTAGCTGCTTCTATACAACAATAACTAACCTTTGTTGTTTACATTAATTGAACAAAATTGTTCAGAACATAAACATCTTGCATAGTAGAAACCGGTTACTGTCCAAAATTCTGTAAATTTTACATTGTTGTGACCGGTGCCCGACACAACTAATAAGCTTTTTGAAAGTGGGCCAGGGCCCAATGAAATGGTGCTATGCAGAATATTTTATGTAAACCAATAACAAATAACTGATTTTAACCACCTGAGAATTGTGTCCACCTTTTATTATTATGTGACTAATATGATGTAGTGGCTACATGATCCTATTGTAATCCTGTGCCCCTTTTGCTGATGTGATAGATGTTTTGGCATTGTTATTTTAAGCAAGTTCGAGTGAAGCACTATAGTCGACCATTGGTTGATTTTGACTGGTACCCAAGATGTATTAAATGCATAGACATTGACCAGAGGTTGACAAATGGTCGCCACCCGAACTTGCTCAATGCTGTGCCAGCCTGCATACTTTTACCTCCTTTTGTACAGTGGCCCCTTCAAAACATATGATGACATCCTTTCATTGTGACCATCTGCGTATATATACCTTATCGCAAATACTTGACACACGCGCGTGTGGTGTGGAATGAGGTGCATGCTGGTCTAGCTAGTATCATGCACCTCATTCAACAGTTAATGCACGCATCCCAAGTATTTGCGATAAAGTTTAATGGAGACCACCCACCACATATTGATACCTTTCTTCTGGGGTCAATCTGAATCCAGTGTTTCACTCCACCCACCACTCCATCCAATGGGACCGCTGGTTTCTGGTAACCAATGTCTACTCCCGATCCCATATGTCCAGTTGCCATCTTTCCATTTTTTAGGCAGAATAATGTATTAGTGTTTAAATAGTCCTCAGGTACCTAGACGAATATCGTAAGCCAAGTCTGAATTGACCGACTTTGGCTATGGCTGCATTAACAATGTTGAAGAATAGGACTTTCTGGTGTTCTAGGTGTAGCCACTGGCCAAAGCCAACAATTTAGACATGGATTTAATGAATAGCATGCATCTAACAGGGCTCACATGTCAAGACCAACATCGGTCAATCCTTTACTTTTCTCTTCTTTTTTCCTTAAGGGTCTCTCAGCGTATCAAAGATGGCTACATAATTTCTAAGGTGTTGTACCGGTTTTAAGAAATATATTATTTCTTTTTAACTTGGTTAGGGACCAAGTAATGTACAAACTTTTTTTAAAGCAATAACCATGCAAAATGTGTAACTTTTCGTACTTTTGAAATATTATACCAGGGAATATCGATTGGTTTTAACAAAATAGAAATTTTATTGTGTAAATGCTTTCAAGGTTGTTGAATTAAGAAGAGTGTGAAACTAGTTCATAGCATGTTGTGGCCAAGCTGTCTAGAGAAAAAGACTCAAGCTCTGATGGCCAAGTCATTAAAGTGTGGGTTTGAATCTTGGTCGTGACAATTGTGTCCTTGGGCAAAGACACTCGGCCATAATTACTTCTCATCACCCTGGAGTAAAGTATGACCCAGCAAGGGTAGTTATTGTTGATGTGAATGACTAACAATTAAAACAACCAATATGTTTGTGGGGCTGCATACCCCTAAGGAGGTTAGATGGTTTCTGGAATGCTTAAAGCCTAATGGATTGGAGTATTACTGGTGTAAGTCCTTATATACATTGCTCAAAAGTGGCTTTAATATTCCAATTTTTTTCTTAGTCATTATAAACATGGCATCTCTGTGGAATGAAATTGCCATAGTAACATTATTTAACCAATCAGCATACAAGTTTTAGTTGTTAAACCTGCCTGTTGGCTTAAAAAGTATTAACACACTTAGTTGAAATACCCACAGTGAAGATTTATTTATTTGTAAAATTTAACTATGCTCCAGATATTTTTGTTCGTAGCGAAAGTCAAAATCGATGTGACTTACTAGGTTCAATATTTGGTGACTTTTTAAGAGGTCCAGTAACTTTTGACTACCTGGTCCAATATTTTGTTATAAAGCCTTTTACAATGACTGAAAACACCCTTCAGTATTTCCAATGGCTTTTGATAAGTTGTGCTATGTAATTTTGTCTTCTAAATACTTATTTTGCATCATACAGAAATGCTGCAAACCAGTACTTTTTATTACAAAGAAATATCCTGTAAATAAAATACATTTTCTCAACAAGAAAATGTGTTCATTAAGTTATGAACACATTAAATATGCATTTTCATATTAACCGTGGCTTGCATGTTAATGTTTGCAAACCAAATAGCTGAGCTTTGCAATTGGTATTCATAGGCTCTTGCAACTGAATGTTGTTTTCTAATAGCAAGCATGAAACATTTCAACTGATTACCTCTATTTTCTATACAAGTAGTGCCATAGAAAACTCTTATTGGCCTTTTTTATTTTTATTTTTAGGCACGGGATACAATTACAAAGTTGCATGTCTGTAAATGTTTTATTTTGTTCTGCAATTTTCAGGCACGGGATACAATTACAAAGTTGCATGTCTGTAAATGTTTTATTTTGTTCTGCAAAAGGCTGTGCTGTTGTGACACTATCTTAAATACTACAATTGTAATATGAACTGTATACAATCATGTCAAAGAATCTGTATAAGGTGCAAATATCTGATAGGTAATTACATTATAGGCAATCTTTGCGCAATCTATGTTACGGAGTATGCTGCCACCAAATGTCTCCATAGACCTTATGGATTTATGTCATCCAGCCAGATCATGTAAACTTCCGTAATAATTAGTCAGAAATTAATTAATTAAAAGATTCTTCGATTGTGTATTAAATAATTCATTCATGCACAGGGTGTTTATAGTATTCTGTAAAATCTTTTAAGAATAGGGCATCCAACTCGGTTCTCGTGGTTGAGTCAACAGAAAGTGGGTTTGAATCCCGGAAGTCACTCTTAAGATCTGGGCAAAACTCTCATAACTATAATTGCTTCTCAACAGCCATGAGTAAATAGGTACCTTTGTGGGTAGAGATTGTTGATGTAAACGATTAGCAAACCTGTGCGCCCAAGTGGCTGCTGGTGCTGCATGCTCCAAAGGAGTTGAGACAGTTTCAGGATTGCTTTTGGCCCAATGTACAGTGGTAGTTAGTCACAGTATAAGGCCCTTTGGTACAATGTTTATATAAAAGTGCTAATAAATGCCTAGTATTAGTAGTAGTACTTGTTGTTATTATAAATCTAGGTGACAACAATGCTTTACATATTATTGTTCTATATTTTATTTGCAGTTGGTACTAATTGCTAATTCACTGCCAAACTTGCAAGTGCTTTCTTGTTTATGTCTTTCTTAGTTGTTTGCCTTTTTTCCTGTCTTTCAAATGTAAATGCTTAATACATAAAGATATGCATTTTAACCTTGTTGATTTTTTTATTTTTTTTGGGGGGGGGGGTAGGTTGTCTTGACACAAAACAAGTGGTCTCGTTAGTTTGCTTTTTATTGGTGCTTTGCATTTGCTAATTTGTAAGTCTTGCCTGTTTGCACAATACGCGTCTCTTAATATTCATGCATGACGTCGTAATTCTTACCCGAAATGAGGCTATGGGCGTATGTTCCCTACCACTTCCAGTGGCTGCGCCCATCGCCTCGTTTTGATTAGCATTGTGACGTAACTCATGCATAAATATTAAGAGAGGGGTATGGACCAATCATAGATATAGAATTAAAATAACTAGATTGGCCGCGCGTACATACGCACCATTGCCTGTGTAGAAAAAGTTTTTGTTCGCCATGGACGCGGTAAAAATTCACATTCGAATGGCGACGCGCGGAAAATGAACACGTTAGATAGGCCTTTGACGCGCTAAAAGTCACGTGTTGACGGCAAAAAGTCACGTGCTGACGGCAACACACAGAAAATGTACACGGGAGATAGGCAATGGCGGCCCCAATGCCAGAACCCGCGTATGTACGTGCGGTCGATCTAGTTATTCTATTATATATCTATGGGACCAATCAGGAGTGCGGTTTGGCGACCTCGACCAGAAACATTGGTCATCAGTTGAGCGTTTTCGCGTGTTCGGTTGAGCACGGTAACGATGCTGTTCAGACCAACCGGTAACGGACTTGTTGAGTTGGTTGGGGTCGCCAAACCGCACTCCAGGTGATTATGTTCACTGTTAGACTCTCTGGAACGCTAGGTGGCAGCAGACATATCAGGTAAATTTGTTCTATCCTCATTGATACCTGGTGAGTCTGATGCTGCTACCTGGGTCCAATCTAAAGCCTGTAAGCATTTAAATTTGCTAAGCACAGAAAAATCTTGCTCAACGTAATTTGGTTACTAGCCAAAAATCCATAAAGTTTACACTGCTGCAACTTGTGCCCCACTAATATTTTGCTTAGCAGAGATTTTCTTAGCAGTATTATCTGCTAAACATCTTTTCGAACTTTAACCTTAGAGGCCTCAGCAGTTTCGTTAGTTAGAATATGTACTAGTACGGATAATATAATTTAAAAAAATTCAATTTTAATCATGCAGGCAAGAGATTGGACAACACTGGTAGCTCAGTTAACTGGTAACTACTACTTTTAAAAAGACCTGAAACACATAAGCGTCGTCTTGTTGACAAGACGTCAGCATGTGGTTTTTACATTTTGTAAGCATGTATAAAAACTTTAGGAAAGGATGTTCCTTACAAGATTGCCGAAGAGTGATCTAGAGGTGGTGTAATTTTTTAAGCGATTGTTACAATAGGATGTAAATAAATGTTAATATTGAACATTATTTATTTATATATAAGAGACGTAATTGTTTTTGCTACACACTGTAAAAAGATCACTGATTCAATTATGTATTTTATACTGGACAGAAGTTTGAAGCTGTCTGCTTTATTGTTTTTTATTTATATATATTATTTTTCGGTTGTTTTGGATCCTCTCAATGTTGAGCAAGTGTTTTACGTAAAATATCTTCGATATCACAACGTCATGTTGTAACTTAAGATTTGCCGTCAAAAGATTCTTGCATGGACTTAATATTTGTCATCTGATGAATTTTTGGGGCAAGGATAACGGGCGGTTTTTGTGTTTATATTTCTGTGTTTGTTTATTTATTTATTTTGTGGTAAAACTGCTGGCTTATCTGTTTAGATTTTAAGTAAAAACAGCAAGGTTTACATCTTTGGATCTTGTGTTTAAATTAAAGCCTTGCCGTTTTTTATCGAAAATCAAAAAGAGGTAAGCTTGCAATTTCTAATCCAAAATTGTAAGCCTTGCAGTTTGCTATCAAAACAGGGCCGTTTCATGGCCGCCAAGTGAATGTTATAAGGTCTTTAAACATTTGTGCTTGGATGTAAAATAATACCACTAATTAAACATACAAGATTTAGGCTTATTCATAAATAGAGAGAACGAAGCAAATAAACCAAAAGCCTGCACCAACAGTTCTGAATCAGTATCACCGTTGCGTTATTTGTGTACTTTAATCACCATTTTATTAAAATGCTTTATTTATCAATATCTCGCGTTTCTGTTCGTTAATACTGCGCGATCTTGCTACAGATTGCTGGAACAAGGGGGATAGGTCTCATTTTTTCATTTTAATCTTTATTTTGAGCTATCGTTATATCCTAACTTTGACAATATCTCAAAAACTTGATACCGTAGACGACTAAAACCAAGATTTTTGTGACGTTTTTTTCAGCCCCGAAAACTTTTTCTCTCCGATTTGCCTCAAAATTTAACCAAAGGAAGTCCTTTATGCGCAGAAGACATTCTCCAAGTTACAGGATGCTGGATCAATGGGATGGGTCTTAATTTTTCATTTTTATCTTGATTTTGAACCGTCGTTATATCCGAATTTAGGCAATATCTCAAAAACTTGATACCGTAGACGACTAAAACCAAGATTTTTGTGATCCTCGCACCCTTTTACACCTGAGTGTGAAATTTCAGGCGATTTGGAAGACAAAAATATTCGGCCGATTTTGAAAAAACGACGTTTTTTCAGCCCCGAAAACTTTTTCTCTCCGATTTGCCTCAAAATTTAACCAAAGGAAGTCCTTTATGCGCAGAAGACATTCTCCAAGTTACAGGATGCTGGATCAATGGGATGGGTCTTAATTTTTCATTTTTATCTTGATTTTGAACCGTCGTTATATCCGAATTTAGGCAATATCTCAAAAACTTGATACCGTAGACGACTAAAACCAAGATTTTTGTGATCCTCGCACCCTTTTACACCTGAGTGTGAAATTTCAGGCGATTTGGAAGACAAAAATATTCGGCCGATTTTGAAAAAACGACAAGGGGGTAGTAAGCTTGACGTTTTTTCAGCCTCGAAAACTTTTTCTCTCCGATTTGCCTCAAAATTTAACCAAAGGAAGTCCTTTATGCGCAGAAGACATTCTCCAAGTTACAGGTTGCTGGAACAATGGGATGGGTCTTAATTTTTCATTTTAATCTTGATTTTGAACCGTCGTTATATCCAAATTTAGGCAATATCTCAAAAACTTGATACCGTAGACGACTAAAACCAAGATTTTTGTGATCCTCGCACCCTTTTACACCTGAGTGTGAAATTTCAGGCGATTTGGAAGACAAAAATATTCGGCCGATTTTGAAAAAACGACAAGGGGGTAAGCTTGACGTTTTTTCAGCCTCGAAAACTTTTTCTCTCCGATTTGCCTCAAAATTTAACCAAAGGAAGTCCTTTATGCGCAGAAGACATTCTCCAAGTTACAGGATGCTGGATCAATGGGATGGGTCTTAATTTTTCATTTTTATCTTGATTTTGAACCGTCGTTATATCCGAATTTAGGCAATATCTCAAAAACTTGATACCGTAGACGACTAAAACCAAGATTTTTGTGATCCTCGCACCCTTTTACACCTGAGTGTGAAATTTCAGGCGATTTGGAAGACAAAAATATTCGGCCGATTTTGAAAAAACGACAAGGGGGTAAGCTTGACGTTTTTTCAGCCCCGAAAACTTTTTCTCTCCGATTTGCCTCAAAATTTAACCAAAGGAAGTCCTTTATGCGCAGAAGACATTCTCCAAGTTACAGGATGCTGGATCAATGGGATGGGTCTTAATTTTTCATTTTTATCTTGATTTTGAACCGTCGTTATATCCGAATTTAGGCAATATCTCAAAAACTTGATACCGTAGACGACTAAAACCAAGATTTTTGTGATCCTCGCACCCTTTTACACCTGAGTGTGAAATTTCAGGCGATTTGGAAGACAAAAATATTCGGCCGATTTTGAAAAAACGACAAGGGGGTAAGCTTGACGTTTTTTCAGCCTCGAAAACTTTTTCTCTCCGATTTGCCTCAAAATTTAACCAAAGGAAGTCCTTTATGCGCAGAAGACATTCTCCAAGTTACAGGTTGCTGGAACAATGGGATGGGTCTTAATTTTTCATTTTAATCTTGATTTTGAACCGTCGTTATATCCAAATTTAGGCAATATCTCTAAAAATTAATACCGTAGACGACTAAAACCAAGATTTTTGTGATCCTCGCACCCTTTTACACCTGAGTGTGAAATTTCAGGCGATTTGGAAGACAAAAATATTCGGCCGATTTTGAAAAAAACGACAAGGGGGTTAGGTAAGCTTGACGTTTTTTCAGCCTCGAAAACTTTTTCTCTCCGATTTGCCTCAAAATTTAACCAAAGGAAGTCCTTTATGCGCAGAAGACATTCTCCAAGTTACAGGTTGCTGGAACAATGGGATGGGTCTTAATTTTTCATTTTAATCTTGATTTTGAACCGTCGTTATATCCAAATTTAGGCAATATCTCTAAAAATTAATACCGTAGACGACTAAAACCAAGATTTTTGTGATCCTCGCACCCTTTTACACCTGAGTGTGAAATTTCAGGCGATTTGGAAGACAAAAATATTCGGCCGATTTTGAAAAAATGACAAGGGGGTAAGCTTGATAAAGGAAGTTCTTTATGGTAGAAGACATTCTCAAAGTTACAAGGTAGACGACCCAAACCAAGGTTTTAATCTTCAGGGAACTGTTCAGGTCGGTGTTTCCATTCTAAGATACAACATTAAATAAATATGCAAATTAGGCAGAGGAACGGTAGCCCAGTGGAAGGGTTTCGGATTCTGAATCCAAAGGTACTGGGTTCGAGCCCGGGTGTTCTTCATATTTAAGGCCATTATATTTAGTAGTACCCTATCGCAGAGGGAAACCTCTTCTTCACACTTAAGTAATTTGCAAGTGGAAAGAAATAATACGCTAAAATAAGTTGTTTTTTTTAAATAAGTTGTTAATTCTAAGGTTTAAAATTAAACTCGAACACAGTTTCAATCGAGAAGAGTAGTGGCCGAATGGAAGGACTTCGGATTCTGAACCCAAGAGTACTGGGTTCGAGCCCGGGTGTGATCTTTTTCTACCCTCCAGATTATTGGTCTACACAGTACCCCCAAAGCATAGGGAAATACTTGCTTTGTAATAAAAAAAAACATGCGAAGGGAAGGCACACGCTATTTATATACGTTTTTATTTCATGTTGTTCATTCTAAGGTTTATAATTAAACTCGAACGACATCTGAGTGAGAAGAGTAGTGGCTTAGTGGAAGGGCGACAGACTCTGAACCAAAAGGTTCTGGGTTCGAACCCGGGTGTTTTTATTCTACACATCAGACCATTAGTAAACAGGTGTGGCATAGGAAAATACTTCCGTTACACTTTATACTTCGCTAGTGGCAGGCATACGACACTATACGTTTTGATTTAAAGTTGGTAATTTTATGGTTTATATTAAACTCGAACAGAACCTGAGTAAGAGTAGTAGTGGCCGGATGGAAGGGCTCCCGCCCCTACACCGAAAGGTACGGGGTTCGAATCATTGGTGTTCTTTTACTACCTTTTGATGTAAAGTTGTTTATTCTAAGGTATTAAACTAATCTCGAACGCAATTCAAGTAAAAGGAGTTGTGGCCCAGTGGAAGGGCTCCGGACTGCAAACCAAAAGCTACGGGGTTCGAATCATGGGTAATTTCTTTTTCTACGCATAAGACCATTGGTTTCCGCGGTACCCTCTGGCATAGGGAAAACCTTGCTTTATACTTAATAGTTTGCGAGTGGGAGGCATACGCTTAAATACGTTTTGATTTAAAGTTGCTCATTCTAAGGTCTATAAATAAACTCGAACGCAAATTTAAGTAGGAGTAGTTGTGGCCCAGTGGAAGGGCTCGTGACCCTTCACCCAAAGGTACCGAGTTCGAATCATCTGTGTGTTTTTTTACTAAGTTTTGATTTAAAGTGGTTCATTCTCATGTTTATAATTAATCCCAGACGCAAATTAAGTAAGAGTAGTTTGGCCCAGTGGAAGTGCTCCCGACCCTACATCGGAAGGTACCCGGGTTCGAATCATGTCTGTTCTTTTAATTCATTTTGATGTAAAGTTGTTCATTCTAGGTATACAATTAATCTCGAACGCATATCAAGTAAAAGGAGTTGTGGCCTAGTGGAAAGATTCCGGACTCCACACGAAAAGGTGCTGGGTTCGAGCCCGGGTGTTCTTTTTCTACGCTTAAACAAATTGGTTAACGCTTTACCACATGGCATGGGGAAACCCTTGCTTTATACTTAATAATTTGCGAGTGGAAGGTATACCCTATAATACGTTTTGATTTAAAGTTGCTCATTATAAGCTTTATAATTAAACTCGAACGCTTACTGAGTAAGATGAGTGGTGGCCGAGTGGAAGGGCTCCGGACTCCATACCGAAAGGTACTGCGTTCGAATCATGGCTGTTATTTTTTACTAAGTTTTAATTTAAAATTGTTCCTACGAAGGTTTAAAATTAAACTCGAACGCAATATCTGTAAGAGGTGCGGTGGCCCAGTGGAAGGGCTCCCGACTCCATACCTAAAGGTACTGGGTTCGAATCATGGGTGTTCTTTTTCTAAGTTTTAATTTGAAATTGTTCATACGAAGGTTTAAAATTAAACTCGAACGCAACATCTGTAAGAGGAGCGGTGGCCCAGTGGAAGGGCTCCCGACTCCATACCCAAAGGTACTGGGTTCGAATCATGGGTGTTCTTTTACTAAGTTTTTATTTAAAATTGTTCATACGAAGGTTTAAAATTAAACTCGAACGCAATATCTGTAAGAGGAGTGATGGCCCAGTGGAAGGGCTCCCGACTCCATACCCCAAGGTACTGGGTTCGAATCATTGGTGTTCTTTTACTAAGTTTTAATTTAAAAATGTTCATACGAAGGTTTAAAATTAAACTCGAACGCAATATGAGTAAGAAGGACCAGTGGCCCAGTGGAAGGGCTCCGGACTCTAGACCGAAAGGTCCCGAGATCGAATCCCGCTCTAGAGAGATTCTAGCCGTTTTAAAAAAAACTGTTTTTATTCAAATTTAAAAATTCATATTAAAAAAGTTCATAGGTTCGTTTTAAGTTTTAAGTTTTAAGTTTCTTTTCTAAGCGAGTGGGAGCGGTGGGTGCCACTGAGCGGTGAGTCGAGACTTCGCGGTCGGCCACTCACCAAGCTGCCACCTCCGTGGCTCGTATCGAGAGGCGCTGCCACCACCGGGGTTCGAACCGGGGACCTTTCGCTTCGGAGACCAACACCTTCCCACGACACCTGGGTGGGTCCCCCCCATTAAAACTCGCACTTTGGACTTGATAAACCTTCGGTTCATACTTTACACAGGATACTATGGCATGGAAATACAGTGCTTTATACTTATAGTATATTAGTATATATTTTGCGAGAGGAATTCTTTACACGGGATGCTATGGTATGGGAAAGTCAGTGCTTTATACTTCGCACTTGTGAATATTTTGCGAGTGGAATTCTTTACACGGGATGCTATGGTATGGGAAAGTCAGTGCTTTATACTTTGCACTTATACTTAGTATATATTTTGCGAGTGGAATTCTTTACACGGGATGCTATGGTATGGGAAAGTCAGTGCTTTATACTTCACGCTTATGAATATTTTGCGAGTGGAATTCTTTACACGAGATGCTATGGTATGGGAAAGTCGGTGCTTTATACTTACACGGTTTACAAGGAACTCTGAAAGGCACATGCTGTAGGTATGGACCATTAGTTTACATGAAACATAGGCATAAAGGACTCTTTGGTTTGGACTTAAAATAAATTGAGTTGAAGGCACACGCTGTATGTATAGAGCATTATTTATCTTAGGAAACATAGGCGTATAGGGGACTCTTTGGTTTAGACTTAAAATAATTCAAGTGGAATGCACACGCTGTAGTTTACCATTAAATTAGTTAACTTACGAAACATGTAACATAGGCATTTGGGGGACTCTAAGGTTCTAAGGTTCTGACTTAAACAATATTTTGAGTTGAAGGCACATGCTGTACGCCTGGGTATAGAAGATTAGTGTATTGGGAAACAGGGTAGGCCTACGCGTAATACTATGGCATAGAGAAATCCTGTTTTATATATTAATTATATAAATAATTTGCGATTGGAAGACATACGATTTTTAATACGGATATAGTAGACAGGGGACTCGGTGGTTCTGACATAAACAAAACGTGCTGTGAGAGTGGAAGGCTAATGCTGCAAATATGGCGCATTCGTTTACCAGGAAACATAGGCATATAGGGGACTCTTTGGTTGAACTTAAACAAATATTTGAATTCAAGGCACACGCTGTATGTATAACAAAAAACTAGTTCATAGGGGAAGCGGTGTGGTGAATTATTGTCTGACATTTTTTGATGGGGGTCGTTGCTTGGGGAGGGTGGCCGGGGTAAGTGGCAGGTCTCTAGTAGCCTAGCTGGGATCATCATGACGCCGGGAATAACATCGTTGATTCCAACTAGTGTTTTTTGGTGGTACTCGCCGTGTATGGTTTTAATGTTTGTTTTGCTCTGCACAATACAAATTAACTTTTTTTTTAGAAGCACTCCATTACACCTGTATATGAAATTGCAGGCGATTTGGAATGGAAAAGAAATTTTGCCGGCCTATTTTGGGAAAAACGACAAGGGGTAGGCCTATAACCCTTTTTTCACCCTCAAAATGTTTTTCTTCTGCAATTTGCCTCAAAATTTAACCAAAGGAAGTCCTTTATGTGTTGAAGACATTCTACAAAATACAGGTTGCTGGAATAATGGGATGGGCCGAAGACATTCTCCAAGTTACAGGTTGCTGGAACAATGGGATGGGTCTTAATTTTTCATTTTAATCTTGATTTTGAACGGTCGTTATATCCGAATTTAGGCAATATCTCAAAAAGTTGCCAACGTAGACGACTAAAACCAAGGTTTGTGTGATCCTCGTTCCCTTTTACACCTGTGTGTGAAATTTCAGGCGATATGGAAAACAAAAATTATCAGCCGATTTTGGAAAAAACGACAAGGTGTAGGCCTATAACTTGACGTTTTTTCAGCCTCGAAAACTTTTTCTCTCCGATTTGCCTCGAAATTTAACCAAAGGAAGTCCTTAATGTGCAGAAGCGACCTCTTAGTTACAGGTTGCTGGGTCAATGGGATGGGTCTAAATTTTTCAATTTAATCTTGATTTTGAGGCATCGTTTTATCGAAAAATCTCAAAAGGTTGCCAAGTTAGACGACTCAAACTAAGATTGTTCTGCTCCTCGCAATCCATTATACCTCTGAATAACACTTCAGGCGATTTTGAAAAGACGAATATTCGGTCGATTTTGGCATGAGCGGTGGGCCCAGCTACTTCCAGGTTGCCGTTGTTTACGTTAAGACATGAAGGTGGTACAGAAATGCGACGAAATGACCAGTTTTGTGACGATTATAGGTGTTTACAAGTCTTCCACGAGGCATATTCCTATTCTACATTATGTACTTAAATAAACTATACGGTAAAGCTTACCAATTCGAGCAATAAATCACATCAAATCGTCGTAAATATATATCCACGGTGTTGACACAAAACAAGCATGACTGGTGGCCATTTTGAATATGGCGTCACGGCATCAAGCCGTCGAGAACCCAGACCTCTATCTGGTGTTAAGAGGTAATCGGGTACCTGTCAGTTGCTTCGGCTGGTTCCAGTCACCTGTTCCCGCCTGTCCACTTGGGTAAGCAACTGGCTCCCGCAAGATCTCGCGATAATGAACCGAAATGCGAGAATTATTATGTTTAAGACATTTAAGTGATAAATAAACGCTTACGTTGTATAATAAGTGGTCATAAACCATGTAACGTTTGTTTAGTGTGAAATAATTTAGCGCAACGATGAAAGGTAAATGGATCTATATTTTTGTTCGTTTCTTGACTTAATATTTACAGTTGATTGTTGAAGTTTTCTCAAACATTTGTTTTCACGAAACAATCTAACTTTTGAAGTCTTTGATACACTTCACCCCCCCCCCCCCCCCAAAAAAAAAAAAAAAACACCGAAGAAAACAATCTGGTAATTGGTAATTTTTCCGAGCCAGTAAATGCCCTATGATAGCAAACGGCAAGGCTTACCATTTCGAGTAGAAACTGCAAGGATTAGGCTACCATTTTTATTTTGAGCAAAAGATACAGGATAATAAGGTAAACCCTGCAGTGTTTACTCAAAACCAGAGGGTACGCCATGCAGTTGTACCTCAAAAATAATAACATATACAAAACAAAAACGTCCCACTACTATGCCCCCCCACCCTCCCCTCCCTCTCCTAAACTTCCACAGACGACAAAATAAAAGACAATGTAAGAACCATTTAAAGACGGCAAAACTTTGTTTTTATTACACATGGGTTTGAACTCATGTCACACGATGCAGTGCATATTCGTTACTGACTTCCATGGCATAACAAAGGTTACATTCTGCTGACAACCTTGCCCAATTTCAGCGCTGCTTTTAGCAGAAAACTATGCTTAAAAATGTTCAGTTTAAAAAAAACACAACTGAACCAGATACCAGACAGAGATGATACATCCACAATGGTATTCTAGCTGCTACCTGTTTCCTGTGGTTTACTTTTTGTTTCCAGATACTTAAAAGCTTCTTTGGTGTTTTGAGCATGAAATTGGGCAGTCACTATAGCATACATTGATTTAACCTGAATATACATATTTCTTCTTCATTACCAGTAACCATTATGTTCAAAGTCTAAACTGTCAGGAAACAGGTTTCAAAAATAATTATTATGTCCATGTGACACTAGACCTTGTGTCACTGGCCTTGTCAAACAGACCAATGTTTACCAGCAACTTTGAGGCAACAAACTGCACTGAGCAAAATGATCGTTTTGGGAGTACAACATTGTTCTTTAAACATGTTACTGTGTCATGACAACTATGTGGAATTGACATTTTATTTGTCTATGAAGAAAACCTTGAATACCCCTTTAATTTACCACAACAATTAACAATTAATGAAATTCAGCAAGGCCTCCATTACCTTAAGCAACATTTCTGTGAACAGGGCCAAATGGCGTAAAGCTTTAAAGTACAAAATATTGCCTAGCAAATTTCTATGCTAAGCAAGAATTGGTGGGGCACCAGTCGCATTAATAATAACTTCATGGACTATGGGCCGTTTATCAGTTTCTGCTAAGCACTATATTTCTGTGCTAAGCAAGTTTGTGTGCTTACAGGCTTTTTGGAATTGGGCCCAGGGTAATTCAGGTGGTCTTACGCATTCACCATTTCTGTGTGCATTATCACCAGTCTTCCACAACAACGAAACAATCAAACCGTCTTTGGTATTTTAATACAAAGCTTATTAATTCATATTTAATCTATCTACAATATCAACATCCTTCTCTCTGTAGGCCTACCCTCCTTGGCATGGAGAGGAAACAATTTGATCTTCTTTTTTTAATATAAAAACATAGATGTTTTTAAAAACCGTTTATTTTATTGCAGGCTTGTCCAAATTCAAATACGCATTAATAGGAAACCTTATTTTTGTCAGAGTCAGCAGTTTCCAGGATTTACATGTAGTCAAACCACTGAAGATTTATACATCACGGTCTAAGACTTGAAAAGACTTTCAAGTTCGATACCAAGACCTTAATGTCTGGGAACAAGAACTAAATGTCCAAGAACACGACCTGAAAGTACCAGAACCATACACAAAATAATGTTAATACCATAAGTCCCAGACGAGATCCTAACTTTGAAAAGGAGGACTTAAAGTGTCAAAATAGGACATTAAAAGTCCCAGTTAAGATCAAGAGGTGCCACAACACCTTAAAATGCCCGGAACTTAAGTCCCACAACACAACCTTGAAGTTCCAGAGCAAAACCTTAAAGTTTGACCTTATCACCCTTCTGCGCTCTGAAAATAGGTGCAATTTGAAAAGTAAAAACAAAATCTCCCACATGAACTAAATCTTGCTTGTCCTCTTCCTTTTTGATATATAAACCAACTCTGATATGTGTTGTTTCAGTTCATGGTAACAATTTGAACAAGACAACTTCAAAAAACCTTTCCACTTTTAAAAACAATTGCGTACATAGTAAAACCAAGTTGTTCTTTTCAAACAGCTTCACACTTTTAATCTTGGATGGAACTATTTATAATACTTTCCTCCACACTCTGTTTTTTTTTGTTTTTGCATTTTTGCTCTTCTTCATGTCAAGGATACGAATACATCACATGTTCCAGAAAAGAAGAAAAAATGAAAGCATTTTCTGGGTTGGACACTGCAAACAGTAAAAATAACACAAGAATTAGTGTAAAATTATCTTTTCTTACAAGATCTCCCTCCCCAACCCTAGAAAAATACCTCCACGGTTCCAACCATCTCCGAGACTTGATGAAGTATTTTCTCTTATAATAAAACTAAATTTGCTCGCACTCTAAGCTAGAAAAACTTCAAAAAGTAACCCACAAATAAATAAAAACTGAATCATGTACAAAGAGCCCGAAAGAGTATATAAAATCAAATTCTAACATTCTGTCAAGTAACATAGCTTCTATATTTTGCACAGAGAAACTGTCCATCACAAGGTGCAGTGAGTGTTGTTTGTTTAAACAAATAGAATAACAAATTGCTTGAAACATTCTGACTGGTCAGTAATAATGTGTCTTCCTGGGAAACCATGTACCTCAATTTGTTAACATTGAATAATAAAATAACCAAATCAAAATATGAGAGTTGCAATCCATTTTTTAAAAGGATACATAATTCAATTTTTTCCAGAAGCAAAAAACTGTGACAAAAATTTGGGCATTTATTCTTCAATGTTGCCTTCTGAGAATGTTCGAACACTGGGGCACGGACTCTGTATGCTAATACGCCTTACACACTAAACACCAGGTGCCATGTTTGAGTGTCACAAATCGCTTGATTCCTTAGCAGTGGCTGGGTTGCTGAATTAAAATTCCACCTGAGTGACTTGCCTGTGGATTTTTACCAAACTTGGGAACAGTTAGAGAATACAGTGCTTAATACACAACAGTGTACGGTTAAGAACAAATTTTATCCTATACCACAACTTTGTTATTGCAGCCAACAGCCGTAACCGGCAGCCACAGCCAAAGCAGAAACTGCTTGATTCAGATATTAGCAGCTGTGGCTTCGCACTGAAGCATAGGCTGCCCCTTAGCAACACCTATAGTAACAACCACAGTCCCAGCTGCCACTTAGACTAAGCCTCGTCAGGGCCCAATATAGCTAAAAATGATATTCAGCGTACCTGTCTCATAATAACTGGTTCCCTGCTTATCCGTGCTAAGCATATTTGTTTCTTATTACCAGCTTTATGAAACTGGAGCATAAATATCCTTCACAGTAGTCTTGATTGGCAACACTTTTTTTGTATTCGAAAAAGGTGACTTCAGCTACAGCCACGGCAAGATTGCGCGCATCTTCCTATACTTTAACACTGGCAGACGCGCTGATCTAACCGTAGCTGTAGCCGCAGTCGCCATTTCCGACAGGGCCTATCTCAGAAAGACTGGGCAAGTCTTAAATCTGGTTCGTTTTTATCCAGATGTTTGTGTGATACAGATATCTCTTCTACAGTTACTCACACTGCGGACAGTTATTCATGTTGCGATATCGGCGAGTACGTTAACAAAATGAACGTCGCCAATCAAGACTACCTTCCCAGCATCTTGACAATATTTTCTTCTGCACCTTCAACTACACCCCACACCTCCACTGAACCAAAGTCAAATTCCTTTTTCAGCACTGTGGGCAAATCAAGCTTGCATAACAAAAACCAACAACATCCTACCATCTAAACTCATCGTGTATTCATTTTTTTTTTTTTTTTTTGATATAGTGTATATATATATACTTTTTTTTTTACAATAGTTTAAACTGGATTAATATTATTTTTTTACACAAAAATATTAACACTAGTAAATGGTGGAAGGAAGGGATTCCATTGACATTAATTTAAATACTGTTTCTGTTTTACAATTATATATTTGTGCTTTGGGAACACATTCCTGTATATTTGGAGAGTACAGAAAGTTTATTTTACAAACTTGTTATCAGGAAGTTTGAGTGATGCTTTAACATTAGGTTGGGATCGATTCAAATGTTGCGTTTCAAAAGCATCAGGCCAAAAGTACAGGCCTGTATTTTTATTTTATGAAAAGTCATGGGCACCAAGGCATTTTATGCTTGGTAAAAGGCATCCTATGAGGAAATTGTAAACTTCTATTGTAGCATTTCAAGGGCACCAAAGCAATGGCCAGGGGGCATGAGGGAAATCGCCTTTATTGCCTCTGTGAAGTATCAGGCCTGAAAGTATGATTTGGGGAGAAAAGTTGTACATGTTCATTCCAGTTCTCCAGAACAAGACAAGATTTCACTGCAATTAACAGTGACAAATCTTCAAATTGTTCTCACATTTTAATAAATAGACATTGCCATGCTATGCAAAGTGCTAAGCAAGATGCTAAGTTAAAATTGTTTTTTCGAAAGCAGCAAGTGAATGAATGGTTCAAGTTTCCACCAACTTCATCTGAAGAAAGCAGATTTAAATTCAACATTTTACCTTTTGATAATTACTTGTATCCAGGATCGTAAATCATCAATCTGGTTTGGCTGACAAGTCGAACCTCTGAGGGTAACACAAAAGCCGCTAATGTTTCTGGGGTATGTCATGGAGGGGCACAAGAAACCAACCTTCAAGTTCTTCTCACCAAAATGAAGACAAATAATTAAAAATAATTAATTTGTGACTGTGTCTGAGGCTTGCTATCTCTTCCAAATATTAGTAGAAATTACAAAATTGTATAATTTCAGTGTGTTATTTGCATGATTTGGATAAATACATAAATTATAAATGAATGACACTAAAAATAAATTAAGAACATTTAAAAAGTCGAGTCGGGAGGCAATAATTTAGGTATTAGTTGAGGTTGCATTAGTAAGCTAGAATGGAGCGGAGTTCTTTTGGTTTACTTTGCTACTTTCTTTCACTGTGTGTAAACATTCTAATCATATCCAATCAGCCAGTATGAAAGATCATCCCAAATTTTCAATGTGAAACCTTTTCCCAGGGCACTCTTCCAGAATGTGCCATTTCCCATTTCAGATTTTCCCAATTTTACACTTTCCCATAAGAAATCTTGGATGGGATACTAGCACTATGGGTCTTGGATCTCAAAACTGCTTGAAATTCTAAAATTTCATTCAAACTGCGGTACATTTTTGGCCTGACCTATTTCTAAAACTAACAAACAAATAAGACTCCTTGATTGATTTCAACTCTCAAGAAATCTTGACTTCAAACTTTCAAAATTAAAGAGCAGCACTTGACAATCTTAATCATGCGAATACCAAACTATGTCAAATGAGTAATCTAGGCCAACAGTAATGAGTCTATGAAATGATGTTTTACAGAATTTAAACCAGCAATAACGGGAGATGTTTTGGATTTACCGTTCTGTGGGTATGGCGAATGATAGAGGGCATTTGGTCCAGAAGGAAACCTCTTGATCAATAAGAGTAACCAGAAAAACTTTCATGGCCAGTCATCCATGCTGCATAGATATACTTTGCGTTTTGAATACAAAATTCCTTCCATAACAACCATTGAAATACATTGCAGTTCTCATTGTGATGGTTATACCCTGCAGTAAATCATTCTGCAGTAAATCGTTCTGCAGAAATCATTCTTCAGAAATCATCCTGCAGTAAATCATTTTGCAGTAAAATTGTTCTGCAGAAATTATTCTGCAGTAAATCCTTCTGCAGGAAATCATTCTACAGTAAACTGTTCTGCAAGAAATCTTTCTGCGGGCAACTGTGCTGCAGTTAAAATCATAATGCAGGGTGGGATCAGACTCTGACTCTCCTTGTTGCAAAAAAATGGCAAAGACTTGGACACAATCGAACTTGGCACACTGAGATTACCATTCCAAGACAAAGAAGGAAAAAACAGTTGGGAAAAAAACTAAAGAAGGGTATAGATTAGGGAACTTCAATAAATAATTTAAAATGTTGGGCTCTGGTAGTTTCTTCACACTACACGTTGATGTCAACTGAAGACCTACCCTTCCTCCAAACAGTATAAAAAATGCTCCCACATAAATACACTATGTTTAAAAATATAAAAAAATAGCGGAGTTACAGTACATGCTATAGCTCCATGCCTTGTGTTTCATCTTCGGAGAAATCACTCATGGAGCTTTCACTAGATGACGACTGGGCGTCTTGTTCTCGTAACGCTTCTTCGGTTGCGTATTTCTGCACGTATTCTGTATGGAAGATCAAGACAAGATAAAGACAAGTCTCAATGGATGTTTATAAAGGTTATATCTTGGGTTTCTTAAATTGTTACAAAACTGAGGCACTAAGAACAAAATAGACAGGTCCCTTTGCATGAAATGTTAGCAGAAATATCAACCTCAGTGTTCAGACAGGGAACCTGACCAAATGTTACTTCCTTTTAGCAAACTTTGCTCATAATCTTGCACAGTTTGCTGTAACACCATGTAACACCATGTACGTGGGAAGGATTTGAAACTGTGCATGGTGGAGATACGTAAGGATTGCCATGGTTAGAAATTAGTGGTCACCCAGTCGCCAAATGCGAGTGACAACAGTGGCGATGAGTAAAAGCCCTTCCTTTACTAGGCCGCTGGGCAAGTAAATAAAATGCTTCTTCTCACAATAAATGAGGGGTACATGAGGGTTGGTAAACTCCCAACCAGCTTTTTTTAAGCTTGTAAAATGGTTTGTCAAGTCTTAATATTTTTTTTGTGTTTGGCCCAATCTTGGTCAGTGGAAATACAGTAACACCTTGTACATGAGTATGATTTAAAACTTTGCATGGTGAAGATACAATCTATGTACATGAGATGAGATTTGAAACTTTGCATGGTGAAGATACAATCTAGTAAGGCTTGTGGTAACGCCATGTATAGAGTAGGATTTGAAACTTTGCATGGTGAAGATTCAATCTAGAGTGAGGATTGCAGTAGTACAATGTACATGAGTAGGATTTGAAACTTTGCACAATGGAGATACAGCCTAGTGAGTTTGCTGTTACCATGTACATGAGTAGGATTTGAAACTTTGCACAATAGAGATACAATCTAGTAAGGCTTGTGGTAACACCATGTACATGAGTAGGATTTGAAACTTTGCAGAATGGAGATACAGCCTAGTAAGTTTGCTGTTACCATATACATGAGTAGGATTTGAAACTTTACATGGTGAAGATACAATCTAGAGTGAGGGTTGTAGTAACACCATGTACATTAGTATGATTTGAAACTTTGCATGGTGGAGTAAGGTTTGCAGTAACACCAAGTACATGAAGCTTTCTTGAGTTGTGGTGGTTCTGAAAAGAATTAGTGTTCGATATACGATATCAAAAAGAAGCATCTGCTTGAGGTATTCCCCGACTTCCACTTCCCAGGTTGTACACTTTGGTGTGATGATACCAGGCTATATGGCAGCTAGCAGTTGCGTGGCTTCTCACTGGCACCTCCGAACAAAGATATTGATAACATAGGGAGGCCGCCAACATAGGGTTAGATACATGTAGCTCAGATGATAGAGTGCCGGCATGTCAAACCTGAGATCGTTGATTCAAATCCAGCTCTGGTAATTTTGTTTTGTTCCTCCCCAAATTATTTAAGAGTTAGTGGTGTAACAACCCATTGTTTCGATCAGTATGCTCTGATGGTTTGCAGGAGAAAGCTGGAAGAAAACCATATTGCTGTAACATCGAGTTGTTATATCGAGTTGTTACACAAACCATTCTTTCAGAACCACGAAAACTCAGAGAGTTTAGATTTGTGTACAAGGTGTAACAGCAAACCTTGACAATAAAAAAGGAAAGACAAAAACCAACAGATTAAACACCTACCCCTGATTTTTTTCTTGTATTCTTCTGGTTTATGCAGATACATAGCTGCAGCATCTCCATTCAGGGGATCCCCCGGGTTGGGGTACGCCAATAATTGGGGTAGGAATGACTCAAAAATGTTGGATAAATCTAAAGAGATAAAAACAGTTATAACTGAAGTTGGTAAAGTGGTGCAGAACGGCGATTTTAAGAGTTACCTGCCTTGGAATGACAAATTGAAAATACTTGGTTCCACCTTTTGCTCTAGATTGACAAAGGTCGAGGCTCTGCATCCCTGCTGAGTAATATGCCTATGATTTACTCTTTTTTTTTTACAGAACTCGGGAAAGTACTGAGTAGGCCTATCAGTGCTTACACACATCAGTGTAGGGGTAAAACCAAATAATATTCTTTATCCCCGATGCCAAGTTAACATCTATTAAATCGCTAAAATATTTTATTTGAACTGCCTCTAGCTACCAATCAATCTTGGTGGTCTAGTTGGTAAGACATAGATGCGCTGGATTGGCAAATGTCTTGGGTTTGAACCCCACCTGAGTAATATGCTTGTGATTTTTCACTGAACTCAGAAAGTGCTTACACACATCGATGTAAGGGTATAACCAAATAATAAAATCAACTATCAAAATAAACAATTTCTCCAGGGAAGAGTGTCCAGGGAAGAGTGTGCATATTTTGTAGCTTCTTGACAATCCACTTTCATGAGTTTACACTGCACTAGTAAATAGATCTTGCTTTACATGGGATCAGGCATATCACCATAACCAGAGTCCAACAGTTTGAGTTTTGAGTAAGGTGTTGGACTGAGGACTGCACTAGAAACTGATCATGCTTTACATGGCAGGTATGGGCTCAATTTCGCAAAGAGCTAATACTTATCTATATAATATATATAAGTTGTTTGTTAATTGCTAAGCAAAGTGTGATGTCAAACTACAAATAACGTTGGTGATTTTGAGAGTATGTCTGAAGATGAAGTGTTGTGTAGTTCCAAGCCTTGGTGTGCCACCATAATCAGAGTTTGGATGTTGAATTATCGTATACACTCGTATGGATTTGGATTTAGTAAGATCAACAAAGTATCCTAGTAAATTACACAAGGGACTTGAGGTTAGTATCTAATTATACAATGGCAATTCATGGAGTATTGGATGGTGACCTACATTAGTTCTGTCCAGCGATATATCTGCCAGGATAAGCAATGCTTAGCTGAGGTTTGTGAAGCCTGGGTTTCAATCCAACATGTTAGCACTGAAAACAAACAAGGGCTGTTTTGGAAACTGGGAGAGCTGCTAGAAGAAGAAAAATGACTCACCATATAACGCTGACCATGTTTGATTGATTACATCGAGGCATACAGTCCCTGAGCTGTGTAAAGGAAAAGAACAACATTTCCTGAGATGTGTGGTTTTAATCAAAAACGTGCAGTTATTCAATTGGAGCAAGGAGTATTTGGTCTAGATTGTTTAAAGCAACCTTCTTTTAAAATGAAGATTGAAATGAATGTAAGGCTGCTCTTTGTTTCTGGATAAGTGCACACTGCACTGGGAATTCATACGTACGATCAGCTGTTAAAGGGTTTCCTCAATACTTATTTATTACAGCACAATTGAGTACCAACACAGTCAAATACTGTCTAGATTGTTGTTAAATGCAGTCAAATACTGTCTAGATTGTTGTTAAGTGCAGTCAAATAGAAATAGTTCAGAAGGCTTTGTATATAATATGTTAACTTAACCATATCATAAAATTTGGGAAATTGTTTGAACTTTTGTGAATGCTATGAAGGAGGACTTGGGGCTGTTTTAGTTGGGAGGGACGACTTTGAAAAGAAAAAAGAAAGGAAAACAGACCAATCCCTTGCAGGAGGAGTACTTACGCTTCATCTATGTTTGGATGGTAGATTTTGTTGAGAAAACCTGCATTAAGAGAATAATTTCGGATCAAACATTTGAAAACTTTTCTTCAATTCACATGTAGCTTCAATTTGAAATTTGAATGACAGTTTTTTCAATAGAAAATCAAGGACCTAAACAATATGTAAGAGCAATGCTAAAAGGCCCACCCAACAGTAGTGGGTGTAGGGTCTCCGAATAAATAATTACTTGAAGAGTGATCCCTGACGCCCTGTGACATGCGCACTACATCCATCAGTGTCCTATTTTTCTCATGTGTAAGCACTCATAGAATAAAGTATAGTGGGAAAGGAGGGAGGGGTGCTTTACAGGTAAGCACTATTCGTAGACCCAGCCCAATCTACTGTGGGCTTGGAGTATACATTACTCTACTTACCTGTCACCATGTAGATCGATACTACATTTGCATAGACTCGCAATGAGAAAGGCTGTGAGTAAACAAATAACTATTGGAAGTGTCATGGCCAAGCGGTTTCAAACTCTGGTGTTTCTGATCAGCAGAGTGTGGAATCGAGTACCAGTCATGACACTTGTGTCCTAAAGCAAGACACCTAACCATTGCTTTGTCCTTCTGATGGGACGTAAAGCTGTTGGTCCTGTGTGTTGTGTAAAGAACGTAAAAGAACCAAGAGCACTTATCGAAAAAAGAAGGGGTTCCCCTAGGTGTTCCTGGCTGGATTGGCAGCATATTGCGCCAGCACCTTGTAAACATGGTGCTATGTTAAAGGAGTAAAGGTGTTAATTCAAACGTAGTCCCACATACCATGCAGATAGCGCCTTAAGCATCACTGAGTGACGGGTATGCGCGCTATGAAGAAGCCACTATTCTAATTATTATTGCACACAGCTAGACAGTGTGGCAGTGTCCCCTGGCTGATAGTCACACAACTCTGAACATAAAGACTGGAGGAGGACTCTGGATAACAGCTAGCTGTATATGTAGACCCAAATTGCCAGGTGTTATCCATCCATGGCCGTAATAGGGGCAACTGGGAGGTAGCATACATGCTATTTTGGCTAGTAACCTCATTCTAGTAAGCATAATTTTGTTGTGCTCAGCTACTTTTGATGCTTAAGCAGCTATATGAAATTGGGCCCAGATGCATTGAGCTATGGTGGGCTAATTCCTCTGGCTGCATGTGCCGCAAAGGAGGGTCTTACTCGGCCAAAATGAGCCATGTAGGCCTATTACAGAGCCACCTTTGGCCTGCCAACTGCCCTCTCTTGGATGTAGCCCCAGTACCAAGCACTTTCTTTACCTTACCGGGGCAGTTCGTTTTGGGTTGGGCGAAGCTATGTACACTAACCGGAGATTGAGGGATTGTAGGGTCCCTAGCTCAGTTAATGGTGCCATCAGCTCTGACAGTCATACGTTGCTGGGGGAGCTGACTGGGGGATTGCTAAAAGAGCGATGTAGTGCCGCCATTGCAATCCCCCAAAAGACTTGGAACGTCCCGGAGGGATGTAGGTTTCCTCTGGTTCCAACATGTCCTGTCCTCCCAACTTACAAAGCTACTTTTATGCTTAAGCAGCTCTTTGTTATTGGGCCCAGGTGCATTAAGCCAAGGAAGGGTGACCCCTCTGGCTGTATACGCGCCCAAGGAGGGCCTTGACAGGCCACGGTGAGCTCGGTAAAGGAGCCATGTATGGTTGACAGTTTTCTCTTGGGTATAGCAATTTCTTTGCCTGTGTTTCCATTTGGGTTGGGCAGACCCATGTACACAAACCAGAGAAGAAGGGACTGTTGGGTCCCTCGCTCAGTAATAATGGGTCCATCAGCTCCGGCAGCCGACAGTGGCTGGGGGATTGCTACCAGAGCGACTATTATCGCCGGTGCAATCCCCCCCCCCCCAACCCTTGAGGACTCAGGTTGTCCATGACAACTTAGTGCTGCTGGTGCAATCCCCAAGGACTTGGGTTGTCCCAGAGGGGGATGAACTGTCCTCCCAACTTCTAAGAATTTTTCTCCTAGGATGACTCGGATGTCACAACAGGTTGCCTGAACAGGAGGTAAAGCCCCAAGTTCAGGCCAGGCCTACAAGGTGAAATGTTCCAGGAAGCCCCTAGGGCCTGCTCCCCTGAGCCGGCTTGGGTTACCGACAATACATTGTCAAGGCTGCTGTATACCCTGGCATCTAGTGGGAGAGTATAGCCGTCGATTTTAGCATTTTAGAAAAGAAATACATTGGTTGTAATGGTCGCTGTCAGTCGAGGCCAATGGAAAGCATGACCTTGTATGAGGTTGGTTCGACTAGCTACTAATGAATGTGGGGGACTAGCCAGGGCAACATGGCTGGCAGAAAGGGAACACATGAAGCTGAACTAGCCTCATGCTTAGTCTAAAAAAAATCCACATGGGGCCAATTTCACAAAGAGCTAAGATAGAGCGTAACTGCAAATTAATCGTAGTTCTAAGTAAAGTGTGATATTACAATGCAAATCGCTATGGTAATACTGACAATTTGTCTTGCAATTAATTTTATTGCTTTGTGTAATCGGCCCCAGGTCCACTGTGCCAGCCATAAAGTTAAATAATCTGAGCCAGGCCAGCACCAGAACTGTACTTCCAGGAGGAAAACGGCCACGCATTGTTTTGACACATAGTCCTCTGATGGGCAGGCCAGCCCCCTCTGGGAGTGGAGTAACACACAGAAAGGTGCCGGGGACTGGAGAGGGGAGTGGGTGGGACTTCTCGGTCTTGATGAAGAATTTGAACGAGTGTGTCACAAGCTGTCTGCAGGGACAGGAGCCCATCCCGAGCCCCTTGTTAAATGCATTGGAGCCGGGAGGGAACGATTGTTGAGGAGTTGTTTATGGCGGGTGTAATCAGGCCCAGAAATGGGTTGTGTTTGCCATGCCAACTCGTCTTTTTGGAGCTAGATCTGTCACTTGAGGACTTTTGAATTACCCTTGCAAAAACAACTCCTCTGTTGGTGGTGGCCTGTTCTGTTGAATACACTGGGCATGACTGAAGACTGGATAAGTGTCTCCTTCCTGATGCACAGAACTGCAAGTTGACAGTACTTCCCTTATTGTACTCCTTTTACGGAGAGATTTATTTCTTTGCAATTGTTAGCCATAAGAATAAACTGGCTGAAACTCTACAACATTTTTTAACCATAAATTTTACTACAAAAAGGTTGTAAGTTTAGAAGCCATGAAGCCGTCGGAAAGAGATGTGTACCATTTACTGTACTAAGAAAAAGAGGAGCATAGCGTTGTGTTCATGCCATGGGGCATTGTGGGTTGATCAGTAGGGGTCGCTATTGTGTGTAAATCTTATAGCGTTCAGTAGGGAAATATGCACAAGTAGGGGCTCTACAGGCAACGCAAACATTTAAAATAAAGAATTCTATTTAAAAAACAGAGACGCCGTACAGAGACGCATCGGTTGATAGAACACTTGACCCTGCTTGAAGTTGGCCATCCACCAACAAAGGTGGGGGATCAGCCAAGGCATGGTAGGCACCTGGGGGTGGATCGAATGACGGCTGGGCCGGATGTAAGAGAGGAGAATAAGCTAAATAAGCCTCATCCTCCGTCTGCAAAAATCAATTAAATCGATTAAATCCACCATGCTGGCCATACGGCCCAGGAATCCGGCCCCTTCTGAAAATTGAGGGCCACACTGATGAAGGTGGGCACTTGAGAGGGGATAGAGTGCGAATTCTTGGCGTTCACCAAGAATCCCAGGTCGGATGTGAGGTGCCAAGTAATCTTGAACGCCACTGCCGTCGCCTCCCTGGACCGAACCACGATTAGCCAACCGCGAGGTATTTGAAAATCATTACCCAATCACCCCCACCTTCTTCACCTGTGGCGTGGAGGCCTGTGGTTTTCTCAGGTTCATCTCGTCCGTGGTCTTAAGGTGTTTAGCCTCAGACTCCATGGACTCCTGAAAATTAACCGCAATAGGAATTTTCCCGAGGGAGCACGTCGAGATGCTTGTCGTGCCTCGGCGAATGGGAGGAATAGCGCGTCTTAGACGTTCACCCTTCGGGCCGAAGCCCATTGTCTAGACAATGGATGGCAGCTACCATCATGGTTGCCGGAACCGCCGAGTCCTCAACACCACTAGCATCAGGTACTCGGATAGAAGGAGTCGGAAGGACAATGTGGGAATGCCAAAGCGTAACTCTGAGTCCATCTTCCTGACTACATGTACCTCTTCCATCTTCCCTTGGGCTTCGTCTGCAAAGGGAAGTTTGGAAAAAGCTGTCCCCCTATCGACGGCAACTTTTGGTGACACATAGTTCGGCAGAACTGGGTTTTGAAAATATCAATAATAAGTCTCCGCCCACTTGGAGTAAGTATTCCAAATGGTCGCCCTCGATACGGTTACTGCAGTCAGGCCTGTCCTTTGGTTGAATGATTGTCCTTCAGCAGGAGGATCCTCAGATTTCCCGGCGAAAAGGCCCGGCACCCGAGTCTAAGCTTAGGCGATACCACGATATTATCGAATATCGCGATATTAACTTGGAAACGATTTCGATATCGGATGGATTTGGTTTAGATCGAAATATCGATATATCGCCATATATCGCAATAATCATGATAATCGCGATATATCGCAATATCGATTAAATATCCCAATGTATTTGCTAGCTGAGACATCTTGCACCCCATAGGTTTGGAGTAAAAGCAGAAGAATAGGTCATTAGAACACCTCTCTTAAGCTATGACTGTCTCTTCTACAACTTTCACTTGGAGTTTGAAGACTGATGATGTCAAATTTCATTAATCGCGATTATATCGAATATCGCGATATATTGTCGGCGATATATCGTGAATAAAACAAATCGATATCGCCCAAGCTTACCCGAGTCATGTCCGGCTGAACAAGACACGATCGGAAACGAGGGACCTCGAAGGGTGCAGGCTGATCCCTGGCGGGGATGGTGCCCTTGTACCCAATTGCGTGACAGTCCATCCTGCCCCGCGCCACCCCATGTAAGATCGTGTGCGGTAGGTGCGGGATGGTGAGGGGAGGCCGGTGCCCGGCTCACCGTGCACTGGAGGCCTCCCTGAACAGAGTGCACCCAGTCGTGACCGGAATGGTCGTGCTGGATGTACGGGCCCGGTGGGGCAAAACTCTGAACCTCACACTGGTAAAAAATTGAGGCCTCAAGGGTCTGAAAAGCTGTCATGCAAACGTCCAGGGATAACGACTCTTTACCCCGGAGATGCCTACCCCTGTGGGAGCCAGACAAAAAACTTGCCAAAGCTTGACATATTTTTCCCCCGTTTTTTTATGGGTAACCCGAGGACAGGGCGGGCCCTGTGACTGGAATATGCCGCATGGCCAGGTAAGCCGAGCTGTGTGGAGAGAGGGATGCCCTCCGACTGCTGCGACGCCGAGGCCAGGTCGAAAGAGGGCACAGTGCACTCCGGATTTAAGCCACCTCTAGCCCTACTTCTCCTAGTTATGGCCCCAGCACCAGCCTTCTTTGTCTTGCTGGGGCGTTTAATCTTCGATTGGGTAGACTCACGCACACTGACCAATGAGGAGGTCTGCCAGCTGATGCAGCTGACGCAGCCGACTGAGGCTATGGGGGCCGGTTGAAGGGCTGCGAGCCAGGCGACGAAGTGTCACCGGCGCAGCCCTGCGAGGGAACGACTTGATACCCCAGCGACGCTTGCCCCTCTGGGAGCCAGAGGTAGACACGTCAGAGCTTGACAGTGAATGTCAGGCGTGACGGTCTTTCTTGGTCTTCTGTCTCTTGTGCGAAGATCGGTCCCGGGTCGAATCTGAGGCCCTCTCGGAAGAAACCTGGGTGACCGGGATGCAGTGATCCTGAGGCTCGAGAGAGGGCGCGGTTTGCTCCAAATGGAGTTACCTTTAGGCCAACCTCTCTTGGTCGCCACCCCAGCACTAGTTTTCTTGGACCTGCCGGGGCACTTGACCTTAGATTGGGTGGACCAATATACGCTGACCGAAGAGGGGGGGGCGGAAAGGCTCCCTCCTTGGTCAGTGGGTTACCCAGCCAACACAGCCGACTGAGGCTGTGGGGGCCGATAGAAGGGCTGCGAGCCCGGCGACGGCGTGTCACCGGCGCAGCCCTCCGAGAGCTCCGACTGTCCCGGGGAAATGGACATACCCCCAGTTCCAACAGTCGGCGCCCTCCCAAATTTCCTTGAATCTACCCATTTAATCGATCTTTATTTTCAACTAAACAACAACTCTACTTCAATCTCAGTCTTTATTTCAGATCTCAGCAATAAAGGTAAGGTGTTTCGAAAAGGGGTAAACTGTTGGACACTTACGTCCTCACCCAACTGTGGCTAAGAGAAAAGTGGACGACTTCGTGGCAAGCATGTCATGGGGCATTGTGGGTAGGCGTTGGAGGGCGCTATTGTGTGTAAAGTCTTAGCAATATTGCCTGGCGGCATAAGGAATCTTCAAATTAGTCATTCGTCTCTACCGTTAAGTAGAGTGACGTAGACTGCTGCATTTGTTGCTGCACCAAACATGCAAAAGCTTGAACCAATGATCGAAGCTCAAATTCATTTCTAGTCAGGGCCACCAAAACACGCATCAAGCACTCTGTAAATTCTTACTCACCAATTGAAGGAGATTTAAATGGATATTTATCAGGTAGATCAACTCGTACTTTCCATACACCGCCGTCATAAGGAGCTGCAGAAAAAGAAAGAAATGTCTAATTTCAACTTGAGAAAGTTAGTAAATACATGTAGAGTATGTCAATCTTGGTGCAGAAGTGAACAAGGACAAGTCCTTGGAAATATTTTTGATTTATAATTTATGTGCCTTTTATTATTAATCACTGTGTCACACCCATCAGGGTCTCACAAAGCGCACTAGCACTACATGTACACTATTACTACCCCTATCATGCCTATTCATCAGACTTGTATGCATTCCTAAAGCCATCCTAATTCCTGGAGTATGCAGCACTGGCAGCAAAATGGGCACATTTACATGTATGCTAGTAAATCACAATGACAATTTCTACCCTGGCATGTACCCATTTGCTCCTGGGTGATGTGGAGCAATTATGGTTCAGTATCTTACCCAAGTGCCAAAACCAGAAGCCAACCCACACCATGTCTCAGCAATCAGTACCTGCGCGTGCTCCAGACCCCTTGGCTACGACACGCTTATATACAATTTTAATTGTATGTTATTTCCTCTCTTACTTGTGTGCATGTATTGACATTTTTGGCAAAACAATTAATAAAAAAAAAATAACATTGTGTCATATTCTCTAATCTGAAATCACAAGGACAAAATAGTCTGTTCCCTTTTCTGTGTATATGAAAATTAGTATTCATTAATGCTCTTGTACACAGAGAACATGACGTCCATGTACACGTTGTAGTGTCTTACCTGTGGCATGCACTGTACATTTACACCTTCCACTTTACACATGATCCACATGGCTACATTTCCACAGTAGAAGATCAATCACAACTAAACGTGAATGTTTAATGTTTGTTTCCTAAAGTACAATGACCCCCAGTATGAATCTGAAAGACTCAGACAGCCGGATAGCAAACTCTGCAGGCTAGATATGTTTACCAGTGCAAGAGAAATTGTGCAGTGCAACTAACCTCCATTTTGATGTTTTAAAGTGACCCCTTACAACCCCAATTGATACTGATAATATGATTTTTGTAAGTCAACGGATCTTCTGCATGCAAAATTCTGTTTCTTATTTCCTACTTTAATTCCTACTTAAATTAATTTTGGTTTTTACCATTACACCGATGTGTGTTAGCACTGTATACTCAGTACTTTCCCGAGTCCTGTGAAAAAATATCACAGGCATGTTATTCGGGTGGGATTCGAACCCACGACCCTTGCTCTAGAGCAGTGTCTTACCAGCTAGACTACCGAGGTTGCCCGGCAGCTAGAGGCAGTTCGAATCCTATGTTTTGGCAGCGGGTACCGCAATGATTTAATAGAATTCCTAAAATCGTTTGATTCCCTATAGGAATACACAATCTGAAAAGCATTACTCCTCCAGAATAAAAGCTGATATCATTTTACATTTAACTACATTATTCCGAAGTGAAATGTTTCTGAAAATGCTTTACACTATTGAAAGCTACTGTAGGTTTCTAAACAGGCTACTGGCAATAATTTAAAGAGTGAATACATATAAATGTACCTTCCCTTTAAACCTCTACCTCTGTCATGTCACCTGCATGCCATCACAATATACGGTTTTCTGATTGTATACGCAATACCAGGAACGATGACTATTTACCCCCCCCCCCCCCACATCTCAATTGGGCCATACTGTTTACGGCTAGGCCTATACGTGCGTTTTTCTGCATGATGTGTGCATTAAACCTGTCACATAGTGCTGGCTGTACTCAAGCCTTGACTAGATCAAATGTTGACTATATTGAACATCGGTACAAATCAACCATGTAAATTTCCAAAGAGGACAGATTTTACTGTTTATATGTGCAGTTCCAACCATCATGACGCAAATGTGTCACTATTATGACGTAATACTAAAGGTCGAAACAGCTACTTGAAATGGCAACGCTTACAACAAAGAGATTTTTTTATTTTTCTCTCTTCAACGTACAACGATTTTTAACAGTCAGACAGCCTCATCTTATGAGATGATGTCTTTCGTACGTTGTAAATAGCGAGATACATTATGTAAAGAGCAGAGCATGACTGCATCTTGAATCATGCAAAAGGACTTGAAGAGTTGAGCGATTCAGTCTTAAAGGGAAGATAAACGTTTGATAATCACACTTAAAATGAATGGCAATAAAAACTATTGGTTAGAAGCCTACAGCTGGTTTCGATGGTAAACCATTTTGAGAAACAAATTCACTTTGAAGTAATATGGTTATGTAAAAAAATACCAGGGTTTTTTTTTTGCCCCAAAATTTGACTCGGACAAGCGTTATTGCGGTAATTATGCTTCTCAGATTGTGTATTCCTACTAGGGATTATTCTTACTGCATGGACATATTATTCGTCCAGAGTTTTGATGATATCTCCAAAACGCGACCACCTTTTGTAAAGAAATTTTAACAGGTGAATTTTATTGTATACAACTACATTTATAAAGGATTAAAACAATCAAGCGGTTCAAAAAAACAAAGGTATGCCTTTTTAGAAAAAGAGTAGGCCTACCAATATTTTTGTTTGCGAGGCCAGAGATCATTTGGCGTAAAACAACATTGAGCTTGGGAAATAAACTAACTTCTTGTTTGGAATGAGAAGAGACAATTCATATTTCAACCAAATGTCCTAGCTGTAGAAGAGCAAGCCCAATTGTTAAATTTTGGGGGAATAAAAACTGCTGTCTTCTTTTGTAACCACATTTCTTTGAAGTGAAATGGTTATCAAAATGCTTTCTATCCAAAGCTGCTGATGCTTCTAACCAAGTAAGGTTTCGTTGCCATTCATTTTAAGAGTGATAACCAAACGTATACATTACATTTAAGTTGACATGTATATTTGTTTTGTCCAGAAGAATGATATTAATTTTATTGGATTGCAAAGAAAGCAAGCCATTTCCACCTTTCACTATCCCATCACGTATATCTCAATTACATCAGAAACTGCAAGTTACAGGACACATGGGACCATAACCTCAATTCTTGTTAAAAATACATAATTGATGGAAAAATGCCAACAGCACAAGGTTACATGAGAGCAAATGTTAAAACTAATTATCAACCAGACGGTGTAGTTACAGTAAGAATGTTTTGAAATATAAACACAATAAAGAGGAATTATTAGTCGAAATTCATACTGACTCCCTGCGCTTATCACCTAAAGGAAAAGTATAACTTTGGTTTTTTTAATCGTTTGATTGTTTCAATCCTATATAATTGACCGTGTTTTTGAAATATGGCAAAAAATCCACAAAGAGTCATCCATGCAGGAATAATAATTGGAGATTATGCACCATCTGCAAAGCGTTACCATTATTATTATTTAAGCGTTGATTAATATTAAAACTATCAAACGCTGTTGTAGGCTTCTAACCCAAAGTCTTTATTGCCATTCATTTAAGAGTGATCGCCAAACACCTATTTGTATCAGTCAGTGGTTTATTCTCTGTAAACAGTGGAGGGGGTGGGGGGGGGGGGGGGGACCTAGATCCATAATATATTACTGTAGACCCTACTGTGATAAGTATTTAATAAGTAAAAACAATAATAAATTCTGATAAATCCCTGTACCTTGATGGTTCTCCTTCGTGTACTTGCTTAACAATATCGAGTTTTACATTGTGTACACTTTAATGGTCAAGATTAAAAAATGCCAAACTGCATATAAAATTACACTGCCACCTATCTGTAACCTGCTCATCTTGTCATCGATCTTACTCCCCTCTATTGAGCAAAAGACAGTAGAATAAGAGCAGGTGATGCAGATCAAGAAGCAATTAGCAGATCCCATCCATCAAATTCACCCCTCAACAAGACCCCCCCCCCCCCCTTCAAGCCCTATTTAGACAGCACTGGGCAGCATGCTTCATTAAGCCTGCCCAGGACATAACATCCTCAAGGGGATCTGTTCTAATTCTCCCAGGTTCAATTTCTTTATTTACAGCATCAAGGAGGAGATGTACTAGGTTTTTCATATGGGTGGAAATGACAATAATTTTAATCGCAAGGAAAATTTGAAGCCTTTAACCAGCCTCATCAGAATTAAACTACAATAATACTTTTATAAGCCATTGTACACTTTCGGAACAGAAAACCAAAAAGTTCACAGATTTACAA
Organism: Asterias amurensis; assembly: GCF_032118995.1. Taxonomy (NCBI): domain Eukaryota; kingdom Metazoa; phylum Echinodermata; class Asteroidea; order Forcipulatida; family Asteriidae; genus Asterias; species Asterias amurensis. The sequence continues at coordinate 28,152,492 of NC_092649.1, forward strand.
ATAACTTACAGGGTTTACAGAAGGTAATGGTGAAAGACTTCTCTTGAAATATTATTCCATGAAATGCTTTACTTTTTGAGAAAACATTAAAACTATCGAGAAATACAAATTATTTTAAACACATGATACAGCGAAACGCGTGGAAACAAGGGTGGCTTTTCCCGTTATTTTCTCCCGACTCTGATGACCGATTGAGCCTAAATTTGCACAGGTTTGTTATGATACACGAAGTCATGGCCTTTGGACAATACTGTTACCGAAAGTGTCCAATGGCTTCAAAGCAATTGCAAAAACTCATGCAAAAAATTGAAGCTCAGTAGTCAATCTCACATGATGGCCATAGTTCATTATTCGGGTGGATATTACAAAATTTTCTACCAGAAGGAAAATTTGAAGCCTTGAACCAAACAAGCTTCATCAAAATGTAAGCAGGCGCGGATCCAGGATTTTTTTAACCGGGGGGCAAAACTTTGTAGTCATAATACTTAGTTTTTGGTAAAAGAAATTTCAGGGGTGGGGTCCTGGGGCCGGCCATACTGCCCCTAGTGGGGTCCAGGGACGAAGCCCCGGTGGGGGTCCAGGGGGCGAAGCCCCCGTGATGCTCTGAGCTTTTGGTTTTTTTTTGTCGAAAAATCAAGCCTCCGTGTGCCTAAATACAGAGGTTCAAGAAAACACTTTCTAAGCACTTTTGATCAATATCAGTCGTCTAATTTTACTGGAAAATTTATGTACAGTAACGTGGGACTCCTAGAAAGGTTTATCACACACACCTCTTGAGTCTTTCAGTGAAATGCTACTCCCTCTTCTTGACAATAAACTGAATTTACGCTGTACATCGTTGGCAAGCGTTTTTCTTATAAGATTATTAATAATAGGCCTACTGCTGACATTAAATTCTGGGCGATGAAATACCTACATGAACTTTATATTATGTTATCTGATGGGCGGCAAATTCCATGAATATAAGTGGCCAGGGGTGGATTTCACAAAGAGTTAGGACTAGTCTTATCTCGAGTTAGGACCAGTTACTCGTCCTAACTTAGGACTCTCCATGCAATTTGTATATCTCCTAGGACTAGTCCTAAGTTAGGACTAGTCCTAACTCTTTGTGAAATCGACCCCAGCTAACCCAGATCCGACCGATAATCGTATGTTGCAAGCAGGGTTCTAGCCAGAAGAAATTATAGGGTAGAGGCATTAACAAATCTGAAGTTGCGAAGCGCGACGCTGTGGGGTCCGGGGCCCGCTTAAGGGCCCCTGGAAAAATTTATGTTGTAGATGCTCTCTGGTGCAATCTAAGGCCTTCGCAGAGACATTTCTGGACCTTTTAACTTCATCTGATCACTTAAAAGTAATACAAATAATGCAGTAAAAGTTTGTCCACAAAATATTGATGGGGCCTTGTGATACTCCTGATACAAAAAAAATAAAAAATGAAGCTCTAGGCATTTTTCCTCTCGCCCTTTTTTTTCTTTTCTTTTTTTATTTTACCCGGGGGGCACATGCCCCCTGCCCCCCCCCCTGGATCCGCGCCTGGTTAGTGTAATTTGAAGCCTTGAACCAAACAAGCTTATCAAAATGTAAGTGTAATTTTACTTTTCTGTAGCAATGGGCAAGGCACAATAGCTCTCCACACTAATGCTAAAATTAGAAGCTCAGTACAATCTCAGACATCGTTCAAAGTTCCATAATTTGGATGGAAATTGTAAAATGTTACTGTTAGCCAGATAGAAAATTTGACGCCTTTATCCAAACAAGCCTATCAAAATGTAAGTGCAATAAAAGGAACACGTTGCCTTATACTTTTACAACATCTTTCTAACCATATGCATTTAACATACTGTTTTCAATCCAAGGCAGCGTGTTCCTTAAACTTACAATGATGACACTTGTTTGTAGCAACTGGCACAGTAACGCCCCAAACTAATGCTAAAAAACTGAATCTCAGACATTGGTCAAAGTTCACTAACGTACGCACATATGTGTCCAAGCTTTCTGTTAACTCGAATACTTAAATCTACTAATTGCAGTTTGGCCTTGGTGCAGTGATCTTTCTGTCAAGTGAACTTGGCAAACTCACACACGGGGATATAAACAGCCAATCTCTATCATACAAACATTGGTTACGAAATTGTGTTTTTCAGTAAGCAGACGACAATACTTGGAAGGTTTGAAAGTTTACTGATAATAGTCCCTTTCTACTCAATCTCTGATCACACATTATTGCTTCATCGGTCAAACGTGTGCATTAATCTTTATAACTTACATAGTCCTAAAGGTAGATCTGCATATGTTCAATTTGCATAGAATACTCAATACCCCCCTCAGGAGAAGCGCACACAAGAATGGCATCCTCACAAAAAAAATGTATATGTCGCGCTTGAATTAATACCTTGGTATAAAAAATGTCAACATGTAAGATTGGTTTGATTTAGCCTTAAGCAAAGGGCATAATTGCATTACAAGACTATACGTCATTTGATGTCCACTCAGCATAATGAAGACGTATACGCAATGATCGCAATCCAATAACATTATTAAGCCATGATGACGGTGAGCAGGTGAACACCTGGGACAGAATACTAACAACTCGATTGTCAACAATTTCTGGACTCAACGTCTCAATGGTCAACCAGTAGTGCAGTCCATGACAACAATACGATGATTATAATTATTTAGTTGATTTCGTCCTTAAAATTACTTTTGGAATCCACCATATTTTTAACCGAGTAAGGGCACTCTGAAAAATATTGTTATGTAAAATGTGGGTATATTTTTTCTGCAGCTTTAACATTGGCAATAAAGACACCTTCAAATCATTTATACCCTGAACAGGTAAAGACAAAGACAAAGTGGAAAACCATTGTCCAGATTTTGAATTTTTGTAATGTATAATACATTTATAACCCTTTTTGAATCAATTAAAAACAAGTGACAAATGAAACACTGGTCATAGACTGTTCAGACAATTATCACGTATAGGCCTACCCTCTGAAGTGATAACGATATTTTTTTAGAGCGACCTCATGCGATAAAATTTACAGCAGATTTATGTCAACTGCCAACTCCTTGCGTCATCACTTACTGAGCCCAACTTTTGGCCATATTTACCACAGATTTGTCTGCTCTTACCTCACTCAGTAATGCTAAAATTCTGCTGCAGACTTCTACCATTGAAGTCATTGTGTATTTTAGAATGCACCTAAAAGAACCCAGTGCTCTTATCGAAAAGAAAAGGGGTTGCCCAGGTTGTTCCTGGTTTGATTGGCTGCTCATTGCACCACAGCACCTTGTAAACCATTTCTTGGTGATATGTAAAGGAATACAATATCTTGCAGGAAAATACTGAAAGTTGAATCGCCATGAGTGTCCATGAGTAACAATATGAGTGCTAAATAAGAAGCCACCATTTTGATCATTAAGTCCAATTGCCTTGGAACTGGGCCTTGCTGTGCTACTTCTACCCAGTCTATTGATCCAATTTACATGACATCGTCAACAAGAAGTAAAATCTAATCCTACCCTAAGGAGACAGATCATTTCCCGTTGCAGCACCACATCTCTGGAATCTAGCAACCTCTTCACATTAAAACCTCAACTACTATTCACTCATTCAAAAAGTCTCTTTAAACAGCATTTAGTTCATACATTCAGAATGATGCTGGTTCCATTCCCTTTTGTTTTATCTTTATTTTTTTGGATAAACCACCTTGAGCACCTTTGGTAGATATGTGCACTTTATAAGACTTTGTTATTATTATTGATAATCATAATATTCTTTTATTTTCAGAGTAAATGTTGTGTAATAGTGTACAGTGTAGTGTGTTTTAGACACGCTTTGTAGCATAGATATGAGTTGCAATTTGACTCCTGAAATGGCCGCTATGGGCATTTTTGGTACAAGCCGCTTGTGGCCGCTATGGTCTCTAAAGAATAAATTGCCCCAGGCTGGCAATAACCATAAAGTGTGTCTTCTTGAAGAAAAAATAAACAACTCGACACAATTTGGAACACCAAGAGTTGACAGGATGTGAATTATTTTAATATAAAGTAAAATGTGTAGGAGTACCAGTCATTAGACATCAGCCAGTTCTATTGATAACTGTACATGGCCATGAAAGAATGACAATGTTGAAGGGCATAACATGGTGATATTAAATCATATAGTCAGGTATGCCATTCTTGAGTCACAAGTAATCTTATCACACAGTAACTGTGGGTGTGATCACCATCCACTTAAAATCATTTTTGAAGGGACAAGATAAAATTGTGGTTTTATTGAAAGGGTAGGTATACATACGTTTGGTAATCACTTTAAAATTAATACCAATGGCAATAAAAACTAACTAGTTAGGAGCCTACAGCGCTGTAAAAAAAAAACTGTTGAATAACATTTCGCTTCGAAGTAAAATGGCTATATTTCATTTACCAATGGAATAAAATAAAAAAAAGTATTTTTCATGCGGACAGGTAGTAAAGAAACATAATATCTAATCTAAAAAGACGACAGTTATGCCCCAAAATTTGAATCTGTGAAGCGTTACTGTCACCAATGTTTCTCAGATTGTATATTCCTTAAGGATTGTTTTCTTGCGTGGACATTATTCATTCCAGATTTTCGGTTATATCTCAAAACTCAACCAACTTTTTGAAATGAAGTTTTCACATGTAAGTTTTATCATGTTTTATTGTATAGAAGATCATCAGGCCTGATACTTCACAAAGGAAATAAAGGCAATTTCCTCCACTCCATACCCCCTGGTCATTGCCTAGGTGCCCTTGAAATGAAACGCTTCATTATAAATTTACATTTTCCTCATGTACCCTTTACCAAGGAGAACATGCCTTGTTGGTCTCCTTGGCTTTTCAAAAACAGAGACTACAGGCCTGCAAGATCTACAAAAACAATCGAACGGTTAAAAAAAAGGCATCATTTGCCCTTAAACTGATTTTGCACTGACGATAAAAATTCTGAGAAGCCGGCCATTCGAGTTGTGCACTGTCACTTTAGTGTCAAGTACTGACCGTGGCTTGACATCTTTTCCTCATGCACCACTTGTAGATGTAAAGGTCAACCTTGCTGTCTTCATCTTGTCATTGGGGGAAGGTTCTTAATAAGGAGTGACACTGGAGGATTCACAGTAAGGTACACTGACCCTCACAAGATATCTTCAGAGAATTGTTTAGAAAGTACAGCATTTTAAGATCAGCACAGTACCCCCACATCTCAGGTCAATACCTTGGTGCCCATTGAAATGCTCCAGCAGAAATTTACATTTTCCTCACAGGGTGCCCTTTACCAAGGAGAAATGCCTCGATGCCTTTGCCCTTTCAAACCGAAGCATACAGGCCTGACATCATATTATAAGCTTTTAAACTATTGCATGCAATTTTTTTGTATGTACAGGGCTTGAATTTTACACTGGGCCATTGGCACGTAATAAGAATTTAGGCATGGGTATCCTCCACTAGGATAGGAGCATGGCTAGTTGAGCAGAATATACCTTCTCAAATGTTTAAGTGCCTTTCTCAAGGACACATTGTTATAACCGGGATTCGAACTGAGAGCACACTCTGCTGTTGACAACACCAAAGCTTGGGTCTGTAGAACTAGGCACACCTTACTTTCCTGAGGAAAACACACTCACTCCGTAGGCTAACCCTGGCTAATATCTCACTTAAAGCCATTGAGGCTAACCCTGGGTTATCTCACTTAAAGCCATTGGACACTTTCGGTAAACAGTATTGTCCAAAGGCCCACACTTCCTGTATCACAACTTATATATAAAATAACAAACCTGTGAAAATTTAGGCTCAATCGGTCATTGGAGTCAGGAGAAAATAACGGAAAAACCCTTGTTTTCGCACATTTCGCTGTGTCATGACATGTGTTTAAAATAAATCCGTAATTCTCGATATCGAGAATTGATAATTGTTTTAATGTTTTCTCAAAAAGTAAAGCATTTCATGGAATAATATTTCAAGAGAAGGTAGGCCTACTGGACACATTTGGTAAACAATCAAAATATTTATTAGTATAAAAACTTAGTAACAGAAGAGGGAGAGCTGTTGATAGTATAAAACATTGTATGAAATGACTCTCAAGTTTTTGAGAAAGAGGTAATTTCTCACCAAAATATTTGATTCTCAGAAAGACTTAAGGCTTGAAGCCTTTCTCAGGCATCTAAAAGCACACAAATTTGTGCAAAAAGGCTGTTTTTTCTTTCATTATTTTCATGCAAAGTCGGTGACCAATGTAGCCCAAAATTTCACAGATTTGTTTTATGTATGTTGGATCATGAAAGACTTAAGGCTTGAAGCCTTTCTCAGGCATCTAAAAGCACACAAATTTGTGCAAAAAGGCTGTTTTTTCTTTCATTATTTTCATGCAAAGTCGGTGACCAATGTAGCCCAAAATTTCACAGATTTGTTTTATGTATGTTGGATCATGGAGTGGTTGGATACACCAAGTGAGATTACTGGTCTTTGACAACTACCACACATGCCCTGTGCCTTTAACCCATCACACACTTATGGGTTTCCTAGCAAACAGCCATTTCCCAAGAGCTCACCAGAGTCAGCAATTCAAGTTTGATGAGTTCAACCAAAATTGTCACCGGAAAGTGCGTAAGAGGCTTTAAAAAGGAGAATTTGACCGAGGAAGCTAGCCAGTGAGTGAACTGAGGATCATCCATGTAAATGAACACCTCAATGAATACCAGAAATATTAAACATGTGAGTTAAATACATGTATGCTGCCCCAGAACTGAATGACTAATGACTACATTATGAGTAAACTTCAATTCAGCGACATATTTAGAGTGAAATTGATTTGATCCTCTCTACTGCCCCATTCATTGTGGAGAATGTTAACCTATAATCACACCAGCTGTGTTGATATCCATATGTTATCACACACGTCAATTATGATGCCTACAAAACTACAGGCACGCTTGGTTTGTCTGTGAAGTAATTTCCATTCGTTTTGTTCAGAGAGTATGTGAAAAATTATCCTGGACTACCTGTAGTACTCCCCCTCCCCACCCCCACCCCCCAAATCCACATGCCTCTATGACTTCACACGAACGTAAACCCTCTCATAAGGGAAGCAGCGAGCTATAATGAAAACCTCATCATCCTCAGGTACATCTCTTATTGCCGAGTGTGAACGGCAATTATTTAAACACCAAAGCGTGCTGTATTTGTTTGCACATAATAAGAATGCACTCATAACATGTCAGTAATTACACCTCCACAAAAAATCGGCTACTGAGAATTCAACGTCTAATAATAGGTGAATAATTTACAGGCATATTGAAAGTCATTTTTCTACAATGATTGGATTACAAATTGAGTTTTTTATACTTACTTCCTTTAGGCCCGTAAAACTTCACCATTAACTCGTTGAGTCCCTTGAGTATTGTTACTTCATGTTTACTTTCGATTCTGAAGGAGGAAAGCTTAGTCAAGGAAACCAAATAACTGACAGTTTGTATAATAATAACCACCTTGATAATTCCCCATCAGAAAAAAAAATCCAAACCCTGGTGTTTCTAATAAGCAGAGTATGGGTTCGAGTCCCAGTCGTGACACCAGTGTCTTTAAGCAAGACACTTAACCATGATGCTTTGTCCTTCAGATGGGAAGTAAAGCCGTTGGTTAAATATAGGACCAATGTTGTGTAAGGTACGCAAAAGCACCCAGTGCACTTATCGAAAAGTAAACGAGTTCGCCCCGGTGTTCCTGATACAGCGCCTTGAGCGTCACTGAGTGACGGATATGTGCGCTAGTAGCCGCTATATTATTATAAGCCACTACGTTATTGTTATGCTGTAAATGAAAAATGCATCGGTTTTGTGAGTTCCCTGCAGTATTGTCTCCATAAATTAAGGGTACCTGGTGCTCGATTCACATTTGTAATTACAGTACATACACAATACACTCTCATGTGATATCATGCAGTTTTCATGCACATAGACTTTTTTAATCAAAGGCTACACTGAGTGTACAAATCATAATGCACGGCTACAAATCATAATGCAGTAGGCTCGTTATTATAAGGTATTTGATTTAGGTCTGATGGTGTTTGTGACACTGACATGTTTTTGATCAAGTATCTCTAAATGACTGCTTTCAATATCTAAACAGCTGTCCGCTGGCCAAATGCCAGTTACCTGAGGAACAGTCAAAAGTCAGTCCAACTAGAGTCTAGCTGACTAGTAATAGTATTGCTTCCCATTTCTAAACATTATTGTTAATTGCAACCTACAAATTACGAGCCACATGCGACAATGTCAGTATTGGAAGGTAACCTTAATAAAATATGGACGGAAAAAAAATTGTAAAACCAGCGAATGGAAAATCTAACTGGTCCCACTTGCAAGGAAATGAAAATCCTGATTAGTCGCAATTTTATGTGCAGTGAATTATAACGCTAGTGTTGATATGGTGATTGTTACTCCGGCATTGAAAAACCAACGAAAGATAAGAACTTAGCAAGACCTCTCAAAATTTAAGTGGCTATGTAAATCGCATCCAAGCAAAAATTGAGGCAGAGACCTCAATAATAGAGACTGATACAAAGAACGATACCTCCTGATCGAGAACAAGACCCAAAACATGACCCAGACTGAGACCTCAGATGACTTTGCTCAACCATGGTTAATTGTCATAGACAAGTACTATGTGGTACGGCAAAAACATGCAAGAGATCAATCAAGAAAAAGCTTAGTAACAGGTCTACAAACTATTTAGGGTTGAACAAAGAAAAATGTACTAGTGTGGAGATGAACCAACAATCTCTGGATAAACGTGAGCTATCTAGCCCTATGTTGGCAAACTTCCTATTTTGTCAATACAAAATGGACGGTTCATCAATATTGGACTATGAAAAAGGGACTCATTGACCCTGTTGCTAACGACCTCCAGCCAGATCCCAGTTCTGAAAACATGTGTTATGTTTGTACAGTATCAACCAGACTTACAATGACATAGCGAGTATATCTGAATGAAGTCTGATACAACGCCTTGTTCGTTCACAAGTGAATGCTCAATTTGAATTCCTAAGACTATACACGATGTGACCTCTGACGTCACTTGAAAACCATAACATAATTCGCACATACCGCCGGGCAAAACCTTTATGTTTTAGCAGCCAGCTAGAAAGTGTATGCGATCTTACCATGACTGCACGTATTTTTGCCCTGCGAAACATAAAGTATACAGTGTTTTGTCAACAGAGGGCGGTTTGAATGTAAACATAGGTCACATCTTCTATATGTATATCCATTGCTTAATGTCAGGCGGTTCCGGGCAAGCTTTCGCACTGCAACTTCCAGATCAGCACAGACTACTGTAGTATCCTCGTCATCTTTATGCTCCCAGCATATTGAAATCCGAATGATACTAATAACAGTAACTGCCATGAATCATCTGGAACTCATAAAACTCTAATCATGCACGAAAGCATTCAATTGCCTATGAAAATGCAATTAAGACAGAACAATTGTATAGGGGCCTATGTAATGAATATAAATTAATTAATCTATTTTGCATTTTAGTGAAAAAAGACATAGCTGTGATTGCAAACTATTTTACCAACCAAAAGTACAAAAAGCAGTAATGGTTTTATATATGTTTTGACCCTAGAAGAGTCTTTCTGATACTTGATAGATGTTTACGGTTAGCAGTGCTATAAGCACGTTAAAATCAGCCATTGAACAGCTCTATGAATTAGGCTGTGTTTACAGTACATGTACAATCTGGGAAGCTCTAGAAAAATTGAGTCTGAGATTGTGTTTTCCTTTTTGGGATCATTCTTCCTAAGGACATAACCACTCCGGATTTTTGGCAATATCTAAAAAAAAAACGCAACCACTAATGCATAATAGTTTGATTGTATAGACCCTGTGAACTTTGTTTACAATAAGTTTGACCTTGTGCATTCTTTGGGTATTCTGGCAGGCAAGATAATGCACTGGTCTTATGGGAAAGTTGACATTTTGTGTCATAATTTCCACATAAATCCAAGAGTTATGAAAGTAAAAGCTGGACAAGTTTTGAGATGTTCCCCCATTCATCATATCAAAAGTTGATAGGAATTAGACAGTGCAATCTCCATAAAGTATAAGATTTTTATATTTCTTCCATTAGGCTGTGTACAAATCACGCCTGCAGGAAGTCCTGGCTTTGTGGCTCTTTAATAAACATGTGAACACAGTCTATACATGTACATCTACATTTATATAGGATTAAATCAATCAAACGGCCCCAAATACCCAATGGTACACTTTGCCTATAAACTCATGATAATTATTGTGGGGCATTTTGCACCAACAGCTACCTATACTAGAGACTCAACAGTCTATTGGAATCCTCTGGCTATGCTCTTGAACATGATCCAGATGGATAGGATTGAACAAGGTGTGTATTGCACCAGCCCAGTCTTATTGGGTGACACTCATGTGTGCCACAATGAGGAGTTTTTTATTGATATTATTCTAGGGCAAGGTCATTGAGATTGTCAACACAAATGCAGGTGGAGTAAATGCTTACTCTACTCCGAGTTTTATACACTACAAATATATTCAATATGTTAAATTTGCATCGGGGATAACAAGCATTAATTTTGGTTTTACCCACGCACATCGATGTGTGTTAGCATTATATACTCAGTACTTTCCCAATTTCTGTGAAAAAAATCACAGGAATATATTACTCGGTAGGGATTCGAACACACAACCTGTATAATTCTAGAGCAGTGTTAAGCCCGGTGTGGTGGTTTCAACTTTCCGCTGTGTTCAGTTTTCCGAATGACCAAATACGGTAGCATTACGTCATGCGATGCCTGCGCACAGCAAGCGAAAGTAGTCCATTTTTAGTGCCGTATTGAGTCATCTGTTACCCTCCGGTAGCTGTCATGGCGGCGTCCACGAGTCGAGTACAACTAGCGGCAAACGCATGGATCGTATGAGTTGTTTTTTATGCAAGCAGAGTGTGACCTGCCTGAAGTTGTACCCATGAATACATGTAAAGATGGGGCAAGATATTATGTGACTACACAGAAAAGAATCGTAATATAAACAATGTGGGGTCACTGCTGAGAGAACTACAGTACTCGCCACGGTACTCACGGAGGTATCTGACAAGTCACCCAGAAAACTGAACACGCCGGAAAGCTAAAACCGTTTGAACAACGTGCTGATATGACTGACTACGTCACCCGGAAAACTGAACACGGCGGAAGACTGAAACCGCCACACCGGTTCATACTTCCTGCGAATGCGAATGCGAAGCGAATGTTGACGTCACAAATTCGCAACGAACAATTCGCAGCAGTTGCCCTCTGCTCAACTCACTTGCGAATATCGCTGCAAAAGGAGGGTTGTGACGTCACATTTTTACGTCAAATTCACTTCGCATTCACATTCGCAGGAACTATGAACCGGGCTTTATACCAACTAGACCACACAGATTGCCTGGTAGCTAGAGGCAGTTTGAATTGTACGTTTTAGCAGCGGGTACTGCAATGATTTAAAAGATGTTAAATTTGTAGCGGGGATAAAGAACATTAATTTTGGTTTTACCCGTATACACTGATGTGTGTTAGCACTGTAAACTCAGTACTTTCCTGAGTTCTGTGAAAAAGAAATCAAAGGCATATTACTCGGGTGGGGGATTCGAACCCACTACAAATAAAGCTGAAATATTTGTATCACTACAATCATTTACTGGGAAATAAATTAACCAACGCTTGCCCCCACCACTGTGAAAAAAAGTATGTGTAGCTGAGTGCTCCATATTGAACCAGGGTCCCTATCTTTGATGATTCAGGAAATTTGCTTCCTTGCTAACCACTTTTAGAAGGAAGTTCTTCACAAAAAACAACAGAAGATGTACATTATAGCTTGAAAGAACTATAATTAACTTTGAGATGTTAAAGTGAAAGCTTAGCCTATTATTTTTTTTGGGAAAACTATTAATCGTTACTTACAGTTATAAGTAAAAGTATGTTCATAAAATTTTATGGAAAAAGCAACGATAGCCAACCGGTAAAATGTATGTAACCTCTTCTGACATTGCATGACTGGGGCTGGGCTTTAATAATAAACAAACATGAACTGTAAATCACTTAGTTTTACAGAACTTTATACAATATCCTAATGTAATAAACTAAACAATTCCCAACCTCTCAATGAAATGCCATTGAACAAAATAATTAATGAAATAAGCTCTGAAACAAGGATCTAAATTTGATGAGGTATGTTGAAATGATGGCATGTCCACGTTTTGGTAACCCCTTAGCTTGCTAACACAATTATGGGTTGTTTCTAGACAACTATCTCATATAGAAGATATAATTGCAACATTGTTATTAGTTAATGGTCTTCAAGCAGATTACTTTGGTGAATGGAAAGTGTCACCTCACTACACGGGCCTTGCTAACGGCCTTGTTAACGGCCTTGTTAACGGCCTTGTTAACGTGTTATCCTGAACTCCGACATAATAAACATCAGATAACCATGACGGACAGCTGGCAGAAATTACCTTGTAGTGTCTTTGTGTGTGTTATCTTTTTTTCTTCTCAAATTAAGTAGGATTAAAAAACTAAACATCCCTATTACAAATGTATCATTCTGGTGAAAGAAAACACGTCTTATCTTGTCTGATTTTTATTATGATACTATAACTCAGGCAAAATCATAATGACTATTTGTAGCCATCTGATAATAAAAGTAGTATTCTAAATCAAAATGGTGGAAACTGCAACATGATTTCTCTATACACCAACACAATAAAAAAATACATAAATAAATTAATCAAATATAATGTTATAAATTAAAGGCAGTGGACACTATTGGTAATTGTCAAAGACTAGCCTTCACAGTTGGTGTATCTCAACATATGCATAAAATAACAAACCTGTGAAGATTTGAGCTCAATCTGTCATCGAACTTGCGTCACAATATTGAAAGAAAAAAACACCCTTGTCACACGAAGTTGTGTACGTTCAGATGGTTGATTTCGAGACCTCAAGTTCTAAATCTGAGGTCTCGAAATCAAATTCGTGAAAAATCTCTTCTTTCTCGAAAACTATGGCACTTCAAAGGGAGCCGTTTCTCACAATGTTTTATACCATCAACCTCTCCCCATTACTCGTCACCAAGAAAGGTTTTATGCTAATAATTTTTTTGAGCAATTACCAATAGTGTCCACTGCCTTTAAATAAAACAATAAAGGCCCAAAACCACCCTGCTTTGGATGATGCAAAATTAACATAATAAAACATTGTGATACCTGCTGCTAACACAATGGATTCAAACTACATGTACAAGTACTGGTAAAAAAATCAACGGGCTATTGCTGTAGTCTAGTGGCAAGACATCTGCTCTATAGCAATGCAAAGGTCCTACATAATTTGCCAGTGGTTTTGATCACAGAAGTCAGGAATGTGCTTTATACACATCAGTGAATAGTAAAACAAATTACATTCTTCATCTCTAATGCAAAAATAACATAAATACTTGCGGTACCCTCTGCTAAAACATAGGGTCTGAAATACCTCTAGCCACCAGGCTAGTTCAGTGGTCTATTGGTAAGACATCTGCTCTAGCAATGCAAAGGTCTTGGGTTCGAATCCCATTCAAGTGATTTGCTTGTGGATTTGTTTCCACAGAACTCGAGTATACAGTGCTTTAATACACATCTGTGTAAGAGTAAAAACGAATTATCTTTATCCCCAAAGTAAAATTAACATCTATTAAATGCATTGGATAAACTAATATTTGCATGGTTACTGTTGTTGGTGTTTTTGATGCGCAATGGAAAATAGCACGAACCAATTAGCTTTCACCCAATCCTTTCCCCACCCCAAAGTGTAACATACCCCAAGCTTATTAAACAACTGTTTAAATAATGAGTCTAAGCATTATGAGCTACTACTCTATTTAAATTTAAGAACGTGTTCAACTGTGTTCAGTACACCCACTATGCAAGGGAGTGTGGTCTGTTTTCCCTAGAACCTTAGTCAAAACACAGCAATCACAAATATAATGGTGATTCAAATACTAACATTATGAGTCACCATAGAGTTGAGTTCTGGTTGCCATTAAAGCACTACCTTACATAGTGCAATTATGAGATCACTTTTGAGATCAGTAGATTTTATTTTTTCAGAAGAGTACATGCAGTCTTGAGTCTTGACTCCCATTATGAAGTCAACAGCATACTAAGGCAGCCTGTATGTTAATTAGCCTGGTCCCGCTTAAATATCAGGCATCTTTTATCCGTTATTTTATACACCATTAAATATCAAACAGCACAAGCATCAATAAGCAGGATGGTGTAAAGGAAACCCCCCCAAAATGGTAAGATTTTAGATCTGGAGGGAAACCCCAATGGGGTCTAAGGTGGGATGCAAACCAGGGTCCACAGAGGTAAAATGCAGAAAAAGAAACTACTGAGCCAACCTTAAGCCCCAATTCTGCCGAAAGCATGGTTAAGGCCTGTACATGTAGGGCAACGTGTAGCTTTAAAATGGTTGCCGTGTTAGGCTTACGTTATAAGCCTGGCAAAGCCTGGCAAAGCCTGGCACTCCAGGCATAAAATTATAAAACAGAAAATGAAAGTTCTCATACAGCCTTAGTAGCTGTGTCGTTCAGTTTGGTGTCTAGTGCACCCTTGGAAAACACTTCATCAAAATCTCATGATAGACTGCACATCAAAATATCAACCACGCATGTAACATGGTGGTAACCATGTGTTTCGCTATTCCACGTGCCCGTTGTAATAAATACACATATTACAGCAATGGTAACCGAACAGGTTTCCGCACAGCCAAGGCATACCGAGGGCACACTATTTTGTGCTGCATAGACAACAGCAATGGCAGCGAGAATGCTGTTCTCCATTTTAATTTTTTGGCATAACATAACATTGTAAATTGTAGCTAACAGTGCCAAGATAAGAATATGCTCGCAAAATTTATACAATTGTGCACCATTGCCATCTAATTAAAACAGGCTAGAATTTGCAAGAAATAATGTTTGCACTTACATTGGTACAATGGCGAGATCCCCAATAAATTAGAAATCCATGGAATTATGACATGGAGTCTAATGTTCACGACTGTCCATGAAGTACACTCCACAAGCACTCATTTTACAGATGTGTTTTCATGTTCTTATTGTTTGTTACATGCACACACATCTCAAACTTTGGTAAACACGCATTTTAAATATGTAATTCGGTTCGTGACTATTTTGTAGTGGGTCAGTATAATGAATACAGTTTGATAAGCAGGTGCAACAGGAAATCAACTCATTTGTTGATGGAAAATACTTAGCATAATGTAATAAGCATAATCCCAATTTGGGTTCAAAACTTCACTCTCTTGGGGTGTAAAAACACTGACTATCTAATGTCAACATGGTCTAAAGTGGTCTTTGATTATTTGAGGGCTACGAACAAGGCCACTGTGTATTTTGGAGATATGTTGGACAAACATTTCTGGGGCAACTTTTTCAATTATTGATGACTAAAAAGTACCAAAACAACAACAACTGTACGCTATGCTTCCAATGTGCATTAAATGTAGACCTGTACATGTATTCCAAATGAACTTCAAATGAAAACAACATCAAAAAATTGTTGAGGATCCACCACAATTATGTTAATTCAATGCCCAAACTGCTTGGCTGTGATGAGCATGGTGGGACATGTACATGTACATTGTATGCTTGATCCCATTAACCATGCATTCTATGTTGAAGGGTTTGGGCTGTTTATTAAGCTCTCTTGTACATGTGGCATTTTATTGTTGAAGAAATGATAGGAAACAGTCATCCACTTTGGGAACAAATAGATTACACAATGAAGATGTACGGGTATGCATATTTGCCGGTGTGCATTTTTCGCCTTCCGCATACTCCAAAACGTTCACTGCAGAACTGACAAAGACTCCAAGTTTTACCTTACGTACGTACTTCTGTTGTAGTGTTAAGTTACCTTTTAAAAAGCAACGCCTAGGTAAAGGCTAATGTCATTTTTTGTTTTTCTCCACAATCTCTCTTGGTTGTCACACTGTAACAAAGAGCTGTTATTTTGAAAATAATTGATCAACATTACATAAACCGTGGTAGCTCTATTTTAACATTATTTTCAGCAAATAAGTGTCAAGATTTAAACTCTCCCTCGTTGACGCACTATTGAAATCTCTACATCACACAGCCCCATAAATAGTCGCGATATGCTTGACTCCCTCTGCTTGTTGGCCTTACGCCCACAGAGCATCAGGTGGTATGCTACGCGATAACTAATGCAACGGCGAAGAATATATGAAAACATGTACTTCTAGCTATCTTGGGCATCGGCTTGCACATGCACATATACCTGTAACCTAGTAAGTATTAGAAAGGTTTCGCAAGCGTGTGGATACACATACAGATACCGAAACGTCAACACTTTGTGTGTTCACGTGATGCGTATCCGCGACTATCGTATTTTGCACACACGCTAACAACGGATACGGGAGCTCATACACATCGTAGAAAAATGGATACTGTTTTGCAGACTTTAAGTTGTCTTTTTGTCCCAGATCAAAAACATTTCCCAAGGAATTGCTTTCATTGGTATCGTGCTTGATATAGATAGACATTGTTAGTCATTTGCAAGCAAAACGATGAGAAAATGAAGTGTTTAAAACACCACTATTGGTCATGCTTGTCGGAAAAACACTCATGATGAATGTGAGCACCCTCAAGCATGTTAAGTGACACATACAGTATATTGCAAAACAAAATTAAACACGCGTCTGATGTGAACGGATACGGTTATCATATCCTTATCTGTATCCGCACGCTTGCGAAACCTCTCTTTTATACCATTGGTTACCAATAGAAGCAGCCATTTTACCGAAAGGCAAGGATTCCAAAAAACTATAAAATTTTATAGATTTTTGCAATAAACATTTTGCAGAGCGGATCTTCTGGACCCGCGCAAAGCTCAATGAGACAATGAACAAAACATTGAGATTGGAAGAGTCGGCGTAGAACTTTGAGGTTCATTCGGCTATCAGACCTCCCGTATCCCCATTTGAGTACATGTCTCACATCAGTCCAACACAAACGAGGGGGTTTTGGCATTACGATATGAGGTAAAATCTCTTTTTTTAAATCAAATTTGCCAAAATTAGGCTCTACGTGTTCATATCGAAAGGCCAAACCCCCCTCGTTTGTGTTGTGAGACATGCACTCCTATGGGGTTATGGGAGACGATAGCCGAACGAACCTCATATAGTTCTAGAGGAGTAGAGTAGGCGTAGCCACAAAAAAGCGTGTAAATAATAAATAGGGCAAGTTGTGAAGAAGTATAAAAGTAAGTGGAGGGAGCCATGACTGAGTGTAATTGGCAATATTTATGACTTTTTATGGGACTATTAAAAAATGTACAAATGCATGTGGCATTACCAATAATAAAGCAACCGATTAATAAACCCCACATAAATCAATATGGTTAAAAGAGCTCTAGACAAAATGTTAGTGTTTCCATTTGCAGTACGTCAGCAGTTTACACTCACTGTACAATCCCAATGGCAGTATGCAGTATCAAGCAGAAAAAATGTAAAATATATCCCAAATAAACTGGCGTACTTTCCTTTCTAACATCACATTTTAAAGCACCAGAAACTCAAAGGATACAGCTTTACTACATCGGTGTCCATCCGTCGTTTATTCGGTGGTGGTGACGACATTTTGGAGGTTTTCTATTCGGGTAAAATTTTGGTTGAAAAACCCAGCTGTTCATGTACAAAACGATTACACCCTTCGAGCTTACGCGAAATATATCACACACAAACCGAAGTTACCCGAACCGAACCAAAACAATAACTATGCAGGACGATACCATTTTGAGTAGGTACGTTGTATTTATTGCACTATTTTACACCTTGATTTGTATAAATTTCCAGCAATATTTTATCAATTTATTCAACTTACGTTGCTCTTATTGTATTTGGTCATAAGCAAAAATAATGTTTATGCTCGAAAGTATAAATTATATTGATAACAATTGTTCGTTGTTTTTAGTTGGAAATTGGTCCTCCCTCGGTGGCCACATTCAGAAGTCGTTCACGTGACAGTGACGCAATAACTCAAGGCCACCGAAGCGATGTGACCTCATCAATAAAATGTACAAGGGGTCACCGGTCATCAGCTGGAGTACGTAAACACCATTACGTAATCATGAGGCTTTACCGTGAAAAATTAGTTTCTCGCGAAAATAAATTTGTCATGTGTTGGAATTCTTGCAAACATGTCTTGTATTTCCTACAGAATAAGTTGAATGTTTTGTCCAGATAAATGGGCATTGCGCAATTCAATTTGATTTTGTTTTTGCCCCCCACCCCCAAGAAAAAAAATACTCATAAAATAAATAAAGTTAAGATTAATTATATTAATGCATAACAAAGGGGTACCTTTTAATCAGAATTTACTAATAATTGAGTTGATATTATCGAATCAAATATCGACTGATCTATGGAACTTCGACAGGGGTGAAAAATATTTCCTAAATGCAAATACTTATACACATACAATATCAAAGATTTTATTTTGGTATTCTTGACACCCAGTATATTGCACGAATAAATCGTATCCAGAGAGATAACTAGAAACAAGCAAACAAACCAGCTGTTCAACTCTCATAAAAGGGGGACTGCACTTATTTTTTAAGAGCAATTTTGACTAAGGAAATATTGTTCAGCCAAAAATCCACTTCTTAAACAAAGGGCTGTCCAAGTCTTTGTCCAATTCTGTTATTAGTATTAACTATTCTATTTTCAGTGTATTATAACAACATAATAAAACACAATTTAACAATTAAAAGAGAGAAGAAAAAACAAACACTCTTGACATTATTATGTTTGCAAGAAGAATTTTATTACAAAATAAAACAACAGACAAGTTTTGTTCCTTGGGATCACAGCTCCTAGTGACCCATGAACACAGACCACGAGTCAGTTGTTACAGGTAAACAAAATGTTGGTATTAATTCATAGCAAAAAAAAAATAAGCAAGAGTGTATCACAATCCATCTTAAAGAATTGATAGGCATGTGTGTCACTTTCCCAACAGAATTGCAAATTTCATTGCTTTGCTTATCACAGAATTCATCGCTTATGGTCACTATCATCTGCTTACAGGATAAGCACCAAATTTCTGCTTAGTAACATCATGGTAACATTAAAGAGCCAATAAAGGATTATCTCAATATTTCAATATTTACTTTTTATGGCCAAATAGACATCTTAGATACCGGTTAATAACCATATTACTCTCAAAATTTGCATTTAGCAATAAATAACTTGAGTCAAAAATGCGGCTTTTTCAGCCGAGAGTCAAAAACGGCTTATCTATTATAAATGACCCCTTGACGACAGTGACGATTTTCTCATAATTGGGTTTGAACACAGTTCTCCAGGTTTGGCAAACTGAGGGCGCTATTTTCCACATCAAATAGCCTCCACTGACGTCATGATTCCTTTGTCGCGCGGGTTTGTTTGACCCCGTCTTTTTCAGAAATTTGGCTTGGGGCATTCTGGAGAAAAAACATTTTTACCATGTTTAAACGCGAGGTAAGAGACTCGTTATATTTTTTTAAAGTTTCCTATGGACTCCAGCTATCAGAAAACTGTTATATCTATATATTTGAGATCATCCTTTATTAGCTGTTTAAGTAGTGTATGCACCTGCACAAATTCCTTGTTAATAAGGCACTGGACACTATTGGTAATAACCCAAATAATTGTTAGCATAAAACTTTACTTGGTAACGAGAAATACATTGTGAGAAACGGCTCCCTCTGAAGTAATGTAATTTTTGAGAAAGATGTAATTTCTCACTCAAATAATAAAAGACTCCAGCTGAAGCCTGTTATTATGCATCTGAGAAAGCACAAAATGTAATGCTACAAGGTGTTTTTTCTTTCATTATTCTTTTGCAAATTTGATGACTAAATAAGCCCAAATTATATCACAGGTTTGTTTTTGATGCATATGTTAAGATACACAAAGTGAGTACACTGGTCTTGGACAATTACTTAAAGCCATTGTACACTTTCGGTAAACAGTATTGTCCAAGTCCCACACTTCGTGTATCACAACTTATATATAAAATAACAATCCTGTGGAAATTTAGGCTCAATCGGACATCGGAGTCGGGAGAAAATAACGGGAAAACCCACTCCTGTTTTCGCGCGTTTCGCCGTGTCATGACATGTGTTTATAACAAATCCGTAATTCTCGTTAACGAGAATTTATATTGTTTTACCGTTTTCTCAAAAAGTAAAGCATTTCATGGACTAATATTTCAAGAGAAGTCTTACACCATTACCTTCTATAAACCCTGTAAATTATTTGTAAATCTGTGAACTTTTTTTTTTTTTTCTGTACCGAAAGGGTCCAATGGCTTTAACGTGTCCAGTGACTTTAACCCTGAAACACGCTTTCAAGGCAGATTATTTCTACTTTTTTTTTTGCCTACAGTGAAAAGAGCCATGAACTTGGAAACCGCTTAGAAGAACCACCATTGCTTTAATTTTTATGGTTTATAAACCATGATTTGTAAACCATGATTTTCATGTTTAAATTTTCATGGTTTATAAACCATGTTTTTTAAATGCCTCAATTTTTATGGTTTATAAACCACAATGTTTAAACCATGATTTTCGTGTTTCTATTTTTATGGTTTATACACCATGATTTTCATGCTTCAATTTTCATGCTTTATAAACCATGTTTTTAAGATGTCCCAATTTTCATGGTTTATAAACCATGATTTGTAAACCATGAATTTGATGCTTCAATTTTTCTGGTTTATAAAACTATGTTTTAAAGATGCGTAAATTTCCATGGTTTATGAACCATGATTTATTAATGTTTATTGCATGTTCATGGTTTGTAAACCATAAACTTACACACAACAAATACTACTTGTATGTAAACCATAGAAAGGATTTGGCAACACTTTCTATGGTTTACATCTAATTGCTATAAACCATGGTAAAAACATGCCTTAAAAGTGCCAAACAATTAATTGACAGACGGCCCCCCATAGCTGCTGAAACAATGAACTTAACTTGTCTGCAGTATCAAACACAACCTTTACATTTATAAGCTAGGCTTAAAAAGGTTGAAATTTTTGTCTGTACAGTTGCTGAGGCTGGCTTTATCTATGCACTTATAATCATAGAAAAAAGGTTTGTAAGGTTTCTTTATTCATTCAGTCGATGCGGAGCATCGGATGATGGCCCTCCAAACCTGTTGGTCTCCCATTGCTGTGCGCAGCTCCTTCCAGTGCAGGCCAGAGTCCTGGCACGAGGTGCCCACATAGGTGGTTTTGGTCTGCCACAGGAACAGTGTCCTAAGCTTTCTTAGGCTATGTGCAGGTGGCTGCTACAGCTATGGCTACAGCTAGATTTCTGCCTCATCATACGTTTAAGTATAGTACGTCCTTACCAACACCCTAAGCAAAAGTCGTAACATCAACCTTGTGCAATTTCTTATGATGACGTAATCACCCAAATGGCAGTCTGTAAAGCATTTGCGCAAGATGTATACAGAAAAAAAACCATATGCCCCTCCCCAACCCCAGACTCAAATTTCTTTGGATCCTGCGGTACATATAGTTCAAGAGTAAGAAATATAGTGAAAGTGGGTGAAGAAGTTGAGTGAATATCTTGGAGATTTCCCAACCCCCCCCCTCCCCCACCCCCAACAAAACACTGAATAATAAGTACTAGCTGCAGCCCTCAGCTTGACTTGGTGTCTTGTTTTGAAGCATCTGTCGTCTCCTTGCTCTGCCAAACATTCAGAATTCGTCGAACGGCTTTCCACGTTTGACTTGGTGGAGTCTGAAGGTAACAGCAAACAAAAAACAAAACAAATTTTAGGTGAACTTTAAATAACACAGAAATTGAATCAATTTATTTCTTGTTAGTTTGATTTGTGGGACACATCACTATAGCACATTGTAGAGGTTCACAATAAGCTGTGGTGCAATCTGCAGCCAATATAACCATAAAAACTGGGCCAACACCTCGCTTAATGGCAAGTGCACTGGGTTCTTTTTACGTGCATTACACAACACACTGAAAACTATGGCTAAACATCCCATTCGAAGGACAAAGCAAGTATGGTTTAAATGTCTTTAAAGTAATAACATGGTGCTTATATAGCGCAATTCCAAAGAATGACCATTGCGCTTCAAACATAACCGCTGGTCACTGGGTAATTTATTTGTTTATTCCTTTAACCATCTCAGCTCCCTGGGGAGTATTTTTTTTCATTCCTTTAACCATCTCAGCTCCCTGGGGAGTATATATCCAGTATTGCCATGTAGCGCACTAATCTAAATCAATATCAAAGAACAATCTCCACCCTCACATGTACCCGTTTAACCCTGGGTGATTAGAAGTAATTACAGTTAATTGTCTTGCTCAAGGGAAAGGTGACATGACTTGGTATCAAAACCCGAACTCTACTGCTGACTACACCTTAGCTTGGGTCCAGTGAACTAGACCACTCGGCCACGACACGCCAAAACTATATTTGATAGTAAACTTTGATTGAGAATATAGAAAATAAATCATATTGAGTTAATT
Organism: Asterias amurensis; assembly: GCF_032118995.1. Taxonomy (NCBI): domain Eukaryota; kingdom Metazoa; phylum Echinodermata; class Asteroidea; order Forcipulatida; family Asteriidae; genus Asterias; species Asterias amurensis. The sequence continues at coordinate 28,175,148 of NC_092649.1, forward strand.
TAATTTTTTTCGCTGATGAACTTGTCTTGTCCTGGGTAGACGGTGTAAATGAAGCACTCTGTAATCTTTAATTAAATGCATAAAATAACAAACCTGTGCAAATTTGGTCTCAATATTGATCATTGAATTTGAACTAAAATAAATAAATAAATAAATAAAAATTAAAAAACACCGTCTTTGCAACGGATTGTGTGCTTTCAGATGCCTAAGACCAGAGCCTTTCTCAGATTCAAGTTTGTGGGTGAAAAATTGCATCTTTCTCTAAAACTACATTACTTCAAAGGGGCCGTTTCTAACCATGTTTCATATATCAACAGCTCTCCAGTGCCCTTTACCAAGTAAATTTTCATGGGTAATTTATTTTAGGTGCAATTAGAAAAAGTATACCCTCCCTTTAAAGCTCAAGCTTAACTTTAATGTTATAAACTAGCAACAGTACTTACTGTTTCTTTATTTATAGCCGGTTTAAGAGCTCCGTACGTATCTGGGGAATTCTTCTTCAGCATGATGAACAGCAGCTGCTGCCACATGAGCTCGGCTTTTGGCTTTTCCTCTTCCCTCATTGGCTCGTTTGAAATTCTCTGTATTTTCATTGGCTGGAATGGAGAGGGTTGAATCCAGGGGCACCAAGACCGATGTTCCAGGGCAAGATTGAAGGAGGACTGCTGAATTTCCTGTTGATGTAAAAAATGCCATCGTTAAATAAATATTCAGATTTTTTAAATATAAAATTATGCTTTTATTTAGTCCAGGTTAAACCAAGTTTAAAGGAGACAAAACTTCGGGGAAGTATACAACTTGTAACAAAATTCTGCCGTAAAATTCATAGATCATAATTATTTTTGATAACAAGGCGGAAGATACTGACAGTAATACAATTCTCAGATTGTTTGTGCTAATTACAGATTATTCTTCCTGCATGAACATAATTGCTCCAGAATTGCACAAGGTTAGTTATATTGTGTATATCTACATTTATATAGGATTAAAACAGTCAAACGGTTTCAAAAACGTTGAAGTGTCATAATTTTGAGAAAGAAGTAATTTTCCACAAAATCCTGCATTCTAACCATTGGTAGTGCAATTATTCTAGTCATTGTGAAATCATTGATTAGGTTGGTAGGATTCGAATCCACAACCTTGTAATTGTAAGTCCTGCAGTCTAACCACTGGTAGTGTACTTACTCTAGTCATTGTGAAATCAGCAATTAGCTGGGTAAAATTCAAACCCACAACCTTTTAATTGCAAGTCCTGCAGTCTTACCACTGGTAGTGTACTTATTCTAGTCATTGTGAAATCAGCAATTAGCCTGGTAGGATTCAAATCCACAACCTTGTAAATACAAGTCCTGCCATCTATCCACTGGTAGTGTACTTAATTTAGTTGCTCTAAAATCAACAATTAGCTCGGTAGTATTCAAACCCACAAGTCCTGCAGTCTCTTGCCTTGATTCTCTTGTTTTGTGATTCTCCTGTTGAGTCCTGACTACTTGACTCTGTGACCGATCTGGACTGCTGAGTGGCATCTTTGAAGGATGCAAAGTTCCAGAGCCCGGCGTGACGTCTGCAATACTCACAGACTAAAACTGGACAACCTGTTTGCTCTGAAAGACTGTAAAAAACAGAAGTGTCAAATATAATATTAATTTAAAACTTATAATATAATTATTTGTTTGCCCTTACACCGATATGTATTAAACACTGTACTTTCCAAAAGTTCTGTGAAAAAGATCTACAGGCAAGTACCCGCTCTATGCATAAAGATCTTTTCTACATAAGGATCTTTACACTTAAATCATCAAATGAAGTCAACAAGCGGTCAAATGCCACTAAAAGTACCCAGCACTGCAGGACCTTGTAAACCATTACATGGTGTTATGTACAGTATTGATCCCATACTTCAACAATGTAGCTCCACAATACCTTGCAGTACTGAATCAGTGATAGGTATAAGCGATACATAAGAAGCCACAACTCCTATTGTTATTATTATTACCATTTTCTCCAGCCAAATAGAGCCAGCAAGCACACAGCCTGCCACACCGGTTTTTCCTCTTCACTAATGATGACTGCTGTATCCCCCCTTTCAGAAATCGTTTGTAGGAGTACCTTCTTGACATGATCCACGTCAAACTCCTCCTTCAAAAGAGACAGTCTCAAAATTAATAAAACAAAAATAATTGCAATACAACTATTGATTCAAAAACCTTTATTTTTTTATTTTTTTAAATGAGAGATTACCTTACAAATAACAATAAAACGCTGGACGGCCACTTTAAGGTGGGAGCTACACTGAACTGATTTGGGTTGTCAACCAAATCAATGTTCCCAGTCACTCCTGGAGCTGTAATACTCTGTAACGATGTAGTCATGTAAACCATCATCAAGAAGCCTGCCTGGTAGAGCAGAATGCACTACCTTCCCAACTTATGGTCAAGTGCCTTGCTCAAGGGCGTCATGACCGGTATTTGAACCCACACTCTGCTGCTGACAACACTGGAGCTTGGGTCCGGAGAACTAAACCCCTCGGCCACAAAACACCACCAATTGTTTCTGTTTGTTCAAGCACCATGAACATCTTATTGGTAGAAGTGAAATGATTCTTAACATTCTTTATACTGACAAGTGCTGATGTAAAGCTTCTTACCAACGGTTTTTATTACCATTAATTTTAAGAGTGATTCCGAAACATATACCTTCCCTATAAACTTGGTTTCAGCAACAGAGCTCGATTTCACAACACACCAAGATCCATCTCAAGAAGAGCTGTCAACTGCGATTGATTTGTATCTTATGACAGCACATTTGGCTTAGCAATTTAGACACAGCTTTTAAGCTAAAATATCAAGGTGTTTCAACCAAGAGCAACTTTAAGTGAGTGACTAGACTTGACCAGAAACTGTGACGTAGCTCTTGAATTGACCATATCGACCATGCTCCAGTGCATGTTTCAATATCTGTGTATAGTCATTCCCGTGTGCTCTATGGTTTCTGGTTAGTCTAGGCGGTCTTATCAAGTCTAGTCGCCACCTGAACGTGCTCCAAATTGAAAAAAAGGATGTCTTACATCGTCCTGGAGTGGACTGCAGTCAATGTCTGGTATCCTGTCTCCAAGTGGATGCAAACTGTCTACCCTGCTGTAGAATTCTTTGATGGAACTTTTGATATCATCAAGTGGAATACTCTGAAATGACTCTATTATTATAAGGGGGAAAGGGGGGGGGGGAGAAAAATCGTCATGAATAATTTAGTGATGTCATACTTACATCACTTCTAAACAAGACCACAAAAAGTCAAACCTTGACAGGCAGAAAGTGTGCACAGGTCCCTCATATGTATATTACTCAGATAAAATATACATAGCAGGCCTGGAATTACATAAAGGCCACAGAGTCTATGGCCTGCGCTGCCCTTGGTTTTGGCCTTAGTGCCCCTTCAAATGTGTTATTACTTGTAAAAGTAACAGTTGAGGGATAAAATGATCCCACCTGGAAAAAAAACTTGGATATTAATCTCAAGTTTGTAAGAAATCACTAAGCATGAGTACAAGTGTACTGGCTGTCATCTCCCAACGTTGATGTGTGTTTACTTTTACTACTTTTTTGAACGTTACTCTTACATTCATCAGTTTATCCTTTTTTGCATAAAATCAAAGTTCAGTGACCTCGGCCAATCGCCTGCTGGCATCTTAGGAATTTTGTTTAGGGTGTGGCAGGCCCATCTTTCTATACGCATGTACTGGGGTGCCGGTATTTCCAAGATTTCTGTACCTGGTTTCGTTTGGTTAAGTTTGCAGTATTTTCCGTAGTAAACTCCAGCTAATTTTCATTGCCGATTTCTTTTGTTCTATCTGTATGCCACTGTAAACTCCCGTAAACTCCCGTAAACATCTGTGCATCATCGTTACTTCCCACTGTGTTGAAGTGATTTTCCCTGGTAACAACTTTTCATCTGCTCCTCGCCGAGTTATAAAATAAACTACTGGGTCTATTTACACAATATTTGTCTTCGACTGTTCATTGTTTACATCACACTGGCAAAGTGGCAGGTATGGTGGGATAGGTAAACAAGTCCCATGTTTCTAAAAAAAATGTTTATGTATAATTCTTATACCTGGTGAGGGGCTGTCAGGCCATGGACAGATCTTGCTGTGGGAACTCCGCAATGATTCTTTCAATTTACTGTAGGATAGACTATCTGAAATAATCAACATAATCTATAATTACAAATAGGTTTTTAAATGGAAAAAAACACACTCACAGATCCATAGAGCGCTTACATTTACTTTTTTCAAACTCGTCACAAAATAAAGTTTGGTGAGAATCTGAAAAATAGTTCAAATATTCAAACCTTAAAGCTTTCATTCTGCACTGGTGCTAAAGTCAATAAGAAATATTTTGCATTGAGAAATACTATCTTTAAACAAACTTGTGTTTAATTTTTATCCTTAGTTCTCAGTAGAACATGATGTAAAAAACAATCTAGAAACAAAGCTTTATGAAATTATAACAATCACAATACTATGTGTTTATTTTGTGTAAGCCAGAGCCTCCCCGAGATTGTGGACCACTGGGATAAAAAGAGATACCACAGTGTGACAACGGCTATAGAGAATTTATTTAAATAAGAGGTTTACTGCAAACCTTAGTCAGGGCTAGAGTTTTTCACTGGACCACATGCCAAGGACCAGTGATTTTGGTGTCGGGTCAGTAAACACAAAACAGACCAAGTCCGATGGTCTGTTTTTTTTTTTTCAGTTCAACATCTTTGCCTCAAAAATTTGATGGTCAAATATTGAGTTGAGTCTCACAAACATCTTTCATTTCTGCCGAGTATCACCCATAAAACAGAAAGGAATCATCTCATAGTGTTTGTTCAAATAAAACAGTTTAGATGATAAATTTCTCATATTGATTCTAGTTTCTTCTCATTTTGATTCTGATTTCGTAACAAAATCCCGGTCCAGTAAATTATTATTAATAGTTTATTTATTCAACAATATTTAAAAAAAATAAACACTGGCAGTAAAAAAAACTTAACTGCGGTCTTAAAGGCAGTGGACACTATTGGTAATTACTCAAAAATAATTATGGGCATAAAACCTCACTTGGTAACGATTAATGGGGAGAAGTTGATAGTATAAAACATTGTGAGAAACGGCTTCCTCTGAAGTAATTTTCCACGAATTTGATTTCAAGACCTCAAGTTTAGAATTTGAGGTCTCGAAATCAAGCATCTAAAAGCACACAACTTCGTGTGACAAGGTTTTTATTCTTCTTTCATAGTTATCTCGCAACTCCGATGACCAATCGAGCTCAAATTTTCACAGGTTTGTTATTTCATGCACAATTATTTCAGCTTTAACAATTACCAAATATGTCCAGTGCTTTTATGCAATGTTATCTTACATGACTCTGTTTCCCATACACCTGGTAGGCCTCCATACAGTATCTCTTTACAGCTCACACATTTAAGGAAGTCTTTGTCACTGTTTTCCCAGCCATATCTGGCACAGTACAAGGGAGACAGGTCTTTGGGTTTGGCAAACCATCCAGAGACTTATGATAGTTAAGGAAAGCTCATAAAGATCCAATTGTGTTGTTCTCTTTTTTGTGAGTGCTAGCTCTGAGAAGAGCTGGTGTGGTCTCGACATTTCAAACAGTTCACTGTTGAATGTATTACCCTGTGTCTGCTAAGCAATACTATTTATGTGCGAAGCAAGTTTTTGTGCTTACTTAAGATTACAGGCTTTGTGAAGTTACAAGAGTAATTTGGCGATTTTACCAAAAAGGATATAATATTACTAGTTTTACCCTTACACTGAGGTTTGTTAGCACTATATACTTAGTACTTTCCCCGAGTTCTGTAAACAAAATCACAGGCATATTACCTTGGTGGGACTTGAACCTACGACCTTTGCAATTCAAGAGCAGTGTCTTCTTACCAACTAGACCACCGAGATTGCCAGATAGCTAGAAGCAGTTCAAATCAAAGTCAAAAAAGGATATTGTGAAGGTTTCAACTCTGTCAAAGAAAGCTTCAGCATCGAGGGGTCTGACAGAACATCTTTGTGGCGTCTCTTGCTTACATGGAACAACTCCATCTGTGGTATCATTTGAACTCTGAGGACTGCTGATGTCAGGAACGGTTGCCTCCTCAGCAGGCTCAATTCTTTCACTGTCAAGTGAAACTGTGCTGAAATTGTTCACAAGTAAGAAACAGACCTCATTATTAACTTATTTGATTTTATATTCTAGTAAAAAAGGATTTCAGAATTGAGAGTCTAGATAATTTACTGAAAGAAATCACAATATCATTAAAATTCAATAAATAAACAATATCGCACTCACAGTCACACAGACAGTTGTTATCGTTGATTCTTTAAAATTGAAGTTGAAACGTAACACAACAGAATCAGATTTAACATACTCAGCATGCAATACCTTCAGATGTTAACTTTTTTTAGTTGTTCACTCACATAATACATTTTTTCAATCAAACTCTTTTACTGTGCACATTTTCTGCCAAATTACAAGCAACAACAGTTTCAACAAAAGACATTTCTCACTCAATACTATACTCGCGGCTGTTAATAATAGTAATAATAATAATAACATTTATAATAATACTATTTATATAGTGCCTTTTCCTAATGTACAAAGCGCTCAGAGAGCGACAGGAAACAACAACAAAGGGAATGCAATCAAAAACCAAGAGGAAAACCATGACTAGACAAAGCCTGCTGCATTTAGCAAAGAAAGTCACACGAAAAGCCGATCTCTGTTTGAATAGAACTGCAGGCCAAGCAAGGCGAGAATTACTGATTGAAAAAGAATGTTTTCAGAGACCTTTTAAACATGGTCAGAGCTAGAACTTTTGGTTGAGTTTGGAAGGGAATTCCACATCCTTAGGCCTGCGACTGAAAAAGCTCTGTCTCCTGATTTTCTGGTGGTACGAGGAATATGCAAGTTGCCCTGTGAACGTAAGTTGCTCTTCGTAGCCCTGGTTTCTAATGAGTTGGAAATGTAGTAACAGACATACACTTCTACTGGGAGCCAGTGCAGCTGTTTGATCAGTGGGGACATGGTTTGGGTAGGAGAAGTTGACACGGGATGCTCTGTTTTGGATCTTTTGTAACTTGCTTAAATCAGATTGCTTGAGTCCACTTTAACAAAGAGGTACAGTAGTCCAATCTGGACAGTACAAGTGCCCTAACAGTGGCGTGACAGGCTTCAGCGTTGATGTACTTTCGGATTCTATTGATATTTCGGAGGTGGTAGTTACATGTAGCTGATTTGCAGACTGATGTGACATGACCACTCATTGACATAGTGCTGTCAAAGACAACACCAAGATTCCGGATGGAAGTTGATGGGTGGAGTGTGCTGTTGTTTATAGTGAGAGTCAGATGGGCAAGATGTTTGTAGTTATACCTTGAAGAGGCAAAGAAAAAAAAATCAGTTTTCTCTTCATTTAGCTGAAGCTTGTTGCTTCGAGAGCTTGAACAGCCCACATTCTGCATCATTGGGGATTTTGGGGTCAAATTATACATAGATTTTGATGTCATCTGCATACAGGTGAAACTTGACCTCATGCTGACGAAGAAGATCACCAACTGGGGCCAGGTACAAAGTGAAAGCCTGAGGACCTATAACAGATCCTGATAACAGATACTGTCAACAAAAACAAAGCAGACACAACGCTTGAAATTTAATCAAATCTCTTGTCTTCCCTTCCTACTCCCAATCCACTCCGTATCCGGCCCCAGCACATTTGATATAAAATTATTTCGCCATTTTTTTTGCAGGTTCCAACAATCACTTATAAATAATGGTACGACCAATTGCTACAATTAATTTGAAGGGATCCGACTATTATGAGAACGCCGTGCCACTTCGAAAACGACCAAGTTATCAAGTAGCCTACCTTGTTGAGCTGTTAATGGCTCTCTTTTAACATCCCACAGTGATGAGACCATTGTTAAAAGAGAGCCATTAACAGCTCAACAAGTACTTCTAGAAACTATAAGGCTCCCCATGAGCCTTATAAGGGTCTAATATTTTGGGCATCCTTAACGCTATACGTTTTTAAAATCGGCGTAGATAAATGAAAGTTTTATGACTGTTAACCATCAATAACTGAAGTTTCCTTTGTACTACACAACCAAAACTTATCCCACACACTCGCATGCATTCATGATGCTTGTATTGCCTTTTTGTTGAGTTAAACTAAAAAATATCTTCCAGAACTGCTCGGTACTCACTGTCGTTTCAAAACAGTACTCACTTCAAAACAATATGTTTTCCCTTATTTCAGAACAGCAATGTTTGGTTTCAGAGGTAATCAACCAATCTGTTATATTTTCTCTCTAATGTAGACATATTATTTATTACATTTGTCAGAATTTATTACTGTCTGCAGTTAGTTCAAAAAGGTTTTTTTTCTTCATTTTCACTTAAAAGGGTTGTTCTAAAACCCCGTCGATCCAGGACCACTCGACGTCCGCCCCGTGTTCGAAGAATGTCCCAATTCCGAATTCACAAAAATGTTGCTTTACGACCGAGTAAGTCCCCGATTTAGAGCTCACAGTGTGTGATCCGCGACACAACTTCCTTCCACGACTAGACTTGATATTAAGTCTGAGACTGCGGTTATATCTGCATCAGCCACAGAGAATTGGGAGTATTTACTCTCCGCTTCCGCACGTCACGTGCACACCGATTGGGAACCCCAAAAACATATGTGGGCCATCGGTCGGGTCCTCGAGCTAGCTCCGCATAGAGCAACGTTGTCCTTTCTCTGTGGTGTAGTACACAGGACGGGAGCGATTGACCGGAAATGGGTCTGCCTGATCATCACGTAATGAGTTGGCCGTAATCGTACTCGGGCGGTAAACGCAGGTTCCCAATTGGGATAATAATCTTGGATCGGCCAAAAAATTGCACACAAGTCATGGTTGAGGGGGTCGTGGGGGTTTTAGAACAACCCAACTTAAAATTATTAAATTTTTCCCCATACTGGCACACCATCACACCATAGAATCCCTAGCAACCACATCAAGTGATCTATCTAGTGACTACTAAAGGAAAGGAGAATGAAACTCAATCTAGCACTACCAGATTATAATTTCGTTTTGAAATTTAGAGGTCGGATGCCGTTTCTTATAATATTAGACTCATTCATTTAATTTAAAAAAAACACCCCAAAAACATCAGAAGCCTTATTTACCAACAAATACGCTCATTTATTATTCATAATTTGTTATAATACAATGAACTATGAAAAAACAGCATTTCAGTGTTGTGTTTTATAACTTAGTTTTGTAAGTTGATAGCTCCACCACAGACTGGCCGGGTGTAAGATGGGGGTTCAGCTAATTAGCCTGGTAGAACCCCCAACAATTGATAGGGTAAATAGTTATAACTGGCAGTTATGGCCTTCTAGTTTCCCCGCTGCAGGGACTCGAGTGCTTAGAAGAAAAGGCGGCATAGAAAGGGTCCCCGTATTGCTGTTTCAAAACAAGTGCGTGAATTTATGTGACGCAAAACGTATGCCGACAAATTTGGGTCATTTGCATACGACGACCTCCGTTGTGCTTCGATGGCATTCTACGACTACGGGCTTGAAATTCTCCTCTCAGGTGGGCTATGACATCGGACAAATAAAAATAAAGCTCAAAGTTGTTCTTGGTTCTGTTAATTAAACTAAAATTCTATCTCAATTCTTCAGTGCGTGAATCGAATATAGGGTACACGACGAGGATACAACTATGAATGAGGGTGGACATGATGGTATGGTTGATAACATCATGGAGGTAGACTACCTCCATGATAACATGACATGTAATTGTAATATTATAATGTATAAATAATGAATGATACATGTGTATACTGTATGATGAGTAATTTTATGACGCTAGTTAGAATAATAATATTGATTTTAAGCTATAAACGGAAATAAAGTGAGGGCCGAATGCGGAATTTTAGCCTGGAAATAAACCTTCTCACCTATTTTCTTTGTCTGGACTGACTGGGTCTTTCCGTATGAACGAGGAGAACAGAGCTTTAATCCGTTTTGCACCGCTTCCAGCAGCAGAAATCTTCCGCTTCTCCGCCATTTTAAATGTTTTGACTCACCCAAACCGCTGGAATAAAGAGTACTGTGATTGGTCTAGACTCGAGATCGTCAATAACTTTGACCAATCGGTAACCGTAATGTAACTTTTAAGAATAGTTTCCGAGGGTTGTATTTCTTATCTTATTCTACGATGCCCCAGGCTGAAAACCATCCCAACTATAATACCTTGATTGGGACCGCTGATCTTATGAGTGGTTGGGACTGGTTGTCGTCCACATTGTTATGATTCTGGGAACCATCAAGACTCGAAGCATACTCTATGCAAGGGAAGGAAACATTGGAGGCATTTAACCAACACGACGTATGAAGCTAAACCACGGATGGTTATGATTAAAATACGCATGCGCAAGTTGTGATTAGTCTCTTGCAGTCGTAATGTTGTGTTTATTTTTGAGCCAATACTATTTTCTGTATTAAACCATCTAAAGTTCAACCCCGTCATATTTTGTAACGTAACTGCTTTGGGTAAACTGTCTACTGGTTGGATCATGAATGGAGGTTTTCTTACCCTGTGTTCGCACTATTTCCCAAATAAACAGTGTGATTTGCATATTCATGAATATGCATTTAGGCAGAAGTTCAACCCAGTGTTTTGCATCTCAGTTTGTTAACACGGGAGGGCGCCAAAAAGCTCTAAAAGGTGCTCATAGATTCATAGCCGCAACCAATGCTTGTGCTAATTAATATTCAAAAGTTATTTTAAAAACTATTTTAAGTATCTGAACCTCTTGAAAACCAATCAAATATATTTTCGTACAACTAATAAAACATCTGGTTTCTTTTCAATTTTTGGCAGGTCAGCTTTTCGGAATTTTTGCTAATTAGGCCATACCCCGAAAAAAAACACAGACAAATAATGTGTTTTTTCCTAAACCGCTGCAAGTATGATCACTTTTTCACTTCCCAAGCCAAATAGGACCAACCTCAAAGCCTACATTTTAGCACCCAGGTTGTGATAAATTGTTATAGGCCCCTAGCGACACAATTAATTGCATGACCCCAAAACAATATTATTAAACAGAATTTGAGGGCATGGAATGATAACCCTGTCCTGCGCATGACTTTTGGCCTATAGTGGCACCCTGACAACTAATGGGGCTTATTCGTCTCTCGTCACCTCTTGGCTATTGTAAAAATATATTCCATCAAAGATAATTGAGCTAAAACAGAACACGAACAAGCATAAACAATTATATAAATTCCCCCTTTTTAAAAACCTTTTTCTTTTCAGAAGAAAGCAACAATAATAAGCCCAAATACTGTGAACAGAAACCGAGACACAAAGTCATTTATTAATATTTGGTCCGTTCCGGCCACGCCCTTCTAATTGTGTTCTTTTTAGATCTTAATAATTTGTTTTAGTGTTCGGGCGCGAGCAATTTCAAAATATACCAATACTTTTTAGCACTGACAATTAATTACGTAGGGGCTTTGAAAAGACAGGAGAATACGGGAACACAAAGTTATAATAATTACCAGGAATATCACTACCGAGTAAGCATTAATCGTAATAATTATTACGAACCGGTATATCTCATTTACGAAAAACTGCTATGATAGATAACAAGTCATGATAGTTGTATTAGGGGGGCTATAGTTCAAATGAAATGTAAGTCATTATTGTGACTTTTACTTGAATATTTATAAGATGTAGGCTTTGGTTAATAATTATTGTTACGTTGAATTAGTTTCTTTCTTTCCTGATAATTAAAAACCGTTTGTACAGTGTTTAACCTCTAGCAAAGTGTTGTCATGTCAAGCAATAACTCAATTGCGACTTTAAGCAGGGCTTCGGTGTAATAGATGAAAGGAAATAGATAGGGCTTACCTGTTTTTAATAATATAAATCAACTCAACTTTTAAATCACCACACTGGATAATGTTTTAAAAGCATTTTCAGCTCGATGCGCTTTTCAGTACGAAGAGTCGTCTTAGGTAAATGTATACAAATTAAAAATGACACGGCATGAATTAAATTTTACTTTACTGGCTAACTTAAATCCATAAATAAATTGAGTTTATATCAATATTGGTTTGAAAGTTTGTGACTAGTGGAAACTTTTGAAAAGTTGTCAGTGAAGCAATTTCATTGAAACCACGCAACTATTTACCGTGACATTGACATTCTTACCGATCCATAATAATCTCGACAGTAAGGAATGTATCGTGTATGTTGAATATCTTCAATCTATCTTTAAGTTTCTGTTGTATTTGTTGGTATAATTCACTCTCCCAGGCAAATTGTAAGAAACTCCAGCGCATCCCCAAAAAGGCCAGCAGGATTATTGGAGCAGACACTATAAGAGCATGCAAGAAATCATGGAAGATTACATTATGACTCAGTTTAATAAGTTTTAACCATCAATTTTTTCAGAACCACTCAGGCAGGGTCCGACAACTATGTCTCAAGACCAACAGTTTTAAGAACTCGTTTTCTACCTAGCGCAATATTAACCTTTGTAACAATAGTTGGTCGAGATAACGTGGTGCATTTTTAAAGTTTGTTGATTATTGTGTATTTAATGATAGGCAAATACCGTATTATTCCATTGTTGTTTATAAAAAACATTGTTAATTTGCAGTTGGAAATACGTTGTACAAAAGGTTAAAATGATGCAAAGAAACAATCCCTCTTCAAAGTTGTGGTTGCAGCCATTTTAATTATTATTTCTGTAATGTTGAAATTTGATTATAACGAGGATTATAAAACCATACTATATTGCTGACATATCTTTGATGACGAGTTGTTTTATTTGTTAAAAGAAGTTTTAAAAAAGTGAAAGTGGTACCAATCACCCTAGACGCATTTTTTTCCACCAAAGGTTATTTCAACAATTCAAAGTACATACATACATCATCAAAGTATGGAACTTTAATCTAAACATGAGAAGAAAATGTATGCATTTGTACAATTCGTTTTTACAACAATACATAGCAGTACAACATTGTCCATATCCAACTTGTATAATCAAGAAGAAATTGCACTTTATTTTAATATATGAAGGTTCATGTAAATGATACTACAGAAACTGCTTTAAAAACAACCAAGCTTCTTTAACTGTTCCCTTTTTCCACAAATAGAAACGATAATACCACACAAAATTGTCTTGAGCCATTATTGAAAGCTGAACTTTGATGCGTTGGAAGGATGAAATCATCTGCTCTGCAACTTGGCCTTCTATCTTGAACACCCATCTGTTTGTATCCAATGGAACAGGCCAATGAAAGAATACAAAAAGGAAATACATACTTAGTTGAATTTAATAAAATCATGTAGAAATTATGAGATGAGTGGCTGTGGCAAATATTTGTTTTGTTTCAAGGCAGGGTAACACACAAGTACATGTCAGAAGACTACACATTCATTTTTCATGTGTTTATTTTGAATAAAGACAAAAACAACTGTTAGAAAATTATTGTTGGTATGCCAAAGCTTTCCTTCGGCTTACATTGTCTGTAAACTTGCCTCAAAGTTTATAGTTGTAATTCTCTTTTTAAGCTATTTTATGATACAAACCTACTTTTTTATGAATGTATGTATTCAGGTTTTTAAATGAATTGTGTAGTTCCCATTGCATTGTGTATGGTTGTGTAGTTTCCCCTTTGACTTGTGTATGGTTGTGTAGTTTCCCATTGACTTGTGTATGGTTGTGTAGTTTCCAATTGACTTGTGTATGGTTGTGTAGTTTCCCTTTGACTTGTGTATGGTTGTGTAGTTTCCAATTGACTTGTGTATGGTTGTGTAGTTTCCCATTGACTTGTGTATGGTTGTGTAGTGTCCCATTGACTTGTGTATGGTTGTGTAGTTTCCCATTGACTTGTGTATGGTTGTGTAGTTTCCCATTGACTTGTGTATGGTTGTGTAGTTTCCCATTGACTTGTGTATGGTTGTGAAGTGTCCCATTGACTTGTGTATAGTTGTGTAGTTTCCCATTGACTTGTGTATGGTTGTGTAGTTTCCTGTTGACTTGTGTATGGTTGTGTAGTTTCCCATTGACTTGTGTATGGTTGTGTAGTTTCCCATTGACTTGTGTATTGTTGTGTAGTTTCCCATTGCATTGTGTATGGTTGTGTAGTTTCCCACTGACTTGTGTATGGTTGTGTAGTTTCCCATTGACTTGTGTATGGTTGTGAAGTGTCCCATTGACTTGTGTATGGTTGTGTAGTTTCCCATTGACTTGTGTATGGTTGTGTAGTTTCCCGTTGACTTGTGTATGGTTGTGTAGTTTCCCATCGACTTGTGTATGGTTGTGTAGTTTCCCATTGACTTGTGTATTGTTGTGTAGTTTCCTATTGACTTGTGTATGGTTGTGTAGTTTCCCATTGACTTGTGTATGGTTGTGTAGTTTCCCATTGCATTGTGTATGGTTGTGTAGTTTCCCACTGACTTGTGTATGGTTGTGTAGTTTCCCATTGACTTGTGTATGGTTGTGAAGTGTCCCATTGACTTGTGTATGGTTGTGTAGTTTCCCATTGACTTGTGTATGGTTGTGTAGTTTCCCGTTGACTTGTGTATGGTTGTGTAGTTTCCTATTGACTTGTGTATGGTTGTGTAGTTTCCCATTGACTTGTGTATGGTTGTGTAGTTTCCCATTGCATTGTGTATGGTTGTGTAGTTTCCCACTGACTTGTGTATGGTTGTGTAGTTTCCCATTGACTTGTGTATGGTTGTGAAGTGTCCCATTGACTTGTGTATGGTTGTGTAGTTTCCCATTGACTTGTGTATGGTTGTGTAGTTTCCCGTTGACTTGTGTATGGTTGTGTAGTTTCCCATTGACTTGTGTATGGTTGTGTAGTTTCCCATTGACTTGTGTATGGTTGTGTAGTTTCCCATTGACTTGTGTATGGTTGTGTAGTGTCCCATTGACTTGTGTATGGTTGTGTAGTTTCCCATTGACTTGTGTATGGTTGTGTAGTTTCCCATTGACTTGTGTATGGTTGTGTAGTTTCCCATTGACTTGTGTATGGTTGTGAAGTGTCCCATTGACTTGTGTATAGTTGTGTAGTTTCCCATTGACTTGTGTATGGTTGTGTAGTTTCCTGTTGACTTGTGTATGGTTGTGTAGTTTCCCATTGACTTGTGTATGGTTGTGTAGTTTCCCATTGACTTGTGTATTGTTGTGTAGTTTCCCATTGCATTGTGTATGGTTGTGTAGTTTCCCACTGACTTGTGTATGGTTGTGTAGTTTCCCATTGACTTGTGTATGGTTGTGAAGTGTCCCATTGACTTGTGTATGGTTGTGTAGTTTCCCATTGACTTGTGTATGGTTGTGTAGTTTCCCGTTGACTTGTGTATGGTTGTGTAGTTTCCCATTGACTTGTGTATGGTTGTGTAGTTTCCCATTGACTTGTGTATGGTTGTGTAGTTTTCTATTGACTTGTGTATGGTTGGGTAGTTTCCCATTGACTTGTGTATGGTTGTGTAGTTCCCCATTGACTTGTGTATGGTTGTGTAGTTTCCCATTGACTTGTGTATGGTTGTGTAGTTTCCCATTGCATTGTGTATGGTTGTGTAGTTTCCCATTGCATTGTGTATGGTTGTGTAGTTTCCCATTGACTTGTGTATGGTTGTGTAGTTTCCCATTGCATTGTGTATGGTTGTGTAGTTTCCTATTGACTTGTGTATGGTTGTGTAGTTTCCCATTGACTTGTGTATGGTTGTGAAGTGTCCCATTGACTTGTGTATGGTTGTGTAGTTTCCCATTGACTTGTGTATGGTTGTGTAGTTTCCCATTGACTTGTGTATGGTTTTGTAGTTTCCCATTGACTTGTGTATGGTTGTGTAGTTCCCCATTGACTTGTGTATGGTTGTGTAGTTTTCCATTGACTTGTGTATGGTTGGGTAGTTTCCCATTGACTTGTGTATGGTTGTGTTTTTTCCCATTGACTTGTGTATGGTTGTGTAGTTTCCCATTGACTTGTGTATGGTTGTGTAGTTTCCCAATGACTTGTGTACGGTTGTGTAGTTTCCCATTGACTTGTGTATGGTTGTGTAGTTTCCCATTGACTTGTGTATGGTTGTGTTTTTTCCCATTGTCTTGTGTATGGTTGTGTAGTTTCCCATTGACTTGTGTATGGTTGTGTAGTTTCCCAATGACTTGTGTACGGTTGTGTAGTTTCCCATTGACTTGTGTATGGTTGTGTAGTTCCCATTGAGTTGTGTACGCTGGTGTGATTTCCCATTGACTTGTGTATGGTTGTGTACTTTCCCATTGACTTGTGTATGGTTGTATAGTTTCCCATTGACTTGTGTATGGTTGTGTAGTTTCCCATTGACTTGTGTATGGTTGTGTAGTTTCCTATTGACTTGTGTATGATTGTGTAGTTTCCCATTAACTTGTGTATGGTTGTGTAGTTTCCCATTGAGTTGCGTACGGTTAATTTGAGATGGAAACTTACCATAATTTTATAATAATAACATACCTCGATAATTTGCTGACTGAGTGAAACTAAACTGATGCCAATCCATTATCTTGGTGATGTTTTTAGCAATCGTCTCTCTGTCTCCCCCCCCCCCCCCCCTGCTCTTTACGTCCGCAGCCGCCTTGAAGAGAAAACGCCACGGGTCGTCGGAATAAATTAGTATAGGTAACAAATATTCATGATTCTCATCTTGACTGATGAAGAGGAAACGACACGGACAAGAGACTAAGCAAGCACTGGTTCCAACAGCACATACATTGTTCATAAACCAAATGAAAAACAGGGAACCAGCGGCAGTTACCATAGAACGTGCATGGTTGTAGTTCGTGGTTTAGCTTCATACGTCTGTTCTGTTATATATTAGACCGGCAGCCCAGAGCACTTTGGTTAAAAGAACGAGGTACCAATATTTGACTACAGGAACGTTTAGTGGATAACCTGACATAATCAGATATGGATGTCTGCCGGGGACCCCCGCTGCATGTGGCGCATGGACCCCTAACAAAGAGGCAAAATAATGGGCTGAATCAAACATTCTAGGTACCACATGAAACCAAGTGGAAATGGGCTTTACCATGATACTAAGTAAACGAAATCAACCGCCAGACAATTTTTCTGCTGCATTAGGCCTGCCAGACACCCCCTCCCCCAAATATTTAGTGTACAAACCTATGGGTTGAAATTAACCAGTTGTCAAATTACCTCAGATTTACATGAAACTTTGTCTAATTGTTCCACTATGGCTAAAATGAACTCAAACCAAAAATTAAATCCATACTCCATGTCGTTTCTGAGATACAGCCTCTTAAAATATGCTAAAATCTCCCCCTTTTGGAGCTCCGCCCCCGGCCGACACCGCGCGTCGTGGTGGTATTCTTTCAAACGTTAAGCCCGTAATTTAATAACGACACCAGCTGTGCGGCTGAAAGGTGTATACTATTTAAGTTGTGGCCCTTGATTCATAATTTGGCTGCATTGGGCCTACCAGACACCTCCACCCCGGGGTTAAACATCGGAGGAATGACCTAAAACCAAGTTGAAATTACCAATAGGCCTACATCAGGCGCCGGACAAATGTTTTGCGCGGCAGACACCTCCCTTCCCCGGGTTAAACATCAAAGGAACCACCTGAAACCAAGTAATGACCAATAACACTATTCTTTGACCAGTATCAATCACCAGACGAAAGTTTTGCTGCATTGGGCCCGGCAGACACCTCCCTTCCCCCGGATTAAACATCAGAGGAACCACCTGAAACCAAGTTGAAATGTGACCAATACAGTATTCTTAATACAAGTATCAACTGCCAGACGGAAGTTTGCTGCATTGGGCCCGGCAGACAACTCCCCTCCCCCTGGGTTAAACACCAAAGGAACCACCTGAAACCAAGTTGAAATGACCAATAACAATATTCTTAGTATCAACTGCCAGACAACAGTTTTGCTGCATTGGGCCCGGCAGACAACTCCCCTCCCCTGGGTTAAACGTCAGAGGAACCACCTGAAACCAGTTGATAATGGTATTAAGAATGTTGTTATTGGTCATTTCAACTTAATTTCACTTGGTTCCTTTGATGTTTAACCCGGGGGAGGGGAGGTGTCTGCCGGACCCAATGCAGCAAAACTTTCGTCTGGTGATTAATACTTGTATTAAGAATATTGTTATTGGTCATTTCAACTTGGTTTCAGGTGGTTCCTTTGATGTTTAACCCGGGGAGGGTATAGGTGTCTGTCGGGCCGCGCCCAATGCAGCAAAACATTGTCAGCAAAGAATTGTGCATTAGGACTATTGGTAATTTCAACTTGGTTTTAGGTTGTTCCTCCGATGTTTTACCCCGGGGGTGGGTGTGTCTGTCAGGCCCAGTGCAGCCAAATTATGAATCAATGGCCACAACTTTAATAGCATACAATTTTCAGCCACACAGCTGGTGTCGTTATTAAATTACGGGCTCTTAAAGGAACACGTTGCCTTGGATCGGACGAGTTGGTCAAAACAAAAGCGTTTGTAACCGTTTTTTATATAATGCATATGGTTGGGAAGATGTTTTAAAAGTAGAATACAATGATCCACACAAGTTTGCCTCGAAATTGCGTGGTTTTCCTTCTACTGTGCGAACTAACACGGTCGGCCATTTATGGGAGTCAAAATGTTGACCCCCATAAATGGCCAACGTGTTAGTCGACGAGGTAAAAGGAAAACCACGCAATTTCGAGGCATGTTTGTGTGGATCATTGTATTCTACTTTTGCAACATCTTCCTACCCATATGCATTTTATAAAAAACGGTTACAAACGCTTTTCAAAGACCAACTCGACCGATCCAAGGCAACGTGTTCCTTTAACGTTTGAAAAGAATACCACCACGACGCGCGGTCGTTCGGGGGCGGAGCGCCAAAAGGGGGAGATTTTAGCATATTTTAAGAGGCTGTATCTCGGAAACGATATAGAGTATGGATTTAATTTTTGGTTTGTGTTCATTTTAGCCATAGTGGAACAGTTAGACAAAGTTTCATGTAAGTCTGAGGTAATTTGACAACTGGTTAATTTCAACCCATAGGTTTGTACACCGTCTAAATATTTGGGGGAGGGGGTGTCTGTCAGGCCTAATGCAGCAGAAAATTTGTCTGGCGGTTGATATTTTTACTAAGCATGATGTTAATGACCATTTCCACTTGATTTCATGTGGTACCTAGAATGTTTGATTCAGCCCATTATTTTGCCTCTTTGTTGGGGGTCCACGTGCTACACACAGCGGGGGGTCCCCGGCAGACATCCATATCTGACTATGTCAGGTTATCCACTAAATGTTCCTGTACTCAAATATTGGTACCTCGTTCTTTCAACCAAAGTGCTCTGGGCTGCCGCTCTATATCTCAAACATTGACTACTTGACTTGTTTATGAACTCCTTATAATTAGGCATGTTCAGTACACGAGTGGCATTGATTATAACTTGCCGCCAGAGGGCGGTATATCAGATGAGTGGTCTACTCTCACAGCACGCGCACATAAGTCTCTTACCGCGGCCCAAATATTCATAAAGTCTGCGCAAGCTCATAATCTTGCTTGGCAAATACAGGTTACCATACAACATTCCATAAAATTTACACTGTTGCGACAGTGGTGCCCTACTCATTTTGGCTTAGCAGAGAAATTAAGTTGTCAAGTAGTATTTTCTGCTCACTTCTTCTAAGCAAAGATATTGTCTGCTTAAGCATCTCTGTGAAATTGGGCCCTGATTCTTGACCTCCGCCCGTCCAATAAATAATAAAAATAATAATATCCCAGAATTGGGAAGGGATTTCTTCTTTGTTACTTTTGTAGCCTTCACCTCAAGTGCCCCCACCCCAACCTCCACCTAAGTTGATGTCTATGTGCCCCACTATTTCTTCAACGATGCCCCATCTGTTCCCCATCACCAATATTTTTTCTCTTCGCCACTTGCACCGTCGACCAATGACGCCACCAACGCACCATCCCAGTTTAGCTTCCCACGTGAGCTGTTTAGGGACACAAGACTCAAGGGCTAGTAGATCACCGAGGTGCTGTAGTTTTTGAGAAATGAGTAAAAGTAATAATTTTCGTCTCAGTTTTAGCATCTTCCTCCATGGTTTTAGCATGTAAAAACGTACTAACCAGTTATGATGGTTTTGGTATATTGTCATAACTGGTTAAGGGGATTTTACATGCTAAAATCATTTTGGTCTCATGAGACCAAAATGATTTTGTGACTTGTTTACTCATTTCTCAAAAACTACACAACCTTAGTTAGTAATATTCGAAGGGAAGCTTTCCACTATCATTATCTTCAAACCCTGTAAGTTTATTGTAAATCTGTGGACATTTTGAAAAAGTACCTAGTTCATGTAACATTTTAATGACTGTCTGCAATTCGATGACAAGAACTACTCAATTATACAGGTATATGATTACCCAAGTAAGGTCAATCCACAAGCAAACAAACAAACAAACATTAACCAATAAGTAAAGACAGAAATATATACATAAATAAAGGAACCAACAAAACATTGATTGTTTTAATTTTTTTTAAAGAAATCTTCAGACATTAATTAATACACATTTTGAGCATACCAACGGATATGTTTAAAACCAAACCTGAAAGGGAAAAACATATCATCAATTTGTTTAAAAGCACTGGACACTATTGGTAAATTATTTATTAAGCAGCTCTTTGAAGTTGGACCATGGTCTTAGTTCATGTAACATTTTAATGACTGTCTGCAATTCGATGACAAGAACTACTCATGCAATTATACAGGTATGATTACCCAAGTAAGGTCAATCCACAAGCAAACAAACTAACAAACAAACAAACATTAACCAATAAGTAAAGACAGAAATATATACATAAATAAAGGAACCAACAAAACATTGATTTTTTTGATTTTTTTAAAAGAAATCTTCAGACATTAATTAATACACATTTTGAGCATACCAACGGATATGTTTAAAACCAAACCCGAAGGGGAAAAATATATCATCAATTTGTTTAAAAGCACTGGACACTATTGGTAAATTATTTCAAAGAAATTGTTAGCATCAAAACTGACTGCAACTGTAATTATGTTCATGCAACTTTGATGACCAATTCAGCCACAATGTGCACAGGTTTGTTATTTTATGCATGGATACACCAGGTGAGAACTGGTCACACAAATTCCAAAGTATTAAAAAGACATATATTAAACCTACACTTTTCAGGAACAAAGATAAATTTTACATAGATTGGGACTCGGACTCTGTTACTGTTTCTCTTTCATTTATTGCAAGACCTGGGCCCAATTTCATAGAGCTGCTTATAAAGGCAGTGGACACTATTGGTAATTACTCAAAATAATTATTGGCATAAAACCTTTCTTGGTGACATGTAGCCATGTCAGGGAAATTTGTATAGATTGTCGAGGAAGACATTCAATTCCCATAAAAAGGAAAAGGAAAAAGATTTTATCATGTCTTTGTGCACAACATTAGGCGCAAAGACACCGCAGCAGTGGCGCGCGGCGCCCAGCACTTGCCCTACAGGATTGGTCTATAGACAACCGAGAGGAACATGACACCAAATTCCTCTTCTGTTTCAACTTGGAAGTTTCATGTTTGAAAGCCTAGAAAACCCATTGAAAATTCCATAACTTGGAGAACATTGATCTAAAATATCTGATTCTTTTGAGGCAATATTCTGTCCTTTAATGTACCAGGTAATTTTGGCAGTCTGCTGAATTTGTTTTTAACCTTGGGTTGGTTGGTGTTTTCAAAACAAAAATACCTTCACCCTCCAGATCTACCATTTATTGCAGCTCCAAACAGCTCCAGTTGTAGTAACCACTGCACACTAGAATGTAGCCTTCAGTCAAGGCACTCACTGCATTCCAGATGGTTTACACTGAAAGGGAAAAGATGGCATCAAGTGAGGAACAGACTCTGTAACTGAATCATTGCAACAAATTGCAAGGAATGGGGGAATTCTTTTTGATTGCAGAAAACAGAACTCCTCAGACAAGTTTCTTGAGACGTGCAAGTTTGTTGGTTGGAAAGTTGGTATTGTGGGGTTAAATGGGAGCAATATGGAATCAAAAGGTTGAAAAGAAATTCTCTTTTTCACAATGTTGAGGGGTAGCACTTAAAGATCTGATGGAGTAGATGTTGCTCTTTAATGTATAATGTTTCTCAGATTGTGTATTCCCACTGGGTATTATTATTACTGCCAAAAAATGATTGCTCTGGATTTCAGCGTTATCTAAAATATGCAACTTCATTTTTAATTGAAATTTTCAGATGTTCGTTTCATCGAAAACACCTTCATTTTTTATAGCATTTAAAACAATCGTATGATTCCAAAAACAAAGGGAATGCTTTGCCTTTACTGAAGTAAGTCAACCTTGTTTCAATAGACAAGTACTCCTCAAGTTTCTTGAGATGTGCAAGTTTGTTGGTTGGGAAGTTGGTTAAGATGGAACTAACTGATTACATCTAGATCTTCAAAGGGACAGTTTGCTAAGTTGAGATTAAGTTATTTTTAATCTCGAGTGGGTGGGTGTTTTCAAAACAAAAAATAACAAATTGAAATTCTTAAAGGCACTGAACACGTTTGGTACTCGTCAAAGACCAGTCTTCTCACTTAGTGTATCCCAACATAAGCATTCAAAAACAGGCCTGTGAAAATTTGAGCTCAATATTGGTCATCGAAGTCGCGAGAAAATGATGGGGGGAAAAAAAACCTTGTTGGACGAATTTGTGTGCTTTCAGATATATGAATAAAAGACTTCTGGCTATAGAAATCTTTTATTATTTTAGTGGGAAACTACTGTTTTTCTCAAAATATCTGCTACTTCAGAGGGGGCTGTTTCTCACCCTGTTTTATCAACAGCTCTCCAATGCTCGTTACCAAGTCAGTTTTTAAGTTCATATTTTTTTTGAGTAACTACCAGCTGGTACCTTTCCTTTAAACAATGTTTACTCTGAATTGCCTTTTACCATGAGGTATGTTGTTGACTTCTACACCTGCATCCTCAATATCTAATAAAGTAGCTCCAAACAACTCTGTTGTAGTCACCACTGCACACTAGAAAGTAGCCTTCAGGCAAGGCACTCGCTGCACCCTGGATGGTTCTCACTGAAAGGACAAAGACTATTTAAAGTTAAAAACAGACTTTGTTACTAGACATCCTTGCAATAAATTACAAGGAATATGGAAATTGCTTTGAGTTGCAGAACACAGTTCTCCTAAGACAAGTTCCTTGAGATGTGAATGTTTGTTGGTTGAGATGGGAACTAATACATCATGTTTTCAAAATGTTCTTGTCAATTCAGAAATGGTAGAACTACTTTGATTATATGTCTTATCCGATAGGAAGAACTTCTCGTAAAAAGTTTAAATAATGCTTAACGGCAAACTTAGGGGCCATTCAGAATAATCAATATTTAAAAGTTTCTTTTCTTTTTTTACAACTCTGTTTCAACTTAGAAGTTCCAAGTATTAGGTGTTTCAAACTGCTTACCACCCAAAAACCTATGGTACAAATGCAAAACGTAGTTAATGTCCTAATGTTTCAACCCTTAAGCTGAGCCTTTCTCAAATTCCAGAAACACTCTGCTAGGGCCGAAACAGCAGTCAATTAACTATTTTTTGACATGAAGTGAGGCACTGACATACTATATCTTGGCAACAAATTGCAAGGTCAGAAAATAACGATTGTTTCATCAGGAACAAGGGTTTTACTTCATATTGCAGGAACACAAAATAGTATACTCTGAAGGCAAGTTCTTTAAGATGTTGATGTTTGTTGGTTTGAAAGTGGGTTGGGATGGGAACTAATACTACATAACTATTTTTGGTTCCTGGCTACAAGATTTGGCATGTAGCCATGTCAGGGAAATTTGTATAGATTGTCGAGGAAGACATTCAATTCCCGTAAAAAGTGAAAAGGAAAAAGATTTTATCATGTCTTTGTGCACAACATTTGGCGCAAAGACAACGCAGCAGTGGCGCGGGGCGCCCAGCACTTGCCCGACAGAATTGGTCTATAGACAACCGAGAGGAACATGACACATTCCTCTTCTGTTTCAACTTGGAAGTTTCATGTTTGAAAGCCTAGAAAACCCATTGAAAATTCCATAACTTGGAGAACATTGATCTAAAATAACTGATTCTTTTGAGGCAATACTCTCTCCTTTAATGTACCAGGTAAATTTTAGCAGTCTGTTGAATTTGTTTTTAACCTTGGGTTGGTTGGTGTTTTCAAAACAAAAATACCTTCACCCTCCAGATCTACCACTTAATGCAGCTCCAAACAGCTCCAGTTGTAGTCACCACTGCACACTAGAATGTAGCCTTCAGTCAAGGCACTCACTGCATTCCAGATGTTTTAAACTGAGAGGGAAAGATGGCATCAAGTGAGGAACAGACTCTGTAACTGAATCATTGCAACAAATTGCAAGGAATGAGGGAATTCTTTTTGATTGCAGAAAACAGAACTCCTCAGACAAGTTTCTTGAGATGTGCAAGTTTGTTGGTTGGGAAGTTGGTATTGTGGGGTTTAGATGGGAGCAATATGAAATCAAAAGGTTGTAAAAAAATTCTCTTTTTCACAATGTTGAGGGGTAGCACTTAAAGATCTGATGGAGTAGATGTTGCTCTTTAATGTATAATGTTTCTCAGATTGTGTATTCCCACTGGGTATTATTATTACTGCAAAAAAATGATTGCTCTGGATTTCAGCGTTATCTAAAATATGCAACTTCATTTTTAATTGAAATTTTCACATGTTCGTTTCATCGAAAACACCTTCATTTTTTATAGCATTTAAAACAATCGTATGATTCCAAAAACAAAAGGAATGCTTTGCCTTTACTGAAGTAAGTCAACCTTGTTTCAATAAACAAGTACTCCTCAAGTTTCTTGAGATGTGCAAGTTTGTTTGTTGGTTGGGAAGTTGGTTAAGATGGAACTAACTGATTACATCTAGATCTTCAAAGGGACAGTTTGCTCAGTTGAGATTAAGTTATTTTTAACCTCGAGTGGGTGGGTGTTTTCAAAACAAAAAATAACAAATTGAAATTCTTAAAGGCACTGAACACGTTTGGTACTCGTCAAAGACCAGTCTTCTCACTTAGTGTATCCCAACATAAGCATTAAAAAACAGGCCTGTGAAACTTTGAGCTCAATATTGGTCATCAAGTTGCGAGAAAATGATGGGGAAAAAAACCCACCCTTGTTGGACGAATTTGTGTGCTTTCAGATTATGAATAAAAGACTTCTGGCTATAGAAATCTTTTATTATTTTAGTGGGAAACTACTGTTTTTCTCAAAATCTCTGCTACTTCAGAGGGGGCCGTTTCTCACCCTGTTTTATCAACAGCTGTCCAATGCTCATTACCAAGTCAGTTTTTAAGTTCATATTTGTTTTGAGTAACTACGTAACGTGTACCTTTCCTTTAAACAATGTTTACTCTGAATTGCCTTTTACCATGAGGTATGTTGTTGACTTCTACACCTGCATCCTCAAGATCAACCAAAGTAGCTCCAAACAACTCTGTTGTAGTCACCACTGCACACTAAAAGGTAGCCTTCAGTCAAGGCACTCGCTGCACCCTGGATGGTTCTCACTGAAAGGACAAAGACTACATAAAGTTAAAAACAGACTTTGTTACTAAACATCCTTGCAACAAATTACAAGGAATATGGGAATTGCTTTGGGTTGCAGAAAACAGTTCTCCTAAGACAAGTTCCTTGAGATGTGAATGTTTGTTGGTTTAGATGGGAATTAATATGTCATGTTTTCACAAATGTTCTTGTCAATTCAGAAATGGTAGAACTACTTTTATTATATATGTCGTATCCGATAGGAAGAACTTCTCGTAAAAAGTTTAAATAATGCTTAACTGCAAACTTAGGGGCCATTCAGAATAATCAATATTTAAAAGTTTCTTTCCTTTTTTTACAACTCTGTTTCAACTTAGAAGTTCCAAGTATTAGGTGTTTCAAAACTGCTTACCACCCAAAAACCTATGGTACAAATGCAAAACGTAGTTAATGGCCTAATGTTTCAACCCTTAAGCTGAGCCTTTCTCAAATTCCAGAAACACTCTGCTAGGGCCGAAACAGCAGTCAATTAACTATTTTTTGACATGAAGTGAGGCACTGACATACTATATCTTGGCAACAAATTGCAAGGTCAGAAAATAACGATTGTTTCATCAGGAACAAGGGTTTTATTTCATATTGCAGGAACACAAAATAGTATACTCTGAAGGCAAGTGCTTTAAGATGTTGATGTTTGTTGGTTTGGAAGTGGGTTGGGATGGGAACTAATACTTCATAACTATTTTAAGTTCCTGGCTACAAGATTTGTAGTCTACATTATATCATATAGCCATGTCAGGGAAATTTGTATAGATTGTCGAGGAAGACATTCAATTCCCATAAAAAGGAAAAGGAAAAAGATTTTATCATGTCTTTGTGCACAACATTAGGCGCAAAGACACCGCAGCAGTGGCGCGCGGCGCCCAGCACTTGCCCGACAGGATTGGTCTATAGACAACCGAGAGGAACATGACAACAAATTCCTCTTCTATTTCAACTTGGAAGTTTCATGTTTGAAAGCCTAGAAAACCCATTGAAAATTCCATAACTTGGAGAACAATGATCTAAAATATCTGATTTTTTTGAGGCAATACTCTGTCCTTTAATGTACCAGGTAAATTTGAGCAGTCTGCTGAATTTGTTTTTAACCTTGGGTTGGTTGGTGTTTTCAAAACAAATATACCTTCACCCTCCAGATCTACCATTTGTTGCAGCTCCAAACAGCTCCAGTTGTAGTCACCACTGCACACTAGAATGTAGCCTTCAGTCAAGGCACTCACTGCATTCCAGATGGTTTACACTGAAAGGGAAAAGATGGCATCAAGTGAGGAACAGACTCTGTAACTGAATCATTGCAACAAATTGCAAGGAGTGGGGGAATTCTTTTTGATTGCAGAAAACAGAACTCCTCGGACAAGTTTCTTGAGACGTGCAAGTTTGTTGGTTGGGAAGTTGGTATTGTGGGGTTTAGATGGGAGCAATATGGAATCAAAAGGTTGTAAAAAAAATTATCTTTTTTACAATGTTGAGGGGTAGCACTTAAAGATCTGATGGAGTAGATGTTGCTCCTTAATGTATAATGTTTCTCAGATTGTGTATTCCCACTGGGTATTATTATTACTGCAAAAAAATAATTGCTTTGGATTTCAGCGTTATCTAAAAAAACGCAACTACATTTTTAATTGAAATTTTCAGATGTTCGTTTCATCGAAAACACCTTCATTTTTATAGGATTTAAAACAATCGTATGATTCCAAAAACAAAAGGAATGCTTTGCCTTTACTGAAGTAAGTCAACCTTGTTTCAATAGACAAGTACTCCTCAAGTTTGGTTGGTAAGTTGGTTAAGATGGAACTAACTGATTACATCTAGATCTTCAAAGGGACAGTTTGCTCAGTTGAGATTAAGTTATTTTTAATCTTGAGTGGGTGGGTGTTTTCAAAACAAAAAATAACAAATTGAAATTCTTAAAGGCACTGAACACGTTTGGTATTTGTCAAAGACCAGTCTTCTCACTTAGTGTATCTCAACATAAGCATTAAAAAACAGGCCTGTGAAAATTTGAGCTCAGTATTGGTCTTGAAGTTGCGAGAAAATGATGAGAAAAAAAAACCCACCCTTGTTGGACGAATTTGTGTGCTTTCAGATATATGAATAAAAGCTTTCTGGCTATAGAAATCTTTTATTATTTTAGTGGGAAACTACTGTTTTTCTCAAAATCTCTGCTACTTCAAAGGGGGTCGTTTCTCACCCTGTTTTATCAACAGCTCTACAATGCTCATTACCAAGTCAGTTTTTAAGTTCATATTTGTTTTGAGTAACTACCAAACATGTACCTTTCCTTTAAACAATGTTTACTCTGAATTGCCTTTTACCATGAGGTCTGTTGTTGACTTCTACACCTGCATCCTCAATATCTACCAAAGTAGCTCCAAACAACTCTGTTGTAGTCACCACTGCACACTAGAAAGTAGCCTTCAGTCAAGGCACTCGCTGCACCCTGGATGGTTCTCACTGAAAGGACAAAGACTACATAAAGTTAAAAACAGACTTTGTTACTAGACATCCTTGCAACAAATTACAAGGAATATGGGAATTGCTTTGGGTTGCAGAAAACAGTTCTCCTAAGACAAGTTCCTTGAGATGTGAATGTTTGTTGGTTGAGATGGGAACTAATACATCATGTTTTCACAAATGTTCTTGTCAATTCAGAAATGGTAAAACTACTTTTATTATATGTTGATCCTACAGGAAGAACTTCTCGTAAAAAGTTAAAATAGTGCTTAACTGCAAACTCAGGGGCCATTCAGAATAATCAATATTTAAAAGTTTCATTTCTTTTTTTACAATTCTGTTTCAACTTGGAAGTTCCAAGAAGTAAGTGTTGCAAACTGCTTACCACCCAAAAACCTATGGTACAAATGCAAAACGTAGTTAATGGCCTAATGTTTCAACCCTTAAGCTGAGCCTTTCTCAAATTCCAGAAACACTCTGCTAGGGCCGAAACAGCAGTCAGTTAACTATTTTTTGACATGAAGTGAGGCACTGACATACTATATCTTGACAACAAATTGCAAGATCAGAAAATAAAGATTGTTTCATCAGGAACAAGGGTTTTACTTCATATTGCAGGAACACAAAATAGTATACTCTGAAGGCAAGTTCTTTAAGATGTTGATGTTTGTTGGTTTGGAAGTTGATTGGGATGGGACCAATACTTCATAACTATTTTTAGTTCCTGGCCATGTAGTTTTTCAAAGGTGACAAGCTGTTAAAAGGCAGTGGACACTATTGGTAATTAATTACTTGAAATAATTATTGGCATATATGCCTTTTTTGGTAACGAGTAATGGGGAGCTGTTGATGTATAAAACGTTTGAGAAACAGCTCCCTCTGAATTAATGTAGTTTTCGAGAAAGAAGTAATTTTCATCGAATTTGATTTTGAGACCTCAGATTTAGAGTTTGAGGTTTCGAAATCAATCATCTGAAAGCACATAACTTCGTTTGACAAGGGCTTTTTTTCTGTGTTATTATCTCGCAACTTCGACAACCAATTGAGCTTAAATTTTCACAGGTTTGTTATTTTATGCATATTTTGAGATACACCAAGTGAGAAGACTAGTCTTTGTCAATTACCAATAGTGTCCAATGCCTTTAACTAATTTGCGGAAGATTATGTGGGAAGAACTTCTCCTCAACTAAAATTCATTATAAACTTTTGAATTCTTTCAAACCATGCTGACTGCTGATGACTTTCTGCATCTGTATTCTCCACTCCACCAATGCAGCGCTGGTTGTGTCACCACTGCGGCACACATTAAGAATGTAGCCTCCAGTCAAGGCACTCACAGAACCCTGGATAGTTTTCACTGAAATGAAGGGAATGACACATGCAGTAAGCCCATAACACTCTGTTAATTTGTATTTAATTGCAAGAGCTGAATACATTGTTTCAAGATTTAGGGTACTAGGTTTTGAATGCTTCATGCAAACGGTGCAACTATCTTTGACTGATGGTGATATCTACATCTTCAAAACTAAAGAACAAGAACCTTTCTTCAAAATATGAAAAGATGTGCATTGGTCTGATTTGTAAAATAGCAATGTTGTTGTGGTATCGGAAATGGTAGAACTACTTGAGACTGCTGGATATATCGCCAAAGGTGCAGGTTGCTTATAATTTGCCAAAAGTTATGCGGGAAGAACTTCTTCTCAAATTTTAAAAATGTTGAACATTCACCTTAAACCAAGCTGACTGTTGTTGACTTTCCACACCAGCATCCTTCAGATCTACAGATGCAGCTCCAAACAGCTCCAGTTGTTGCCACCACGCACTGCACAGTAGAATGTAGGCTTCAGTCAAGGCGCTCACACAACCCTGGATACCCTGAAATGAGATGACTTACAATAGGTTTACAGGGTGCTGTGGTGCAACATGCTGTCAATCAAACCAGTATACCAGGGGGGACAACCCTTCTCTTTTAATGCATGGGGCTCTTTTACATGCATTACAGAACACATGGGACCAACAGCTTTACGTCTTATCCGAAGGACACAGCAATAATGGTTTGAACTTAAAAGTGTCTTGCTTATTAAAAAAGGACACGCACTCAGCTGATCAGAAACACCAGAGCTTGAGTCTGGTGCTCTTCTTGGCCACCACACTTTGGAAAGTTGTGGCTATTTGCATGAAGAGCTAGAGTGATTAAGGTATTATCTTCAACTACATAAATCTAACAACAGGCCTTGAAATGACCCCCACCACAACAATTGCCGGGGTGCCTTTACTTTTGCTGTGGTGCCCTTTGCAAAGTTCAAATACAAATTTACATTTTCCTCATAGAAGTGCCCCTTAACAGAGGAAAATTGAAGTGCTCCTTCAGGAGCGAAAATCAATGCCGGTAACAATTGATATTAAAGCCAATCCTGTTTGCCTTGTCGAATGACAATTGAGATAATACTTTTAACTACCAGATACAACTAAAATGTTCAGTTGTTTGAGAGGTTACAATATTGTAACTGTATTGATACACAATTTCCTTTTTAAAACTTGGCAATAAAATAGAATTTATTGAAATGTTCATGATCTTCCAAATGTTGTGTAGTTGTCTTGAGTAGTTTTTCAATTAACTAAGTAGTTTCAGAAACTCTTACATAACCTGGTCCATTACCAAACCTTGTGTGAGACCACAGTCCCTGTCGGTAGACATCACTTTTGCTGCACAAGCAAGTTCAGTCGCTTTAAGATGGGAAAACATCACCTGCATACTTGGGAAGAAAACTATGGTGTCCATGAGTTAGCCACCAATGTGCAAACACATGTCACAGCATCGGCATTAGGAAGAATCGGTTATACTGTGAAAAACAAGAAAAAGGTTATTGGCTGAAAAGGAAGAGGTTAGAAACCTGTGGAAGTAAGAGCTGCACAAAATGGTTAGAATTCAGCTGTGGAGAAAAAGTGTTAGTTTCTTTCTCACTTACCAATACTTTACCTGTCCTGAAGTACTTGACCTTTCCTTGAAACACTTGACCTCACAGACCCCTGATCATTAGCGAGACATCGAAGGGAGAATCGTCAGCGGAGCTACCAATATGCAGTAAACCTGCTAGAAAATTGAGTTAATCTTATCTCTAGGCCAACACTATTATTAACTCTAGGCCTACACTTACCACTAATACATACCTTCAGGAATCAATGACGTTCTCAGTGGTTGCTCTCTCTGTTTCATCATGGAAAAGAAAATATACCGCTCTTGTTGTTTCATCTTTTTCCTTTCCTGTTGTTTTACCTTTTTTTCATCTTTTTTCTTTTGACGCAGCGCTCAAAAACTTATTCATTGCAGTAGTTTGGGTACATAACCACCGAGGGCTATGAACAGATTTGTTTAGGTGGAAGTTAAACTGCTTTTGTAACAACTGTTTTTATTTTATTCTTTCTTGCAACTTTGCTAAGTTTGTGTTTGTTGTATTTTTTCTTACTACAACGAATGTTTAAGGACTTCTTATAATCTTATTTCAGGTTATGCTCACTACTATAGTACTATAGTACGCAGGGGTTGTAATTAATCATCAACAAGTTTTTCACAAAAATAGGGGAAGATTCACCCAATCTCTGTTACTAAACTTATTTGGATTTTACTCCCTCCCAGAGATATTTATTTTGATTTTCAAACAAATTAATCATGACAATTGTATACTAAACATGACAACTGACGACTTTGAAGTTTCAACCCCAAGAAATTTCCAGAAAGACTTGTCTTCTAATTAAAAGCATCATTGGCTTCGACCAATATGCAAAACAAGACATACCAAGACAGAGTGAAGTCACATTGAAAGCTCAACAAAATGTGGGACAACATCAACAAGTTCATCGCACATTATCTGGTGTGGACAGGGGCTGTAAAACAAGGGTGGGAACCTGCAAGAAATGGGTTAGATCTTCGCTTACCGTTTTCACACTGTTGTCTTTGTCCATTGAACGATATCCAATGCCACATCCCCATACCACACAATCCATAGATAACTCTCACCAGACAAGTCTATCAATAGTTAGCACAGGAAATGTTCTGCATTGAATCTTGACTTGAATACGGCAGCTCCGCGGTCCGGGTGCGCCTCTCACTCGGTCCATATCGGTCAGCAAGGCCCGGTTACAGCTTCTTGACGAAAAGTACAGTTGAAATACAACCCCTATCCTCAGTGCTACAATTCTAGTTCATCCTGAAGGGGTTTAATAAGATTAAGTTTCAAAAGTAGGCATTGAGGTTTTGTGCATGAATGTTCACAAAACTTTAATAAAGATGTTGTTAGAGGAGCTTTTGGCTTCGGTCGTGCATCTTTTACACTGCAATCAGTCTGCGTTCAATCACTGGAGCACTCTTTATCCACACTCGCATGCTCAACATTGAAGTTAAATATTGTCTTTAGTTCACTTCTATAAAGTTCGCAGTCTGAGTTAAAGTTAACTCCATGGAACTCACGATATGTACTGAAGGGCTCAACAGTGATTTTTTCTTCAATCTGCAATTTTTGTAAGAAGAAAAGTCTTTCTTGCAAGTGAAAGAATTGCTCACCACTCTCTCTGTCCATCCTTTCTCTATGCTCAGCAATGGTCTTAGTCGACTGTGTCCTTCAAAACTCAACCAAGGTTATCAAATGCTGCAACAATTTATTGTCAATGTTTCATGAACACATTATCAGCAAAAAATACTTCTTTTGTTCGGTACAGTTCACCCAAAAGCAAACGCGACGTCCAAATCCAGCCCAGGAGCCCAGAGGTAGGGCCCATCCTTCATGCAGTCCACGCGTACTGAAAAGTGGCGTGTCAAATTGTCGTCTGCCCACACGCGCCCACACGAGCCCACATGGAGAAGCATGTGCCAATAACTGTGTCATTTGCATAATTACACCTGTGGAGAAGACAATCGGTGATTCTGATTGGATAATTACACCCGTTGAAATCACCTGATTGGAGGAGCCAACTCTTGAGAACAACAACCGCCCACGCGAGCCCACATGGAGAAGCAAGTGCAAAATAATAACTGTGTCACGCCTGTGGAAAAGACAATCATTGGATCTGATTGGATATTAACACCTGTCGAAATCACAGACGGTGAATCTGATTGGAGTATCCATCTTGAGAATAACAAACTCGCGTGTGGTCACTATGCCCATTTCAACTGCGCATGTTACCTTGATTATCTAGGGATTTCGATGCTTATACGTGAATAAGTAATAGCGTAATATATAACGAGCAATTGAATTTGCTGTATATCGTATACAAGGGCTAGGCTTGAGCACAACACGAAAATGGACAATTGGGACAAAATCTTGCAATCCATTGTGCGAGAATGTTTTTAAATAAAGGGGAGTGGGCTGAGTGGAAGACTTGGGGCAATTTAGTGTAAGAAACATTCATTTGCTCATTTTTAAACACAACAATGTGGTGTAGGATGGGATGGGTGTAGGCTGGATGGGGCTCACTCCAACCACACAAGAATAGTTTCTGAACAAGCAGCTTTAGAGAAGTTGTCCACACACTGGCCCCAATTTCATAGAGCTGCTCTAGCAGAAAGCATGGTAATTATGCTTACTTGTTATTGGTTCATAACGATTAAGAGTCGAAGGAAGGAGACATAGTTCATGCGACTACTTAACTTGTTTAAGAGTTCTTTGTGTCATGTTCAGTCCAAGTAATGCTTTATAAATACAACGAGTGACATTATACGTTATAAACTGCCACTAGAAGATAGTGTATAAGATGTACTCCTAACATGCATCGCTCATGTACAATTTGTGACCAGTGTCCAGCTCATTTTTGTTTCAACAAAGATATATTAATCAACATTGTCTACTTAAGCAGCTCTGTGAAATTTGGCCCTGATTCTATGAAATCCTCTAATAAATAATAATAATAATAATATCCCAGGAATGGGAAGGGATTTCTTCATTCCCTTTAAATGTTAGTATGTTACTTCGTAGCCTTCACCTCAAGTGACTTTTCAACAACAACTTTTTTCACTCCAAATTTTTTCAAATGCTTTGGTTTCACCAAACTCAGTCCATTTTTCTCTCGACCGAATAACAACACCTATAGCCTTTGATTCATAAATTGCTTTCAGTTTACGATGTTTGTCTTTAGAGTCAATTAGTTCTTCAGTTGGGTTACAAAAGTAATATTTTTTACAGCAGTCAATTTCATACTATTAAGCAATTTGTTTCAGATTGTTGTTTTCTAGAACCAAACTAGATAGTTTCACCACGGATCTCACTGTTAATAATTGTCCACAGTGTGTTTAGGTTATCTGAATGATTCATCAACAATTTCTTTGATAGAATCGCGGATTTCTGTTTTTGCATAAGTCAGATCTGAAAAAGGGAGATGTATCAATTTTCTCAAAACCCTTACCCCTTTGCTCACACGTTGTATCAATAAAGAGGAGGGGAAATACTCCCAACACACATGTCTCATGTACAATTTGTGACCGGTGTTCTGGGCCCCAAAAAACTACTAAGCACAGGAAAATCTTGCTTAGCATTTTCGTGAAGCTTTACATTATACAGAAGAATCGAATGTCCGTGGTAGTGATTTTGAAAAGCTTTTTTAAGTTGGAATGGCAGTGTGTGAATAAAGCGTTGTTGTGCTTTGGCAAGGATTTGAGTAAATGGGTTAAGTCTTTTATACTAACATTGAAAGAGCCATCATTAACCATGGCTATTCTTCTGAATTCTTTCCTGTATTATGTGGTGGGAGGCAAGGTTGTCCGTTATCTCATTACCTATAGTTATGCCGAATCGAGTTTAACCCACAAAAGATAAACCGTCTTTAGACCGCTTCGGGTATATCTTTTAACACTGTGTGTGGACAGAATAAAAAAAAACCACATCCGGTTTAACTCACAACAGACGACCCATTGACCTCCGTAATCATTATGTAAACACACGGTGACCAATGAACAGGCAAATAAACAGGATGTTAGAGTTACGGGGTTGCGTTTGCTTTGACCTCTTAAAACCAAAGATAAACCGTATCGGGTTAAACTCAGTGCTGTCTGAACGCAAGGGGGTTTTACTTTTGCGACCACCCCTGCTGCTCGTAGAAGTTAAACCGGTTCGGGTCTAACTTAGTACGCTGTCTGAACATACCCATGGAGGTATTCCTACCTCCATGGAATAACCAAGATGTTTCTGGTCTTCAAGTTGATGGTCAGCCTCTCAAAATTTCCCAAACAGACGTTACCACAATTTTTTTAGACGGCTCAGACTAAATCGTTGAGGAAGGGTCTGGATATATGAAAGGGTTTAGTGTGTTTCAGGCTTGACCATCAACTAGAATAACTCAGAGGTTATACCTATAGTATTGGCTCGAGTAGAAATAGCCTGAAGTTTTTTCAGGAGTTAGATTTGAGGTGGAGTATGAATATACCTTGCAAGCAGCACAGATAATAGCATTTTTCAAAAGGTCAAAACTTCGGAACCAAACATCACACCACTGTGTAAGACATGTTAAAATCAAGTTTTTTGTATGTTCTTTTCAGCCATGTATAAAACCTAATAAGTTGATCTTCCCCCTTGTGACTCATGACATTTTCACAGACCCCCATAGTCCATTTGCTTATACACGAAGAGTCGCGTTAAGTTGTCACTAGAGGGCAGTATATAAGATAAGTGGTGTCCCCCAACGCTGCCCCCAATAGACCTCTCTTTTGTTGATAAACAAACCGCCTTGGTTGGCATGGTCGGCCGAATGTTAGTAAAAACACTAAATCTTAAAAACAAATGTTTTAACCAAATTCAGCATTTTCTGCAAACATTCAATTAAATAAAATACCTCTCATAATTATTTGTTTTGTTTTTAACAAAATCAACAAATTTGGTTACATTGTTACCAAAAATAGCGATCTTTTCTTAATTTGCACTTACGGCTTTCCATAGTTTTCCAATCTGGGTTGGCAAAAATTCGGGCTGTGACGTTGCAAAAGAAAGGTCTATAAGCATAAACGTTGGTTGTGTGTAACCGCGCAACACCAATGGGCTTGGAACCAAGACTGGGTGAAGGGAAATAACTACCCCTATTTCTACCTCCATGCCCGGCTTATGTATCAGACAATTCATTTGTTCAATTTTAAAGCTCACGGTGGGTGGGGGTAACGGGATGGGGTGCTCCGCCTAACCATGGCCTAACCATGCAATAGCAAAATAATTTCTGAAACGGGGCTAAGCGATCTCAAGCACAAACGAAGCTATATGCAAAACAAATTTATCAAAATGTATAATTCCTAGAATAAATTTATCTTCCTCATTGTTTTGGGTTCAAAACGATTAAGACTCAAAGGAAGGAAACAATGACTACTGTATTTGTTTAGAACTCTTTGGTGTTCATTCCAAGGTCCATAGTTCATGAGAGAGGGCGGTATATAAGATAAATGGTGTACTCCAACATAGGAGATATAATAACAAAACAGACGTCGTATGAAGCTAAACCACGAACGAAGGCAGTGGACACTATTGGTAATTACTCAAAATAATTATTAGCATAAAACCTTACTTGTAACTTGGTAACGAGTAATGGGGAGAGGTTGGTAGTATAAAACATTGTAAGAAACGGCTCCCTCTGAAGTGGATTAGTTTTCGAGAAAGAAGTAATTTTCCACGAATTTGATTTCGAGACCTCGAGTTTAGAGTTAGTTTGAGGTCTCGAAATCAAGCATCTGAAAGCACACAACTTCGTGTGACAATAGTTATCTCGCAACTCCGACGACCAATCAAGCTCAAATTTTCACAGGTTTGTTATTTTATGCATATGTTGAGATACAGCAACTGAGTGAGAAGACTGGTCTTTGACATTTACCAATAGTGTCCATCTAGCTTTGACGACGACGACGAAGAGATCGGGAGACGATGGCTAATCACGGGGAGCAGCTTTCGGCGGCTTGTCCACTCATCAACGAGATAAAAGTGGGGGAGGCTGTTATCTCAAAAAGCAGATTCAGTACAAGTATGTTTTTCAAAGTTTAATCGTATTTTTTAAGTTTCCCTTTAAGTTTCCGTTTACTTAGTATTTAGACCTACCGGAAAAGTTACCGTATGGCGCGCCACCACTTTTTTATTCGATATGATTATGAAGATGTTCATTTAGGAGATTTTACAAAGTACCCAAATAATATATTGATCAATTCAACTCGGTTATAAACCAAAGTTTAGGGCACGGGAAATGTAAACACAATCATTTTTGTGCATGCTCTACAACATATTAGACCTACCCTAGCCCAGGTTGGACTCCTCCGTTGGAGCAGGCAACGGAGGCACTGACTGACGTCCTACACCAGGGCTAGACCTACCCCTACTGCTAGGTTGTATTCGCTCTTGTTGCTTGCAGGGTCAGTAGATCAGCCGTACCCAAGAAGTGGACATTGCTGTGCGACAGATGGCATAAACTTTTACATTTATGGCGGCTACCACCCGGAATATCACATCCCCAAGGATCCTGAAGATTCAGATGATGAAGATGAAGTTGTTGTAAATGAAATATTTCAAGAGGTAAGCTGACTGATACCACCCCCACCCCCCATAAAAAAAAAAATCACCCAGGTAGCCCCATGCTAGGGAGTACTTCTACGTTCTAGAAACAGTAAGGCTCCCCTGTTATAGTTTCTAGAAGTAGCTAGGGAGAATCAATTGGGAACCCTAACCATTCTAATTGCAACAATACGCCTTTCTTAATATTTATGCAAGCGAGGTACGTCACAATGCTAATCCAAAACAAGGCCTTGGTCACAGTCATAACCTTAAAAACAACATGTCTGCACAAAGCAAGAAATTCCCTTGTTGCATTTTGTTGCATTTGGTTTCAACTATGTTGCATTCTGATGTATTTGGCAGGGTATGAAGAGGGAGCCACCCTACTGGTGGTTGTTGCTCAGCAGGGCCCAATTTTACAAAGCTTTAATGCACACAAACTTGCTATAGCACAGAAAACTATTGCTTAGCAAAAAAAGGTTAACAGCCAAAATACAATACATTTACCATTTCCTCCGACTATCTTAAACTCAAATTTCTTCATCATCTTCTCTTCTCGTTTCGCTCTGATTAGAGCGTTGAGAATATTTATCCAGATCCAGAGGAGGAAGAGGCTCTGTAGACAAAGGAGAAGGGCTTTTAAGTTTCCTGAAGGCCCCGATGACCCATTTTCTTTTCTTAGTTTTGTTTGTAAAATAAAACTCCTGTCCTGTCTGGATTATAGGCATAATGAACAAATTCATTCAACAGAAAACTTCTGGTTCATGTTGTTAGATGTGGAGCTTCAATATTGCAACCGAGACATGGCAAAAAGTAGAGACTGTTGGGAGGCAACCAACAGAGACAGCTTCTATGTCAAGTGAGTGGCATATAATGTTGGTCTTCAAAATAAAAAAAGGTTGCCCTGCTCTTCTTGCTGGGCCTTATTTTCCTTAAATCTGCTAGGTGAAGCTAGCAAACTGATGATGGTTGACCACTTTGCAACTACTAGACTCCCTTCTTCCCCTTTTCAATATTTTGACATTATTACAAACCAAAGTTGTCAGAATTTTAGGAACAATTAAAGTTGGTCTGTTGTAACCACATGTAGATTGCAACCATTGAGGATTGGTTACATTATTAAGTATAGTCAGATGGCTTATTTTTTTATGGTTTGACAAGTTTGCTCAAGCTTGACTTTCTTTTTTTGCTATCCAGTGCTCCTTTGTGGCCAGAATATGCTTTTGTTTGGCGGAACTGGTTACCCTTGGGGTAAGAATCCCAATGCAGATGTGTTCATCTTCAACTTGAGTGAGAAATCATGGTCTATCATGGAGTGCACAGGTGATGAACGTCCCCCTGGAAAGTATGGACAGGTTAGTAACATTCAGAGGGTCATTGTCGACAAAAAATCCCAACAAACCATATGCATGTTACATTTGAACAGTGACTTGCTTTTAAAATGACAGGTGAGGTTGCTGCTTAAATTTGCATTCCTTATATTATAGAGACATGGAGCACGCTTTGGTAGCTTACTTTGGTATCTCAAGAGGAGCAAACCCTGGAACCGCTGAGCCATACACGTTCATTCAGAATTGTGTATGGATATCGCCCGTCTCTTGCCCTGCATCAGGTGGGAAATGCAAATTTGTAATGGATTATTTAGTTAAAGGTGCACCAACGCAATGACCAGAGGGGTGGAGGCATGGAGCCGAGACATGGACTCTGACCGCAAATCAAGAAAGAGCACTAGACGGCTTCTATATAAGAATGCTACGGATGGCCCTGATGTGCACTGGGAAGACCATATGCCAAACTCCCAGCTCTACGCTGCCCTACCAAGGGTAACTGTTAAGATCAGGGAAAGAAGGATGACGCTTGCTGGACACTGTGTCCGCCATCCAGAGCTAGCTGTGAGCCCACTAGTTCTCTGGGAACCCATTGATGGAATCAGGAGCAAGGGCAGGAGGAGAATTACATTCGTTGATCAGCTGAAGAAGGACGCAACACAACAGGAAACATCTGAGCTTAGGACGCTGATGCTGGACCGGGATGCGTGGAAGACGACCATCAGAGTTTCCCGAGAAGGCGTCGGCTGCAGACATCCTCTCGCTCAACTGAATGACCTCTGATGATGCTTACACTGTCATCTTGCTTTGTTCATCAAGAGCAGTTGTGGAAATACGTACTGAAAGAAACTAAACATTAAGGAAAGATTTCAATTTGAGTTCCTTGATGTGGTAATTTTGCATCTTGTTTTAATACTTTGCATGTTGACAAAGGTCTCTGTTCTTTTCTAACATCAGGCAATGGTTCTGCATGATAACAAGTTGTATTTCCACGGAGGCTGTCGGATGATTGACAATCCATTAACCAACCGTCGATGTGCCTTGTTCGACTCAACTGTTTACTGCCTGGATGCAGGTAGTAAGACATGGTCACAGTTGGCCACTAGCAGTGACACTGAATCCGATACAAAAAAGGGCATGTACAGACACGGTTTAGCTTGGCACGATGGCAATCTGTATCTCATCGGAAGTAGCGACAATAAAGAAGCACCGATGAAGGACAAAAAATATCTGGATGAGGTAGGTAATTTATTTCATAAATATTGTAACTCGATGTTCAACAAGTATGTCACTTTCCACTTGATGCACCCTGGCCAAACTGTCTGCTGGCGTACATAACTCAAAATCTGGGTGGCTCTTGTGTGGGTGGTTCGAATCCTGGTCATGACAATTCGGCCTTGAGAGAGACACTAAACCGTTAATGCTTCTCAACATCAAAGATTAAATGGTTACCTGTGACGGTAGAGATTGTTGATGTGAATGATTTGCAACCTAAGCACTTAAGTGGTTCCAAAGAGTTGAGATGGTTTTCAGAATGCTTATTATAGGCACCACTCTAACATTAAAAGTTTGTATTTGTATCTTTTCTCCTCCAAGCTGCAGGTATTTCAGCCACACAAAGATAAAGAGAATCGTTGGACTGTTGAGAAAACAAAACCCTGCCCAAAAGGAGCTTATCCTGCTCCGAGGAAACACCATAGTTGTGTCCAGTGGAAGAATGGTGTGTTAATTTCTTTTCCACTGTACTTGAAGGTTTTGTAGATTTCAATGGAATTTTGAGGGAGCCTACAAAGCTTAAAGACACTGGACTCCTTTGGTAATTGTCAAAGACCAGTCTTCTCACTCGGTGTACCTCAACATTTATGCACAAAATAACCAACCTCGGAAAATTTGAACGCAATTGGTCGTCAAAGTTGTGAGATAATAATGGAAGAAAAAAAAACCCACCCTTGTCACACTAAGTTGTGTGTTTATTAGATGCTTGATTTTGGGTAATTGATTTTTGGATTTTATTAGATGCAAAATCTTGAGGTCTCGAAATCCAATTAGTGGAAAATTACTTCTTTCTCAAAAACTACGTTACTTCAGAGGGAGCTGTTTCTCACAATGTTTTATGCTATATTCATAAATACCCTAGACAGTTTCGATACTCCTATTGGTGGAGAGCGCGTCATGTGGGGGTGTTTAAACGGCTGATAATGACCAGCTGGAGCTGTTTATAACCGGCTGGCTTCCACGTGTCGGGCGCGCGCGTATGCCAATATTATCACGCGGAACGCGCAATTGATAGCTATTACTAACAGCGCGTAATCTATTTCTAGGTGCGCGCGCGTAATCTATGTGTGCCCTCCCTCTGTATCACATCTATGGAGAGCCCATGCATGCATGCTGTAACTGGGTAAGAGTTTGTTATTTCACGTACAGCCACATACCTGTGTGCTTTGATCATAACAACATGGGGTCCCCTTTAATACAGGTGTCACAAATTTAACTTTGTTTTGATTTAAACTCTCTTTAAATCTGTAGAGGTCTACATATGTGGCGGTCATAATGACGAGGTGATATTTGACGATGTTTGGAGACTAGAGCTACCGAGCTTACAGTGGTTTAAACTGCCTACTGCACTACCCGTTCCAACATGCTTCCACACAGCTGCAATTACACCAGAAACATCCAAGGTTTGCTCACTGTTTTAGCTCAAATTCAATTAGTGGGTGCGTTCGATTAGCTTCCCTGGGTCGACCCGGCGGTGGTCACTTGGGTGAGCCCCCGACAAGAGCTAATCGAACAATCACACTCGCCCTCTCG
Organism: Asterias amurensis; assembly: GCF_032118995.1. Lineage (NCBI taxonomy): Eukaryota > Metazoa > Echinodermata > Asteroidea > Forcipulatida > Asteriidae > Asterias > Asterias amurensis. The sequence goes on from NC_092649.1 coordinate 28,216,962, forward strand.
TGGTAACGTCATGCACCTGGGGTCACCCCCAAGTGACTCACTCCAAAAGCAGGGCACTGGGGGCTGATCAGGGTGAGCCCCTGGAATGACGTCAAAGCTATTCGAACACACCAGGGGCAGACCCAGGGAAGCTAAACGAACGCACCCACTGTGAGATAAAAAAGAACCCTGGTTTGGTTTCATCACAAAAAGCAATGACATCTATTTGGTAGATTTGCATAAGATTCACTGTGTTGCCAGCGTGATTTCCATTATCCATTGCTTTTTTGACCAAACATTTGCTCATCATAAATCATAGCAGCTGGGCTGTCGTAGTGGTATCTTTTCCCACTTCCCACCTCAGACCCTGGTTCGAATTCTGCCTGGGGCACTATAAGGATTGGGTTTTCAGTCCCTACCTGATCGGGTGATTTTGGTATTCTTTCTCTGGAATACAATTCTCTGTTTTTTTCCTCCTACATCTAAAACTTAACTTTTCTTTAGTTATCTTTCCATGGGAACTTGGCTAGTATAGTTATTAGGTTCGATATTTTGAGAACCATTGGCTTCACAATCAGAATTAACTAATAAAAGTATATAACACATATTTGGATTGAGCTCAAGCTATCAGTTCCTGGTTTAATCTCAAAGACGAAAAGACATTCGCATTTGAATGGTCATATTATTGGGTATTGTTAGAAAGTTCTGGTGGTATGTAATAGTTCCTTTCACTGCAGACACTTGACTTAAAGTCACATGGACATATTGCCCTATGTATCAAGGCCCAGGCTTTAGGGTTAGAGAAAATGGAGCCCAGAAAGTTATGTTGAAGTTTTTCAAAGCCTAGAATTTCATCTTTGAAAGGGCAAGGCCATTTTCATGTTGCAAGGGGTAATTTCCATTGGGAAATCTTAAAGTCAATGGGAAACTTTTAAGGGGTACCAAGGTCAAGATCAGGGGCAACAGAAGCCATAGCCTCTGTGTCCTGCAAATAAATCCAGACCTGGTTTTTAGCAGATAAACTAAATGGTCATGTGGAAGTGTTGTGGCCAAGCGGTTAAGAGCACTGAGTGTGGGTGCGAGTCCCAGTCGTGACACTTGTGTCCCTAAGCCGTTGGTTCCATGTATTGTGTAATGCACGTAAAAGAACCCAGTGTACTTATCGAAAAGAGAAGGGGTTCGCCCGTGTTCCTGGCTGGATCGGCAGCATATTGTGCCACAGCACCTTGTAAACCATTACATGGTGAAAGGAGTAGTCTATCTCATAATTCAAACTCAGTCCCATACCTCGCATAAAATACTGTATGTTTAAGCGCTTTGAAACGCCTTTCGGGTGTATAAAGCGCTATATAAATTCAGACAGTTATTATTATGTAGATAGTTAACAGGTGAAGACCGACAGGTTGGCAGATGGTTGGTAACCTATACATGAATGAGGGAGGCGGGCAGAGGGAGGGGTCAAACCCTAAACCAAAGGACTAGTCAAGAACATAATCAAGTGGTGCGGTTGGCTGGTTCAGCGTCGACTTGTATCCCTATTGAATACGAAATAATAATATGTACTATTGGACGAGTGACACACAAACTAGTGAAACAACTCCAGTCCCGCTGGCTAGTCACTAAAGATTATTAATAAGATTTGTATTATTGTTTATAAGTATTACTTATGCATGTGCAACCCCATCTGTGTAAAAAAACACTGATCTCCCTAGAAAAAGCAACACACAGAACAAGGGAGAAATGAAGCAAAATAGCCAGTTAGAAACAATAAACAAATTTGTGACTCTGTCAACCCTAAAGTTATGCAAACCCTGAGAAGGACTCTTGCTTAATGCCATTATTATTATTTTGTTCACAGATCAAGTGCATGTATATCTTTGGTGGTTTGATATCAGATATTACCGACCCAGACTATCGCCAGCGTAAACGCACCAACAATGTGTTCCGCATATGGCTGGACATTCCACCTCTTGCTGATATTTCCCTAAGGAAGATTGTGTCATGTTTGCCCGATGTCACCGATGAGACCATTGCTACACTTTCTAAACTGGGAGTTCAATCTGGCCAGCTGGACAAACTGAGGCATGATAAATGTAGATAAATCACTTTGTCTCTACAGATCAATTTTAACCTGATATGAATATTGTGACTGGCAGGTCAACCTTTTTTGGGAAATATTTTATTGTGTAGAAGCCCGATCTGAAATCTATTTTGACCAAAGAGCAGTGTAGATATTTTGTGGATAGATTGCTTTGATGGTGTTCCATTATTATTTGTTTGATTTTAAAGAAGGATCTGTTATGGAGACTACCAAATAATCAATTTCATACCCAACTGAAATGAAAGTTTTAAATCTCATCAAGACTTTTAAGTATATTCTCAAAAGTGTAAAAATAGCAGTAGATGAAGTTCTGACATACCTTCATGACTTATAGGCTTATAACAGATATTTAGAAACCTGACATTACACTATTGAATTGACTTTGGTAATTGTCAAAGACTTTGTATCCAAATTTGTGCTTTCAGATGCCTAAAAAAGACTATCACCAGCTCTCATTGCTCATTACTAAGAACGTGTTTATGCTAACAATTATCTTGAGTAATTACTAATATTGTCCAGCGCCTTCAATAACAGTGCCATAGAAAACTGAAATTAGGTGTCACGACCTAGCGGTTTAGAGCAGAGGAATCAAGCTCTGTAATGTACAGGAGTACAAATGGGTATCAACCTGAAATAGACTGGCATCCTGTCCAGAAAGAGTAGAAATATTCTCAGTGGTTTAATGCCAATGAAATGGCATATTTGCTCAGGACAGACTTTGCTTTGCAGAAAACTACAAAATTCGTTCAAAGTAAAAGTGTCCATTTTCAATTCTCTTTTTGCTTGTTGCAATTGTAAAAATGCTAAAATTCTGTCTAAAAATACAACATGCGAACTTTTGAAAACCACTCTATGAAATATAAATCATAAGAGACAAATAATTATTGAATTATTAAAAATGATTTAACTTGAACTTTCGTTTTGTTTGAAAGGTTACCCATTTAATTCAACCTTTAACTTGGAAAGACTATCATGTCTGTTCATTCAAAGCAAATGATGGTTTGCTTTCAACACCTTTCCAAGCTAAGTTATTTCTTTAATATGACTGATTATGAGTGAATATTTCATCTTGTCCAAGTTGGTATGCCCTTCAGTTTCAAAGTCACACATGACATTAGATACTCAGAACAATTCAACTTTATACCTTCTTTAAACTGACTTTGTGCTTGTCGAGATATTATTGAAATAATCTCATTGTAACACAGAGTAAGAAAATGGTATGTTTTAAACACTTATGCTTTAAACGTTTTACAAGCAAACCTGCTTCTACAGTGTGAATTATTATAAATAATTCATCATGTCGAAGTTGATGTTTTCTTCAATGTTATTAACATGACTGCTGATACTCAGATTGACTTTGTGCTTCTTTATAGGTTATTTAATTTATCAATTCAAAAATAGTCTCATTTTAAAACATAAGTAAATAATGGTATGTTTAAAAACTCAGCTGTTCAAAAGTCCACCAGCAAAACTTAATCTAAAGCAAGAATTATTTTGAATTAATATTTCCCCATGTCTAAAATGTTATGAATGCAGCGGCTTTGCCATAATATATTGCATTTTGAGAAACTTTTCATTTAGAAGTACTGCGTGCGGTTAGGGAAAAATTATCACAATTTTAATCTGAGAAGCTTGACAAACGATAACTTTCTCAGATGTGTATTCCAATTGCAGATTATTCTACCACCTTTTAAAATGAAAGTTTAGTTTTATGGCATATATCTACAACTATATAGGATTGAAACAAGCAGTAGGTTCCAATTACCAAACAAATACATTGGACCTTCAACGAATTTGTACCATTAGTTGACAAAATTGAATTTTTGCTGCTTAGCTTTTAACTAGATGTTAACTTTGCATCGGGGACAAAGAATATTAATTATTAATCATGCAGCGATGTGTGTTAAGCATTGTGTACTCGGAACTCTTTTAAATATGCAGCTAAAGGCCAATGAACAATTTCTCTGAACAATCAATAATTTATTTTCTGTACAAATCACATTTAACAATGTAAGGTTTATTTTTTTAATTATTTAACATGTGCAATCAACAGATTAATTGCATCTGCAGCTGACAAGCTTTTTCTATATATTTTATATATAAAAATAAAATAAAAACTAACCTGAGAGTATGGTTTGCATTCTGTCCTGTGTCCTAACCAACTATGATGTAGAACTTTGATCTTAAATATTTGCAACTAAATCCTGAAAGTTGCGCAGACAATCGTGGTCGGATTAAAATGAGTAATGGCAGCAAGGTTTTTGTCAGAATTTCAGAACCCAAAAGGATATAAAAACAATGAAAAGTACCAGAATCAATAATTTTAAATTCTAGTAAAAAATAGGATGGGGCTGTTACAAAAACGTTTAGTTCTGGCAGGAAGTAGAGAGAAATGGATAGAAATACGCATTTCCCTGGAAAAATATGTTGGAAACTTCTGCAGGGTCATCAAGGCCAAGACCAGTGCTACAGAAGCCATGGCCTCCATGTACTTCCAGGGGCCGATTTCAAGAAACTTTACGCAACTGCGTAAGTCCACTTGCGCAACGTTTATGGCGTAAGTTGCGCCATAAACGTTGCGCAAGTGGACTTACGCAGTTGCGTAAAGTTTTGTGAAATCGGCTGCAGGTCTGTAAACCTTGGTTTGTTAAAGCATGGGTAGTACAGGCATAGCCATCCCCTCATAAGGTCATGCAACAATACCTAGTTATATGAAGGGAACATGTGACAAAGGAATGATGAACATTCGACAACACTAGGAAATTAGAGGGCTCCTTTGGAGAATGAAAGGTTTTCATCACCCCATGGCAACCAAAATTTACTGGCACCAAAATGCCCACAGATGGCTGCAATATTTCCACAGCTTTTACTATTTTATCAAGTCCAATCTTGCCAAAAACAGTTACAACTCAAACCAAGAGTTGAACATTTCCCATTCTTGTTCATATAATTTATAGTATACAATTTCTTTACAAATTACAAGTAATAAACCACAAGGGAAATTGACTGAGTAAATTTAAATAGTTTTGGGTTTGAACGAAGACAAATTGACTGGAGCAGGACTTGAACCAACGACCTCTAGGTTAACATACCAGCGTTCTACCAACTGAGCTATCCAGCCCTATGACGGCGGTCTCCCTACTAGTCAATATTTTTGTCCTGGGGTTCCAGTCAGAAGCCATATATTCATAACCACTAGCTGCTGTATAGCCAGGGATCACACCCAAGTTACGATACAACATGCTAAGCGGCAGCCAGGGGATCACCTTGAGGGGATGCAACTTTTAAATATATAAATATCAAGTAAAAAACATAAATATTACATGTTTTCAGTCAAACCCCCCCCCCCCCTAAAACAAAGAATATAAAAATAGTGTTTGGAGACTATCTTGTACACACAAAAACATGAACTGAAAATCTGCAGGACCAGTCACATAAAGGAGAAGTTTTACTGGAACAGCTTTGTTGGGTCGTCCGAATGGATCCCTTGCAGAAACCGAAGATAATTTGGTTCTGAAATGACAAGAGGTATTGCAGACAATTACTTTAAAAGTCGAGCAGATATAACTTCAGCCCTTTTCTCACTACCGAGCAAATTCCAAGAAATAAAATCCCAGGAGTGTCTGTGACAACTTTAACCCCGCCACAATTTTCTTGGGGAAAACAAGCACTCGGTCCACTAACCACAGTGATATCTTGATTAACCCTACGTACTCAAAAGCAAGAGTATTTTTTTTCCCCCAGGCAGTTCGCCTTGGTTTATACAAAATTGACTAACTAGTTTGAAAGACTCTTTACAATTCCTGGTGAATATCTGGGCCCAATTTCACTTATATCCCAGATTGTGATCATCGTTGTCACACTTGCAAGAGGATCACAAACTGAAAATCCATCGCTTTTGCGGTGTAGCTGATTTGCATTTCATACTGTCATTGCAGTTGCAATGAAAGGAAAAATAAACGTTTTATTTCAGGCAAGAAATTGTGACTTTTGACACAACCCACCAGTAAAAATGTCATACATGTCAAGATTTTGTTGCTGCAGTTCGATAACAAAATATTTGCATTAATTATTGCAGTCAAAATGTAATAGGTTACTAAAATAAATTAAAACTGACAAAACATAGGCATTCTTATAAAAAAAAGTCAACATGAATTCAAGTTCAAATTTGTTTCATTTGTATATACTTAGTTTTATAACATTTAGTTACAAATCTTAAGAAGATTGATGAGAAAAATGACAAAACTAAGTTTGAGAAAGAGGTGTTTTCTTTCTGACATCTGTTAATGTCTGACTACGTCAAAATGAAGAATAGTTAAAAACCATCCTAGAGAGTTATCACCATAAAAATATATCATTAAAATTATACCCTCATTACTTTACTAAGCTTACAAGCACATTATTTACATAATTAACTTTTTAACTTTTTTTTTTTTATTCCCCCAAAAGGCCTATTATCTATTTAATAGATGTTAAACTTGCATCGGGATAATATTATTTGGTTTTATCCTTTCACCGATGTGTGTACAAACTGTATACTCTGTAGTACTTTTCCCCAAGTTCTGTGAAATAACCCCACATGCATATTACTTGGGTGGGATTTGAACCCCGTACCTTTGCCAATCTAGAGTAGATGTCTCACCAACTAGACCACCGAGGATAGGATATAGGATATGAGCTGCTTCTTGCTTGCTACTGGGCAATCTCAGTGTTCTAATAGTAAGACATCTGCTTTACAAAGGTTGTGGGTTCGAATCTCACCCGAGTATTATGCCTGTGATTTTGTTTACAGAACTCCAAAGTACCGAGTCTACAGTGTTTACACACACCGGTGCCAGGGTACAACCTAATACTAACAATCACATCCCTATCAGGGGTTAGTGACAAGGGATATTGCGGATTTTGAGGCTTACCGTTATCTGCAGAAATATGACCCTTGCGTATGAGGAAATCCAAAATGATCAGGGCACAGTTTGGTTTGAATTCCTTGGTCGCTATCTTTGCCTTTACCTGAGTTAGTCAAATGAATTGAGAATGAAATGGAAGTAATTATGAGTATTAATGCAATTTTTTCCACAAGAGAAACATTTCGTGTGAATTTTTTTCAAGATGTTCTTCTGCCTTTATTTTGTTTGGGGAGATTACAGCCATGGCTAACTCGGACGATACCTCTTTCAAAATACGTTTTAATATAACATTTTTAGTAATAAATTTTGATAATAATAATATTATTATTTACTATTTAGTAATTATTCTCCCTGAAATAACTGTCTCACATTAATTTGTGATGCTCATGATGAGTGCTAATGAGTTTATACTCAACGGTGAATCAGCGACTAACTCCCAGAGAGGAAGTCCTTCACCCGATCTGGTTGGTATGCCTGAGCAGGTACTACCAGATCGTATACAAACTGCTCACAACAGGATTCGCATTGCAAGAAGAAAATGGAGTAAGAATGATAACAAACTAGCGACGGAATGTTATATTAAGAGTGAACCGGACAAGAGAGGATATAGAAGGAGAATGATAAGCCTATGGCAAGATAAAAGAATGTTTGAGACTAGTGAGCAGTGTCTTGAAGACCAGATAGGTACTATCAAACGAAACCAGTGGTTAACAACTGTGTAGATTGAGGAAATGAAGAGGATAGTACAAGCTGAAAGAGAAAAGAACGGAGAAGTTGGTGACTACCAAGTACCAGAGGAGACAGCTGCTGCTAGCTCGCGTATTGATGATGAGGTTGAACAGCCAGGGTTGAGTCAGGAAGAGGACGGTATCGGCGGCGAAGTGAGTGGTGTTGAGTTGATGGAAGAGGAGGAAGAGGCCCAGATTAAAGACAGGCTTCAAGAGATGATGGAAGCGGCCAAGGGATCAAACTTTGCACCGGGTCCCAAGGAAAAGGCTTGCAGAAATGTCAGCCATGGTAAGTAAAGTCCTTGGGTCAGTAAGTACGAGTAATCTATTGGATACTAACCGTCTTATTTTTGTAGGGGCAGTTGTAGTAGGGAAAAGTTAGGTGTGAAGGCGTCACAATCAAAACACAAAAACAATACGCCATGGTGGAAACGTCAGCTGGAGGGTCAAATTAAGGACTTGCGAAAAGATCTCAGTAGAATAGAACTAATGATTAAAGGCTTAATAAAAGGTTCAGACTCAAGGAACGCAATTTTGGCAAAGTACAAGGTCAAAGTTAAGGGATAAGTGTGGTAATGGAGGAGAAAGTGTTAAGGCTAAGGCTGCAAAAATGAAAAGGTTAGGCAATTTCACCAGAACAAGTTAGTCAACACCAATCAGCATCAATTGTTCAAGGAATTAGACAGAAAGGCTAACGGCGCTCAAGCAGGCCCAAGGCCAACAGAGGCAAAAGCTTTCTGGGGTGGTATTTGGGACAAACCAGTACAGCACAACCGACAAGTGGAATGGCTAGCGGATGTGAAAGATGAATTCAGAGGGGTGCAACAGCAGGAATGTTTCCAGATTGACATGGATAAGGTAAAGAGACAGGTAAAGAAAGTGCAAAATGGAAAGCGCCGGGTCCAGACCCAGTGAATGGGCACTGGTTGAAGAACTTCCGTAGCTTGCATGAGCGTATGGCCCTATAACTGCAGGATTGTCTAGTAAAGGGTAAGGTCCCATGCTGGATGAGTGAGGCCAGAACAGTTCTGATTATGAAGGATATCTAGATGGGTGACATTGCCAGTAACTGTAGACCAATCACGTGCTTACCTGTAATGTATAAACTCTTGACCAGTATGTTAGCAGAGGACCTGTATCGTCATGTAGACAACCAACAGTTGTTTCTGGAGGAGCAGAAAGATTGCAAGAAGCGGTCAAGAGGTACGAAGGACGAAAGGCAGTACTGAAGGACTGCAGGAGCAGAAAGACTAATTTGGCGATATAGCGTGGATCGACTACAAGAAGGTGTATGACATGGTATCGCACACATGGATAATGGAATATGTGAATATAGTCAGAGTGGCTGATGAAGTAAAACAACTTCTCAGTGAGAGCATGAAGACATGGGGAACCAATATTCCTGCAAACAAAGAAGAGGTATTTTCCAAGGTGATTCTCTGTCTCTGCTGCTGTTTGTTCTTGCACTGATGCCCCTGTCACTGATTCTGTGGAAGGTAAGTGCCGGTTACGAAATGAAGGACGAATGTAAGATAAACCATCTACTGTTTATGGCTGATTTGAAAATGTTTGCAAATAATGAGGAGATCGACTCTTTGGTGCAGACCATCAGGATTTTCAGCGATGACATAGGGATGCAATTTGGCCTAGAGAAATGTGCTTCAATGACAAAGAAGAGAGGAAAGAGGGTACATTCCGAAGGCATCGCTCTGCCAGATAGTGCACAGATGAGGGCTTTGGGTGAAGAGGAGAGTTACCGGTATCTTTATGTACTAGAATCACACAATGTTCTTCATGAGGAGTCAAAGGTAAGGATGAGGGCAGAATACATCAGAAGAGTCAAGAAATGTTTGATGTCTAAACTGACCGAGGGGAACATGGTTAAGGCGATTGATGAGGTACAGTTCAGGTATAGTCGAGTGCTAGATGTGAAAACTGATGACCATGAGTGGTATGTTTCATCCGAGGGCAAATGTGAGCAGGCTTTATCTTCCGAGGTCAGAGGGAGGTAGGGGGTTGTTGAGTGTGGCAGACAATGTCAACATTGAGCGCAGGAGTTTGCATTGTCATATTAGGAGGACTGAGGAGAACTTGTTGAAAGTAGCACATAAATACTTGAAAGCGGGCAAAGTCGGGCCGAAGGAGTACAAGAGGGAAAAGAAAGAAGAAAAACACCAAGATTGGCAGAACAAACCACTTCATGGTAGGTTCTTAATGTGTACTAAAGAAGTGGCCTGCAACAAGTCCTGGAATTTGCTAAAGAGCGGAGAGTTGAAGAAGGAAACCGAGGGCTTGATTACTGTTTCTCCTATGTGCAGGATGTGTAACAAGGCGGAGGAGACTATCTTTTATATTGTCAGCGAGTGCAGTAAGATGGCCCAGACGGAGTACAAAGATAGACATGACCAGTTGGCCAACGTAATTCATTGGGATCTGTGTAAAAAACGGGGTGTCCAAGTGACTGCAAAATGGTACGACCATGTTCTGGAGAAAGTTACAGAGACCGACCAGGTCAAGATCCTCTGGGACTTTAACATTCACATTGATCATGTTATAGAGCATAGATAACGCAAAGAAGATTTGTCATCTTATAGACATAGCCGTGCAGGGAGATTTAGTAGCTTCGAAGGAGAAGGACAAGAAGAAATCCAAAATGACCAATACCTAGCCAGGGAACTTCGTAAGATTCGGCAGGTGAAAGTGGAAGTAGTACTTGTGGTGGTTGGAGCGCTCGGCACCATTATTAAAGCACTGGGGAAACGTATGGATGAAATAGGAACAAAAGTGAGAATGATCTGTTGCAGAAGGCAGCGCTGTTGGAAACAGCAAGGATCCTAAGAAAGAGCTTGAGATCTTAGGCTACGGGACGTAGCCCGTTGCAAGGAGTTACCGGCACAAATAAAAATATTATCCTTTTTTTGCATGCTATGATAAGATGAAATAATAATAATAATCGGTTATTATATCGCACTTTTCACACCTGCGCTGCCATCACCATTACCCCTAGACACTCATTCCTTAAACCATCTCAGCTCCCTGGGGAGTAAACAGTCTGTGCAACCAAAGCACTACATCCATAGCAGGAACCATCTCTGCACTCAGTGGTACCCAGTGAAGAAAATCAATCATAGTTTTAAAGTGTCTTGCTCAGGTACACAAGTGACACGACCAGGACTTGAACCCACACTCTGCTGAACAGAAACACCAGAGCTTAAGTTCGGTGCTCTTATCCATTCAGCCACGACACTCCACGATACAACTATCTCAAGTTAACTACCAGAATGATTGATTAATCCCATCTGGGTTGCAAAGCCATGTAGCCAGGGATACAACCTAGCAAGAATGACCAGGGTCAGGGAGGTGATTGCCTTTGTAAAACATCACGCCTGGTGAATTTGGATGGAATAATGGGGTCAACATGAAACAAAATGTTAACCTCACCTCTTCTATCGTCCATAGGTAAAATTCTAAGACCTCATCGTCATTGACTTCGGGCACAAAGTCCACGGGAAGTTCAAGGTCATAAACAAATTGTGTTTCATCAAAAAGACCTCGTTCGTCCTCATAAAAGTAGCTGGAAAAAAAAGAAACACAAAAATTGAGTTGTGCAGACAAACGCATTTAAAACTTACTACTGATGCTTATAAAAAGATAACAACGTGTCAAATAGGACTTTGGGACACTTGGTGGCAGCAAACATACAAGGTAATGTCCTATTGTTCATGTAATTCTGAGCATGTTATGACAAAAAAATGGATCGAGTGTCTGGTACAAGGAATTATACTGCTGTATTGTGCACAAAAAATAACCGCATAGCATCCCTTGTGCTATTTTTACCAGCTTTACTGTCTTGAGTATGCACCACCGGCAACAAAAAGGCTACAAAAGTCGCTTATCATTTATATCAGCAATCTGTACCTATTCTATTTTATAAAGAATACCTCACGGCACCAGCGGGTACAGCTTTTACTGCAATGCATTCTGGGATAGACGCTTCTTCTGCGCACTCTTTGACAAGACATTCTTTGATTGACATCCCTGATGGCAGACCACCAGCTGCCTTGGATAAAACAAAAATAGAATACAAATTCATTTAACAAAACAAATTGTATTTGAAAGATGGGTTGAGCAAAGACAAAATGACTGGAGCTGGACTATAACCTACGACCTTCAGATTACCGTACAGGCACTCTACCAACTGAGCTACCCAGCCCTGTGTTGGCGGTCTCTCTTTATTTTTGACAATATCTTGAACCTTTACCTAGTCAGTTTCCCTGGTGGTTTATTACAAATATTTCAAAAGGTATATTGGCCCTTTTCTTCAGTTTTCCATGTGTAAGCCCCAGTCCAAAGGGAAGATCTGAGAGGGTTTAAGTGTAATAGGGGGACCTAACCCCTCTCCACAAGAGTCTGTTACTGACCACCCCCCCCCCCCCCCTTAGATCTGTACATTTGGGCTCACCACATTATCCAGTCTGTTCGGAAATGTTGACTTTGTCGATGCGCGTCTCCCAACCCACATACACAATCCTTTAGTTGGATGGTGGCAGTATCCATTCATATGAACTCCATATTGCTTAATTCCAAACAGACCTGTTAACGAATTCAGAAGAAAGTTAGAAAGTTAAGTAATTATTAAACACTCTCGGAAACAATGAGACACAACATTATGATTCACTTACTCCCCCTAACAACAACAAAAACAAAATCAAAATCCTTTCATTTAAGACAAATCCATAATATCAGTGCAAAAGAGAAATTATAATTTAGCAAAAAGTGACAGGATATTACGTATCACACAGACACAGCGCAAGAGCATTAACAGTTTATTTGATTAAAGGTATGGTCATGGATTGGTTTTTGTCAACATAATGATGATTTACTGACCAAGTTGTCAATAAAAATATTGTAAGTCAGCTTTGAAAGTTTCAGATGAAAACAGCACCAACAATTAAAAAAAGTATTTTCATAAAGAAAAGTCAAACCAACCCAGCTTTAATGAGGTGGCAAGTACTCCCAACTGCACCCACAGAATTCACAAGCAGACACTTGGTGAGTTTTGGAGATTCCTAAATGCTTTCAACTTAAGGCCTTTTCACACGAGCAAAATAAGCAGGGGGTCCTTGGTCTTAAGAACACAACGTTGTTTAATCCACATCGTGTGAAAGGTAACTCTGCTTAAATAGGCGAGGGTCCCTGGTCTTTTTAAGACCAAGGTCCAGACCTCCGTCTTAAAAACACAACGTTGTGAAAATTATACCACGATCGTCCGTGTGTGCCGTGTGAATGGAAATTGCTTGCGTAACGAAGGACCCTGGTGTGGCTGGAGCTACCACGCATGCGCGCAAGAAGAAACACATGGTGCAAGAAAATCAAGATGTTCGACCCCGTTATATGAAAACGTTAGACCTTTGAGCGTGTGCGCGACTCCTTCAAGAGAGCAAGTTTTCAATGTTGACCTTTAGCACCACAAAAGACAAATGTTTTGAGACATGGGACGTTGGTTTCTGCGCCGTGTGAAAGGTCCTGTTTGAGTTTGACCAACGTCCTTGGTCAAGACAACTGGCACCGGAGTTTGACTTTGTCGTGTGAAAAGGGCTTTACTCTTTTCAGACAAAATCATTTTAAAGAAGGATGCTTACCACCTTTAAAACAAGGAGGCTTTCAGATAGAAACTACACAGGATCAACTTGAGGTCTACACTACAAACAAACACATCTTTTCTCAAATAGGCCTGTACTGAATGATAAAGGACAGGTCGCTTTGCAGGCTTTGTTTGCCAATGCTGACAATTACAGAGAGAAAAAGATCCTTGAAATTCTACAGGGCAAGTCATTTATAAAACCTACTCACAAGTAGCTGCACGTTCCATGTCCATGAGTGCTACATCATGGTATGAGGATGACACTGCATACATCTGAGAATGGTAGAGAGAGAACAAACCAATCATATGAGCTCAATTTTTTGTGTGGCATTTCTTCCAATTTTAAAACTCACAAACTGTACATGCCCATTTTTTTTAAAACTATAATTTAATAAACAACTAGTGAAACTGACTGGGTAAAATTTTGTAAATGATTTGGGATTGAACACAGACAAAATTACCAGAGTGGGACTTGAACCAACTATCTCTATTATGAACTTGTATGCCAATTACCAGAGTGGGTCTTGAACCAACTTCCTCCAGATTAATGTGCCAGCACTCTACCAACTGAGCTATCTATATAGGAACCTCTGCACTTAAGCTGGAAGATTTAGCACTTTATAATACAAAAATTACTCACCTCATCCCGCCATCCTCTCAGCGTTCTAAACACGTCCAACTTTTTCACATTTTGAAGAAGTACAGCCATCTTGGATGTCCGCTCCTCAAACGTCTTCAATGAAGGAGACAAAGAAACTCTCTCCACAGCATCTGAGGCCGCATCTTTCGTAATGACAAAGACATCTGGATAACCTTGAAGGTGTTTGAGAACAGTTGGGGTGATGTGGCCGACTTGATGATTCTCGATAAAGAATGGCTTACATTTACTCCGACTTGAGTCTGTTTTTAAAAAAAGTTTAAAGAGTGTTTTTTTAGTTTTCAAAGAATGACAGATCTACTTTATGAATAAATTGAGATTTTAGGACTACATCATTTCGACTTTGGATGATCCTCAATGGAAATAGTACATCAAGTAGATTATTTTCCTATTTCTCATATTCACCAACAAACTTATTTCATCCAAAAGTGTCAAAAACAGGATTAAATTAGAAGTTCCTAAAGAAATTTGTAAAATTAAATTGACAAATTTAGAAAAAACCCAAAGATGATATATTTGATTTGAGTTGGCTTTGCAATCTTCAAGTGCCTTCCACCTTTAGGACCCAGATTCGATTCACACCAGAGGCACTATGTGAATTTGGTCTTTAGTCCCTACCCGACTGCATGGGTTTTCCATGGAATAATTCTCTGGGTGGGAGTTTTCCTCCCATACTTCTAGAAACTATCAAGCTATACTATAGTTACTAGAAAGAAGTATTCCTCCCACATCTAAAATCTTTCTTCCTTATCTTCTATCCAAAGGGTTCTTGTATTGTAGTAGTACAGTGAGTGATCAATTCAATTTCAATTCAATTCAATTCCTTTTTCATCCTGCGACGGCCGTCGGGAGGAGGGTTACGTAACATCGCAACTAATCCTAATGGTCAATTTACCTACCTCTGGAATAAAACGAATTACACCATGTCACAACCTCAAACATTTGGTCTGACCACTGACGGTCAACAGTTCCTGAAGAAGCGGCCATCTCTGTACTACATGACCTCAACAAGTTCAAATGGCGATGATGACGACAGTTCAAAAATGACTTGTTGAAGCCAAGAGGAGTTCGATCTTGTTGATGGGAGTGATGATAATATTGATAATGACTACCAAATCCATTGATAATGCATTGACCTCGGTGCTGACAATCACATGTTTTTATAATCCTAGTTAATCTGCTAATGCCAATGGCAAAGCTTACAGTAATATCAACAACAGAGCTATGACACCTCATTTTATCTGTCCAAAGGCGGCCTAGGCCGAAGGTTGACCATGTGTGTGCTGCTGGCTGGGCTGCTGATTTGGGGAGAGTTTTTTTTTACGGTCCCCTTGTATACCTCCCTCTACGGTTGTACTAGTTTCATCCCCTCCGCGCCCCGCCCCCACCCAAACGATGACGTCCCCCGCCCCCACCCAAACGATGACGTCACATTCATAATGACAAAACTTTCGAGCGGTCGACATGTTTTTATAATCCTAGTTAATCTGCTAATGCCAATGGCAAAGCTTACAGTAATATCAACAACAGAGCTATGACACCTCATTTTATCTGTCAATAGGCGGCCTAGGCCGAAGGTTGACAATGTGCGTGTGCTGCTGGCTGGGCTGCTGATACTGATTATCTCGAGAATTGCTGCAGGTTTGGGGAGAGTTTTTTTTAACGGTCCCCTTGTATACCTCCCTCTACGGTTGTACTAGTTTCATCCCCTCCGCGCCCCCATCCCCCAAGCGATGACGTCACATTCATAATGACAAAACTTTCGAGCGGTCGCCATTTAATTCCTCGGTTAAGGCGACTAAAAACTTGAACTTAGCTCGTTTTGCCAGCTTTCAGAACTGACAGTTTGCTCATAGTTGACTTATGGAAACAGGACAATGTGCTTTTGATATATGAGGGTAAGTTATGATATGAAAAAATTATACAAAATTTATAAAAATTAAAATAGGATGGATAATTCATATCGGCAACGCAAACAAGTGGCAGGCTTATTTTGTGCTGCATCTTTTTCGTGAAAAAAGGGCAGGTAGATATTTGGAGTGCATGCTCATGTTATTAATTAATAGCCCCTACTGAATCGGGCCAAGTTTCACAAATGCTAATTAATTAAGCAGAAATACTCCTTGACAAAAAAAACTAGTTCCTTTTCTAATCCACTAAAGTAGTACAGTAGTGGATTAGAAAAGGAATTAGTTTTTTTAGTCTAGCTACTGAAGCAAAAAAAAAAAAAGCTGAGCTGAGAGATATTGAGACAGAGTTGCTGGGCTCACACACACAATGTTTTTAAACTATCATCAACAGCTCTCCATTGCAATGATTGTTACCTAGTATTTTAATTAGTTTTTATGCTAACAATTACTTGGAGTAGTTGACCATAGTGGCCACTGCCTTTGTTTGAGTGATTTTTATTTTACTTTTCATTTGAAAATGTTTATATCACATAACTTGTCTATATAAAGTAATTATGAGTTAAATATTAAAATTGTATAATATATCAATCTTTAGTCATACAAATTAAAATTTCAGATGTCTGTCCATAATATCACTCAGTCTCTTTTTGTCACTTTCATTTTAATGAAAACATGCTTTCCTTGTTTTGCATTTATAATTATATTACGAAAAAAAAAATTTCAGACAGTGAAGGCACCTCTGGACTCTGCATGATGGGAAACTGTTGACAAAGAAGCCAAGATTCATTACAAGTTCAAGACCAGCAAAGGTAATTATTGATTTTTCAAATTATAACAATAATTGTTAAAACCTTTGGAAGTTGTGAAAGTGGTGTGCATTTTAATACACAATTACTTTTATCAGTAGGATAGATTGTCAATGAGTCAAACTACAGGAGAAAGGGGCCAAAATACAATTCACAAAGACTTGGTTACTTTAGAGAGCATTAAATGGGGAAAAGGGGACACAGAAAATGGCTATCGATTAAGGTTGCGGTTTCAAGCTCAATTACCAATTCTCAAGAAAAAACCCCATAAAACTTCTATAAATCAAGAGTATGAGAGGTATTCATTGATTCCTTGATCAGAAATTAACCTCTAAATCATTTTGTTGTTTATTTGTTTACTCTGCAGGCAATGCTTCTTTAACCAGGGACAAGAACTCATCAGGAGGATTTGAACCTTTTCATGGAAGCACCATTTGTAAATCTCTTGAGTAATGTTGGTTCAAAACCAATGCTTGAAAACGCACGTTTTGATCAGTACACTACTCACAAAAGATTTTCACCTTGCCGCTCGTCACCTGAAGAACCTATCAGAAGGAACATCAGCCATAACTGCTAATGATGTTTGAATTCAATTGTATTACACGATACAAACAAGTTTTCCATCCTCGCAGCAAACATCAACACTAAACAACGTTTTAGTCTTGGTACTGCTTAAAAAGGTGCTAGAAAAACACAAGTGACAGTTTTTTGATAAATGTTTGCTTATGAGAAAAAATGTTAACCACTGAAGCAAATTGTAAATAAAACATTGTTTATTCATTGGAAATTTTCAACAATGTTTGATCCATTTTTGTATGTTTGTTTTTGTCTTTGGACCGCTGGGAAAAGACTCCATTAATTTTGAGGCAGGATGTCCAAAGTAAAACATAATTTTCCCTTGGCAAAAGTTCCAATAACAGTGAGTGCCCTTGTTTTTCATGTTTTGCCACCAAAACAACAAGTTTCTGATAAAAGAATTCTCATAAAATACTTGAAAAACACCCCCATCAAGTCGGGTCTGGTCATGAAATTGTGAGCATGTAAAACTGTTCTATGGTATCGGTTTTGGG
Organism: Asterias amurensis; assembly: GCF_032118995.1. Taxonomy (NCBI): domain Eukaryota; kingdom Metazoa; phylum Echinodermata; class Asteroidea; order Forcipulatida; family Asteriidae; genus Asterias; species Asterias amurensis. The sequence goes on from NC_092649.1 coordinate 28,234,765, forward strand.
TAGTTAACATTAAAATGGTTATTCAATCATTTAATTGAAAGGGTTCTTACTTTGGTATCATCAAGCGAGAAGGGAAAATAAAATGGTCTTGACTACTATAGTCTTCTTTAGACAAGCTTTCAAATAAGCATTCCACAGCAATTTATTATATTATATTAGAAAAGATCTTATTTGAACCAAAGTAGCGCTCTCGTAATTTGACAGCCGAGTGTTCAGTTATTTAACGGTCCCAATAAATAGCGCCCTCTTACAGTTCGGTAAACCAGGGACATCATGACGTCATCATCACACAACCTCGTTTTGGCGGCGGTCACCCCGCATCTTCGATCGTGCTCACGAGTTTTTTTTAACGGTCCCCTTGTATACCTCCCTCTACGGTTGTACTAGTTTCATCCCCTCCGCGCCCCCCCCCACCCCCCCGAGCGATGACGTCACATTCATAATGACAAAACTTTCGAGCGGTCACCATTTAATCCCTCGGTTTAAAAAGGCGACTAAAAACTTGAACATAGCTCGTTTTGACAGCTTTCAGAACTGACAGTTTGCTCATAGTTGACTTATGGAAACAGGACAATGTGCTTTTGATATATGAGGGTAAATAATGATATGAAAAAATTATACAAAATTTATAAAAAATAAAATAGGATGGTCATGAAGTCCGTTCATCATATGACAATTCATAACGGCAACGCAAACAAGTGGCAGGCTTATTTTGTGCTGCATCTTTTTCGTGAAAAAAAGGGCAGGTAGATATTTGGATTGCATGCTCACGCCCATGCTCATGTTATTAATTAATAGCCCCTACTGAATCGGGCCGAGTTTCACAAAGCTAATTAATTAAGCAGAAATACTCCTTGACAAAAAACTAATTCCTTTTCTAATCCACTAAAGTAGTACAGCAGTGGATTAGAAAAGGAGTTGGTTTTTTTTTAGTCTAGCTACTGAAGCAAAAAAAAAAAGCTGAGCTGAGAGATATTGAGACAGAGTTGCTGGGCTCACACACACAATGTTTTTAAACTATTATCAACAGCTCTCCATTGCAATGCTTGTGTATTTTAGTAAGTTTTTATGCTAACAATTACTTGGAATTGGAGTAATTGACCATAGTGTCCACTGCCTTTGTTTGAATGATTTTTGTTTTACTTTTCATTTGAAAATGTTTATTTATATCACATAACTTGTCTATATAAAGTAATTATAATTTAAATATTACAATTGTATAATATATCAATCTTTAGTCATACAAATTAAAATTTCAGATGTCTGTCCATAATATCTTTTAGTCATACAAATTAAAATTTCAGATGTCTGTCCATAATATCACTCAGTCTCTTTTTGTCACTTTCATTTTTATGTCAACATGCTTTCCTTGTTTTGCATTTATAATTATATTACTAAAAAAATTATATATATTTTTTTCAATTTACACAGACAGTGAGGGTACCTCTGGACTCTGCATGATGGGAAACTGTTGACTAAGAAGCCAAGATTCATTAAAAGTTCAAGAGCAGCAAAGGTAATTATTGATTTTTCAAATTATAAAAATTTTATTGTTAAAACCTTTGGAAGTTGTGAAAGTGTTGTACATTTTCATACACAATTACTTTTATCAGTAGGATCGTTTGTCAATGAGTCAAACTACAGGAGAAAGGGGCCAAAATACAATTCACAAAGACTTGGTTACTTTAGAGAGCATTAAATGGGGAAAAGGGGACACAGAAAATGGCTATCGATTAAGGTTGCGGTTTCAAGCTCAATTACCAATTCTCAAGAAAAAAACACATAATACTTCTATTAATCAAGAGTATGAGAGGTATTCATTGGTTCCTTGATCAGAAATTAACCTCTAAATCATTTTGTTGTTTATTTGTTTACTCTGCAGGCAATGCTTCTTTAACCAGGTACAAGAACTCATCAGGAGGATTTGAACCTTTTCATGGAAGCACCATTTGTTAATCTCTTGAGTAATGTTGGTTCTAAACCAATGGTTGAAAACGCACGTTTTGATCAGTACACTACTCACAAAAGATTTTCACCTTGCACACACTTCACCTGAAGAACCTATCAGAAGGAACATCAGCCATCACTGCTAATGATGTTTGAATTTAATTGTATTACACGATACAAACAAGTTTTCCATCCTCGCAGCAAACATCAACACTAAACAACGTTTTAGTCTTGGTACTGCTTAAAAAAGGTGCTAGAAAAACACAAGTGACAGTTTTTTGATAAATGTTTGCTTATGAGAAAAAATGTTAACCACTGAAGCAAATTGTAAATAAAACATTGTTTATTCATTGGAAATTTTCAACAATGTTTGATCCATTTTTGTATGTTTGTTTTTGTCTTTGGACCGCTGGGAAAAGACTCCATTAATTTTGAGGCAGGATGTCCAAAGTAAAACATAATTTTCCCTTGGCAAAAGTTCCAATAACAGTGAGTGCCCTTGTTTTTCATGTTTTGCCACCAAAACAACAAGTTTCTGATAAAAGAATTCTCATAAAATACTTGAAAAAACACCCCCATCAAGTCAGGTCTGGTCATGGAACTTTTGGCATGTTAAACTGTTCTATGGTATTGGTTTTGGGGTAGTTAAAGGAACACGTTGCCTTGGATCGGACGAGTTGGTCTATGAAAAGCGTTTGAAACCGTTTGTTATGAAATGCATATGGTTAGAAAGATGTTTTAAAAGTAGAATACAATGATCCACACAAGTAGCACTCAACATTGTACGGTTTTCATTTTACATCGCGGACTAACACGGTCGGCCATTTATGGGAGTCAAGTTTTTGACCCCCATAAATGGCCGACCGTGTTTGTCGACGAGGTAACACGAAAACCACGCAATTTCGAGGCATATTTGTGTAGATCATTGTATTCTACTTTTACAACATCTTTCTAACCATACCGATTTTATAACAAACGGTTATAGAACGCTTTTCAAAGACCAACTCGACCGATCCAAGGCAACGTGTTCCTTTAACAATAGAATGGTTATTCAATCATTATTTTAACTGAAAGGGTTCTTACTTTGGTATCATCAAGCGAGAAGGGAAAATAAAATGTTCTTGACTACTATAGTCTTCTTTAGACAAGCTTTCAAATGAACATTCCCAAGCAATTTATTATATTATATTAGAAAGGATCTTATTTGAACCAAAGTAGCGCTCTCATCATTGGACAGCCGAGTCTCCCATCATGCTTCGTACGCTGCAGGTTTGGGGAGAGTTGTTTTTAACGGTCCCCTTGTATACCTCCCTCTACGGTTGTACTAGTTTCATCCCCACCGCGCCCCCCACGCCCCCCCCCCCCCCCCCGCGAGCGATGACGTCACATTCATAATGACAAAACTTTCGAGCAGTCGCCATTTAATTCTTAGCTCGGTTAAGGCGACTAAAAACTTGAACTTAGCTCGTTTTGACAGCTTTCAGAACAGACAGTTTGCTCATAGTTGACTTGTGGAAACAGGACAATGTGCTTTTGATATATGAGGGTAAGTTATGATATGAAAAAAATATACAAAATTTATAAAAATTAAAATAGGATGGTCATCCATTCATCACAATTCATAACGGCAAACAAGTGGCAGGCTTATTTTGTGCTGCATCTTTTTCGTGAAAAAAGGGCAGGTAGATATTTGGAGTGCATGCTCAGGCCCATGCTCATGTTATTAATTAATAGCCCCTACTGAATCGGGCCAAGTTTCACAAAGCTAATTAATTAAGCAGAAATACTCCTTGACAAAAACGAATTCCTTTTCTAATCCACTAAAGTAGTACAGTAGTGGATTAGAAAAGGAATTAGTTTTTTTTTAGTCTAGCTACTGAAGCAAAAAAAAAAGCTGAGCTGAGAGATATTGAGACAGAGTTGCTGGGCTCACACACACAATGTTTTTAAACTATTATCAACAGCTCTCCATTGCAATGCTTGTGTATTTTAGTAAGTTTTTATGCTAACAATTACTTGGAATTGGAGTAATTGACCATAGTGTCCACTGCCTTTGTTTGAATGATTTTTGTTTTACTTTTCATTTGAAAATGTTTATTTATATCACATAACTTGTCTATATAAAGTAATTATAATTTAAATATTACAATTGTATAATATATCAATCTTTAGTCATACAAATTAAAATTTCAGATGTCTGTCCATAATATCTTTTAGTCATACAAATTAAAATTTCAGATGTCTGTCCATAATATCACTCAGTCTCTTTTTGTCACTTTCATTTTTATGTCAACATGCTTTCCTTGTTTTGCATTTATAATTGTATTACTAAAAAATATATATCTTTTTTTCAATTTACACAGACAGTGATGGTACCTCTGGACTCTGCATGATGGGAAACTGTTGACAAAGAAGCCAAGATTCATTAAAAGTTCAAGACCAGCAAAGGTAATTATTGATTTTTCAAATTATAAAAATTTTATTGTTAAAACCTTTGGAAGTTGTGAAAGTGTTGTACATTTTCATACACAATTACTTTTACCAGTAGGATAGATTGTCAATGAGTCAAACTAGAGGAGAAAGGGGCCAAAATTCAATTCACAAAGACTTGGTTACCTTAGAGAGCATTAAATGGGGAAAAGGGGACACACAAAATGGCTATCGATTAAGGTTGCAGTTTCAAGCTCAATTACCAATTCTCAAGAAATAAACACATAATACTTGTATTAATCAAGAGTATGAGAGGTATTCATTGATTCCTTGATCAGAAATTAACCTCTAAATCATTTTATTGTTTATTTGTTTACTCTGCAGGCAATGCTTCTTTAACCAGGGACAAGAACTCATCAGGAGGATTTGAACCTTTTCATGGAAGCACCATTTGTAAATCTCTTGAGTAATGTTGGTTCAAAACCAATGGTTGAAAACGCACGTTTTGATCAGTACACTACTCACAAAAGATTTTCACCTTGCCGCACGTCACCTGAAGAACCTATCAGAAGGAACATCAGCCATAACTGCTTATGATGTTTGAATTCAATTGTATTACATGATACAAACAAGTTTTCCATCCTCGCAGCAAACATCAACACTAAACAACGTTTTAGTCTTGGTACTGCTTAAAAAAGGTGCTAGAAAAACACAAGTGACAGTTTTTTGATAAATGTTTGCTTATGAGAAAAAATGTTAACCACTGAAGCAAATTGTAAATAAAACATTGTTTATTCATTGGAAATTTTCAACAATGTTTGATCCATTTTTGTATGTTTGTTTTTGTCTTTGGACCGCTGGGAAAAGACTCCATTAATTTTGAGGCAGGATGTCCAAAGTAAAACATAATTTTCCCTTGGCAAAAGTTCCAATAACAGTGAGTGCCCTTGTTTTTCATGTTTTGCCACCAAAACAACAAGTTTCTGATAAAAGAATTCTCATAAAATACTTGAAAAAACACCCCCATCAAGTCAGGTCTGGTCATGGAACTTTTGGCATGTTAAACTGTTCTATGGTATTGGTTTTGGGGTAGTTAACAATAGAATGGTTATTCAATCATTATTTTAACTGAAAGGGTTCTTACTTTGGTATCATCAAGCGAGAAGGGAAAATAAAATGTTCTTGACTACTATAGTCTTCTTTAGACAAGCTTTCAAATGAACATTCCCAAGCAATTTATTATATTATATTAGAAAGGATCTTATTTGAACCAAAGTAGCGCTCTCATCATTGGACAGCCGAGTCTCCCATCATGCTTCGTACGCTGCAGGTTTGGGGAGAGTTGTTTTTAACGGTCCCCTTGTATACCTCCCTCTACGGTTGTACTAGTTTCATCCCCTCCGCGCCCCCCACGCCCCCCCCCCCCCCCGCGAGCGATGACGTCACATTCATAATGACAAAACTTTCGAGCAGTCGCCTTTTAATTCTTAGCTCGGTTAAGGCGACTAAAAACTTGAACTTAGCTCGTTTTGACAGCTTTCAGAACAGACAGTTTGCTCATAGTTGACTTGTGGAAACAGGACAATGTGCTTTTGATATATGAGGGTAAGTTATGATATGAAAAAAATATACAAAATTTATAAAAATTAAAAATAGGATGGTCATCCATTCATCACAATTCATAACGGCAAACAAGTGGCAGGCTTATTTTGTGCTGCATCTTTTTCGTGAAAAAAGGGCAGGTAGATATTTGGAGTGCATGCTCAGGCCCATGCTCATGTTATTAATTAATAGCCCCTACTGAATCGGGCCAAGTTTCACAAAGCTAATTAATTAAGCAGAAATACTCCTTGACAAAAACGAATTCCTTTTCTAATCCACTAAAGTAGTACAGTAGTGGATTAGAAAAGGAATTAGTTTTTTTTTAGTCTAGCTACTGAAGCAAAAAAAAAAGCTGAGCTGAGAGATATTGAGACAGAGTTGCTGGGCTCACACACACAATGTTTTTAAACTATTATCAACAGCTCTCCATTGCAATGCTTGTGTATTTTAGTAAGTTTTTATGCTAACAATTACTTGGAATTGGAGTAATTGACCATAGTGTCCACTGCCTTTGTTTGAATGATTTTTGTTTTACTTTTCATTTGAAAATGTTTATTTATATCACATAACTTGTCTATATAAAGTAATTATAATTTAAATATTACAATTGTATAATATATCAATCTTTAGTCATACAAATTAAAATTTCAGATGTCTGTCCATAATATCTTTTAGTCATACAAATTAAAATTTCAGATGTCTGTCCATAATATCACTCAGTCTCTTTTTGTCACTTTCATTTTTATGTCAACATGCTTTCCTTGTTTTGCATTTATAATTGTATTACTAAAAAATATATATCTTTTTTTCAATTTACACAGACAGTGATGGTACCTCTGGACTCTGCATGATGGGAAACTGTTGACAAAGAAGCCAAGATTCATTAAAAGTTCAAGACCAGCAAAGGTAATTATTGATTTTTCAAATTATAAAAATTTTATTGTTAAAACCTTTGGAAGTTGTGAAAGTGTTGTACATTTTCATACACAATTACTTTTACCAGTAGGATAGATTGTCAATGAGTCAAACTAGAGGAGAAAGGGGCCAAAATTCAATTCACAAAGACTTGGTTACCTTAGAGAGCATTAAATGGGGAAAAGGGGACACACAAAATGGCTATCGATTAAGGTTGCAGTTTCAAGCTCAATTACCAATTCTCAAGAAATAAACACATAATACTTGTATTAATCAAGAGTATGAGAGGTATTCATTGATTCCTTGATCAGAAATTAACCTCTAAATCATTTTATTGTTTATTTGTTTACTCTGCAGGCAATGCTTCTTTAACCAGGGACAAGAACTCATCAGGAGGATTTGAACCTTTTCATGGAAGCACCATTTGTAAATCTCTTGAGTAATGTTGGTTCAAAACCAATGGTTGAAAACGCACGTTTTGATCAGTACACTACTCACAAAAGATTTTCACCTTGCCGCACGTCACCTGAAGAACCTATCAGAAGGAACATCAGCCATAACTGCTTATGATGTTTGAATTCAATTGTATTACATGATACAAACAAGTTTTCCATCCTCGCAGCAAACATCAACACTAAACAATGTTTTAGTCTTGGTACTGCTTAAAAAAGGTGCTAGAAAAACACAAGTGACAGTTTTTTGATAAATGTTTGCTTATGAGAAAAAATGTTAACCACTGAAGCAAATTGTAAATAAAACATTGTTTATTCATTGGAAATTTTCAACAATGTTTGATCCATTTTTGTATGTTTGTTTTTGTCTTTGGACTGCTGGGAAAAGACTCCATTATTTTTTAGGTAGGATGTCCAAAGTGGAACATAATTTTCCCTTGGCAAAAGTTCCAATAACAGTGAGTGCCCTTGTTTTTCATGTTTTGCCACCAAAACAACAAGTTTCTGATAAAAGAATTCTCATAAAATACTTGAAAAAACACCCCCATCAAGTCGGGTCCGGTAATGAAATTGTGAGCATGTAAAACTGTTTTATGGTATCGGTTTTTGGGTAGTTAACAATAGAATGGTTATTCAATCATTATTTTAACTGAAAGGGTTCTTACTTTGGTATCATCAAGCGAGAAGTGAAAATAAAATGTTCTTGACTACTGTAGTCTTCTTTAGACAAGCTTTCAAATGAGCATTCCACAGCAATTTATTATATTATATTAGAGAGGATCTTATTTGAACCAAAGTAGCGCTCTCATCATTGGACAGCCGAGTGTTCAGTTTATTTAACGGTCCCAATAAATAGCGCCCTCTTACAGTTCGGTAAACCAGGGACATCATGACGTCATCATCACACAACCTCGTTTTGGCGGCGGTCACCCGCATCTTCGATCGCGCTAACGATTTTCGCTTCCCGCTCGACCCCCTGTCTCCCGTCATGCTTTGTATGTTGCAAGTTTGGGGAGAGTTTTTTTAACGGTCCCCTTGTATACCTCCCTCTACGGTTGTACTAGTTTCATCCCCTCTCCGCGCCCCCCCCCCCCACCCGCCCCGAGCGATGACGTCACATTCATGATGACAAAACTTTCGAGCGGTCGCCATTTAATTCCTCGGTTAAGGCGACTAAAACCTTGAACATAGCTCGTTTTGACAGCTTTCAGAACTGACAGTTTGCTCATAGTTGACTTATGGAAACAGGACAATGTGCTTTTGATATATGAGGGTAAGTTATGATATGAAAAAATTATACAAAATTTATAAAAATTAAAATAGGATGGTCATGAAGTGCATTCATCATAATTCATAACGGCAACGCAAACAAGTGGCAGGCTTATTTTGTGTTGCATCTTTTTCGTGAAAAAAGGGCAGGTAGATATTTGGAGTGCATGCTCTCATGTTAATAACTAATAGCCCCTACTGAATCGGGCCAAATATCACAAAGCTAATTAATAAAGCAGAAATACTCCTTGACAAAAAAACTAATTCCTTTTCTAATCCACTAAAGTAGTACAGTAGTGGATTAGAAAAGGAATTAGTTTTGTTTAGTCTAGCTACTGAAGCAAAACAAAAAGCTGAGCTGAGAGATATTTAGACAGGGTTGCTGGGCTCACACACACAATGTTTTTTAAACTATTATCAACAGCTCTCCATTGCAATACTTGTTACCTAGTATTTTAGTAAGTTTTCATGCTAACAATTACTTAGAGTAATTGGCCATAGTGTCAATTGCCTTTGTTTAAGTGGCTTTTTCAACTTTTCATTTGAAAGTGTTTATATCACATAACTTGTCTATATAATTATAAAGTAATTATAATTTAAATATTAAAATTGTGTAATATATCAATCTTTAGTCATACAAATTAAAATTTCAGATGCCTGTCCATAATATCACTCAGTCTCTTTTTGTCACTTTCATTTTTATGTCAACATGCTTTCCTTGTTTTGCATTTATAATTATATTACTAAAAAAACAGTTCTTTTTCAATTTACACTAATCAGATACTGTTCAGACAGTGAGGGCACACCTCTGGATTCTGCATGATGGGAAACTGTTGACAAAGAAGCCAAGATTCATTACAAGTTCAAGACCAGCAAAGGTAATTATTGATTTTTCAAATTATAAAAATAATTGTTAAAACCTTTGAAAGTTGTGAAAGTGGTGTGCATTTTAATACACAATTACATTTATCAGTAGGATAGATTGTCAATGAGTCAAACTACAGGAGAAAGGGGCCAAAATACAATTCACAAAGACTTGGTTACTTTAGAGAGCATTAAATGGGGAAAAGGGGACACAGAAAATGGCTATCGATTAAGGTTGCGGTTTCAAGCTCAATTACCAATTCTCAAGAAAATAACCCATAAAACTTCTATAAATCAAGAGTATGAGAGGTATTCATTGATTCCTTGATCAGAAATTAACCTCTAAATCATTTTGTTGTTTATTTGTTTACTCTGCAGGCAATGCTTCTTTAACCAGGGACAAGAACTCATCAGGAGGATTTACATCTTTGCATGGAAGCACCATTTGTTAATCTCTTGAGTAATGTTGGTTCAAAACCAATGATTGAAAACGCACGTTTTTATCAGTACACTACTCACAAAAGATTTTCACCTTGCACACACTTCACCTGAAGAACCTATCAGAAGGAACATCAGCCATCACTGCTAATGATGTTTGAATTTAATTGTATTACACGATAATAACTTTAAAAACAAATTTTCCATCCTCGCAGCAAACATCAACACTAAACAACTTTTTAGTCTTGGTACTGCTTAAAAAAAGTGCTAGAAAAACACAAGTGACAGTTTTTTGATAAATGTTCATTAGTTTTAATTTCGAGAAAACTCATGACGTTCAACAACAACTGTTTTGCCAAACCTGTTGGGACTCGCTCATTGACAAATCAAAGAAAAACCACATAAATCACACAAGGCTACTTGTCAGGAGTTTTATCTTTGTAACTTTCTACTTTAATATTTTGTATTGAACATTTTTGTGTTTGCTTTAAAGAAAAAATGTTAACCACTGAAGCAATTTGTAAATAAAACATTGTTTATTCATTGGAAATTTTCAACAATGTTTGATCCATTTTTGTACGTTTGTTTTTGTCTTTGGACCGCTGGGAAAAGACTCCATTAATTTTGAGGCAGGATGTCCAAAGTAAAACATAATTTTCCCTTGGCAAAAGTTCCAATAACAGTGAGTGCCCTTGTTTCTCATGAATGTTTTGCCACCAAAACAAAAAGTTTCTGATAAAAGAATTCTCATAAAATACTTGAAAAACACCCCCATCAAGTCGGGTCTGGTCATGAAATTGTGAGCATGTAAAACTGTTCTATGGTATCGGTTTTTGGGTAGTTAACATTAGAATGGTTATTCAATCATTTAACTGAAAGGGTTCTTACTTTGGTATCATCAAGCGAGAAGGGAAAATAAAATGGTCTTGACTACTATAGTCTTTTTTAGACAAGCTTTCAAATAAGCATTCCACAGCAATTTATTATATTATATTAGAAAAAATCTTATTTGAACCAAAGTAGCGCTCTCGTAATTTGACAGCCGAGCGAGTGTTCAGTTTATTTAACGGTCCCAATAAATAGCGCCCTCTTACAGTTCGGTAAACCAGGGACATCATGACGTCATCATCACACAACCTCGTTTTGGCGGCGGTCACCCCGCATCTTCGATCGTGCTCACGAGTTTTTTTTAACGGTCCCCTTGTATACCTCCCTCTACGGTTGTACTAGTTTCATCCCCTCCGCCCCCCCCCCCCCCCCCCGAGCGATGACGTCACATTCATAATGACGAAACTTTCGAGCGGTCACCATTTAATCCCTCGGTTAAGGCGACTAAAAACTTGAACATAGCTCGTTTTGACAGCTTTCAGGACTGACAGTTTGCTCATAGTTGACTTATGGAAACAGGACAATGTGCTTTTGATATATGAGGGTAAGTAATGATATGAAAAAATTATACAAAATTTATAAAAATTAAAATAGGATGGTCATGAAGTCCGTTCATCATATGACATAATTCATAACGGCAACGCAAACAAGTGGCAGGTTTATTTTGTGCTGCATCTTTTTCGTGAAAAAAAGGGCAGGTAGATATTTGGATTGCATGCTCACGCCCATGCTCATGTTATTAATTAATAGCCCCTACTAAATCGGGCCAAGTTTCACAAAGCTAATTAATTAAGCAGAAATACTCCTTGACAAAAAACTAATTCCTTTTCTAATCCACTAAAGTAGTACAGTAGTGTAGTGGATTAGAAAAGGATTTAGGTTTTTTTTAATTTTAGTCTAGCTACTGAAGCTATAAAAAAAGCTGAGCTGAGAGATATTGAGACAGAGTTGCTGGGCTCACACACACAATGTTTTTAAACTATCATCAACAGCTCTCCATTGCAATGCTTGTGTATTTTAGTAAGTTTTTATGCTAACAATTACTTAGAGTAATTGACCATAGTGTCCACTGCCTTTGTTTGAATGATTTTTATTTTACTTTTCATTTGAAAATGTTTATATCACATAACTTGTCTATACAAAGTAATTATAATTTAAATGTTACAATTGTAGAATATATCAATCTTTAGTCATGCGAATTAAAATGTCAGATGTCTGTCCATAATATCACTTAGTCTCTTTTTGTCACTTTCATTTTTATGTCAACATGCTTTCCTTGTTTTGCATTTATAATTATATTACTAAAAAAAATAGGTTTTTTTTCAATTTACACTTATCAGATACTGTTCAGACAGTGAAGGCACCTCTGGACTCTGCATGATGGGAAACTGTTGACAAAGAAGCCAAGATTCATTACAAGTTCAAGACCAGCAAAGGTAATTATTGATTTTTCAAATTATAACAATAATTGTTAAAACCTTTCGAAGTTGTGAAAGTGGTGTGCATTTTAATACACAATTACTTTTATCAGTAGGATAGATTGTCAATGAGTCAAACTAGAGGAGAAGGGGGCCAAAATACAATTCACAAAGACTTGGTTACTTTAGAGAGCATTAAATGGGGAAAAGGGGACACAGAAAATGGCTATCGATTAAGGTTGCAGTTTCAAGCTCAATTACCAATTCTCAAGAAATAAACACATAATACTTGTATTAATCAAGAGTATGAGAGGTATTCATTGATTCCTTGATCAGAAATTAACCTCTAAATCCTTTTATTGTTTATTTTTTTACTCTGCAGGCAATGCTTCTTTAACCAGGGACAAGAACTCATCAGGAGGATTTGAACCTTTTCATGGAAGCACCATTTATAAATCTCTTGAGTAATGTTGGTTCTAAACCAATGGTTGAAAACACCTGTTTTGATCAGTACACTACTCACAAAAGATTTTCACTATGCACACACATCACCTGAAGAACCTATCAGAAGGAACATCAGCCATCAATACTAATGATGTTTGAATTCAATTGTATGTCACAATAGTAAACTTTAAAAACAAATTTTCCATCCTCGCAGCAAACATCAACACTAAACAACTTTTTAGTCTTGGTACTGCTTAACAAAGTGCTAGAAAAACACAAGTGACAGTTTTTTTTATAAATGTTCATTAGTTTTAATTTAGAGAAAACTCATGACGTTCAACAACAACAGTTTTGCAAACTTATTGGAACTCACTCATTGACAAATCAAAGCAAAACCACATAAATCATACAAGGCTACTTGTCAGGAGTTTTATCTTTGTAACTTTCTACTTTAATATTTTGTATTGAACATTTTTGTGTTTGCTTATAAGAAAAAATATTAACCACTGAAGCAAATTGTAAATAAACATTGTTTATTCATTGGAAATTTTCAACAATGTTTGATCAATTTTTGTATGTTTGTTTTTGTCTTTGGACCGCTGGGAAAAGACTCCATTAATTTTGAGGCAGGATGTGCAAAGTAAAACATAATTTTCCCCTGCCAAAAGTTCCAATAACAGTGAGTGCCCTTGTTTTTCATGTTTTGCCACCAAAACAAAAAGTTTCCGATAAAAGAATTCTCATAAAATACTTGGAAAAACACCCCCATCAAGTCAGGTCTGGTCATGGAACTTTTGGCATGTTAAACTGTTCTATGGTATTTGTTTTGGGGTAGTTAACAATAGAATGGTTATTCAATCATTATTTTAACTGAAAGGGTTCTTACTTTGGTATCATCAAGCGAGAAGGGAAAATAAAATGTTCTTGACTACTATAGTCTTCTTTAGACAAGCTTTCAAATGAACATTCCCAAGCAATTTATTATATTATATTAAAAAAAATCTTATTTAAACCAAAGTAGCGCTCTCATCATTGGACAGCCGAGTCTCCCATCATGCTTCGTACGCTGCAGGTTTGGGGAGAGTTGTTTTGAACGGTCCCCTTGTATACCTCCCTCTACGGTTGCAATTTCATCCCCACCGCGCCCCCCCCCCCCCCCCCCGCCCCCGCGAGCGATGACGTCACATTCATAATGACAAAACTTTTGAGCGGTCGCCATTTAATTCCTAGCTCGGTTAAGGCGACTAACAACTTGAACTTAGCTCGTTTTGACAGCTTTCAGAACAGACAGTTTGCTCATAGTTGACTTATGGAAACAGGACAATGTGCTTTTGATATATGAGGGTAAGTTATGATATGAAAAAAATATACAAAATTTATAAAAATTAAAATAGGATGGTCATAGTCCATTCATCACAATTCATAACGGCAAACAAGTGGCAGGCTTATTTTGTGCTGCATCTTTTTCGTGAAAAAGGGGCAGGTAGATATTTGGAGTGCATGCTCAGGCCCATGCTCATGTTATTAATTAATAGCCCCTACTGAATCGGGCCAAGTTTCACAAAGCTAATTAATAAAGCAGAAATACTCCTTGACAAAAAAACTAATTCCTTTTCTAATCCACTAAAGTAGTACAGTAGTGGATTAGAAAAGGAATTAGTTTTGTTTAGTCTAGCTACTGAAGCAAAACAAAAAGCTGAGCTGAGAGATATTTAGACAGGGTTGCTGGGCTCACACACACAATGTTTTTTAAACTATTATCAACAGCTCTCCATTGCAATACTTGTTACCTAGTATTTTAGTAAGTTTTCATGCTAACAATTACTTAGAGTAATTGGCCATAGTGTCAATTGCCTTTGTTTAAGTGGCTTTTTCAACTTTTCATTTGAAAGTGTTTATATCACATAACTTGTCTATATAATTATAAAGTAATTATAATTTAAATATTAAAATTGTGTAATATATCAATCTTTAGTCATACAAATTAAAATTTCAGATGCCTGTCCATAATATCACTCAGTCTCTTTTTGTCACTTTCATTTTTATGTCAACATGTTTTCCTTGTTTTGCATTTATAATTATATTACTAAAAAAACAGTTCTTTTTCAATTTACACTAATCAGATACTGTTCAGACAGTGAGGGCACACCTCTGGATTCTGCATGATGGGAAACTGTTGACAAAGAAGCCAAGATTCATTACAAGTTCAAGACCAGCAAAGGTAATTATTGATTTTTCAAATTATAAAAATAATTGTTAAAACCTTTGAAAGTTGTGAAAGTGGTGTGCATTTTAATACACAATTACATTTATCAGTAGGATAGATTGTCAATGAGTCAAACTACAGGAGAAAGGGGCCAAAATACAATTCACAAAGACTTGGTTACTTTAGAGAGCATTAAATGGGGAAAAGGGGACACAGAAAATGGCTATCGAATAAGGTTGCGGTTTCAAGCTCAATTACCAATTCTCAAGAAAAAAACCCATAAAACTTCTATAAATCAAGAGTATGAGAGGTATTCATTGATTCCTTGATCAGAAATTAACCTCTAAATCATTTTGTTGTTTATTTGTTTACTCTGCAGGCAATGCTTCTTTAACCAGGGACAAGAACTCATCAGGAGGATTTACATCTTTGCATGGAAGCACCATTTGTTAATCTCTTGAGTAATGTTGGTTCAAAACCAATGATTGAAAACGCACGTTTTTATCAGTACACTACTCACAAAAGATTTTCACCTTGCACACACTTCACCTGAAGAACCTATCAGAAGGAACATCAGCCATCACTGCTAATGATGTTTGAATTTAATTGTATTACTCGATAATAAACTTTAAAAACAAATTTTCCATCCTCGCAGCAAACATCAACACTAAACAACTTTTTAGTCTTGGTACTGCTTAACAAAGTGCTAGAAAAACACAAGTGACAGTTTTTTTATAAATGTTCATTAGTTTTTATTTCGAGAAAACTCATGACGTTCAACAACAACTGTTTTGCCAAACCTGTTGGGACTCGCTCATTGACAAATCAAAGCAAAACCACATAAATCACACAAGGCTACTTGTCAGGAGTTTTATCTTTGTAACTTTCTACTTTAATATTTTGTATTGAACATTATTGTGTTTGCTTTAAAGAAAAAATGTTAACCACTGAAGCAATTTGTTAATAAAACATTGTTTATTCATTGGAAATTTTCAACAAAGTTTGATCCATTTTTGTATGTTTGTTTTTGTCTTTGGACCGCTGGGAAAAGACTCCATTAATTTTGAGGCAGGATGTCCAAAGTAAAACATAATTTTCCCTAGGCAAAAGTTCCAATAACAGTGAGTGCCCCTGTTTCTCATGAATGTTTTGCCACCAAAACAAAAAGTTTCTGATAAAAGAATTCTCATAAAATACTTGAAAAACACCCCCATCAAGTCGGGTCTGGTCATGAAATTGTGAGCATGTAAAACTGTTCTATGGTATCGGTTTTTGGGTAGTTAAAGGAAAACGTTGCCTTGGATCGGTCGAGTTGGCCTTTGAAAAGCGTTTGTAACCGTTTTTATAAAAATGCATATGGGTAGAAAGATGTTGTTAAAGTAGAATACAATGATCCACACAAACATGCTTTGAAATTGCGTGGTTTTCCTTTTACCTCGTCGACTAACACGCCGGCCATTTATGGGGGTCAAAATTTTGACTCCCATAAATGGCTGACGGTGTTAGTTCGCACAGTAGAAGGAAAACCAAGCAATTTCGAGGCAAACTGGTGTGGATCATTGTATTCTACTTTTAAAATATCTTTCCAACCATATGCATTATATAAAAAACGGTTACAAACGCTTTTGTTTTGACCAACTCGTCCAATCCAAGGCAACGTGTTCCTTTAACAATTATAATGGTTATTCAATCATTTAACTGAAAGGGTTCTTACTTTGGTATCATCAAGCGAGAAGGGAAAATAAAATGGTCTTGACTACTATAGTCTTCTTTAGACAAGCTTTCAAATGAGCATTCCACAGCAATTTATTATATTATTATATTAGAAAAGATCTTATTTGAACCAAAGTAGCGCTCTCGTAATTTGACAGCCGAGTGTTCAGTTTATTTAACGGTCCCAATAAATAGCGCCCTCTTACAGTTCGGTAAACCAGGGACATCATGACGTCATCATCACACAACCTCGTTTTGGCGGCGGTCACCCCGCATCTTCGATCGTGCTCACGAGTTTTTTTTTAACGGTCCCCTTGCATACCTCCCTCTACGGTTGTACTAGTTTCATCCCCCTCCGCGCCCCCCCCCCCCCTCCCCGAGCGACGACGTCACATTCATAATGACAAAACTTTCGAGCGGTCACCATTTAATCCCTCGGTTAAGGCGACTAAAAACTTAAACATAGCTCGTTTTGACAGCTTTCAGAACTGACAGTTTGCTCATAGTTGACTTATGGAAACAGGACAATGTGCTTTTGATATATGAGGGTAAGTAATGATATGAAAAAATTTTACAAAATTTATAAAAATTAAAATAGGATGGTCATGAAGTCCGTTCATCATATGACATAATTCATAACGGCAACGCAAACAAGTGGCAGGCTTATTTTGTGCTGCATCTTTTTCGTGAAAAAAGGGGCAGGTAGATATTTGGATTGCATGCTCACGCCCATGCTCATGTTATTAATTAATAGCCCCTACTGAATCGGGCCAAGTTTCACAAAGCTAATTAATTAAGCAGAAATACTCCTTGACAAAAAACTAATTCCTTTTCTAATCCACTAAAGTAGTACAGTAGTGTAGTGGATTAGAAAAGGATTTAGGTTTTTTTTAATTTTAGTCTAGCTACTGAAGCTATAAAAAAAGCTGAGCTGAGAGATATTGAGACAGAGTTGCTGGGCTCACACACACAATGTTTTTAAACTATCATCAACAGCTCTCCATTGCAATGCTTGTGTATTTTAGTAAGTTTTTATGCTAACAATTACTTAGAGTAATTGACCATAGTGTCCACTGCCTTTGTTTGAATGATTTTTATTTTACTTTTCATTTGAAAATGTTTATATCACATAACTTGTCTATACAAAGTAATTATAATTTAAATGTTACAATTGTAGAATATATCAATCTTTAGTCATGCGAATTAAAATGTCAGATGTCTGTCCATAATATCACTTAGTCTCTTTTTGTCACTTTCATTTTTATGTCAACATGCTTTCCTTGTTTTGCATTTATAATTATATTACTAAAAAAAATAGTTTTTTTTTCAATTTACACTTATCAGATACTGTTCAGACAGTGAGGGCACCTCTGGACTCTGCATGATGGGAAACTGTTGACAAAGAAGCCAAGATTCATTAAAAGTTCAAGACCAGCAAAGGTAATTATTGATTTTTCAAATTATAACAATTTTATTGTTAAAACCTTTGGAAGTTGTGAAAGTGTTGTACATTTTAATACACAATTACTTTTATCAGTAGGATCGTTTGTCAACGAGTCAAACTAGAGGAGAAGGGGGCCAAAATACAATTCACAAAGACTTGGTTACTTTAGAGAGCATTAAATGGGGAAAAGGGGACACAGAAAATGGCTAACGATTAAGGTTGCAGTTTCAAGCTCAATTACCAATTCATAAGAAATAAACACATAATACTTGTATTTATCAAGAGTATGAGAGGTATTCATTGATTCCTTGATCAGAAATGAACCTCTAAATCATTTTGTTGTTTATTTGTTTACTCTGCAGGCAATGCTTCTTTAACCAGGGACAAGAACTCATCAGGAGGATTTGAACCTTTTCATGGAAGCACCATTTGTAAATCTCTTGAGTAATGTTGGTTCAAAACCAATGCTTGAAAACGCACGTTTTGATCAGTACACTACTCACAAAAGATTTTCACTATGCACACACATCACCTGAAGAACCTATCAGAAGGAACATCAGCCATCAATACTAATGATGTTTGAATTCAATTGTATGACACATTAGTAAACTTTAAAAACAAATTTTCCATCCTTGCAGCAAACATCGACACTAAACAACTTTTTAGTCTTGGTACTGCTTAAAAAAAGTGCTAGAAAAACACAAGTGACAGTTTTTTTATAAATGTTCATTAGTTTTAATTTAGAGAAAACTCATGACGTTCAACAACAACAGTTTTGCAAACTTATTGGAACTCACTCATTGACAAATCAAAGCAAAACCACATAAATCATACAAGGCTACTTGTCAGGAGTTTTATCTTTGTAACTTTCTACTCTAATATTTTGTATTGAACATTATTGTGTTTGCTTATAAGAAAAAACATTAACCACTGAAGCAAATTGTAAATAAATGTTGTTTATTCATTGGAAATTTTCAACAATGTTTGATCAATTTTTGTATGTTTGTTTTTGTCTTTGGATCGCTGGGAAAAGACTCCATTAATTTTGAGGCAGGATGTGCAAAGTAAAACAAAATTTTCCCCTGCCAAAAGTTCCAATAACAGTGAGTGCCCTTGTTTTTCATGTTTTGCCACCAAAACAAAAAGTTTCCGATAAAAGAATTCTCATAAAATACTTGGAAAAACACCCCCATCAAGTCAGGTCTGGTCATGGAACTTTTGGCATGTTAAACTGTTCTATGGTATTGGTTTTTGGGTAGATTAACAATTATAATGGTTATTCAATCATTATTTTAACTGAAAGGGTTCTTACTTTGGTATCATCAAGCGAGAAGGGAAAATAAAATGTTCTTGACTACTATAGTCTTCTTTAGACAAGCTTTCAAATGAACATTCCCAAGCAATTTATTATATTATATTAGAAAGGATCTTATTTGAACCAAAGTAGCGCTCTCATCATTGGACAGCCGAGTCTCCCATCATGCTTCGTACGCTGCAGGTTTGGGGCGAGTTGTTTTTAACGGTCCCCTTGTATACCTCCCTCTACGGTTGTACTAGTTTCATCCCCACCGCGCCCCCCACGCCCCCCCCCCCCCCCCGCGAGCGATGACGTCACATTCATAATGACAAAACTTTCGAGCAGTCGCCATTTAATTCTTAGCTCGGTTAAGGCGACTAAAAACTTGAACTTAGCTCGTTTTGACAGCTTTCAGAACAGACAGTTTGCTTATAGTTGACTTGTGGAAACAGGACAATGTGCTTTTGATATATGAGGGTAAGTTATGATATGAAAAAAATATACAAAATTTATAAAAATTAAAATAGGATGGTCATCCATTCATCACAATTCATAACGGCAAACAAGTGGCAGGCTTATTTTGTGCTGCATCTTTTTCGTGAAAAAAGGGCAGGTAGATATTTGGAGTGCATGCTCAGGCCCATGCTCATGTTATTAATTAATAGCCCCTACTGAATCGGGCCAAGTTTCACAAAGCTAATTAATTAAGCAGAAATACTCCTTGACAAAAACGAATTCCTTTTCTAATCCACTAAAGTAGTACAGTAGTGGATTAGAAAAGGAGTTAGTTTTTTTTTAGTCTAGCTACTGAAGCAAAAAAAAAGCTGAGCTGAGAGATATTGAGACAGAGTTGCTGGGCTCACACACACAATGTTTTTAAACTATTATCAACAGCTCTCCATTGCAATGCTTGTGTATTTTAGTAAGTTTTTATGCTAACAATTACTTGGAATTGGAGTAATTGACCATAGTGTCCACTGCCTTTGTTTGAATGATTTTTGTTTTACTTTTCATTTGAAAATGTTTATTTATATCACATAACTTGTCTATATAAAGTAATTATAATTTAAATATTACAATTGTATAATATATCAATCTTTAGTCATACAAATTAAAATTTCAGATGTCTGTCCATAATATCTTTTAGTCATACAAATTAAAATTTCAGATGTCTGTCCATAATATCACTCAGTCTCTTTTTGTCACTTTCATTTTTATGTCAACATGCTTTCCTTGTTTTGCATTTATAATTGTATTACTAAAAAATATATATCTTTTTTTCAATTTACACAGACAGTGAGGGTACCTCTGGACTCTGCATGATGGGAAACTGTTGACAAAGAAGCCAAGATTCATTAAAAGTTCAAGACCAGCAAAGGTAATTATTGATTTTTCAAATTATAACAATTTTATTGTTAAAACCTTTGGAAGTTGTGAAAGTGTTGTACATTTTCATACACAATTACTTTTACCAGTAGGATAGATTGTCAATGAGTCAAACTAGAGGAGAAAGGGGCCAAAATTCAATTCACAAAGACCTTGGTTACCTTAGAGAGCATTAAATGGGGAAAAGGGGACACAGAAAATGGCTATCGATTAAGGTTGCAGTTTCAAGCTCAATTACCAATTCTCAAGAAATAAACACATAATACTTGTATTAATCAAGAGTATGAGAGGTATTCATTGATTCCTTGATCAGAAATTAACCTCTAAATCATTTTATTGTTTATTTGTTTACTCTGCAGGCAATGCTTCTTTAACCAGGGACAAGAACTCATCAGGAGGATTTGAACCTTTTCATGGAAGCACCATTTGTAAATCTCTTGAGTAATGTTGGTTCAAAACCAATGATTGAAAACGCACGTTTTGATCAGTACACTACTCACAAAAGATTTTCACCTTGCCGCACGTCACCTGAAGAACCTATCAGAAGGAACATCAGCCATAACTGCTAATGATGTTTGAATTCAATTGTATTACATGATACAAACAAGTTTTCCATCCTCGCAGCAAACATCAACACTAAACAACGTTTTAGTCTTGGTACTGCTTAAAAAAGGTGCTAGAAAAACACAAGTGACAGTTTTTTGATAAATGTTTGCTTATGAGAAAAAATGTTAACCACTGAAGCAAATTGTAAATAAAACATTGTTTATTCATTGGAAATTTTCAACAATGTTTGATCCATTTTTGTATGTTTGTTTTTGTCTTTGGACTGCTGGGAAAAGACTCCATTAATTTTTAGGTAGGATGTCCAAAGTGGAACATAATTTTCCCTTGGCAAAAGTTCCAATAACAGTGAGTGCCCTTGTTTTTCATGTTTTGCCACCAAAACAAGTTTCTGATAAAAGAATTCTCATAAAATACTTGAAAAAACACCCCCATCAAGTCGGGTCCGGTAATGAAATTGTGAGCATGTAAAACTGTTTTATGGTATCGGTTTTTGGGTAGTTAACAATAGAATGGTTATTCAATCATTATTTTAACTGAAAGGGTTCTTACTTTGGTATCATCAAGCGAGAAGGGAAAATAAAATGTTCTTGACTACTGTAGTCTTCTTTAGACAAGCTTTCAAATGAGCATTCCACAGCAATTTATTATATTATATTAGAAAGGATCTTATTTGAACCAAAGTAGCGCTCTCATCATTGGACAGCCGAGTGTTCAGTTTATTTAACGGTCCCAATAAATAGCGCCCTCTTACAGTTCGGTAAACCAGGGACATCATGACGTCATCATCAAACAACCTCGTTTTGGCGGCGGTCACCCGCATCTTCGATCGCGCTAACGATTTTCGCTTCCCGCTCGACCCCCTGTCTCCCGTCATGCTTTGTATGTTGCAAGTTTGGGGAGAGTTTTTTTAACGGTCCCCTTGTATACCTCCCTCTACGGTTGTACTAGTTTCATCCCCTCTCCGCGCCCCCCCCCCACCCGCCCCGAGCGATGACGTCACATTCATGATGACAAAACTTTCGAGCGGTCGCCATTTAATTCCTCGGTTAAGGCGACTAAAACCTTGAACATAGCTCGTTTTGACAGCTTTCAGAACTGACAGTTTGCTCATAGTTGACTTATGGAAACAGGACAATGTGCTTTTGATATATGAGGGTAAGTTATGATATGAAAAAATTTTACAAAATTTATAAAAATTAAAATAGGATGGTCATGAAGTGCATTCATCATAATTCATAACGGCAACGCAAACAAGTGGCAGGCTTATTTTGTGTTGCATCTTTTTCGTGAAAAAAGGGCAGGTAGATATTTGGAGTGCATGCTCTTATGTTAATAACTAATAGCCCCTACTGAATCGGGCCAAATATCACAAAGCTAATTAATAAAGCAGAAATACTCCTTGACAAAAAAACTAATTCCTTTTCTAATCCACTAAAGTAGTACAGTAGTGGATTAGAAAAGGAATTAGTTTTGTTTAGTCTAGCTACTGAAGCAAAACAAAAAGCTGAGCTGAGAGATATTTAGACAGGGTTGCTGGGCTCACACACACAATGTTTTTTAAACTATTATCAACAGCTCTCCATTGCAATACTTGTTACCTAGTATTTTAGTAAGTTTTCATGCTAACAATTACTTAGAGTAATTGGCCATAGTGTCAATTGCCTTTGTTTAAGTGGCTTTTTCAACTTTTCATTTGAAAGTGTTTATATCACATAACTTGTCTATATAATTATAAAGTAATTATAATTTAAATATTAAAATTGTGTAATATATCAATCTGTAGTCATACAAATTAAAATTTCAGATGCCTGTCCATAATATCACTCAGTCTCTTTTTGTCACTTTCATTTTTATGTCAACATGCTTTCCTTGTTTTGCATTTATAATTATATTACTAAAAAAACAGTTCTTTTTCAATTTACACTAATCAGATACTGTTCAGACAGTGAGGGCACACCTCTGGATTCTGCATGATGGGAAACTGTTGACAAAGAAGCCAAGATTCATTACAAGTTCAAGACCAGCAAAGGTAATTATTGATTTTTCAAATTATAAAAATAATTGTTAAAACCTTTGAAAGTTGTGAAAGTGGTGTGCATTTTAATACACAATTACATTTATCAGTAGGATAGATTGTCAATGAGTCAAACTACAGGAGAAAGGGGCCAAAATACAATTCACAAAGACTTGGTTACTTTAGAGAGCATTAAATGGGGAAAAGGGGACACAGAAAATGGCTATCGAATAAGGTTGCGGTTTCAAGCTCAATTACCAATTCTCAAGAAAATAACCCATAAAACTTCTATAAATCAAGAGTATGAGAGGTATTCATTGATTCCTTGATCAGAAATTAACCTCTAAATCATTTTGTTGTTTATTTGTTTACTCTGCAGGCAATGCTTCTTTAACCAGGGACAAGAACTCATCAGGAGGATTTACATCATTGCATGGAAGCACCATTTGTTAATCTCTTGAGTAATGTTGGTTCAAAACCAATGATTAAAAACGCACGTTTTTATCAGTACACTACTCACAAAAGATTTTCACCTTGCACACACTTCACCTGAAGAACCTATCAGAAGGAACATCAGCCATCACTGCTAATGATGTTTGAATTTAATTGTATTACTCGATAATAAACTTTATAAACAAATTTTCCATCCTCGCAGCAAACATCAACACTAAACAACTTTTTAGTCTTGGTACTGCTTAACAAAGTGCTAGAAAAACACAAGTGACAGTTTTTTTATAAATGTTCATTAGTTTTTATTTCGAGAAAACTCATGACGTTCAACAACAACTGTTTTGCCAAACCTGTTGGGACTCGCTCATTGACAAATCAAAGCAAAACCACATAAATCACACAAGGCTACTTGTCAGGAGTTTTATCTTTGTAACTTTCTACTTTAATATTTTGTATTGAACATTATTGTGTTTGCTTTAAAGAAAAAATGTTAACCACTGAAGCAATTTGTTAATAAAACATTGTTTATTCATTGGAAATTTTCAACAAAGTTTGATCCATTTTTGTATGTTTGTTTTTGTCTTTGGACCGCTGGGAAAAGACTCCATTAATTTTGAGGCAGGATGTCCAAAGTAAAACATATTTTTCCCTAGACAAAAGTTCCAATAACAGTGAGTGCCCCTGTTTCTCATGAATGTTTTGCCACCAAAACAAAAAGTTTCTGATAAAAGAATTCTCATAAAATACTTGAAA
The DNA here is from genome assembly GCF_032118995.1 of Asterias amurensis. Taxonomy (NCBI): domain Eukaryota; kingdom Metazoa; phylum Echinodermata; class Asteroidea; order Forcipulatida; family Asteriidae; genus Asterias; species Asterias amurensis. The sequence continues at coordinate 28,259,262 of NC_092649.1, forward strand.
AACACCCCCATCAAGTCCGGTCTGGTCATGAAATTGTGAGCATGTAAAACTGTTCTATGGTATCGGTTTTTGGGTAGTTAAAGGAAAACGTTGCCTTGGATCGGTCGAGTTGGCCTTTGAAAAGCGTTTGTAACCGTTTTTATAAAAATGCATATGGGTAGAAAGATGTTGTTAAAGTAGAATACAATGATCCACACAAACATGCTTTGAAATTGCGTGGTTTTCCTTTTACCTCGTCGACTAACACGCCGGCCATTTATGGGGGTCAAAATTTTGACTCCCATAAATGGCTGACGGTGTTAGTTCGCACAGTAGAAGGAAAACCAAGCAATTTCGAGGCAAACTGGTGTGGATCATTGTATTCTACTTTTAAAATATCTTTCCAACCATATGCATTATATAAAAAACGGTTACAAACGCTTTTGTTTTGACCAACTCGTCCAATCCAAGGCAACGTGTTCCTTTAACAATTATAATGGTTATTCAATCATTTAACTGAAAGGGTTCTTACTTTGGTATCATCAAGCGAGAAGGGAAAATAAAATGGTCTTGACTACTATAGTCTTCTTTAGACAAGCTTTCAAATGAGCATTCCACAGCAATTTATTATATTATTATATTAGAAAAGATCTTATTTGAACCAAAGTAGCGCTCTCGTAATTTGACAGCCGAGTGTTCAGTTTATTTAACGGTCCCAATAAATAGCGCCCTCTTACAGTTCGGTAAACCAGGGACATCATGACGTCATCATCACACAACCTCGTTTTGGCGGCGGTCACCCCGCATCTTCGATCGTGCTCACGAGTTTTTTTTTAACGGTCCCCTTGCATACCTCCCTCTACGGTTGTACTAGTTTCATCCCCCTCCGCGCCCCCCCCCCCCCCCTCCCCGAGCGACGACGTCACATTCATAATGACAAAACTTTCGAGCGGTCACCATTTAATCCCTCGGTTAAGGCGACTAAAAACTTAAACATAGCTCGTTTTGACAGCTTTCAGAACTGACAGTTTGCTCATAGTTGACTTATGGAAACAGGACAATGTGCTTTTGATATATGAGGGTAAGTAATGATATGAAAAAATTTTACAAAATTTATAAAAATTAAAATAGGATGGTCATGAAGTCCGTTCATCATATGACATAATTCATAACGGCAACGCAAACAAGTGGCAGGCTTATTTTGTGCTGCATCTTTTTCGTGAAAAAAGGGGCAGGTAGATATTTGGATTGCATGCTCACGCCCATGCTCATGTTATTAATTAATAGCCCCTACTGAATCGGGCCAAGTTTCACAAATCTAATTAATTAAGCAGAAATACTCCTTGACAAAAAACTAATTCCTTTTCTAATCCACTAAAGTAGTACAGTAGTGTAGTGGATTAGAAAAGGATTTAGGTTTTTTTTAATTTTAGTCTAGCTACTGAAGCTATAAAAAAAGCTGAGCTGAGAGATATTGAGACAGAGTTGCTGGGCTCACACACACAATGTTTTTAAACTATCATCAACAGCTCTCCATTGCAATGCTTGTGTATTTTAGTAAGTTTTTATGCTAACAATTACTTAGAGTAATTGACCATAGTGTCCACTGCCTTTGTTTGAATGATTTTTATTTTACTTTTCATTTGAAAATGTTTATATCACATAACTTGTCTATACAAAGTAATTATAATTTAAATGTTACAATTGTAGAATATATCAATCTTTAGTCATGCGAATTAAAATGTCAGATGTCTGTCCATAATATCACTTAGTCTCTTTTTGTCACTTTCATTTTTATGTCAACATGCTTTCCTTGTTTTGCATTTATAATTATATTACTAAAAAAAATAGTTTTTTTTTCAATTTACACTTATCATATACTGTTCAGACAGTGAGGGCACCTCTGGACTCTGCATGATGGGAAACTGTTGACAAAGAAGCCAAGATTCATTAAAAGTTCAAGACCAGCAAAGGTAATTATTGATTTTTCAAATTATAACAATTTTATTGTTAAAACCTTTGGAAGTTGTGAAAGTGTTGTACATTTTAATACACAATTACTTTTATCAGTAGGATCGTTTGTCAACGAGTCAAACTAGAGGAGAAGGGGGCCAAAATACAATTCACAAAGACTTGGTTACTTTAGAGAGCATTAAATGGGGAAAAGGGGACACAGAAAATGGCTAACGATTAAGGTTGCAGTTTCAAGCTCAATTACCAATTCATAAGAAATAAACACATAATACTTGTATTTATCAAGAGTATGAGAGGTATTCATTGATTCCTTGATCAGAAATGAACCTCTAAATCATTTTGTTGTTTATTTGTTTACTCTGCAGGCAATGCTTCTTTAACCAGGGACAAGAACTCATCAGGAGGATTTGAACCTTTTCATGGAAGCACCATTTGTAAATCTCTTGAGTAATGTTGGTTCAAAACCAATGCTTGAAAACGCACGTTTTGATCAGTACACTACTCACAAAAGATTTTCACTATGCACACACATCACCTGAAGAACCTATCAGAAGGAACATCAGCCATCAATACTAATGATGTTTGAATTCAATTGTATGACACAGTAGTAAACTTTAAAAACAAATTTTCCATCCTTGCAGCAAACATCGACACTAAACAACTTTTTAGTCTTGGTACTGCTTAAAAAAAGTGCTAGAAAAACACAAGTGACAGTTTTTTTATAAATGTTCATTAGTTTTAATTTAGAGAAAACTCATGACGTTCAACAACAACAGTTTTGCAAACTTATTGGAACTCACTCATTGACAAATCAAAGCAAAACCACATAAATCATACAAGGCTACTTGTCAGGAGTTTTATCTTTGTAACTTTCTACTCTAATATTTTGTATTGAACATTATTGTGTTTGCTTATAAGAAAAAACATTAACCACTGAAGCAAATTGTAAATAAATGTTGTTTATTCATTGGAAATTTTCAACAATGTTTGATCAATTTTTGTATGTTTGTTTTTGTCTTTGGATCGCTGGGAAAAGACTCCATTAATTTTGAGGCAGGATGTGCAAAGTAAAACATAATTTTCCCCTGCCAAAAGTTCCAATAACAGTGAGTGCCCTTGTTTTTCATGTTTTGCCACCAAAACAAAAAGTTTCCGATAAAAGAATTCTCATAAAATACTTGGAAAAACACCCCCATCAAGTCAGGTCTGGTCATGGAACTTTTGGCATGTTAAACTGTTCTATGGTATTGGTTTTTGGGTAGATTAACAATTATAATGGTTATTCTATCATTATTTTAACTGAAAGGGTTCTTACTTTGGTATCATCAAGCGAGAAGGGAAAATAAAATGTTCTTGACTACTATAGTCTTCTTTAGACAAGCTTTCAAATGAACATTCCCAAGCAATTTATTATATTATATTAGAAAGGATCTTATTTGAACCAAAGTAGCGCTCTCATCATTGGACAGCCGAGTCTCCCATCATGCTTCGTACGCTGCAGGTTTGGGGAGAGTTGTTTTTAACGGTCCCCTTGTATACCTCCCTCTACGGTTGTACTAGTTTCATCCCCACCGCGCCACCCCCCCCCCCACGCCCCCCCCCCCCCCCCGCGAGCGATGACGTCACATTCATAATGACAAAACTTTCGAGCGGTCGCCATTTAATTCCTAGCTCGGTTAAGGCGACTAAAACCTTGAACATAGCTCGTTTTGACAGCTTTCAGAACTGTCAGTTTGCTCATAGTTGACTTATGGAAACAGGACAATGTGCTTTTGATATGTGAGGGTAAGTTATGATATGAAAAAAATATACAAAATTTATAAAAATTAAAATAGGATGGTCATCCATTCATCACAATTCATAACGGCAAACAAGTGGCAGGCTTATTTTGTGCTGCATCTTTTTCGTGAAAAAAGGGCAAGTAGATATTTGGAGTGCATGCTCAGGCCCATGCTCATGTTATTAATTAATAGCCCCTACTGAATCGGGCCAAGTTTCACAAAGCTAATTAATTAAGCAGAAATACTCCTTGACAAAAACGAATTCCTTTTCTAATCCACTAAAGTAGTACAGTAGTGGATTAGAAAAGGAATTAGTTTTTTTTCGTCTAGCTACTGAAGCAAAAAAAAAAAAGCTGAGCTGAGAGATATTGAGACAGAGTTGCTGGACTCACACACACAATGTTTTTAAACTATTATCAACAGCTCTCCATTGCAATGCTTGTGTATTTTAGTAGGTTTTTATGCTAACAATTACTTGGAATTGGAGTAATTGACCATAGTGTCCACTGCCTTTGTTTGAATGATTTTTGTTTTACTTTTCATTTGAAAATGTTTATTTATATCACATAACTTGTCTATATAAAGTAATTATAATTTAAATATTACAATTGTATAATATATCAATCTTTAGTCATACAAATTAAAATTTCAGATGTCTGTCCATAATATTACTCAGTCTCTTTTTGTCACTTTCATTTTTATGTCAACATGCTTTCCTTGTTTTGCATTTATAATTATGTTACTAAAAAAAATATATCCTTTTTTCAATTTACACAGACAGTGAGGGTACCTCTGGACTCTGCATGATGGGAAACTGTTGACAAAGAAGCCAAGATTCATTAAAAGTTCAAGACCAGCAAAGGTAATTATTGATTTTTCAAATTATAACAATTTTATTGTTAAAACCTTTGGAAGTTGTGAAAGTGTTGTGCATTTTAATACACAATTACTTTTATCAGTAGGATCGTTTGTCAATGAGTCAAACTAGAGGAGAAAGGGGCCAAAATTCAGTTCACAAAAGCCTGGTTACTTTAGAGAGCATTAAATGGGGAAAAGGGGACACAGAAAATGGCTATCGATTAAGGTTGTGGTTTCAAGCTCAATTACCAATTCTAAAAAAAAAAAAAACCCATAATACTTGTATTAATAAAGAGTATGAGAGGTATTCATTGATTCCTTGATCAGAAATTAACCTCTAAATCATTTTGTTGTTTATTTGTTTACTCTGCAGGCAATGCCTCTTTAACCAGGGACAAGAACTCATCAGGAGGATTTGAACCTTTTCATGGAAGCACCATTTGTAAATCTCTTGAGTAATGTTGGTTCTAAACCAATGGTTGAAAACGCACGTTTTGATCAGTACACTACTTTCAAAAGATTTTCATCAGCCATCACTGCTAATGATGTTTGAATTTAATTGTATTACACGATAATAAACTTTAAAAACAAATTTTCCATCCTCGCAGCAAACATCAACACTAAACAACTTTTTAGTCTTGGTACTGCTTAAAAAAAGTGCTAGAAAAACACAAGTGACAGTTTTTTGATAAATGTTCATTAGTTTTAATTTAGAGAAAACTCATGACGTTCAACAACAACAGTTTTGCCAAACTTATTGGGACTCACTCATTGACAAATCAAAGCAAAACCACATAAATCACACAAGGCTACTTGTCAGGAGTTTTATCGTTGTAACTTTCTACTTTAATATTTTGTATTGAACATTGTTGTGTTTACTTATAAGAACAAATGTTAATCACTGAAGCAATTTGTAAATAAAACATTGTTTATTCATTGGAAATTTTCAGCTGGTTTCAAGTTTGCACCCAACAGAAAATACTCAAAGGAATCCACGATATAAACAATTGGAAAATTAATATTGATTTTTGGTGTTCACTGCAATAGACTAGTGGTTGCACTCTACTTGCACAATGATTGATTGATTGATCGCTGTAAAAGGAATGGCACCAATAGTTTAATATCTTGTCTCAAATGACATAACAGGAGTTACTTATTATTTCTTGTCTACTATTAGTAGTTTTTACCTTGCAAAATGCCAAGTAAATGTTTTTATAACCTCTAAAAGGAATGTTTCATACACTTTAAAAACAAATAATGTAAAGGTCAATGCTGGAAAGATTTGTCAATCTTAATCTAAATAAAAAAAAGTTTATTAAATTAACCTGTTTTCAGTGTGTTTTAATTTTTGTGAAGGAACTTCTGCGGTAATGCTTTTATTTTTAAAGGAGGGTCCAATATCACACATGGATTTGGCCTTGGGACTTTGTATAAATAAACTTATTCTTACTCAATTTTACTACTTGCACACTGTTTTCCTCATTGTTCACATACATAACTTAAACTTTTTATAGCACCATTATGGTGCAACCGGTACCATGGAGGTAGAAATGTCATGTTTATGTTATTTTTGCACATCAATTGATTTACATACAAACTTTATAACATACGTTATATGTATTGAAGGAGGAGTCAGCGCATGGCAGACGGTCGAAAGAGTATGTACGTAGGTGACCGTGACCATAACGTCACTTAAGAGCAGACCAATCATAAAGCTGAAGTTGAAAGCTTACTGTACTGCAAGTTTATCAACTGGTTTCATTTGGACCTACCATTGTAACACCCGTGAAAAGACAAGGAATCAGCGTTGTCCTTGAACAATTAACGGTGTCCTTGAACAGCGCCCGCTAGGGTCCAATCGTGGGTTAGTTTACTTAACGGTGTGTTTAAATAGCGCCCTCTTACATTTGCTTAATGCCGCGTCAATTGACCTTCGACCCCCGTGCTATCAGACTTCGGGTTGTCAATACAGCACACGAAAGTAACAGATTGACCTTTGACCTGATCCATCATGTGTTGTTGGTCTAATGACGTCATATCTTTATGTCCACACGTAAGAGGGCGGTATTTAACACCACCGTTAATTTTTCACCTGCACAAATTAATTCCACCGTTAAACCAGCATAGCGCCCTCATTTTTGTGTTGGTGCATTATTAATTAAAAACACAGTCCACATGTCAACGACAACACTCAGCGCAACTTCAGGTCTGGAACTTTGAATTTGTTCATATTTTCTACACTTTTTGGCAGAAATTGTGCCATTTCTGTGGGTACAAACTACAACTCTATGCCGAGGGAATCCCAAACTAGAATTGATCGCTTGCCAAGGAAGGTAAGCAAACACCGCAGTGCAGTGTCAGTCATTCAAATCAACTTTGCTTACAAAATGAGCCAGCACTGCTGCTGCAGAGATTAAATACCAAGGTTTAGAACCGCAATGTTTTGTGGGTAGGCAGAGGGGTCCGGGTCAAAACTCAGAGTTATATATGGGTGCGTTTGTTTAGCTTCCCTGGGTCAACTCTGCCCCGCGCTCTACGTTCGATAGCTTTGATTTGACAGTTACTAGGGCTCAACTCAACCGGGTCAGCCCCCAGGGCCCAGTAGTGCCCTGCTTGTGGAGTGGGTCACTTCGGGGTGATCTGAGGTGCATGGGGTGCCGTCACTCCACTACGGCCGGGAGGGTGAGTGAGATCAATGGATTAGCTCTTGTCAATGGCTCACTGTGTGGGGTTGACCCACAGGCCAAGGTCGCGCAAGGAGGCTTATCGAATGCACCCTATTAAGTATTATATAGAACTAGCTAGCTAGAGGGCGCAGTGGAGTGTACTTTGGCGACCCCAACCAGAAACATTGGTTACTGTGTTGCGCCCTCTCTTGATATTTTCCTTTTCGCGATAAACCTTATGATGCTGCATGTCATTGTCTTGATAGAATTTGACTGCATATTTCTATGTGGAATTAATGAGGTCAAAGGTTAAATCACGCCAGCTTTTGATGCCACTCTGGCGTTATTCATGAGATGAGCCTCGAAAAATGACATCAGATGTTATTTACTTGTTTAAAAAAAATAGCATCACCTATTGATATTCATTTAGCGTGTTTTCCTCATAATATGTGGGGTACAGTGTATGTGTTTTTGAACCATTTAAAGTAATTCATCTCAACGCAGAGGGTAAGAATTATCAACAACAAAAACCTAAGAGATACTTTTTGGCCCTCCTCGTGAACAAGATATGCAAAAGTCTTTAAATAAATCAAGGCTTTCTGTTTAACAATCTGACACTGATAAATGTTTAACTCGTTCAGGTACAGCCAACTACATGGAACGTCACGGTGCCACTATCAACAGAGTCACTTCATCATTTGGACCATCTACAACCTTCAAAGTAGAAAAAAACGACGCAATTTTTCCAGAAAGTGCTGCAAGATTTCCACTTGATCAACGACAGGAGACACAACAATGGCTAGAAGGCTGGTGGCTTTGGCTACACTCAAACATGTAAAGAATGCTACAAAGAGTGACTCTTTGTGAGTTTTACTCTATACACTCCACAAGGGGAACTGATTTGGTAAATTGTTTAAATGATTTGGGGTTGAACAAAGAAATATTTACTGGGATAGGATGGGACTCAAACCAATGACCTCGGGATTAACAACATGCCGGCGCTCTACCAACTGAGCGATGTAACCCTTTGTTGGCTGTTTCTCCATTTTGTCAATATCTTTGTTCAGGGGTTGCTGGTCAGAAGCCATGCAATCATTAATTGCCGTCGTGTAGCCAGGGATCACACTGAAATTACGATACCTGGGATGGAGCAGCCAAGGGATCATCAACATAGGGCTAGACAGCTCAGTTGGTAGAGTGCCGCCATGTTAATCCGGAGGTCATTGGTTCGAGTCCAACTCTATTAATTATTTCTTTGTTCACATCATTAACAAAAATGACCCAGTCAGCTGCCTTTGTGTGGTATAATGTAAACATCTGAAATAAAAAGTTGAATCCCCTTCAAAGGTGATCCCCTGTCTTAATTTAAGTGTGATCCCTGGCAACACTGCAGTAAACAGTTGTACCCCCCCCCCCCCCAACAAAGTAATGGACAATATAGGGAAACCTCCAGCATAGGCCTAGATAGCTCTGTTGGTAGAGTGCGACACATAACCTGGAGGTCGTTGATTCGTGTCCCACTTAAGTAAAAAAATTCTTTGTTCAACCCCAAATCTTTGTGCTTTTTATACAAAAATAGTATTTTTGTATAAAAATTATAAGGAGAAATTTATATTAAAGGCAGTGGACGTTATTGGTAATTACTTAAAAAAATTTTTTGGAATAAAACCTTTCTTGGTGACGTGTAATGGGGAGAGGTTATTGGTATAAAACATTGTGAGAAACGGCTCCCTCTGAAGTGCTATAGTTTTGGAGAAAGAAGTAATTTTCCACAAATTTGATTTCGAGACTTCAGATTTAGAACTTGAGGTCTCGAAATCAACCATGTAAACGCACACAACTTCGTGTGACAAGGGTTATTTTTCTTTCATTATTATCTCGCAACTTCGATGACCGATTGAGCTCAAATTTTCACAGGTTTGTTATTTTATGCACATGTTGAGATACACCAACTGTGAAGGCTAGTCTTTGACAGTAACCAATAGTGTCCACGGCCTTTAAAGGAACACGTTGCCTTGGATCGGTCGAGTTGTTCTTTGAAAAGCGTTCTGTAACCGCTTGTTATAAAATCGATATGGTTAGAAAGATGTTATAAAAGTAGAATACAATGATCTACACAAATATGCCTCGAAATTTGACTCCCATAAATGGCCGACCGTGTTAGTTCGCGACGTAAAATGAAAACCGTGCAATTTTGAGCGATAATTGTGTGGATCATTATATTCTACTTTTAAAACATCTTTCTAACCATAATATGCATTTCATAACAAACGGTTTCAAACCCTTTTCATATTTTATACCAACTCGTCTGATCCAAGGCAACGTGTTCCTAATTTAAAGAAATTCAGCTGTGACTAGAAGTATGACATGTTGGGTCTTTACTGCGAAACAACCAAAAAAACAATGAGTTTGTAACACTAAAAGTGAAAAGTCAATAATATGGTTTATTGAGCACAATGAACACTTTGCCTTGGATCGGTCGAGTTGGCCTTGGAAAAGCGTGTGAAACCGTTTGTTATCAAATGCATATGTTTAGAAAGATAGTTTAAAAGTAGGATATGATGGCCCATACAAGTATCACTCAAAATGCTTTGGTTTTCCTTTTACCTCGACGACCAACACGGTCGGCCATTTATGGGAGTCAAATTTGACTCCCTTAAATGGCCGACCGTGTTAGTTTGCAAGGTAAAAGGAAAACCATGCACTTTTGAGTGATATTTGTGTGGGTCATCATATTCTACTTTTAAAATATCTTTCTAACCATTTATATGCATTTTTAACAAACGGTTGCAAACGCTTTTCAAAGGCCAACTCGACCGATCCAAGGCAACAACTTCCTTTATTCACCATAACCGGCTTTAAACTTGAGCTGGTTTCAAGTTTGCACCCAACAGAAGTACTCAAAGGAATCCACGATATCAACAACTGGAAAATTAATATTAATTTTTGGTGTTCACTGCAATAGACTAGTGGTTGCACTCTACTTGCACAATGATTGATTGATTGATTGATTGATCGCTGTAAAAGGAATGGCACCAATAGTTTAATATCTTGTCTCAAATGACATAACAGTAATTTATTACTCATTATTTCTTTTGTCTGCAATTAATAGTTCATACCTTGCAAAATGCCAAGTAAATGTTTTTATAACCTCTAAAGGAATGTTTCGTACACTTTAAAAACAAATAATGTAAAGGTCAATGCTGGAAAGATTTGTCAATCTTAAACTAAATAAAAACAAGTTTATTAAATTAACCTGTTTTCAGTGTGTTTTAATTTTTGTGAAGGAACTTCTGCGGTAATGCTTTTAAAGGAGGGTCCAATATCACACATGGATTTAAATAAACTTATTCTAACTCAATTTTACTACTTGCACACTGTTTTCCTCATTGTTCACACGCATAAGTTAAACTTTTTGTAGCACCATTATGGTGCAACCGGTACCATGGAGGTAGAAATGTCATGTTTATGTTATTTTTGCACATCAATTGATTTACATACAAACTTTATAACATACGTTATATGTATGGGAGGATGAGTCAGCGCATGGCAGACGGTCGAAAGAGTATGTACGTAGGTGACCGTGACCACAACGTCACTTAAGAGCAGACCAATCATAAAGCTGAAGTTGAAAGCTTACTGTACTGCAAGTTTATCAACGGGTTTCATTTGGACCTACCATTGTAACAGCCGTGAAAAGACAGGGAACCAGCGTTGTCCTTTAACAATTAACGGTGTCCTTGAACAGCGCCCGCTAGGGTCCAATCGTGGGTTAGTTTACTTAACGGTGTGTTTAAATAGCGCCCTCTTACATTTGCTTAATGCCGCGTCAATTGACCTTCGACCCCCGTGCTATCAGGCTTCGGGTTGTCAATACAGCACACGAAAGTAACAGATTGACCTTTGACATGATCCAGCATGTGTTGTTGGTCTAATGACGTAATATCTTTATGTCCACACGCAAGAGGGCGGTATTTAACACCACCGTTAATTTTTCACCTGCAAAGATTAATTCCACCGTTAAACCAGCATAGCGCCCCCATTTTTGTGTTGGTGCATTATTAATTAAAAACAGTCCACATGTCAACGACAACACTCAGCGCAACTTCAGGTCTGGAACTTTGAAATTGTTCATATTTTCTTCACTTTTGGCAGAACTTGTGCCATTTCTGTGGGTACAAACTACAACTCTACGCCGAGGGAATCCCAAACTAGAATTGATCGCTTGCCAAGGAAGGTAAGCAAACACCGCAGTGCAGTGCAGTGTCAGTCATTCAAATCAACTTTGCTTACAAAATGAGCCAGCACTGCTGCTGCAGAGATTTATTCCAAGGTTTAGAACCGCAATGTTTTGTGGGTAGGCAGAGGGGTCAAAACTCAGAGTTATATGGGTGCGTTCGTTTAGCTTCCCTGGATCAACTCTGCCCGAACTCTGTTCGAATAGCTTTGATTTGACAGTAGGGCTTAACTCAACCGGGTCAGCCCTCAGGGCCCAGTGCCCTGCTTGTGGAGTGGGTCACTTCGGGGTGATTTGAGGTGCATGTTGTCACTGATCACTCCACTACGGCCGGGAGGGCGAGTGAGATCAATCGATTAGCTCTTGTCAATGGCTCACTGCTGGGTTGACCCACAGGCCAAGGAGGTTTATCGAACGCACCCTATTATATAGAACTAGCTAGAGGGCGCAGTGGAGTGTACTTTGGCGACCCCAACCAGAAACATTGGTTATTGTGTTGCGCCCTCTCTTGATATTTTCCTTTTCGCGATAAACCTTATGATGCTGCACGTCATTGTCTTGATAGAATTTGACTGCATATTTCTATGTAGAATTAATGAGGTCAAAGGTTAAAACACACGCCAGCTTTTGATGCCACTCTGGCGTTATTCATGAGATGAGCCTCAAAAAATGACGTCAGATGTTCAGGCTAGTCATTGTCATGCATGGTCACTGGTTTCCATTCTGAACCGAGGGTCTAACATCATAAGTTATTTACTTTTTTTTTTTTTTAAATGTATAATATTATTATATTAATAAGTGCGATGTTAAAAATACAAAGGAAACACTAATAAAAAATTGGGGGATGTAAACAGTAACGTTACTACAATCACATGCAATAATGTACTCGTAAGGAGGAGGGTTATGTTACCGCAACTATTAAACTAGTTGATTGAAACTGATTGGAACGTCGTTGAGGATCTGATGCAGACAGGTCACTACAGTATGTACACACTACGTCTTTAGAAACTAATTTGTTGTTACTGAAATTACATTGAACGTCGTTGAGGATCTGATGCAGACAGGTCACTACAGTATGTACACACTACGTCTTTAGAAACTAATTTGTTGTTACTGAAATTACATTGAAATTTTTGTTCTTTCTGTTAACGATCAGGGCCCAATTTCATGACTCTGTTTTAAGTCTGCTTACCGTTATCAAATTATCTGCGCTTTATTTTCGGAAGCAGAGATGTATGTGCCTGGCTTGCAGTTAGATATTTTTGGCGGGGTAAACAGGGAAATTTTACCCGTGCGCTTGAGTACTCCACCCCAGTTTACTAGGCATTCTTCGCTCACACAGCTAGCGCAGAAATTTGGCGCTTGCACAGTAAGTGGAGAATGGTTACTGTAATAAAGCACATAGTTTGGCAACCCTTAGCCCCATCAATAATGACAATAGTGCGGGCACTATTGATGGGGCTAGGCAAAGCTCAGATCCATGAAGTTTGGCCGTGCTGACCCACCCTGTCTAGTTTTCTTGTTCTAATCCAGTGTTAGCTGTGTTTTTAATTACCAAAACCACGCTTGATTACTGTTTCACACTAGTGACATTAACACAGCTTGCAAATTCATCGACAACTCCTCCACTGAGGCTGTGTAGTATGAATGATGAATAAGAATACAGATTATGCATTAAAAACCCGAATGGCCACTTCCGTGATAAAAGTCCCTCTCGCTAAAACGATTAGAAAAATAGAAGTTCACTGATCAAATTTTCCTTCAAATTGCACATCAGTAAATAATTAAATAGCATCACTTATTGATATTCATTTAGCGTGTTTTCCTCATAATATGTGGGGTACAGTGTATGTGTTTTTGAACCATTTAAAGTAATTCATCTCAACACAGAGGGTAAGAATTATCAACAACAAAAACCTAAGAGATACTTTTTGGCCCTGCTCGTGAACAAGATATGCAAAAGTCTTTAAATTAAATCAAGGCTTTCTGTTTAACAATCTGACACTGATAAATGTTTAACTCGTTCAGGTACAGCCAACTACATGGAACATCATGGTGCCACTATCAACAGAGTCACTTCATCATTTGGACCATCTACAACCTACAAGGTAGAAAAAAGCGACGAAATTTTTCCAGTGAGTGCTGCAAGATTTCCACTTGATCAACTACAGGAGAGACGACAATGGCAAGATAGAAGGCTGGTGGCTCTGGCTACACTCAAACATGTAACGAATGCTACAAAGAGTGACTCTTTGTGAATTTTACTCTATACACTCCACAAGGGAAACCGATTTGGTAAATTGTTTAAATGATTTGGGGTTGAACAAAGAAATATTTACTGGGATAGGATGGGACTCAAACCAATGACCTCGGGATTACCATGCCGGCGCTCTACCAACTGAGCTATGTAACCCTTTGTTGGCTGTTTCTCCATTTTGTCAATATCTTTGTTCAGGGGTTGCTGGTCAGAAGCCATGCAATCATTAACTGCCGTCGTGTAGCCAGGGATCACACTGAAATTACAATACCTGGGATGGGGCAGCCAAGGGATCATCAACATAGGGCTAGACAGCTCAGTTGGTAGAGTGCCGGCATGTTAATCCGGAGGTCATTGGTTCGAGTCCAACTCTATTAAATATTTCTTTGTTCACATCATTAACAAAAATGACCCAGTCAGCTGCCTTTGTGTCGTATAATGTAAACATCTGAAATAAAAAGTTGAATCCCCTTCAAAGGTGATCCCCTGTCTTAATTTAAGTGTGATCCCTGGCAACACTGCAGTAAACAGTTGTACCCCCCCCAAAAAAAAAAAAAAAAAAGTAATGGACAATATAGGGAAACCTCCAGCATAGGCCTAGATAGCTCTGTTGGTAGAGTGCGACACATAACCTGGAGGTCATTGATTCGTGTCCCACTTAAGTAAACAAATTCTTTGTTCAACCCCAAATCTTTGTGCTTTTTATCCAAAATAATATTTTTGTATAAAAATTATAAGGAGAAATTTATATTAAAGGCAGTGGACACTATTGGTAATTACTCAAAATAATTTTTGGCATAAAACCTTTCTTGGTGATGAGTAATGGGGAGAGGTTATTGGTATAAAACATTGTGAGAAACGGCTCCCTCTGAAGTGCCATAGCTTTGGAGAAAGAGTAATTTTCCACGAATTTGATTTCGAGACCTCAGATTTAGAACTTGAGGTCTCGAAATCAACCATGTAAACGCACACAACTTCGTGTGACAAGGGTTATTTTTCTTTCATTATTATCTCGCAACTTCGATGACCAATTGAGCTCAAATTTCCACTGTTATTTTATGCACATGTTGAGATACACCAACTGTGAAGGCTAGTCTTTGACAGTAACCAATAGTGTCCACGACCTTTAAAGGAACACGTTGCCTTGGATCGGTCGAGTTGTTCTTTGAAAAGCGTTCTGTAACCGCTTGTTATAAAATCGATATGGTTAGAAAGATGTTATAAAAGTAGAATACAATGATCTACACAAATATGTCTCGAAATTTGACTCCCATAAATGGCTGACCGTGTTAGTTCGCGACGTAAAATGAAAACCGTGCAATTTTGAGCGATAATTGTGTGGATCATTATATTCTACATTTAAAACATCTTTCTAACCATATGCATTTCATAACAAACGCTTTTCATATTTTATACCAACTCGTCTGATCCAAGGCAACGTGTTCCTAATTTAAAGAAATTCAGCTGTGACTAGAAGTATGACATGTTGGGTCTTTACTGCGAAACAACCAAAAAAACAATGAGTTTGTAACACTAAAAGTGAAAAGTCAATAATATGGTTTATTGAGCACAATGAACACTTTGCCTTGGATCGGTCGAGTTGGCCTTGGAAAAGCGTGTGAAACCGTTTGTTATCAAATGCATATGTTTAGAAAGATAGTTTAAAAGTAGGATATGATGGCCCATACAAGTATCACTCAAAATGCTTTGGTTTTCCTTTTACCTCGACGACCAACACGGTCGGCCATTTATGGGAGTCAAATTTGACTCCCTTAAATGGCCGACCGTGTTAGTTTGCAAGGTAAAAGGAAAACCTTGCAATTTTGAGTGATATTTGTGTGGGTCATCATATTCTACTTTTAAAATATCTTTCTAACCATTTATATGCATTTTTAACAAACGGTTACAAACGCTTTTCAAAGGCCAACTCGACCGATCCAAGGCAACAACTTCCTTTATTCACCATAACCGGCTTTAAACTTGAGCTGGTTTAAAGTTTGCACCCAACAGAAGTACTCAAAGGAATCCACGATATCAACAACTGGAAAATTAATATTAATTTTTGGTGTTCACTGCAATAGACTAGTGGTTGCACTCTACTTGCACAATGATTGATTGATGGATCGCTGTAAAAGGAGTGGCACCAATAGTTTAATATCTTGTCTCAAATGACATAACAGTAATTTATTACTCATTATTTCTTTTGTCTGCAATTAGTAGTTCATACCTTGCAAAATGCGAAGTAAATGTTTTTATAACCTCTAAAGGAATGTTTCGTACACTTTAAAAACAAATAATGTAAAGGTCAATGCTGGAAAGATTTGTCAATCTTAATCTAAATAAAAAAAAGTTTATTAAATTAACCTGTTTTCAGTGTGTTTTAATTTTTGTGAAGGAACTTCTGCGGTAATGCTTTTAAAGGAGGGTCCAATATCACACATGGATTTAAATAAACTTATTCTTACTCAATTTTACTACTTGCACACTGTTTTCTTCATTTTTCACACACATTAGTAAAACTTTTTATAGCACCATTATGGTGCAACCGGTACCATGGAGGTAGAAATGTCATGTTTATGTTATTTTTGCACATCAATTGATTTACATACAAACTTTATAACATACGTTATCTGTATGGGAGGATGAGTCAGCGCATGGCATACGGTCGAAAGAGTTTGTACGTAGGTGACCGTGACCACAACGTCACTAAAGAGCAGACCAATCATAAAGCTGAAGTTGAAAGCTTACTGTACTGCAAGTTTATCAACTGGTTTCATTTGGACCTACCATTGTAACAGCCGTGAAAAGACAGGGAACCAGCGTTGTCTTTGAACAATTAACGGTGTCCTTGAACAGCGCCCGCTAGGGTCCAATCGTGGGTTAGTTTACTTAACGGTGTGTTTAAATAGCGCCCTCTTACATTTGCTTAATGCCGCGTCAATTGACCTTCGACCCCCGTGCTATCAGGCTTCGGGTTGTCAATACAGCACACGAAAGTAACAGATTGACCTTTGACATGATCCAGCATGTGTTGTTTGTCTAATGACGTAATATCTTTATGTCCACACGTAAGAGGGCGGTATTTAACACCACCGTTAATTTTTCACCTGCAAAGATTAATTCCACCGTTAAACCAGCATAGCGCCCCCATTTTTGTGTTGGTGCATTATTAATTAAAAACAGTCCACATGTCAACGACAACACTCAGCGCAACTTCAGGTCTGGAACTTTGAAATTATTCATATTTTCTTCACTTTTTGGCAGAACTTGTGCCATTTCTGTGGGTACAAACTACAACTCTACGCCGAGGGAATCCCAAACTAGAATTGATCGCTTGCCGAGGAAGGTAAGCAAACACCGCAGTGCAGTGTGAGTGTCAGTCATTCAAATCAACTTTGCTTACAAAATGAGCCAGCACTGCTGCTGCAGAGATTTATTCCAAGGTTTAGAACTGCAATGTTTTGTGGGTAGGCAGAGGGGTCAAAACTCAGAGTTATATGGGTGCGTTCGTTTAGCTTCCCTGGATCAACTCTGCCCGAACTCTGTTCGAATAGCTTTGATTTGACAGTAGGGCTCAACTCAACCGGGTCAGCCCCCAGAGCCCAGTGCCCTGCTTGTGGAGTGGGTCACTTCGGGGTGATCTGAGGTGCATGCCATCACTGATCACTCCACTACGGCCGGGAGGGCGAGTGAGATCAATTGATTAGCTCTTGTCAATGGCTCACTGCTGGGTTGACCCACAGGCCAAGGAGGTTTATCGAACGTACCCTATTATATAGAACTAGCTAGAGGGCGCAGTGGAGTGTACTTTGGAGACCCCCAACCAGAAACATTGGTTATTGTGTTGCGCCCTCTCTTGATATTTTCCTTTTCGCTATAAACCTTATGATGCTGCACGTCATTGTCTTGATAGAATTTGACTGCGTATTTCTATGTAGAATTAATGAGGTCAAAGGTTAAAACACACGCCAGCTTTTGATGGCGTTATTCATGAGATGAGCCTCAAAAAATGACGTCAGATGTTCAGGCTAGTCATTGTCATGCATGGTCACTGGTTTCCATTCTGACCCGAGGGCCTAACATCATAAGTTATTTACTTTTTTTTTTTTTTTAAATGTATAATATTATTTTATTAATAAGTGCGATGTAAAAATACAAAGGAAACACTAATAAAAAATTGGGGGATGTAAACAGTAACGTTACTACAATCACATGCAATAATGTACTCGTGAGGAGGAGGGTTATGTTACCGCAACTATTAAACTAGTTGATTGAAACTGATTGGAACGTCGTTGAGGATCTGACGCAGACAGGTCACTACAGTATGTACACACTACGTCTTTAGAAACTAATTTGTTGTTACTGAAATTACATTGAATTTTTTGTTCTTTCTGTTAACAATCAGGGCCCAATTTCATGACTCTGTTTTAAGTCTGCTTACCGTTATCAAATTATCTGCGCTTTATTTTCGGAAGCAGAGATGTATGTGCCTGGCTTGCAGTTAGATATTTTTGGCGGGGTAAACAGGGAAATTTTACCTGTGCGCTTGAGTACTCCACCAGTTTACTAGGCATTCTTCGCTCACACAGCTAGCGCAGAAATGTGGCGCTTGCACAGTAAGTGGAGAATGGTTACTGTAATAAAGCACATAGTTTGGCAACCCTTAGCCCCATCAATAGTGACAATAGTGGCACTATTGATGGGGCTCGACAAAGCTCAGATCCATGAAGTTTGGCCCTGCTGACCCACCCTGTCTAGTTTTCTTGTTCTAGTCCAGTGTTAGCTGTGTTTTTGATTACCAAAACCACGCTTGATTACTATTTCACACTAGTGACATTATCACAGCTTGCAAATTCATCGACAACTCAAACTCATCCACTCAGGCTGTGTAGTATGAATGACGAATAAGAATACAGATTATGCATTAAAAACCCGAATGGCCACTTCCGTGATAAAAGTCCCTCTCGCTAAAACGATTAGAAAAATAGAAGTTCACTGATCAAATTTTCCTTCAAATCGCACATCAGTAAATAATTAAATAGCATCACTTATTGATATTCATTTAGCGTGTTTTCCTCATAATATGTGGGGTACAGTGTATGTGTTTTTGAACCATTTAAAGTAATTCATCTCAACGCAGAGGGTAAGAATTATCAACAACAAAAACCTAAGAGATACTTTTTGGCCCTCCTCGTGAACAAGATATGCAAAAGTCTTTAAATAAATCAAGGCTTTCTGTTTAACAATCTGACACTGATAAATGTTTAACTCTTTCAGGTACAGCCAACTACATGGAATGTCACGGTGCCACTATCAACAGAGTCACTTTATCATTTGGACCATCTACAACCTTCAAGGTAGAAAAAAGCGACGAAATTTTTCCAGAAAGTGCTGCAAGATTTCCACTTGATCAACTACAGGAGAGACGACAATGGCAAGATAGAAGGCTGGTGGCCTTGGCTAAACTCAAACATGTAATGAATGCTACAAAGAGTGACTCTTTGTGAGTTTTACTCTATACACTCCACAAGGGAAACTGATTTGGTAAATTGTTTAAATGATTTGGGGTTGAACAAAGAAATATTTACTGGGATAGGATGGGACTCAAACCAATGACCTCGGGATTAACAACATGCCGGCGCTCTACCAACTGAGCGATGTAACCCTTTGTTGGCTGTTTCTCCATTTTGTCAATATCTTTGTTCAGGGGTTGCTGGTCAGAAGCCATGCAATCATTAATTGCCGTCGTGTAGCCAGGGATCACACTGAAATTACGATACCTGGGATGGAGCAGCCAAGGGATCATCAACATAGGGCTAGACAGCTCAGTTGGTAGAGTGCCGGCATGTTAATCCGGAGGTCATTGGTTCGAGTCCAACTCTATTAAATATTTCTTTGTTCACATCATTAACAAAAATGACCCAGTCAGCTGCCTTTGTGTGGTATAATGTAAATGTAGAGTGGTGGATTGTTACTTCGAAAGTTTTTGCTTCAGAGCCATTACATGTATAACTTGATTAATTCCACCTGTTGATGAGAGTACATTCCCAGAATAACTTCCTTGCCCTAAAGCTATTTTTTGGTAGAGATTGCACCAGACTATTATTTACATTTGTGCCCTGACTTAATTGTGGCTAAAGCATTGTCTTGGCGGTGTAGACCAAAGCCATGAGGTCAGTGAGCAGTTAGGCAGCTAAGACAAAGCATGTACTTTTCTGGACACTCCTGCCCATCCGTGTAATCTGCTCAATAATCTGGTGAGTTTCTTGTCTTTATATTGAATTTACTTATTTTTGCATTGTATAAAATGGATCTTTAATGATGTCTAATATTACTTCACAAAAATTCAGGTGTTGTTTTTTTATTGTTTTATGAACAATTCACAACCTTTTAAGTTTTCCTTTCTGGGGTGAAACTAACTTTTTGGGGATTTTAAAGTGTTTGCAGAGGAGCTTATTTAATTTTAAGATTTGCTGTAGTAGATTTTCATTATGAAATGGTTCAGGAGAAATTATCATGGCTAGTTTGGTTTATGTTTGAGTTTTAGTATTTTGGTCTTTGCTTATTTTTCCCCATTGTTTGGATGTGAAATTCACACATTAATTTGTTTCTTCTTTGATGTAGGTGTATTGAGTTATCATTTATATTTTATTTTTTTGTATTTGTCAGATGTTTCGTTTGAAAATACTGGCCAACAGTGTTGTGATCAAACTTCCATTATTGTTTTTAAAAGCTACTGTTGTGTTTTATAAAATCTGTGCACTCATTGATCACTGTGGGAAAAAAACTCCTATGTAGCCCCAGTAGACCCTGTGTGGGCTTGTTTACATTCCATCCATCTGGTGGGCTAATTACTTCCATGCCCTGCAGATTAGTGAGCTATATGGTCAGTTGAGGCTGGACATTAAGCTAGCCTTTGGTTATGTGTAATAACTAAAGTAACCCTTTTTGTTTTGCTATCAGAGGCAAGTGCCAGGCTATTTAGTATAAGAGTAAAGTCTTTTATGTTTTATAGGAAAGAAGTTTTTTTAATGTTTTTCTTTATGTGAGTTGGGTGCAGATAAAAGAGGCTCTAGAGTGTATTAAGTTCTGCCTGGTAACAGATTGTTCAGTTTAAGTTGACAGAGTTTTCTTGTTTCTTGTAATTAGGTAAACACCACATGTTTGGTTGGGATTTCCTTGTGGCTGGATTAAGTGTTGTCTGCCGACAAGGCTTAATTGGTTGAATGCATTTTATATCTGTATGCATAACTGTTAATTAAGTTGTTTCCCAGTAAACTATATTTAATCACTTGTTTGTATCTCTTCTTTTGTATTTTACAGGTCTATGTTAATTCTGTATTTTTAGAGCAATTCACTGTTTAGTGCTGTGTGGGTTTTCGGTTTTTCTCGTTGGTTTTTTATCGTTGTTTTGGGGTTGTTTTTACTCCAATTCGAATCAGTCTTTCAAGGGTTTTTTATTGCATAAGTGTTTTTTCAAGTTGTTTTGTTTTCTTTTTTTGATCTTAAAGCATTTTTTTTTGAGAACCAATTAATCTTGTTTGAGAAAGTCACAGTCACGTGTTGTTTTATTTCTTGGCAAATTAATTTTGAGTTCTGTTTTTTTGGCTGTTACTATTATTGGAGTTAAGTAAATAAATCACTGTTTAAGAGCAAGATTTTGTTTTCCGTCCCAGTTTTTAAGTAGATTTGCGACTTTTCGTTAGAACCAGGGAATTTTCTATTAGTGGGCCTTTTTACGCCGTTACATTATTTTTGGTGCCGAAACCCGGGAACGTTTATTTTTCTTAGAAATTTAGCCATTTACTTTGCTGGGACAATTTTTTTTTTCAAAAACTCTTTTTGGGGAGATAAAACGAGACCCACACAGTGCTCTTCGGTTGGAAAACTCGAGAAGTACAGGATGACCAATACACCAACGTGTCCATCAAGCCTCTTTACACCACTGGCACCTTTTGCAAGTACACCGCACCAGATGGCAGCAACCCAGCCCATCCCGCTGAATCCTTTCAGCCTAGTGAATTTCGACTCGCCATCACCACCTCCACAACTATCTGTACCCTCACAACCGTCAACTTACACATCCCACCAGATCAGGGACGTCCAACCGTTCAGTGGCTCTACAAAACATGGACCCAGGATTGAGGATTGGGTGAGGGACATTCGCTATCTTCTGCAAGTAAAGGGCCCACAACCGGAACAAGCAAAATTTGCTGAAGTTGTGCGTCACACCAAGGGTGACGCCCGTGACGTGGTTTTGAACCTCGAGAGTCGAGGCCCAAGCACAGCAGAGGATGCCATCTGCGAGCTACTGGAAGAATTCGGAGACGGCTGTGCAGTGACGACGCCTATATCGGTCTTCTTTGCCAGGAGGCAGCGGCCCGATGAGACAGCGACGGAATATGCAATAGCCTTGGAAGCTCTTCTTCGAAAGGTAGAAGATGTACACAAACGGCAAGGCCGGCCGTGCTATTTCATGGAGGACAGGGATGCCCTGCTGACTGTTCAATTTATGTCAGGCCTGCACGACGACAGAATTAAACAACGTCTCGCCCCGATGCAGCCGAGAAAGATGTCATTCAAAGCGCTCAGGTCAGAGCTTCGAATTGTTGCTGAGGAGGTTAGACAAGCCAGGACAATGAGACGACATACTTTTCAACTTAATCAACAGTCAACAGAACAGAAGACGCCAGTAAGTGCTGCTGACGTTACACAAGCGACAAGCAAATCCCATGATCTCGGCAAACAGATTGGAGAGCTGTCCTCGATGATGCACCAACACATGACGGCCATTGACCATGTTCTCCAGGGTCAACACTCCTTGGGACAGCGGGTCCAACACCTCGAGGATGCGATGAGCCGCGTATCCATGAAAGCACCCTGGATGGGCCCAACCAACTCAGGCCTAGCTCCGACGCCAGCAGGGAGGTGTTACAACTGCGGTGAGACTGGTCATTACGCGAGGCAATGCGGAAGGTCGAGACGGCAACCACAAGTCGAGAGGCGAAACCAGAACCCGTTAAACTAGATAGACCTGCCGATGATGGGCAATTGGCAGGTATATCTAGTTTGGACAGCCCTACTGGATCCATGAGTAACAGTAAACTGGGGGTAGTTGCAATGAATACTAGTCTGGAGTCTCAAGGAGAAGAGGAATATCTGGTCGGACCAGTCAACACTGCTGTCATTAAAGTCTTCGGAAGGTGTTGTCGAGCTTTGCTTGACACAGGGTCTCAAGTAACTACTATTACCGATGAGTTTGTATCGAGTCACCCGGAGCTTCGGCATCGAGCCATCAAGACAGCAGATGTTTCTATAACTGGTGCTGGCGGCCAGAGTGTTCCCCATCAAGGATACATCCTTCTAAACATCGAGGCGCTCGGAAAGATGGTGAAAAATGTTCCGACCTTTGTAGTACCAGCAACCTCTTTCCGGCATTCAATCCCTCTCCTTCTTGGGACGAATGCTATTCTTGCCGTACGCACTACTCTGCACAATCAGTATGGTAGGGGCCTGATGTCAAGAACCAAGAAGAGTTCCAACACTTGGTTATCTGCTTTCCAGTGTGTAAATCAGGATGGTATCGATCTCGCTCGACCAAATGGAGAAATTGGTCACTTACGGTTTATGGGGAGACGCCCGCTAGACATTCCGCCTGGGACTGAAGTCTCCATCCTAGCTCGAACCCCACGGTCCACTCATGGACGGAACATCACTACCTTGGTCGAAGGCGGAGACAACAAACATCTCGCAGTTGGCCGTTTACTAGTAGAAGTCAAAGATGGCAGAGTCCCAGTTAAACTTCTCAACACCTCCGACCATGTAGTGACAGTACGGAGAAACATGAAGGTTGCAACCCTGTCCTGTATGCAGATAGTTTGCCCAGTACCCTCTAGCTCCGGGGGAGAAGTGGTGAGTTCCGACCAGGTTGTTGATGAAGCACAGGGAATGCCAGAAGTCGATCTCAGCGGCGCAGCTTTGTCTCCGTCCGAAAGGAAAGCAGTGCAGAAGCTCCTTATCCAGAACAAGGATGTATTCTCTACCAATTCCATGGATGTTGGCTCTACTTCCACTCTTTTGCATGAGATCCCCCTGGTTGACCCCAGTCCAGTCCGTTTGCCATATCGACGCATTCCCCCATCACAATTCCAGGAGGTGAGGTCCCACATCGAGGAGTTGAAGTCAAATGGCATCATTGAGCCAAGTAAGAGTCCCTTCGCTTCCCCGATCGTGATTGTTCGAAAGAAAGATGGAAGTATTCGCCTCTGCGTCGATTACCGGCAGCTCAACTCAAAGACCATCAGAGATGCGTTTCCCCTTCCCAGAATTGACGAGTCCCTTGATGCACTTGGCAAGGCCAAATATTTTTCGTGTTTGGACCTCACATCAGGTTATCTGCAGGTCAAGATGGCGGAACAGGATCGTAAGAAAACGGCATTCACCACCCCGATGGGCCTGTTTGAGTACACCCGCATGCCCTTTGGCTTGATGAATGCACCAGCAACTTTCCAGAGACTGATGAGCATTGTCTTAGGTGACATGAATTACTCCCAAGTATTAATCTACCTGGATGACATTGTGGTCTTCAGCTCAACCATTGAGGAGCATTTGCTACGCTTGGAGAAGGTGTTTGCAAGGTTGAGAGAACACGACCTAAAGTTGAAGCCGTCTAAGTGTCACCTCTTCAAAACTGAAGTCTCCTACCTTGGGCATGTTATATCAGAAAAGGGAATATCCACTGACCCAGCAAAAGTTGAAGCGGTGAAGAAGTGGCCTACCCCCAAGTCAAAAAAGGACGTCCGTGCTTTCCTTGGCTTCACAGGATACTACCGAAGGTTTATTCAGCGCTATGCACAGGTGGCCAAGCCCTTGTTTGGTCTGATTGGTGGCCAACGTGGTGTGAAAGACGAGCCGTTTGTATGGAGTGATGCTTGCCAAGCTGCATTTGAGGCATTGATCGACCGATTGACGACAGCCCCTATCCTCGCATTCGCCGATTATCAACAACCTTTCGTGGTACAGACAGATGCATCGGGTGGAGGCCTTGGTGCTGTGTTGGTGCAAATGCAAGATGGCAAAGAGAGGCCGATTGCTTATGCTAGTCGCACTCTTACTTCAGCAGAGTCAAAGTACCCGGCTCATAAGTTGGAATTTCGAGCACTCCACTGGGCGGTGACTGTTAAGCTTCGGGAGTATCTATACGGGAATAAGGTCACCGTTGTCACCGACAACAATCCCTTGACGTATGTGCTCAAGAGTGCCAAACTGGATGCTCATGGCCAACGTTGGATAAATGACTTATCTCTATTTGACCTTGATATTCTGTACCGGCCAGGGAAAAACAACGCTAATGCAGATGCTTTATCAAGAATTCCACGAGAGGAGGTGACACGTGTCCTTGATGCTACAGAACAAAGAAAGGTGGTACACCAGGGAGAACCGAAAGATGTAGTTGCCATGGTTCAAGTTCAGTCTAAAGAAACTGTTCCTCTCCGTCCAGACACTTCAAACATCGCCAAGATTCATGTCAACACTACAGAAGACCTTTCGGAACCTGAAGAGCCTTGTGATACAGAATGTAATGGTGACGTTATCAATCTTCAGAATGCCCAACTGGAGGATGTGACTTTGGCTAGAATCATGCATCTCAAAACCACAAGACAGAGTAGGCCCAGACGGCGTCAGTCCGAACGTGAATCAAAACCTGTCCAGAGACTACTTCGCTCCTGGGACCACCTTGACGTCCAAGATGGACTACTCGTATACACCAGAGTTGAAGATGACCAAGAGAGAAGGGTTCCTGTCCTTCCTCAAGCATTGAATACCCAAGTGATGTTACGACTACATGATGAAATGGGCCACCTAGGTTTCCACAAGACTCTTCAGTCGGTCCAGAGGCGATTCTACTGGCCTGGAATGTACACTGAAGTCAAGACATACATAGAAAAGTGTAAGCGATGTACTCTGCGGAAGTCTCCTGATGGTAAGAGATATGCTGGATTACACAGCATCCGAACGTCACGGCCATTACAACTAGTATGCATTGACTTCTTAAGTCTGGAGCGGTCATCTGGCGGATGTGAGCACCTTCTTGTGGTAACGGACCATTTCACGCGTTACGCACAGGCATACCCAACGAGGGATCAGAAAGCAACGACCGTGGCCAAGACTCTCTGGCAGAAGTTCATAATTAATTATGGAATTCCAGAACGTATCCATTCCGACCAGGGGAGGTGTTTTGAATCCGAAGTAGTGAAGGAACTGTGCAATCTCTTGGGAGTGCAAAAGTCAAAGACAACGCCATACCACCCCCAGGGCAACGGCATGACGGAACGCTACAACCGGACGCTTCTTTCGATGTTAGGTACTCTAGAGCACACGCAAAAGAGGAACTGGGCGATGCATGCTGAGGCGATGACCCATGTATACAACAGTACTACCCATGAATCAACAGGGTATTCACCTTTCTTCCTCATGTTCCACAGGGAACCCAAACTTCCTGTTGATATGCAGTTGAGAACTAACCTTCCGCCAGATGATGATGGTAATGGTGTTGAACTCCCAGTCTACGTCGAACAGCTACAACATCAGCTCCTACAAGCCTATCAGAAGGTAAACACCAGAGCAGAAGCCGCCCGTCAAAAACAGAAGAAAAACTATGATGGGACAGTCAAAGAGAGTTCTTTCAAGCCGGGTGATATTGTCTTGCTCGCTAACAAATCTCTACGAGGAAAGGCCAAGCTGAAAGACAAGTGGGAGGAGACCCCCTATATCATTGTGAGACGTCAATTGAATGTACCAGTGTATGTTTTGAGGAAGTTTGGATCTACCAAGCTGAAATCTGTACACCGAAACCTCATCATAAGGTGTCCATTCGATGCGACCGAGCCAGTTGTTCCCCCTCCTGATCTGTCTGATATCGTCCCGCCCCCACCTGAATTTGATGAGCCAGTTTTCTTACAAGAAGATATACCCCATGTTGTCCAGCCCCCACCTGAGTTTGTCGACATTCCAATGACAACCGATGACCCTGAATCTTCTTCGCCTACCACGGACGAGTCCACATCCGAGGAGTCTTCTTCAGATGAGGAGAGATCTTCATATTCTTCTAAGCACCGTGGTCTTACTTCACTTAAGGAGAGATATGTCTCTTCTTCTGAGCCTCTTAGTTGTACTTCAGATGACGATGGATCATTCTATCCCTCCCAGTCCCTGAGAACACCAGTAAGACAAAGACTGCGAACCAGGACCAGGACAGTGATTTCTACTGCAGCCCAGGATGAATCTTCCGGTACTGATGGGTTCCTGAGTATACCAATACAGCGACCTCGAAGAGTGATTAGACCACCATTAAGGTTCCGTGATTAGGGGCGAATTTCATGGTGCTGCTGCAAGGGAAGTGGGGTTCTGCGCTAGCTGTAGCAAACCAAAGTTGTTGTTTCTTGTTTTTTAATTAGCGTATTGCACAGGCTGGCAAACTTATTGCCAATGTTTCATGTGAGAGCACCATGGATTTTGTAATAAGGCGTCATTTAAATTTGTACAAGCTTCTACTGTAGTTGCCCGCAATCCAGTTAGCAGTTTTTTTTCTTTGCTATCTCTTACTTGCTTGTGTTAAACGATATTTTGAATTCGATATCATGCAACGAGCGCTGCAGATAATTGGCTGCGTACAGGCTTTAGATTACTGCGCACAGACCTTAACGCTGCAATTACTTTTTGTATTTAATTGTTTTTTTATTGTTGTCAGGAGCCAACATTTTAAAGTTGGGGAGATTGTAGAGTGGTGGATTGTTACTTCGAAAGTTTTTGCTTCAGAGCCATTACATGTATAACTTGATTAATTCCACCTGTTGATGAGAGTACATTCCCAGAATAACTTCCTTGCCCTAAAGCTATTTTTTGGTAGAGATTGCACCAGACTATTATTTACATTTGTGCCCTGACTTAATTGTGGCTAAAGCATTGTCTTGGCGGTGTAGACCAAAGCCATGAGGTCAGTGAGCAGTTAGGCAGCTAAGACAAAGCATGTACTTTTCTGGACACTCCTGCCCATCCGTGTAATCTGCTCAATAATCTGGTGAGTTTCTTGTCTTTATATTGAATTTACTTATTTTTGCATTGTATAAAATGGATCTTTAATGATGTCTAATATTACTTCACAAAAATTCAGGTGTTGTTTTTTTATTGTTTTATGAACAATTCACAACCTTTTAAGTTTTCCTTTCTGGGGTGAAACTAACTTTTTGGGGATTTTAAAGTGTTTGCAGAGGAGCTTATTTAATTTTAAGATTTGCTGTAGTAGATTTTCATTATGAAATGGTTCAGGAGAAATTATCATGGCTAGTTTGGTTTATGTTTGAGTTTTAGTATTTTGGTCTTTGCTTATTTTTCCCCATTGTTTGGATGTGAAATTCACACATTAATTTGTTTCTTCTTTGATGTAGGTGTATTGAGTTATCATTTATATTTTATTTTTTTGTATTTGTCAGATGTTTCGTTTGAAAATACTGGCCAACAGTGTTGTGATCAAACTTCCATTATTGTTTTTAAAAGCTACTGTTGTGTTTTATAAAATCTGTGCACTCATTGATCACTGTGGGAAAAAAACTCCTATGTAGCCCCAGTAGACCCTGTGTGGGCTTGTTTACATTCCATCCATCTGGTGGGCTAATTACTTCCATGCCCTGCAGATTAGTGAGCTATATGGTCAGTTGAGGCTGGACATTAAGCTAGCCTTTGGTTATGTGTAATAACTAAAGTAACCCTTTTTGTTTTGCTATCAGAGGCAAGTGCCAGGCTATTTAGTATAAGAGTAAAGTCTTTTATGTTTTATAGGAAAGAAGTTTTTTTAATGTTTTTCTTTATGTGAGTTGGGTGCAGATAAAAGAGGCTCTAGAGTGTATTAAGTTCTGCCTGGTAACAGATTGTTCAGTTTAAGTTGACAGAGTTTTCTTGTTTCTTGTAATTAGGTAAACACCACATGTTTGGTTGGGATTTCCTTGTGGCTGGATTAAGTGTTGTCTGCCGACAAGGCTTAATTGGTTGAATGCATTTTATATCTGTATGTATAACTGTTAATTAAGTTGTTTCCCAGTAAACTATATTTAATCACTTGTTTGTATCTCTTCTTTTGTATTTTACAGGTCTATGTTAATTCTGTATTTTTAGAGCAATTCACTGTTTAGTGCTGTGTGGGTTTTCGGTTTTTCTCGTTGGTTTTTTATCGTTGTTTTGGGGTTGTTTTTACTCCAATTCGAATCAGTCTTTCAAGGGTTTTTTATTGCATAAGTGTTTTTTCAAGTTGTTTTGTTTTCTTTTTTTGATCTTAAAGCATTTTTTTTTGAGAACCAATTAATCTTGTTTGAGAAAGTCACAGTCACGTGTTGTTTTATTTCTTGGCAAATTAATTTTGAGTTCTGTTTTTTTGGCTGTTACTATTATTGGAGTTAAGTAAATAAATCACTGTTTAAGAGCAAGATTTTGTTTTCCGTCCCAGTTTTTAAGTAGATTTGCGACTTTTCGTTAGAACCAGGGAATTTTCTATTAGTGGGCCTTTTTACGCCGTTACATAAACATCTGAAATAAAAAGTTGACTCCCCTTCAAAGGTTATCCCCTGTCTTAATTTAAGTGTGATCCCTGGCAACACTGCAGTAAACAGTTGTACCCCCCCCCCAACAAAGTAATGGACAATATAGGGAAACCTCCAGCATAGGCCTAGATAGCTCTGTTGGTAGAGTGCTACACATAACCTGGAGGTCATTGATTCGTGTCCCACTTAAGTAAATAATTTCTTTGTTCAACCCCAAATCTTTGTGCTTTTTATACAAAAATAGTATTTTTGTATAAAAATTATCAGGAGAAATTTATATTAAAGGTAGTGGACGTTATTGGTAATTACTCAAAATAATTTTTGGCATAAAACCTTTCTTGGTGACGTGTAATGGGGAGAGGTTATTGGTATAAAACATTGTGAGAAACGGCTCCCTCTGAAGTGCTATAGTTTTGGGGAAAGAAGTAATTTTCCACGAATTTGATTTCGAGACCTCAGATTTAGAACTTGAGGTCTCGAAATCAACCATGTAAACGCACACAACTTCGTGTGACAAGGGTTATTTTTCTTTCATTATTATCTCGCAACTTCGATGACTGATTGAGCTCAAATTTTCACAGGTTTGTTATTTTATGCACATGTTGAGATACACCAACTGTGAAGGCTAGTCTTTGACAGTAACCAATAGTGTCCACGGCCTTTAAAGGAACACGTTCGATAGACTAGTGGTTCCACTCTACTTGCACAATGATCGATTGATTGACCGCTGTAAAAGGAATGGCACCAATAGTTTAAAGTCACCTGGAAATAGAATTTTTTTTCTTTCAAACATAAGAGTATATGCATACTAACAATAAAACAATTTTTTTAGTAATTGTTTGTCACGATTTATATGTTTAAAAAATATATAAAGTTGTTTGGGGGGGGGGCTGACTCCGCCTACCCCTATTGTGACGTCAATCGAGGCAGACTTTGCCTGCAATGCGTATAGTAAACACACGTGCAAAGTACATGTACGTCCAAGTCGTGAGTTGGTACATTTCAAAAAGTGTTTTTCTTCATTCAGCAGCAATACACCTGCTCGGCATTGCCGGAAAAAAAAACAAAAAAACTCACGACTTGGTCCGCACATGTACTTTGCAATTGTGTTTACTCTATACGCATTACAGGCAAAGTCTGCCTCGATTGACGTCACGAACAGCGCCCTCTCGGGTCGGGGTCTACTCTTAAATTTGTAAACAACATAAGAACTGATTTTTAAAACCTTAGTTAACTGTTTATTCACATTCCACTCATCAAAACACATATAGTGACAAAAGCTTTATTTTGAAAAAATACCACTTCCAGGTGACTTTAATATCTTGTCTCAAATGACATAACAGTAATTTATTACTCAATATTTCTTTTGTCTGCAATTAATAGTTCATACCTTGCAAAATGCCAAGTAAATGTTTTTGTAACCTTTAAAGGATTGTTTCGTACACTTTAAAAACAAATAATGTAAAGGTCAATGCTGGAAAGATTTGTCAATCTTAATCTAAATAAAAAAAGGTTTATTAAATTAACATGTTTTCAGTGTGTTTTATTTGTTGTGAAGGAATTTCTGCGGTAATGCTTTTAAAGGAGGGTCCAATATCACACATGGATTTGGCCTTGGGACTTTGTGTAAATAAACTTATTCTTACTCAATTTTACTACTTGCACACTGTTTTCCTCATTGTTCACATACATAACTTAAACTTTTTATAGCTCCATGGTGCAACCGGTACCATCCCATGGAGGTAGAAATGTCATGTTTATGTTATTTTTGCACATCAATTGATTTACATACAAACTTTATAACATACGTTATATGGGAGGAGGAGTCAGCGCATGGCAGACGGTCGAAAGAGTATGTACGTAGGTGACCGTGACCATAACGTCACTTAAGAGCAGACCAATCATAAAGCTGAAGTTGAAAGCTTACTGTACTGCAAGTTTATCAACTGGTTTCATTTGGACCTACCATTGTAACAGCCGTGAAAAGACAGGGAACCAGCGTTGTCCTTGAACAATTAACGGTGTCCTTGAACAGCGCCCGCTAGGGTCCAATCGTGGGTTAGTTTACTTAACGGTGTGTTAAAATAGCGCCCTCTTACATTTGCTTAATGCCGCGTCAATTGACCTTCGACCCCCGTGCTATCAGGCTTCGGGTTGTCAATAAGTAACAGATTGACCTTTGACATGATCCATCGTGTGTTGTTGGTCTACTGACGTCATATCTTTATGTCCACACGTAAGAGGGCGGTATTTAACACCACCGTTAATTTTTCACCTGCAAAAATTAATTCCACCGTTAAACCAGCATAGCGCCCTCATTTTTGTGTTGGTGCATTATTAATTAAAAACAGTCCACATTTAGCGAAAGTCCACATGTCAACGACAACACTCAGCGCAACTTCAGGTCTGGAACTTTGAATTAATTTTTTTGTTCATATTTTCTTCACTTTTTGGCAGAACTTGTGCCATTTCTGTGGGTACAAACTACAACTCTACGCCGAGGGAATCCCAAACTAGAATTGATCGCTTGCCAAGGCAAGGAAGGTAAGCAAACACCGCACTCCGCAGTGCAGTGTCAGTCATTCAAATCAACTTTGCTTACAAAATGAGCCAGCACTGCTGCTGCAGAGATTTTTTCCAAGGTTTAGAACCGCAATGTTTTGTGGGTAGGCAGAGGGGTCAAAACTCAGAGTTATATGGGTGCGTTCGTTTAGCTTCCCTGGGTCAACTCTGCCCCGCTTCGTTCGAATAGCTTTGATTTGACAGTTAGGGCTCAACTCAACCGGGTCAGGCCCCAGGGCCCAGTGCCCTGCTTGTGGAGTGGGTCACTTCGGGGTGATCCGAGGTGCATGGGGTGCCGTCACTTCACTATGGCTTGGGAGGGTAAGTGAGATCAATTGATTAGCTCTTGTCAATGGCTCACTGTGGGGTTGACCCACAGGCCAAGGTCGCGCAAGGAGGCTTATCGAATGCACCCTATTAAATATTATATAGAACTAGCTAGCTAGAGGGCGCAGTGGAGTGTATTTTGGCGACCCCCAACCAGAAACATTGGTTGTGTTGCGCCCTCTCTTGATATTTTCCTTTTCGGATAAACCTTATGATGCTGCATGTCATTGTCTTGATAGAATTTGACTGCGTATTTCTATGTAGAATTAATGAGGTCAAAGGTTAAAACACACGCCAGCTTTTGATGCCACTCTGGCGTTATTCATGAGATGAGCCTCGAAAAAGGCTAGTCATTGTCATGCATGGTCACTGGTTTCCATTCTGACCCGAGGGCCTAACAGCATAAGTTATTTACTTTTTTTTTTTTTTAAATGTATAATATTATTATATTAATAAGTGCGCTGTCAAAAATACAAAGGAAACACTAATAAAAAATTGGGGGATGTAAACAGTAACGTTACTACAATCACATGCAATAATGTACTCGTGAGGAGGAGGGTTATGTTACCGCAACTATTAAACTAGTTGATTGAAACTGATTGGAACGTCGTTGAGGATCTGACGCAGACAGGTCACTACAGTATGTACACACTACGTCTTTAGAAACTAATTTGTTGTAACTGAAATTACATTGAAATTTTTGTTCTTTCTGTTAACGATCAGGGCCCAATTTCATGACTCTGTTTTAAGTCTGCTTACCGTTATCAAATTATCTGCGCTTTATTTTCGGAAGCAGAGATGTATGTGCCTGGCTTGCAGTTAGATATTTTTGGCGGGGTAAACAGGGAAATTTTACCTGTGCGCTTGAGTACTCCACCAGTTTACTAGGCATTCTTCGCTCACACAGCTAGCGCAGAAATGTGGCGCTTGCACAGTAAGTGGAGAATGGTTACTGTAATAAAGCACATAGTTTGGCAACCCTTAGCCCCATCAATAGTGACAATAGTGGCACTATTGATGGGGCTCGACAAAGCTCAGATCCATGAAGTTTGGCCGTGCTGACCCACCCTGTCTAGTTTTCTTGTTCTAATCCAGTGTTAGCTGTGTTTTTGATTACCAAAACCACGCTTGATTTCTGTTTCACACTAGTGACATTATCACAGCTTGCAAATTCATCGACAACTCCTCCACTCAGGCTGTGTAGTATGAATGATGAATAAGAATACAGATTATGCATTAAAAACCCGAATGGCCACTTCCGTGATAAAAGTCCCTCTCGCTAAAACGATTAGAAAAATAGAAGTTCACTGATCAAATTTTCCTTCAAATTGCACATCAGTAAATAATTAAATAGCATCACTTATTGATATTCATTTAGCGTGTTTTCCTCATAATATGTGGGGTACAGTGTATGTGTTTTTGAACCATTTAAAGTAATTCATCTCAACACAGAGGGTAAGAATTATCAACAACAAAAACCTAAGAGATACTTTTTGGCCCTCCTCGTGAACAAGATATGCAAAAGTCTTTAAATAAATCAAGGCTTTCTGTTTAACAATCTGACACTGATAAATGTTTAACTCGTTCAGGTACAGCCAACTACATGGAACGTCACGGTGCCACTATCAACAGAGTCACTTTATCATTTGGACCATCTACAACCTTCAAGGTAGAAAAAAGCGACGAAATTTTTCCAGAAAGTGCTGCAAGATTTCCACTTGATCAACTACAGGAGAGACGACAATGGCAAGATAGAAGGCTGGTGGCCTTGGCTAAACTCAAACATGTAATGAATGCTACAAAGAGTGACTCTTTGTGAGTTTTACTCTATACACTCCACAAGGGAAACTGATTTGGTAAATTGTTTAAATGATTTGGGGTTGAACAAAGAAATATTTACTGGGATAGGATGGGACTCAAACCAATGACCTCGGGATTAACAACATGCCGGCGCTCTACCAACTGAGCGATGTAACCCTTTGTTGGCTGTTTCTCCATTTTGTCAATATCTTTGTTCAGGGGTTGCTGGTCAGAAGCCATGCAATCATTAACTGCCGTCGTGTAGCCAGGGATCACACCGAAATTATGATACCTGGGATGGGGCAGCCAAGGGATCATCAACATAGGGCTAGACAGCTCAGTTGGTAGATTGCCGCCATGTTAATCCGGAGGTCATTGGTTCGAGTCCAACTCTATTAAATATTTCTTTGTTCACATCATTAACAAAAATGACCCAGTCAGCTGCCTTTGTGTCGTATAATGTAAACATCTGAAATAAAAAGTTGAATCCCCTTCAAAGGTGATCCCCTGTCTTAATTTAAGTGTGATCCCTGGCAACACTGCAGTAAACAGTTGTACCCCCCCCCAAAAAAAAAAAAAAGTAATGGACAATATAGGGAAACCTCCAGCATAGGCCTAGATAGCTCTGTTGGTAGAGTGCGACACATAACCTGGAGGTCATTGATTCGTGTCCCACTTAAGTAAACAAATTCTTTGTTCAACCCCAAATCTTTGTGCTTTTTATACAAAAATAATATTTTTGTATAAAAATTATAAGGAGAAATTTATATTAAAGGCAGTGGACACTATTGGTAATTACTCAAAATAATTTTTGGCATAAAACCTTTCTTGGTGACGAGTAATGGGGAGAGGTTATTGGTATAAAACATTGTGAGAAACGGCTCCCTCTGAAGTGCCATAGTTTTGGAGAAAGAAGTAATTTTCCACGAATTTGATTTCGAGACCTCAGATTTAGAACTTGAGGTCTCGAAATCAACCATGTAAACGCACACAACTTCTTGCGACAAGGGTTATTTTTCTTTCATTATCTCGCAACTTCGATGACTGATTGAGCTCAAATTTTCACAGGTTTGTTATTTTATGCACATGTTGAGATACACCAACTGTGAAGGCTAGTCTTTGACAGTAACCAATAGTGTCCACGGCCTTTAAAGGAACACGTTCAATAGACTAGTGGTTCCACTCTACTTGCACAATGATTGATTGATTGATCGCTGTAAAAGGAATGGCACCAATAGTTTAAAGTCACCTGGAAATAGAACTTTTTTCTTTCAAACAAACATAAGAGTATATGCCAACGAACAATAAAACAATTTTTTTAGTAATTGTTTGTCACGATTTATATGTTTAAAAAATATATAAAGTTGTTTGGGGGGCTGACTCCGCCTACCCCTATTGTGACGTCAATCGAGGCAGACTTTGCCTGCAATGCGTATAGTAAACACACGTGCAAAGTACATGTACGTCCAAGTCGTGAGTTGGTACATTTCAAAAAGTGTTTTTCTGCATTCAGCAGCAATACACCTGCTCGGCATTGCCGGAAAAAAACCCCAAAAAACTCACGACTTGGTCCGCACATGTACTTTGCAATTGTGTTTACTCTACGCATTACAGGCAAAGTCTGCCTCGATTGACGTCACGAACAGCGCCCTCTCGGGTCGGGGTCTACTCTTAAATTTGTAAATAACATAAGAACTGATTTTAAAAAACCTTAATTAACTGTTTATTCACATTCCACTCATCAAAACACATATAGTGACAAAAGCTTTATTTTGAAAAAATACCACTTCCAGGTGACTGTAATATCTTGTCTCAAATGACATAACAGTAATTTATTACTCATTATTTCTTTTGTCTGCAATTAATAGTTCATACCTTGCAAAATGCCAAGTAAATGTTTTTATAACCTTTAAAGGATTGTTTCGTACACTTTAAAAACAAATAATGTAAAGGTCAATGCTGGAAAGATTTGTCAATCTTAATCTAAATAAAAAAAGGTTTATTAAATTAACATGTTTTCAGTGTGTTTTATTTGTTGTGAAGGAATTTCTGCGGTAATGCTTTTAAAGGGGGGTCCAATATCACACATGGATTTGGCCTTGGGACTTTGTATAAATAAACTTATTCTTACTCAATTTTACTACTTGCACACTGTTTTCCTCATTGTTCACATACATAACTTAAACTTTTTATAGCTCCATGGTGCAACCGGTACCATCCCATGGAGGTAGAAATGTCATGTTTATGTTATTTTTGCACATCAATTGATTTACATACAAACTTTATAACATACGTTATATGGGAGGAGTCAGCGCATGGCATACGGTCGAAAGAGTATGTACGTAGGTGACCGTGACCATAACGTCACTTAAGAGCAGACCAATCATAAAGCTGAAGTTGAAAGCTTACTGTACTGCAAGTTTATCAACTGGTTTCATTTGGACCTACCATTGTAACACCCGTGAAATGACAGGGAACCAGCGTTGTCCTTGGGGAACTATTAACGGTGTCCTTGAACAGCGCCCGCTAGGGTCCAATCGTGGGTTAGTTTACTTAACGGTGTGTTTAAATAGCGCCCTCTTACATTTGCTTAATGCCGCGTCAATTGACCTTCGACCCCCGTGCTATCAGGCTTCGGGTTGTCAATACAGCGCACGAAAGTAACAGATTGACCTTTGACATGATCCATCATGTGTTGTTTGTCTAATGACGTCTATCTTTATGTCCACACGTAAGAGGGCGGTATTTAACACCACCGTTAATTTTTCACCTGCAAAAATTAATTCCACCGTTAAACCAGCATAGCGCCCTCATTTTTGTGTTGGTGCATTATTAATTAAAAACACAGTCCACATGTCAACGACAACACTCAGCGCAACTTCAGGTCTGGAACTTTGAAATTGTTCATATTTTCTTCACTTTTTGGCAGAACTTGTGCCATTTCTGTGGGTACAAACTACCTACCAACTCTACACGAGGGAATCCCAAACTATTGTTGATCGCAAGGAAGGTAAGCAAACTGTCACTGACTGAGGGCTGTGCTCACTACAACAAACACTACAGTAGAGATCCAACCAAATTCCAAGCAAGGTGATCATTTATCGCGATTCAGAACCGCAATTGATTGTTGGTAGGCAGAGGGTACTTCTAGAGATTATAACACCCCTCGGTGATCCCCGGAGCATTCTATTTTCCCTCGGCTTCGCCTCGGGAAAATAGAACGCTCCAGGGGTCACCTCGGCAGTCATAGTTTTAACCATAGCGCTCGAAGCAGTCAATATTTGTATACTAGGCTCACAGGGGAGCCTTTATAGTTTCCTAGAGGGGTCAAAACATAGAGTTATATAAAGAACTAGAGGGCGCACTGGAGTACATTTTGGCGACCCCAACCAGAAACATTGGTCATCGGTTTACCATTTTTGCGTGTTTGATTGAGCGCTGTGACGGAGCAAACGCACCTAAGGCATTATATGCGGCCTGGCATGTGCCCATGCAGCCATTTTGTAAGTTGATAAAACAGCATCGCATAGCGTTATCAACACACACTGACACTCGCCAATGTGTACTTAATATTCAAACGCTCGTACAAAATGGCGCGTGTGTCTCCTTGTGGTCCCGTCGTGTTTGTGCAACCAGCATCACCAGTGCGCCCTCTAGTATTATAAAGTTTTCATGGGTCTATTAAAATGACATGTTCGACCATCTCGACGACTGCGATGTATGTTGTGTTGCTATATCTTTGTGTACTTCTAGAAACTATAGGGGGAGCCTTATAGTGTCTAGAAGTAATATTTGTGTGGGTTCAACAACGCCCTCTCTTGATATTTTGCTTTTCGCAATAAACCTTATGATGCTGCATGTCATTGTCATGCATGGTCATTGGTTTCCGTTCTGACCCGAGGGCCTAAAAATGCCTAGGCTAAGCTCGCAAAATCGCATTTTCCTTTGGATCGACAACTCCTCCACTCAGGCTGTGTAGTATGAAATTATAACGAATAAGAATACAGATTATGCGTTAAAAACCTGAACGGCCGCTTCCGTGATAAAAGTCCCTCTCGCTAAAATGATTAGAAAAATAGAAGTTCACTCATCGAATTTTCCTTCAAACTGCACATTAGTAAATAATTGAATAGCATCATCAAGTTGTCCAACGGACGAGTTGTCTGACATCCCCCAATTTCATGACTCTACTTATTGTTGTCAAATAATCTGTGCTTTGTCTTCGAAAACAGGGATAATGTGCTTCAGTTAGATTTTTTTTTTTCTCAGGTAAGCAGGACAATTTTGCCTGTGCGCTTGATTGAGTACTTCACCAGTTTAAACGAGCATAACTTTGTGAATAATGAACCTCGGGCATATTTTTTTTACTATCAAATTAAAAATAGGACAAGCTTTCCATTGATACTAATTTTGTGTAGGTGCTTCGGAAAAAGTGGATTCAAATACATGACTGACACCCTCCCCACTAAAAAACAACGTTTAAACGAGCAACTTTGAATAATGAACCTATGGCAATAATTTGTTATTATAAAATTACACAAGCTTTCCATTGAAACTCATTTTTTGTAGATGCTCTGGAAAAAAACTCATAAGTGCCGGACTCACTAATTTAAGTGCTGAGGAGTGTTAACATACACAATCAGATCGGGGGATGTTCCGCCCCAACTTGATAATCGTCCCAACTGTAGTTAGGACTGATCCCAACTTTATTGTTTAAGTTGGGGCGTCTACAGTTGGGACAGTAATGCAGTATACCAGCGTGTTGCAGCCGCTGTGTGTTGGTTGTGTGTGCACAGATGTGAGCATGGAGGTCGACTTCCTCATGGTGTGAGCTAGTCTTGTCATCAAGTCTATAGGTGTGAGCCAGCATCACTTTTGTGGCCGGAGCATGGCGGGTTGTAGTAGAACTGAGAAGGGTTGAGTGGGTAACATAATTATTCTCAAGTAATTTGTTAGTTTTATCTTGACCATTACAGTGTGTCGCGTTTGAGCCTATTTGTAAATTGATATAGCGGAATGAGTCTCATATAGTTCTTGGAGTATTTTTCATATCTTTGATTTACATCACATGTAAATGTTTTGTAAGTGAACAATTTTGTCACTTAGTTTTTTAGAATCCATCAAATTCGCACAACCTCTTAGTCCCCCAAAACCCGCCTTAAACCTCCAACTGAAGAATCATCTGATTATCTGATTAACCTTTTTGTTTCCTTTTAGTGTGTGTGATTGAAGCTCAGATTTTTGTGATTGACTATGAGGTGGGGACTCATCAGTTGAGATGGCTTATCTTCATGATATTTGTGTGGAGGAAATAGCACTGGAAGGACTAGAAGGTAATCTAAGCTCTGAGGCAAATATGAACTTGTTTAGTGACTGCCTTTTTGTTTCCCAAAAATGGTCGGCCGACACAATCTAATTAAAAAATGGGCTACTTCCAATATAGTGTTTTTTTTCGTCTGAGATCGTTAAAAAGTAACCCTTTATTCATTAAAAAAATAATGAAAACAAGAAGGAGGGGGCCCCTAAAAAGGAAAAGGGCGGGGATGCTTAACATGTTTTTAATTTTATTATGCCTTATCAAAACCAGGGCTTCAGTTTTGGCTCTGTCAACAGTTTTTCAAATTTGCTCTTTCAGTATGGGGTTTCAAACAGGTGGCAGGCCCAGGCCTGAAGTGACTCGACTGACAGTACAAAGTGGCTTAGCTGACAGTACAAAGTGACTTGGCTGACAGTAAAAGGTGACTTAGCTGACAGCACAGAGTGACTTAGCTGACAGTACGAAGTGACTTAGCTGACAGTACAAAGTGGCTTAGCTGACAGTACGAAGTGACTCAGCTGACAGTAAAAGGTGACTTAGCTGACAGCACAGAGTGACTTAGCTGAGAGTACGAAGTGACTTAGCTGACAGTACAAAGTGGCTTAGCTGACAGTACGAAGTGACTTGGCTGACAGTAAAAGGTGACTTAGCTGACAGCACAGAGTGACTTAGCCGACAGTAAAAAGTGACTTAGCTGACAGCACAGAGTGACTTAGCTGAGAGTACGAAGTGACTTAGATGACAGCACAGAGTGACTTAGCTGAGAGTCCGAAGTGACTTAGATGACAGTATGAAGTGACTTAGATGACAGTACGAAGTGACTCAGCTGACAGTACGAATTGACTCGGCTGCGTACGAAGTGACTTAGCTGAGAGTACGAAGTGACTTAGCTGACAGTATGAAGTGACTTAGATGACAGTACGAAGTGACTCAGCTGACAGTACGAATTGACTCGGCTGCGTACGAAGTGACTTAGCTGAGAGTACGAAGTGACTTAGCTGACAGTACGGAGTGACTTAGATGACAGTACGAAGTGACTTAGCTGACAGTAAGAAGTGACGCGGCTGATAGTACGAAGTGACGCGGCTGACAGTACGAAGTGACTCAGCTGACAGTACGGAGTGACTTAGCTGACGGTATGAAGTGACTCGTCTGACAGTACGAAGGTAAGAAGGTACAAAGTGACCCGGAGGTATGGAGTGCCTAAGGTACGAAGTGGCAAGTAATGAAGTGACTGATTGCCCAAGGTCTATTGCCCAAGGTCGCAAGTGGTTTTGTAGTACAATTTACAATTTGAATTATCAATATTTTTTACTCTGATCACCAAATAATCAGGGATCACTCCAGCTTGTTTATGGTGTCGGCTTCAGCAACGGATCCCAAAGTTCTCCTTGGCACTGGACCCCAAATCCAAGCAGTTTCTATGGAGTGGGATCTTTCCAAACAGCGATGTGGAGTTCTATCGTCTACCAGAGCCGAGAGAGTTGCCCACATTCCACCACCAGTATGTTAACGTCGATGAAGGATCTGGGATTGTTATGATTAATCAGGAGGTGAGCATGTGTTGTTTTATTACCCCCATCACACAGAACTCGTTCTGAAAACTGTAGTCTTGGTGCAAGACGAAGACGATAGTAATGTGCCTGGAGCCAGTGAGGAGGGAGCCAGCGGGGGATCGCGATAATTGAGTGCTAGTGTGCATAACAATGTGTTGCACCAAGACTCCATTTTTCAGAGCGTAGTGAGAACCAGTACAGTGTGCTGTTGGGTATCACCTTCGGAGCAGCCTAGGGGCTGATTTTTTCTTTGAACTACCCTTAAACAACACTCTGTTAAAAAACTGTTTTGATTTTTGAGTGGGTAAACTGACAGGTTGACAAATAGTGTGGGATGGCAGATAAGTCATTATTTGCACACAAAAAGTCTAACTGTGTGCACAAAAACTGAATCCTTTGATTTTCAATGCATGCAATTTTCACAAGTGAGCATTTTTAGAACGCTTCAATTTTTAGTGTATAGTTCCAGGGAACCTTTTCTTCTGTGCGTGCGAGTGGTATGCAGGGCGCAACCGGGCGGTATGTTTGCTAAAGGGTTGAATGGCAGTTTAAGACCGCACCACTGCTCTTTTATTTAGGACTGAACTCAAAACTCAAAACTAAGCTTGTTACAGTATAAAACTTTTTCATCTCAATTAAAATTATGTAATATTATTGTACTTTCAAAGTTTAGAAACCTTGTTATAAGTGCTATATAAATGCATGCTATGATTAATATTGTTATTAATATTTATTCCTGCATTTAGAGTCTTGAATTCAAATGTCCTTAAGGTTGTACAAACTTTTTTTCTCCCCCGTTGCCCTAAACCTATTCAGATTATACGGAAGGACTACACTGTCTGTATTGTCAATAGTGCAGAGAATGATGGCGTACAGGGATCGTGCCCTACCTTCAAAGAGAGGGTCAATGTCAGTCAAGAGGTCAGAGGTCACGATGGAAGCAAGGTCATGACCTTAGAAGAAATTCAAGAAAAGTAAGATTCACTGTCCTTTCAGTTCAGATCAGGCATGATATCCTTCCTGGTCCGATTTCTTTTATTTTTTGCCTTTAAAAAAAAATGCTGAA
The DNA here is from genome assembly GCF_032118995.1 of Asterias amurensis. Taxonomy (NCBI): domain Eukaryota; kingdom Metazoa; phylum Echinodermata; class Asteroidea; order Forcipulatida; family Asteriidae; genus Asterias; species Asterias amurensis. The sequence goes on from NC_092649.1 coordinate 28,301,235, forward strand.
AATGTTTAAATAGCCTGAAAAGTCTACTAGAGCATGCACCATGTGTACATGTAGGTCATCCCTTGTACTTGATAAAATGTTCCTAACTCTTTTTGGGAACCAAATATCATACCTGTCAGGATAGAAGGAATGTGTTTCAAACACTGGGAGGGGGGGGGGCGAGACTGGGGGTAAATCAATCGTATTGTGAAAAGATCAGCAATCATTTCCCGGGGGCAACCGTGGGTAATAGATAAGTGTGAAAAGGGCTAACATGTTATGTGAAGGAATCAATCGATTTAAACAATGTATATTTGTGTATTTTTTTCTTCAGATGGGGTGATTCTCTTGTCATAGTAGCCAGTCCTGAGCTCCGCCACTCCACGTTAATGGGATCAACTGGGGATCCATCTGTGGAGCTACCTGACCTGAACTACTGCCTCCTGGAGTTTATCGGACGCCAGCGACATCATGGCATTAGTCAGGTGGAGCTTGGCAAAGCCTTTAACATCAGTGCAGTAACCATTTTTCACTACGGCAAGGATCTTAAATACAACAACTTCATTGATAAACAGGTGAGAGAGATTATATAATAGACACTTAACCATTAAGGCTGTTCCCTTTGGATACAGTTGTGTAATGCTTGTAAAAGAACCCAGTCCACTTATTGTAATTATTTGAACTATTGAAAAATGGATAAACTACAACTGGTGACTTGTCTGAGGTGGCCAAGCGGTTAAGAACAACGGACTCAAGCTCTAGTGTTTCTGATCAGCAGAGTGTGGGTTTGAGTCCCAGTTTGCGCAGAAATCTTTACCATAATTGCTTTGTCCTTTGGATGGGTCATTAAGCTGAAGATGTAGGTCCCCTGTACTAGGATGGGAAGTGCATGTAAAAGAACCCAGAACAATTGTCGTGGTAGAGTAGGGGTTAACCCTGGTGTTACTGGCTCACAGAGCAAGCACCGTTGTTTACAGGTTTTCTCAGGCTTGCAGGCTACAGTGATTAAGTTAAACTTAAAAAACGTTAATGATAACATTATTCAAGTTGGATATAACAGACTGAATTGTGTGATATTTTCCATCCAGAGTTGTTGGTGTGAGACCAGTAAACGGACAATGAATTTCACCATGCTTATGCTTCATCGCTTCTCATCCTTGGCCAAGTACATCACCAAGGGCCGTTACCCGATGTTAGCGAGCCACATCACTGACTTCCTGGAAACCAGGCCCAAGAAGACAGCCAAAGTTCAGGTCATTAAGGATTTGGTGAGAAAGAAGTTCTCATCTTGGGTGAGTTTAGGATCTTGAAGAGACTGCATTAGTGGCAGTAAAATCTTCTTGAATTCAATTCTAATAAGGGAATAAAAGAATAGTGACTCGGTCTTAAACGTCTGTTAGAACCGGCAGGACTGTGGTCGTGCGACGGCCTTTATCAAATGCCCACGAACCTGCAAGGTATTAAACGGAGGTTTAAGACCGAGTCACTACTCTTTTATTTTCCATTGTTAAAAAGCGTAATAAAATTGGAAAATATGTAAAACAAATCAAGTAAATTTTCAATTATCTTGGCTCCCTTTCGCGAAGGGTCAATATTGTGTTGCGCATACTAATAGTTTTTTATTTTGCATAGAGTACCGGCCATCCTGGCATATTGAATGCTTATGCGTAAAATAACACAGCGCGATAAGGTCCTGCGTCACGCCTATGTTTAAACCCTTTTTACTGTGGTTATATCATCCGTTTAAACACGAGGAAGCTGACAACAAAAAAGGAATGTTATTGGCCGTATGACTAGGGGTGGACTTCACAAAGAGTTAAGACTAGTCTTATCTCAACTTAGGAAGACTTACTCGTTATCTAGGGACTAGCCATAAGTTTTTAATATCTCTTGGACTAGTCCTAAGTAAGAACTCATCCTAAGTTAGGACTAGTCCTAAGTTAGGACTCATCCTAAGTTAGGACTCATCCTAAGTTAGGACTCATCCTAAGTTAGGACTAGTCCTAAGTTCTTTGTGAAATTGACCCCAGGGTATTTATGTAAAGTGCATTCAAACTAATCATAATCCAAATCAGTATTACCGTGCTCGATTTTATCACCTTGGATGCAACTGTTGTCTCCATCAACTGCAGGCCTCGAAGAAGGACATCTCTCCAACCTTTAAGAAGGTGTACCTTATGTTACAGAAGATGAAGGTGATCCAGATTGTGTACGCTCAAGGCAAATGTGACCTCTTCAACAAGGTACGTGCAGTTAATACTAGTCCTGACCGATTAGTGGAATTTACTTCTCGACTAGTCGCACCTCAAATAGTTGCGACTTTGACTTAAGATGCATTGTGGCATATTGTTTGTAGCAGGCGCAATATCATAAATATTTGTCTGAATGGATTGTGTCACTGAAGTCTGATTGTGTCGTGAGTGACATAATTGGTTCACCAAACAGGTAGTTGCAACTATTTGTGGAATAGTTGCGACTATTTTTGTTGTAGTCATTGCGGCACGATTAACCTTGTAGTTGAAAAACAGTAGTTGAGACTTGACTAAGCAATCAATGGTTGCGACTTTGACACTAGTCGCACTAGTCGCCCAGTCTTCATGAACACAAAGTACAAATCCTCATTCTCAACTTCAAATGATTCAAAAAGAGCGTTCAGTCGAAAACCTTTGTTCAGAAATTTCCATTAATTTTTTTATATGCATTTTTATTTGTATTTTTGATATATTTCGAGGTAAATTTTTCGCACCAGAATTTCTTTTTCCATGTACTTTTTAACATGACTAACAAAATATTGAATTGAATTGAATGGAAGTATAACCAACACTGCTAAATAGAGATATTCACATGGTGTTACCGCAAACCCCTCTCCACCAACCTCTCTTAGTTAGTGAATTAAATTGAATTAATGTCTTATTTTGTTTCCCCTCCCCTGAAGGTCGACTCATTAAAACTGCTGAAGAAGATCCCCTTTGAGAAAGAGGAACCAGTAGAAGATGAACTAAACGACACATGTGAGTATTTCTGTGTTTATCACATTGTATGGTTTAATTTGTATAGTAATAGTCAAAATAACTAGTGTACACTTTTGGTGTGTTGTGGCTGATCGCTGTAGGCCACCGGACCCAGAGTGTGGGTTCAATACCCGGTCATAACAATTGTGCACTTAAAACCTTAATTGCTTCATAAAAAGGTAGTGCATTCTGCTCTGACCAGCCAGGCTCCTAGTGGATGTTACCCATGCCTACATGATCCTACCCGACTGTTCAGCTCCCAGGAGTAGGTGGCTACATGCCCCTGGTGACAGTTGATTTGGGTCGTTGGGTCGATAGCCCAAATTGGTTAAGTGTAGCCCTCACCTTGAAGTGCCTATCAGTGGCCTTGTGTTGAAGGCGTTCTCTCTCAAAATAAAAATAAAAATAATAAAAAATAGTAAAAAAATTCACAATTGAAAATTAGTTTTGTCTCACTTTAATTACTTGGTGTTTGTAGATTTGTTGTTTTGTTTGTTTGTTGAGCAGACGATCCAGGGGTAACATCTGTCCGTGTAGCTGAACTCCCAATGCAGTTTCAAGTCTACAACCTGATTGATAATCTACAGCATCGTCCACAAGGAATTCATACACAAGTAAGTCAGTCTCGCTACAAAAAGCCACTATTATTTAGCCCCTTTGAATTTTTGTTGTTAATTTTGGCTCTATATGAATAATTTCTGATTGATTGATTGATTCCTTTGTTTTTAGGACATTAAAAGAATGTTAAATTTGGATAAGACGAGCCTGAGGACCCTCACAGACAAAGCCTTGAGAGGTAACAACTTAATCACGTCTTTCCTTACTGATGAAGGCAGGCAGAGAGTCAATAAGTAAGTATATGTATGGCCACTGAGGGCGCTGTTTCTGTCCTTCAAACTTTGTTTTTGCAGATGCATGTCTGCTCAAAATGAGGCTTGTTCTTCTGATGACTACGGGTGAATTGGGAGAATTTGTACGTTTTTTATTAAATTCTTGTTCCCTTCAGTTCTGAACAAGGTCACCAGAAGTTTGTAACAGAAAAACATTGGACATTGAAAGAAAAACTACTAAGTAATGCAGGGAGACCACGAACATGTGGCTAAAAAGCTCAGTTGGTACAGCACCAAGAATAAGTATTAAGTACGAAGGTCACAGGTTCAAATCTTATTCTAGTTTTTCGCTGTTTACTCAAAATTTATTTATAACTACACAGTCTGTTTCTCTTGTTGTTTATTATTTGATGTTCAGGCATTAATTACTTTATGTTTTCAAACACTAATATTAGTGTTGCTTTATACATTACATAATGAAAATATATCTCATCACGGTGGACAGAGTCCTTCAGTAAGAAAAAGAGGGCACTCCGGGGATGAGATTCGAACCCCATGATGCTCTGCGTTCTAGGTCACTAAACTTCCAACATAATAAATAGACCAGCAGCGTCTTCATACACTTCAATCAATTTTTAGTCAAGTTACCTTCATTTAATGTTAAACATTAAATATTCCTACATGTAGAATATCAGTTTGTTTTTATTCTTTTTACTGGCTTTTTTTAGGAGACAAAAATGGCTTCCGTCTTTGTAGTATTTTGTTTAATCTCACAAATATTTTCTACTTCTAAGGTTTCAGACTACAGAGATTGATGAGAAGGTGTCAGAGAGTAAAGTTCTGGATACGATGCCATCTTCTTCAAAACAAAACCCTACAGGTAGACATTAAAACGATTCCTTTTTTTAATTTGAATTCAAAACGAAATTATGCATGACTTAAGGTGAACATGGATTTAGCAGTTTACCTTAGTTACACCAATTCCTCCCAGCAGCACAAGATCCTATCACCCAAACAAGTTCCAACTCAACACAAGTCGTACCCAGCTTTACAGACTCTCCTTCTTCCCCCTGAACTGTCTCAATGTGGAACACCCTCCTTGGGATTGTCCTCACTGCTCCATCTGTGATGGCTTTCCGGGAAGGAGTAACTGCTAACCTTTGAGCAGTGGAAGGTGTTTTTGCTTGCAACACTGTCCAAAGTCCTCAGAGCTGTATTGCCACCAATCGTTTTGATATGTATAGCACTCTTTTCTTCAGGCCCTTTTTGTTAGCCTGGAGGCACTTGTATTTCTACTGCTGCTTGCACCACCGATCAACCACCCTTACCATTACATCCAAACTTAAGGATCCTGCTAAGTCAACCAATGTAAAAGTTAAATGTATTAAATGTAAAACCACTTGACAGATGTATTTTGAACAAATTCCTGTGCCCACTACATTATTTTGGTAATTTTATTTGAGCTCCTTGAGTAATAGTTTTCCTTTGAGAATATCGTTTCCACAATGAAACTCTGACTTGACAAAGGGAAAAACAACAAAGGTTTTCATACTTGGCTTCAGGGAATGTCGGATGAACAAATTGAGTAGGCACCATGCCCTTTCCAGGGTATTTTCAGGGGGCGAGATACCTCACTGATCATATAGAAAATTTTTAATTTTTTGATGTAATTTTTCCATATCAAATTCAAGAGTTATGAAAATAACAAATGTTGAGATACACCCCTTCTTTCATCTCAAAAGTTAATTAAAATCAGACAGTGCAATGTCCATGAACTATACCATTTTATGCTTTCTTGCCTGCAAGAAGTCAAGGCTCTGTATCTGTTTTGTAAACATGTGTGTCATAGGGTTATATAAATGGTCTTGTTTCTTGACTTTACCATAGACCCAACGCCTACTAAGACATTGCAGACTGAGAGGTACACAATGCGTAGAGAGAAAATTCTTGACATGATAAAGAAGCAAAAAGTACATGAAGGACCATTCGCTATGTTGAGGGTAAGTTTGTTTCAAAGTGGATGGACTTTTTATTTGTGTTTAGGAATGGCTACATTGTACCACACTGAGTTCACGTTGCTGCTTATATTGCCAAGTAGTTGAAGGCACTGGAAACTTTGGGTATGTCAAAGACCAGTATTCTCACTTGGTGTATCCCAACATATTTATGCAAAAAAATAACAAATCTGTGAAAATTTTGACTCAATTGGCCATCGAAGTTGCAAGAGAATAATGAAAGACCAAACACCCTTGTTGCACAACTTTGTGTGCTTTTAGATGCATGATAAAAGTCTTCAACTGAAGTCTTGTGTTATTTGAGTGAGAAATTACCTCTTTCTCAACAACTATGTTACTTCAAAGGGAGCCGTTTCTCAACAGCTCTCCATTAGCTTTCCCCCTCGTACTGCATCTCTTTGGAACTCCTTGCCTGGTGCATGTTTCCCTTCATCTTATGATCTTCCATCTTTTAAAGGAATGTCAATTCCTACCTTCAGCTCCACTGAGTTTCTGCATGTGTATGTTTTCTACCTTGTAGCCCTTAACCTACAGTGGCTTTTAGCCTTGTTTCAGGCGACTTGCATAATTTTTTTTTTTTTTTAAATTGCTCATTACCAAGTAAGTTTTTATGTTAACAATTATTTTGAGTAATTACCAATAATGTCCAGTGCCATTAAACTGGAGCCATTGTAAATGTAAGGTTCTTGTTGTTGCTTTGTTCCTTTTCTCGGAAGATGTTTTTGGTAGTCTATGGACTCATTTTCAAAAGCTTAAAGGCAGTGGACACTATTGGTAATTACTCAAAATAATGTTTAGCATAAAAACTCGCTTGGTAACTTGTAATTGAGAGCTGTTGATAGTATAAAACATTGTGAGAAACCGCTCCCTCTGGAGTAACGTAGCTTTTGAGAAAGAAGTATTTTTCTACGAACTTGATTTCGAGACCTCAAAATCAAGCATGTGACAAGGGTGTTTTTTCCTTCATTATTAGATCGCAACTTTGACGACCAATTGAGCTCAAATTGTGTTGTGAAAGTAATTTTTTTAAATTTTTTATTTGCAGACAATTCGATTAGATGAGGCAGATGAGGGGAGGACTGAGAAATGTGACAGAAAATCTGTTCTAAGGTAGGGTCACCTGGCAGATCAAAGGTCATTGCTCTGGGTCAAATGAGGTCAGAGCAGGAAACCTAGAACAATTGGGGATAATTATATGTTTTATGTGGGCCCAAATTTCCAAAAGGGAATATTATGTCCTTATGCTGACAAACAGGTCCCAATTTCATAGCTAAGCACAACAAAATTTAGCTTACCAGAATAAGATTATCAGCTAAAATACCATGTTGCGTATACAATTGTTGGTTGGTATCATGCTTTATTTTTGTTAAGCAATATTTTCTGCTTCTTCAGAGACCATTTACTTCTGTATAATCATCATAGGCATAATCAAATTTTGTCAGTGAAAATGACAATCACAAATAACAAAACCAAAATTAGTAGTCTTGTGTTTTTTTTCTTTTGACTTTCGGACTTGTTAAAAACCTTGAAAACAGGGTACAGTTTTACCTGTTGTTGCCTTTTGTTGCATTATCTCAGCATTTACAATTAGCCAATCCCATGAAAGTGGGATACTATGTTAACATACTACATTGGGAAAACCTCATACCCGGAATGACCCCTACTTTGACTTCTTAATGGTACCCAGAAGTAGGCCAAACTTTGCGGCCGTTTGTGGCCTCTCTGTGTGTTTTGATACAAGCCACTTCTGGCCTTTATGGTCTCTAAAGGATTAAACAGCTTCATGAAATTGGACCCAGCTAAGGTTTTATGGAGAAAATTCTAAAAACAACCAACAGTTTGTCAAGCATCTAGTGCTCAAAATCCATGTCATACCTTCATGTTATAAGAAATATTCTTTTTTTAAAATATATTTTCAATCAGAATAATTGATCGTCTTGTGAAGGAAGGGCTTTGTAAATCTTTCTCGACAGTGGTCATGTCAGATGACGGAAAAAGCTCTAGAACGGTAAGTCTCATGTGGTTCGGCATTTGTAAGAGTCATGTGACAAAAGTGTGTTAACATTGTTTAATCATTTTAAAACGTAAAAAATAAAACACTATAAAAAAGATCGAACATGTACGACCTTGGCACTGAAAGAGTTAACATGATGTGGAGCTAGCTGAATAATATATGCTCAAGTTGTTTTTTATGATTATGTTTGTAGAACAAATAGAGTATTTGAACGAATGTTCTCTTCCAAAATTCCATCCCATGATGACAGTTTGAAAAGGGTAAATGTTCCTTTCTCCATGATGTTCCATCAATTCCTTGCCTGAAGCTGCTCCTCATTGTCTGCAATGTGATTGTTTAGACATCTCTATCATGTTGTTGTTTACATAAAGTATTGATTAGGTTTTCTCATGTGTTCATAATTGTCTTTCTTTGGCCATCTGTCTTGTTCTAGGGCTGATTTGTACATGTTTTGATGCTTGTCTGTCTATTCTTTTATCTCTACGGCTGATTTCTTCAAGTTCTGACTTCCTTAATCAGCCTCTATGCTCATCTTTATTTTATACTGTCTCAATTGTCGTCCTTAATTTTTACTTGCTTTTTACTCTTGCATGAGGTGCGTAAATAGATTCTTTTCTGAATTAACTTTGTTTGTCTTCAAGGTGAGCTTTATAACAGACACTGACGTGAAACAGGACGACCCCCGAGTATTGCATATTGTACAACAAGTCAAGTTCCGGATAATCAACTATGTCAATCACTTTCCCGTGACAAACCATATCGGGAGCAAACAAGTCAAGTTGCAAGCGGTAAGTCTAGTCTACTTGAAATCTTAGATATGGGTCCATAATTATCTACTATGTTAACCACAGACTTCTGTGCTTACAACAACCAGCACCAGGGCCAAGTTTGGGGGACATTCCATAAGACAAGAGGGCTTGTAGCTCGAAAGCTTCACAGGAACTTATTTCACAAGACAAGAATCATTTTGAGTTCACAGGCTCTCGGACAAGATTTATTTCATCTGTGTTTATTTGTAAGTGCACGCTCTTGAAAGAGCATTGAAAGATAATAATCACCTAAACAGTTACAAATTTTGTCAAAAAAGTTATTACACATTGAGGTATTGGTTTGAAATGCAAGACACAGGACCACCAGGCCTGTACCACAGTAAGTTTACTGGCCGGATACTAAACTATAGCAGGCCTGTGGTTTAGTGTTAAATTTCAAGCCCTGCGTTGACAATTGTCATTTTCCTTTTGCACAACTCTATGGCATTTGCCAACCAAAGGGTCTGCATGCTTGTGTGAATGTAATTAACATATTTCATGGGATTGGCTTTTGTAAACGTTGAGATAATGTAACAAAAGGCAACAAAAGGTAAAACTGTACCCTGTATTTATGTTTTATACAAGTCTGAAAGTCAGAAAAGAAAAGAACAAGACAAGAAGGCGAACAGAATTGTAGTTTTTAAAACCTTCCTTTTTTTTAAAAAACCCCTTGAAGAAACTGCCGGCAGTAAGAAAGAAATGCAAGAAGAAGACGAAGCCGTGGAAGAGGATCAGTCAGTTTGAGACTCTTACGCAGCCTAGCGATGATGAAACAGAACCTTCTAGCCACAATGCTTTACTGGAGGGTGAAGAGAAGGAAGACCTGGAAGGAATGGATGAAGAGGTAGGACACTAGAGGGAGCTGTTTGTATAAGAGTTATAAATTCTACTGCTGTGGTGTAGATTGTTTGGAATTCTAGAAACATCTCTACTGCTGCGGAGTAGATTTGGGGGAATTCGGGAGACTTTTCAAGTCTAAAAAGAACTGTCCCGCTTATTAAATACCACCTGAATAGAAGGTATGAAATTTGTCATTTTACTTTAATGGATCGAGGGGACTTCTTTGCTGCAGAGTGAGTTCTTAATTGGTCTCAAAATTTTAAATAAAACAGATAACATTAACATTTTCTTTTCCACTTTTTCTCCGTTTTTGACAGAGACGCTTAGTTCTGAAAAAGAGCTTCTATGGCCACTTGCAAAAGATGGAGAAGCTGAAGGTGTTTCATACATTCATGTGGTACATTGTCTATGGCATGGCGAATCAAGAGCCTGCTGTTGAGACTCCTCAGCCAGGTAAACAAAAAGTGTCTGCTTTTAATAGATCCAGATCATTAATCAAACTATGTCAGTCTCCATTAATTTCATTCTACCAAACTTTGCATTTATTGTGTGCTTTGAATCTCAGAAATTCGTAAGAGAAGTGTATGTGAGGGGTGGGGGTGGACACAGTGTGTTAAAGTATGGGCACATTTAACTTGGACTTGAGTCAGGCTCAAGTCGCCAATTATATCGACTTTGACTTGACTTGACTTGTGCAAAAACGACTTGACAGTAGAGAATTGACTTAAATTGATTTTACGACAATGCAATTGCAAAAGCAAGTCTTCTTCGGCGATGCTGCTGCCAACGATCCCAATGTTTTTGTGTGATTTTGCCAAAGGGACAAATGTTAAATCTGCACCGATATGCAGACAGGTAGCTGCATAATTTATGGATAGAATTAAGTATTCTTTTAAAAGGTTTTTGAATGCTTTTAAGTTTGTCACAACATGGTCACAACATCATGGGAGTGGGTTTGTTTTGGGACATTATGTGACTTGACTTGACTTGACTTGCAACCATTTGACTTGTGACTTCACTTGACTTCTGCTGATAATTGGGCATGGTATAACATATGTATTATAAGGTGTCAAACTTTTGACATTTGCATTTACAACTTTTTGGTTTACATATGTTGTTTACATTTTCAGAATCCCCATTCAAACAAAGTGAAGTCATGACCATCAAACAGGAATTTGATGAAGACCAACTAACACCAGTAAAAACAGAGCTTGATGAAGTGTATCTGGAGAGTATCAGTCGACAAGGTACAGACAACCTGACTAGTCAGCCTACAAACCAACCAGTAGAGCCAGTTCAAATCACTAACCAATCAGAGAGAGGCTCTGATGGTGTGGTTGATGGAATGATAACGAAGATGGTAAAGCTGGAAGATGAAGGTTCTGGATCACCTGCAAGTCAGTCTCAAGGATGCTCTGAGGATGGTTCTACTACCAGGGACAAACACCAGGGAAAGATCACGTCATCTTCACAACAGGAATCACAAACAGCGCTCAGTCTCTTTGAGTTAATCCAACTGGGGAATGTACCAACAGAGACGGAATCCGATCAATCAACAAGCACTAATGCCCCCTTGAACACGACTCACAAACACAACCTCATTTCTGTGGAGCTCCCAGATCGCATCGAAACAGCAAACGTAGAGGCCACCACAAACCCTAAGCCCAGACAAAATCCCCCAGTCACCCCAGTTCCGAGCCTCGACCACTCTGCGCGCACCGAAAAGCACCATGTGTATCTCGACGTCATGGACTGGCGACGTTTCGTCAAGCCATTACCTCGATACCAGGACATCAAATATGGCTGGTGCGTTCTGGGGGATGTGGTTCTGTCGATGCCTGTGGGCATATTTTGCAAGTGTGTTCCATTGAGATATATGGTAAGACTTAAACGACTGATGTGTGAGTGTATTCATGCAAAGGAAATATCGCCTATTGTATACCAGGGGATTTTTTTTTCACAGGACTCAGAAAGCACTAATTGCATAGTGCATTGCATAGTGCATTGCATAGTGCATTGCATAGTGCATTGCATAGTGCTTATTACAAAACTGTGATAGGATCAAACCAAAACAATATGCTTAGCAAGTTTGAGCTCTCAATAGTTAGCTGATTCATGAAAAACAAAGATAACTACATGTTCGTCATGCTTTTTGTTCTACTGCCGCTGGGTAAATTTTGTAATTCAGGAAACTAGTTGTTTCTGAAAAGTATTGTCCTGCTTATTTACTACTACTACATAGGGGCTAGACTGTATCTTCTCATCCCGTTCTGAACTTACAGAATGGCCATGTGCCAAACAGTGCAATACTTGCAATGGTCGCTAATTACTAAAATTTGACTGGCGTTTTTGTGGAGAACTTTTTGAATCGTTATCTCCAGCAATTACTTAAAAACCCCAGAGTTCTCTGAGACCACGGGGGTCGGAACGAAGCTCATTTTCCTTTTCATTCACACGTATGGCCTATACAGTACCAGAGCAAAAGGTTGGTAATCAGTCGGGACTACTACTTTTGCAAATGCATTTTACTTAACTTATGGCGACTGGAAGGGTTGGACTTCTAGGGCATTAGACAGCAGGACAATTTTTGCAATTAAACTACTTTAGTCTCTATATTCCCAATCTACTCCACATTTATAGGTAAGTAGCAGGTCAAGATTGTATAAGAACATGTCTGCTGAGCCAAAGCAAATCATATAATATTGTGTCCCAGCCTTCTTTGTGGTGTTTGTTCTGGCCTAGCGGTTAAGAGAAGCAAATTCAAACCAAGTGTGGGTTTGAGTTTCAGTCGTGACACCTGTGTCCTTAAAGCAAGTCCCACATGCCTTGCAGGAAAGTATTGTATGTTAAAGTGCCTTGAGTGTCACTGAGTGACGGATATGCGCTCTATATTTCAGCCACTTTTATTACCATGTTGATATTCTTTCCAGGTTTGGAGATACAGCCCATAGTCTAGCCTGTGGATGTTTGTCTTTGTTTGAGTTCTTAGTTTTTTTCATTTTTGTCCCAGCGCAGATTGACAAACTCTCGGATTACCTCAACGACCCTGTAAAATCCCTGTGGTTGGTCAAAGATTTACCCCTCAAGATACGCAGTCGCCTCCTTGAGGGCCGGAGGTACCTCACCTTCCTGACGAGGGAGGTTGATCGTCTAGCATCGATGGGACTGGCCATCTATACCCCACATCCAAACGA